>NW_024425119.1:36964373-37183951 GCF_017311325.1 Ursus maritimus
TAGTGGTTCACTCAACAACTTGAAAGAATCTTAAAGGCAATATACTCAAAGAAGCCAGTGTCAAAAGGTTACATACTACACAACTGCATTTATATGACATTCTCAAAAGGTCAAAGCTGTAATGACAAAGAATTCTTTGATCAATTGTAACTTGGATTTGGGTAAGGTTTAACTACAAATACAAAGATAGCATGACGGAGCTTTTGGAGGTAATGGAACAATTCTGAATCCTGACTCTGGTGATGGTAAATCTACACGTGTATTAATATTCACAGAACTACACAACCAAAAAAGGTCAATTTTAGCATTATGTTAGTAAAATTTAAAATGTTTTGTAAGTAAAGACTAACATGTGAAAGTAATTTGGGCCTAGAACATAAATTGTTAATGTTTTCAACAAAGGTACTTTTTCACGGACAACTTCATGGTCTCAGTTCTTCCAGTGGCTCTGTACTATTGCCAACACATAGAGGTCACCCATATTACATCGCCACTGATGAGCTTGAGAGGAGGTAAATGAATTTTCTATTTCTGGTTCCTGTATTTCTGTAACACTGAAAGGTCATGTATTCCATAGCCCATGGAGAAACAGAGATTAAAAGCAACAGGCACAACTTCACAACGCCACTAGATTCTAAGGCAGTGTTATAGAAATAAATCAGTTCCAAGACCCTCGTAATGGTATGGAGCAGACCCATTTTTCACTGTTTGGGGGAAGACAGGCACTACAGCTGACTCCCAACTGGGTGATACTTTTTTTTTTTTTAAGATTTTTATTTATTTATTTGAGAGAGTGTGCAGACGAGCAAGCAGAGGGAGGAGCAGAGAGAGAGGAAGGGGGAAAGAATCTCAAGCAGACTCCACACTGAGCATGGAGCCTGACCCAGGGCTTGATTCCACAACTACAAGACCATGACCTAAGCCAAAACCAAGAGTCGGACACTCAACCAACTGAGCCACCGAGGCGCCCCTGGGTTACACTCTTATATAACAGATGTCCACTCTATGAGAAGAATATATCTACAATGCAATACTTTTAAAAAAGAAAAATGAGTGCCTTCTATGTGCCAGGCTACTTCATCCTTAAGAGTTTGATAAGGAAATCATATGAAAGGCTTCCACTATCTCTCCAAATAATAAACATTATAAAGCAGTATCATGTTATATGTTCTCCGATAATCTCAATATATATTTATATATATATTTCAATATATATAGATATATATTATTGTGTTTATATAATAACCCCACAGCCCCTGCTTAAGGTATGGTGGAGGGAAGAGAAAGGAGAAGCTGACTGTGCAATCTTCCCTTGTCTTCAAAATTCTCATCTCCATTTTCTCATCCCTATTTACTAAAACAAGATGACATAACTAATTCAAATGGTAAAGGAAAACCTAAAGCTCTTACTTTTTTGGTTTCTTTCCATCAGCAATTCCTCAATGCCTATTATAGGTCCCTTGAAGGGAAAAGTTACAAATGTGGAAAAGCAGACTTTACATTCAGAAGATTAAGCGTTATGCCCATTAAAAGACAAAAAAAACAAAAGAACAGTGAGGTGGTAGAGACTCATCTCACAACCAAACTTCCCAAGAGGACTAGGAGCCCTTGG
Source organism: Ursus maritimus (assembly GCF_017311325.1). Lineage (NCBI taxonomy): Eukaryota > Metazoa > Chordata > Mammalia > Carnivora > Ursidae > Ursus > Ursus maritimus. Next base: position 36,965,986 of record NW_024425119.1, read on the forward strand.
GATCAATAGCACCATACCCTCTTATCTGGCAAGCAGAACAGCCAAGAGAAGAAAGTAGTCCTGGATGGAAGTATGGAAGTAGAGGAACTGGTTATCTTTTTATCTTTTTTTCTAATCCAAAACAGAAAAACTGTCAATTATATCTTTAATTTAACCTTCGTTCTACCTTAGAAAGATGCCCAACCTGAAATGGCAATTCCTGCCCACCCATCTCCCAAACACATATATAGCACAGGAAATACCTGCAACTAAACAAACAAATCCTAAGAATTAAAGAGGAATTAATAACAGTAAATGACCACATACAAATGCTTGTTACAGTGGAATGGAAATGGATTTCACGTATAACAGGGAAAAAAAGAACGACGTTCAAAACACTGCTTCTGAAATACTGCTTTGTTCTGTTTAAACAAGATTTTAAAAACCTTAATTACAGAGTTTCAACTTCGGAAATTAGTCTCTTTTTTGCACAGATGCGAAAGGTCACTCTTTGGTTCCTCAAGAAATGTCATCATTCTCTAATCCTTTGTAAATTGGTACAAATTGCTATAGTGAAACTAGTACTGAAAAGAAAAAAGCAATTGTTTTGTGTAGTGAGCAGGACATTCATGCTCTCTCTACCCCAGTTTTGCCTAATTATCAATTTGAATTTCTTAAACTCACCTAGGTAGTTACCTCAGATAAAAACAATTTTATGTTACCCAAGTATATAATCAATATATTTTTAAATGAATATTTCACACATAACTTAAAAAGACATTTCACAATCCTACTTCTGTAAAACACTACTATTCTAATCTGGAAATACGTTATCACTTATTATGAAAAATTACTTTAAAAAGGAAAAAGAAAGAACACTCTTCTACATTAACATCAGGCATGGACAGATATTTGGATTCTTTCCTAAATGTAATCTTATTATAAATGCTACAAATACCCGAAGAGCTGGACTTTTGGGTATGCATTTCATACTATTTCTAGATATTACTTTCTGACATTTCCTAAGTTATCTCATTTAACTTTTATAGAATTTTGTGAAAACATCTCTCCATCCTATATACAATGAAATTAAGTAAATTGTTTAAGGTCACAAAGCCAATTCTAAGCAACAGGTTCTGAACTCAACTAGCCCTTTGCCAGAAAAGAAAACAAATATTAATCTGGGTCACTATATATTAAAGGAAATTAATGGAAAGGCAGAGGTTCTCAGGAGAGAAACAGTGGCTATAAAAAATAGGGAAACAAATGGAAATTTTAGAACTGAAAAATACAGTATCTGAAACAAGATCTCAACAACAGACTGGAAATACAAAGGAATAAGTCAGTAAATGTGAGGACACATCAAAAGAAATGATCTAATCTGAAGAACAGAGAAGTGAAAGACTGAAAGAAAATGAAGAATCTCTGGGTCCTGTGGACAACATCCAAAGTTCTATTTATGTCATCTGCGTTCCAGAAAAATAAGAGAAAGAGACTGGTACATTAAAAAAAAAAAAAAAAAAGTTGAAGAAATCATTTCTAAAACCTTCCCAAATTTAAAAATTCACAAATTTCAGGAGATATCAAATAAGATTAACTCACAAGAAAGATAAACATGCCCAGGCAAATCATAATCAACCACAAAAAAACAAAGGTGAAGGAAAAAAAATCTTTAAATAGAGAAACACAACATACAGATGAAATTAATGATTCAAATTACTGCAAACTTCTCATCAGAAACAACGGGATCCAAGAAGGCAGGACATCTTCAGTGCTAAAGAAAAAAACTGTCAACCCAGAATTTTGTATCTGGTAAAGAAATCCACCAGAAATGAAAGTGGAAAAGGCATTTTCAATTAAGAAAACAGAATTTATCACCAGCAAGGCCCCCTTAAAAGACATGCTAAAGGAAGTTCTCTAAGCTGAGGAGAAATGATAGGAGAGAAACTTGAAATTGCATTAACAAAGAAGAAAAACAGTCAATAGCTACATATAGATAAGACACTATCTTTCTCCTAAGTTCTTTAAAAAATATGATTACTGTAAGCAAAAATTGTATGACTGTCTAGTGGGGTTTTCATTCCATATACATGTAATACATGAAACAACTTTAACATAAAGGTCACTGGAGGAGTTGTTTGGCTTGTACAGTCACTTCAAGTGCTAAATTTTAACTCTAAATAGATTGTTAATGTTTCAGTATATGTATAAGTCCCAGAGCAGCAATGTCCAATAAAAATATAATGTGAGCCACATATATAATTTTAAATTTTCAGTAGCCATATTTTAAAAGTTAAAATAAAATCAATCTATATTTTATTAATCCATATATCCAAATACTAACCAGTAAAAAACTTATTAAATGAGACATTTTATATTCTTTTTGTGGTAGTAAGTCTTTGAAATCTGGTGTGTATTTTACATTTATAGCGTATCTCAATCAAAGCAGACACATTTCTAGTTGTCAAGAGTAGACCTAAAGCAATCATTAAGACATAATTCAAAGAGATATAGTCAAAAAGTCAACAGATAAATTTAAAGTAGAATATTCAATATAGTCACATAATTGAAGAAAGGGCAGGAAATGGGAAACAAAATAGTCTATCATATCAATACTTACATATAAATAACCTAAACATAATTACTAGACAGACCGTCAGATTAGATTTTACAAAAACACTGGATTACATACTGTCTACAAGAAACTCAATTTAAAAAAAATTTTTTGTGTGTGTATATTTGTCACACAATGTTACATTAGTTTCAGGTGTACAACATAGTAATTCAACTTCTATGTTATGCTACGCTCACCACAAGTGTAACTACCATCTGTCACCATACAATGCTTTTACAATATTAAGACTATATTCTCTGCTGTGCCTTTTATTCCTGCGATTTATTCATTACATAACTGGAAGTCTGTATTTCCCATTCCCTTTTATTCATTTTGCCCAGCCTCCCACCTTCCCTTCCCTCTGGCAACTATCAGTTTGTTCTCTGTATTTATAGGTCTGGTTCTGCTTTTTAAGAAACTCACTTTAAATATAAAGACATAGGTTAAAATGAAAGTATAGAAAAAGATATGCCGTGCAAATAGTCAAAGAAAGTTATTAATATAAAATACATTTTTAACTTCTCTTTAAGGGTCTGACTGGATTTGTTTCTCCTTCACTTAGTTTTATTAGTTTTATCTACTTCTGTAGCAGTTTTGAAACAATTCATGCATCTCCCTCACATTACTCATGCGATGGTCTTAGTGACCGAACACGTACAACAGTTCCTAAAGAAATACGGCCTTAATGCATTAAAGCTGTATTATCTGAAGACTCTTCTATGATAAGGTTTTCAAGTGAATGATAGCTTACAAATTTTTTAAGTTATTAATATTTATTCCCCGTTAGAACAATAATTTAAAGAAACAGTTTTCTTGACAGGCCATGTAGGCACACAAAATAGTGTTACAAGTATATTTACCTTAACAGATCATTTATCATTTGTAAGCTGTTTCACTGATCCCAGAGAATTTTCAAAGCAGTGTTGCTGTGGCTGCTCTCTTTAATATTTATATTTGTTTTCATTTACTTTAAGCTACTGAACTACTACTTTGGCCAGGGTATTGAGACTGGCTTGCAATACGAAGACAGATTAAAATACTATAATCTTTCCTGCTGCAAAAAGTAGAGTTGGAGAAGTAGCATACAAAAGATGAACAAGATAGCATATGCTAAGTGCCAAATGTGAACTACGGATCTTTTTCAGGACTAATTTAGTCAGAAAGAATTCATTTAGAACAGCAATAGGAGATAAGGGTAAAGGTGTAATTATGGGCCAGAATGTAAAGGGACTTAAAGTCCAACATAGGACTTAAATTGTGTTTTGTAAAAAGTAGGAAATCACTAGGGAAAAGTCCACCTCGATCCCATTTATCTATTCTGACATGTTTAAACTGGGGGTTTTGAAAACAATGCAGCAGCAGAAAGTGGAGAAAGAGACGAAAGTATGGAAAACTAATTAGGAAAAAATAGAAGAACACTGGGGAGCAATTTAAAGAAGACCTGATTACGACTACACCCCTCAAGGGCAAAGGCCATGTTTCATCCCCAGACCTAATAGACACAGGTATCAACAAACCTATAGCAGAAGATTATGGGTAGGGGAAATGCCTACTTTATATCAGGCAATAAACTCTGACATGCCTTTGCACATTTAATCCTCAAGATCCCATACTACAGAACATTTTAAAAAATTAAAATACCGCCAATATTGAACACTAGTAATACTGCATTAAGAAGGTTTCAAAATCGCTAAACAGAGTTAACTTAAAAGTACGAAACAAAAAAAAGATTGGAATTAGGGGCTATTACCACTGGACTCAGGTAAGTGTTCCTTAAAAATTAAAATAGGTGATGGCACTGATTATATTAAGTCACCAATAAAAGATGACAATCACTATCTGCAACAACTAGAATGCAAAGCTAGCTCTGACTCCAAAGAACCAATTTTTACCTTACTGTCAAAATTATATTAAAAAGATTCTCCTGAAAGTACATCTGAGAACTCCTGGGTAAAAGGGAAAATGAGGATAAAGATTAGTGTTACCACTAACAGAGATGTCAGAGTCTCAAGAGGATTTAAAAGTTAAGAACATATTTGATCATAATTTTCACTACAAGTTTTGGTGTGACAATCTTTTATAAAAACAAATGAGTATAATCTTTAAGAAAACATGTCTATATGGTGGTATTCTGCCTAGAGGTATTGGAGCCCAAGTTAACGCCAGGTGTCCACATGAAGGTGAGGGAGCCCAGAGTGAGGTACTGGAACTCAAGCAGAATGGTGAGATCCTCAGTATGAGATATCTGAGGGGCCTAGAGTGAGGCCCCAAGCCATCAGAGCCTTAAGAAGAGTAGAAATGTTATGCAACACGGGGGAGGAAGCAATAGTGACAAAAAGAATTTGGCTACATCCTGGTGATTGATCATAAGTAAATACACTAAGGATATTGGGAGTCAGGCTTCCCTTGTAAGAGAAGGGAGTTATAAACTTGGAAAGGGAGAAAATGAAAACAAACACTGGAAAACAAACACTGAAACCAGAAAAATTAGTACGAGCTCATGGTTTTTTTATATACACAGAAATAAAACTAGCACCCAAATCTCGGTTTTCTAAATACATTTCTGCACTAAAAGAAATCCCTCCTTAGAGAAACAACAGTTTCTTCCAGGTCACAGCAGGAAAACTATGTACAAGGTGACCCTAGAACATTTTCTTGTGTCAAACAGTAAAGCGCTCAAAGCAAGTCAAAAGAACACAGAAATGAGCTTGAAGGGGCTTTCATTGGTCAAAGCTGGGACTATTTGAGAATAAATAGCAAATCTGATAAAGAATGGGCTATTTATAAAGTATCAAAATACTTCCCCAAAAAATACTTACTAGTTACTAGGAGAGGGAAAAAAAAACTTTAGTGAAGAAGCTTGGGAGACTTCACCTTAATCAAGTGATCAAAGTGTACATCATCAGAAACGGCACAAAGAGAAATTGTATGCCATCCAATAGGATGCAATGAGAGCACAGCATCATTACTGAGACACTCCTGCAAAAAAAAATGCACAATTTGAATCCAACCATGAGGAAATAACAGGAAATTCTAAACTGAGAGACATTTAACAACAAAACTAACCTACAATTTTTTAAAGTGTCAAGGTCATGCAAATCAAGAAAAGACTGAAGGATTACTCTAGGTTGAAGGAGTGTAAAAGACATTACAATTAAATGCAACACAGAAATCTGAACTGGATCCTCTTGCTAACTAACGAAATTACTGTGGAAACTGGCAAAACCTGAATGAGGTCTGAGAGTTAAATTGTAGTAATATAGCGATGTTACATTCCTGATTTTGATATATTTATGTAAAAGAAAGTCGCTATCCTTATTTGGGGCAATGAGAAAGCAGGTGCAACTTACTCCCAAATGGCTCAGGGTTTGAAAAAACTTCTCTGTACTTGTACTTGGGACTTAAGCAGGATTGTGTCTGCAACCTACTCTCAAATGGTTAATGGAAAAAGGCCTTTGTATCGTACTTGGAACTTTTCTGGAAGTTTAAAATTATTTTAAAAAAAGAAAAAGATTATCTACAATATTCATTTACAGCACCTAAAACTAGCATATAAGTAAAACAGTACTCCTTCCAAATGAAGAATATGTGTTTCCACCTCTTCTTATTATAAGACTCTGCTTTATTATTTATGGGATTCTAAATGACATTTGATCTGTATCCATTCCTCGGTTGCACTGGCCATATTTCAAATGCTCAACAACCACATCAGCTACTGTACTGGTAGCGCAGATACATTTCAATCACCACAGAAAAGTCTACTACCAGACAGCACTGACCTAGAGTTTGAGAGGCCAACTGATACAATGAATAACTAAACGCCCAAGAGTCAGATGGACTTGCGTATATATTCTTAACAAGTGCTCTGACACTTAGCAAGTCTTTTAACTTTAGAGCCTCAGACTCCTTTCTGTAAAATGGATTAATATACCCAACACTGCAAGGCTGCTGAAAAGGTCAAATGAAAATGCATGTAAAATGTCTGAAACAGAGTGGTTGGCACATAGCAAATATTTGACAAACCTTAGGTCTCTTCTGTAATGTGGACAGATAATTTCTTAATCTTTGATCTCAGTTTTCTTACAACTAGTTAAGCAATTACAGGAGCATCAATTTCAAAAGGAGCAGCTTACTAGCTTGCTTATTCAAAAGGCCAATGAGCTCCTTGTTGCTTAATTCAATGAAAAGCTTTTTAGCTCTTGGGGCACCTGGGTTGCTCAGTTGGTTAAGCATCCCAACTCTTGATTTCGGCTCAGGTGGTGATCTGAGGGCAATGAGATCGAGCCCCTTGTTGGGCTCTGTGCTAGGCATGGAGCCTGCTTAAGATTCTCTCTCTTCCTCTCCCCCTCTTCTCCCACGCCTATAAAAAAAGAAAAATCTTAGGACGCCTGGGTGGCTCAGTCGGTTAAGCATCTGCCTTTGGCTCAGATCCTAGGGTCCTGGGATGGAGTCCCGAGTCAGGCTCCCTGCTCAGCGGGGAGCCCGCTTCTCCCTCTCCTCCCCACTTGTGCTGTCGCGCCCACACGCTCTATCTCAAATAAATAAGTAAAACTTAAAAAAAACTTAAAAAAAAACTTAAAGCTTTTACATTACTCAACTCTCATCAACACTTGACCCTCCCCTTGAAATACTCTCTTTCTTAGGCTTCTGTAATACCACATTCAACTCGTACTTATCGGACCTTCACAGGACCTTTGGGAGCTTATATTCCTCCAGCAAACTTTTTTTTATGTGATTCCACCGTGATTCCATTTAGTTATATTTCCTCCCTTAGGCAATTCCACCTGTAGTTTCAACTATCTATATAAATGCCTCCAATTTTCTATTTCTAGCCCACACCTCTCCTCTGAAATTTAGAACCGTATTACCTAATTTCCATCTGAAAGTTCCAGAGGTACTTTAAATGCAATATGACAGAATCAAAAGAACCCTGGTCCTTATGTGGTATCACCATCAACACAGCTGTTTCCCTGAGCTGATGGCTGAAATTTCTATGTCCCTCACTTTCCATCCATCAACAGAAGCCTGGTGATCTCAAATGCCATTCACTTTTGCCCACCTCCACAATTCTCATCCTAATTCAAGCTATCCTCATCTCTTCTGGACTACTACTCCAAGAGTCTTAACTAATTTCCCTATACCCACTCTTGCTGCTTCTCCTTTCAGTACCCACTACGACAATCGTAATTCTGCTTTCTGGAACTACCAAAACTAAGTCTAATTTGTATTCTAAATGACAACATTTTAAAAAGTAAAACAGTTATACCACTTTAACCTTAGTTGCTGTCTATATCCTGATAAATCAGTTTCAAGATCACATTCTATCATACTCTCCTTTGAAAATGTCCCCTGAACTGAATATAAAGCATGAATACAAGTAACTTAGTAGTTTATGCAAAAGACTGAGACTTGCACAGTTTAAAGTTTCAAACCACAATTACTATTTTTAATGTTTTAATGTTTCCTGAATTAACCTGAACGCAGGTTAATCTATTAAATATTAAATATAAGCACCTACTATGTATCAGGCATTGTTCAGGTATTTGGGGACAAAACAATGACCCAAACTGACAAACCCTGTTCTCAAAGAAATTCAGTAAAGTGAAGAAGAAATACAATAAACTTAAAATAGTAATTTATACAGTATATTAGAAAGTGATAAACACTATGGAAAAAATCTGGCTTAAAAAGTGGTAGGAAATGTGAAAGGAAGGTCTGCTATTTTATATAGAGTAGTCAGACAAAATTTCAGTAGCAGAGTAGAAGTTGGTTGAACAGAGTGAGGTAATCAAGTCAGAGAGGAAGAAGAGACTCAAAACACTGAGAGTCTGGTAAACCATAGACTTGGATTTTACTATGACTGAGAAGGGAAGCCATTTGAGAATAGAATGACATGGTTTGACAAATTTCATTAGGATCACTCTGGCAGTTGAGTGTTAAAGACCACATAAGTAAGCAAAGGTCATAGTGAGACTGTTTAGCAAACTATTTTGTAAGTGAGAGATGATGGTATTTTACATTTTATAGTAAGACTTTATGGGCTAAGTACTAGAATTAACAAAGCCACAACTGTAAAAAAAAGACAATGACAATGCAAAATGAGTCTTGGGAATACTAAGAGAATAGCAAGTATTTTAACTCAGTGCTACTACCAGGTAGTACAACTCAGATGCAAAATAAGGTGCAAAGCTACTAATTTGTTCTTTTGGACAAAGGGTATAAGAATTTAGGTTTTAAGCTTCTTTATTTCACTCGGCAAGGTAAGTCAAGACCCAATGTACATCACTAAAAGGCAAGGGTAGATGATGGCAGAACTTGTTAAAGGGAAGTTACAATGAAAATTATTCTAAGGCTGACTTTTTATTACCTCTACATCTGCCACTCTCTTTGGTTAGGTTTTACAACCATCTCTCACTGGTGTACCAAAAAAGTTCAGTATTAAGTCAGTGAGTAGCAAATACTGTAATCTCCTACTATTAAAACATGCTACTGATGGTGAATCAACAACATCAGGCAACCGCACTGTTTCCTCCTATCTGTAACACACAGCTTTTCAGGAAAATTGCCTAAGCACAGGCTAGTGCCCAAAAAATAATGGGGAAGCTGGGTGACCCCTGAAGAGTTTCAATCTTAACTCATGGACCCCACTACCACCTAAAGACATACCAAAAAAAAAAAAAAATCACTCTTAAAATTTTCTCCATTACACATTTCAGGCAGGCAGCATATTTATGAACAATTTTCTATTTTCCTCTAGTTTTATTCCCCCTTGACATACTGAAGAATGTTTTTAGAGTGTGAGTGCACTAGGAGTAAGCAAACATCCAAATCTTATGCTACCAAAATCTTAAAATGTACTCAAAATCTTTTTTTTTAATGTACTCAAATTCTCAGGCAAAAAGTTCACCATCTGAATGTAAAACTGAATTATTACTAATATACTTTCAAGCACCAAAAAATATTGTAATAAGAAAGTGCAGCTACAGTAAGAATAACTAATTTTAAAAACTCATATTGCATAAACACAATAAAGTATATTCAGATTATCTTTGAGAGTATAAAACAAAAGAAATCCAAAGAATTTCAAAATTCATCTGCCCAACAAATTAAACCAACAAAAATAAAAATCCTACGAACTTTTTACTGCAGCTCTTAACCAACAGCAGAAAAGTGAGACGATTAAGCCAACTGCCAAAGAAACAGGAAAGAGAAAGCAATGGTCTAGAAAGAGACTTCTGATCAAAATTTTAATACAATTACCAATAAAATACAAAAACTACCAGTTATTTAAGAATGTTTTGCCTTCAATATTCTACTGAGGTAAGCAGTCAATTGCTTGAATTAACTTTTAAAATGAAAAAGGCATCTACTAATAACCTTTTTCCTAAATTCAGTGAAAATTTCGAAACTGGGAAAATTTAACATCAGCGTCCATTAGCCAAACATTAAAAACTTTTTGATCAGTTTTGCTTAAATATCTTAGTTCACTGATAGAATGATAAAGATGTTAGTTAGAAGCAACCCAAAATTAATGATAATCGCTCAACTCGTAGACGCTGTATGAAATCCTCTATAGAAATACGTTGGGGGTATTTTACAATCCAGCATTTGAATCTGTGAGTATTTTAATCAACTACTTAAACCAGGCACTTACTTTTAAAACAATTTTTCAAAATATGTGTGGGTAGCAAGACGGCCAGCAATCTCTAATAAGTATCTTTAATAGTTCCAAATTCCTAGGTGTGAGGAAGGGCGACTCATTAAGCTAAGTTTAGATCCGGCCCTTTTGTTGTCAGCCCAGGAAACGCGTTTAAAAATTGGGGGTGGGAAAAGAGTTTGAAATTCAGGACAGGGGGTAAACGCTGATGCCTAGCAGCGCCGGCTCTTCCCTATTCGCGCACTGAGAGGTCACGGAGTAGTAAAGTTTGGTTTCACAAGCGGGCTTGGACACTACTGACAAAAGCAAAGTCTTCTAAGTAAAGGGAACTCGGGGGTCGGGGAGCGCCCGGAAGCCCAGCAAGACACGTTTCCACTGCAGGGAGGGGGTGTATGTGCGCCGACTCGGTCGTGGAGCCTCTTGCCTCACCGCCCCCCCCCCCAACCGGACCCCGCACCCAGGCGGGGACAGGCTCCGCCGGCAGAAGCGGCGGGAGCCGGGTAGGCCACAAGGAGGAAATGGGACGGGGTGCCGACAGTGAAGCGGCGGCGGCTGGAGCGGGGCCTCCCTCGCGGCGTAACGAGAAGGAAGAGGGGCCCTCCCCGCCGCAGCTTCCCCCGCCTCGAGAGGCAGCTCCAACTTTCCTCCAAGCGCAGGACGCCGTCTGGGCCGCGCGCGATTCCGAAACTTTGTCCGCCCTCCCGTCGCCCCGGACCCGCTCCTCCGCTCCGCGCCAGCCCGTAACAGCCCCCTCTTCGCTCCGAGAAGTGCCGGAGCCCATCGCCCCCCGGGTCGGCCCGTGTTTACCTCAGGCCGAGGTCGAGGCGCTTGCTCCGGCGGCGGCCCCACTGCAGGTCCCTAGGTCCCCGTCACGACGCCAAGTTCCCCAACATGGACTCCTTAGTCCGCTTTGAGTTGTTCCGGGGGTCGCTGAGGCGCCGGCTCTACCCGCCGGGTCGGGAGGTGGCGGCTGAGCAGAGAGCTGACCCGGGCTGCGCTGCTCCGCGCGACTTGCGCCACCGCTGCTCCCCCTCCCCCCCGCCTTGTCTGGCCTCCTCCCTCCCCTCCCCGCGCGTGCCCTCCCCTTTCTCCCCCTCCGCTCCGCTCAGCCGCGCCGCCACATGTCGGCGCGCTACGGTGACGATGACGGCGGCGGCGGCGGCGGCGGCGGCAGAACCCGCCGCACTCTATCTACTCGCTTGTTGGGCCCGGCGCGCACCGCTGCAACGCTCAACCGGACCACTGGGAGGCGCTGGCAAACCAGCCTTAGAGACCTAGGAACGTGGCGGGCGGAGTGACGTTACGCGGCCTGTGAGCGGGAGGGAGAAAGGCGGCGAGTGGCGCGGGCTTCTGGGAAACGTCTTCCGCGCGCTGTCATCCTCCCACCCGGCGGATTTTGCGCAGGCGCCTTGTGTGAGGCGCTCGAGTTGGCGCTGCTCTGGCGGCGGAGAGGACTTAGCCGCGGTGGACAATGAAGGAGGCCCTTGGGCACCTGGACGTGAGGTGGTTTGCGTGGCATTTGCTACCCCGTCTTTATGGTAATCCGATATCGAAGAGTGTTCTTAAGCTGTTTGGCGGTGGATTGAGTTTTCACCCAGCACCACTGCCCACCTGAAGTACACCCTACGGGGAGGTTGAAGTGTCCTTAACTTGGAAGCCCACGTCTTTCTTTCCTCCTGGCAGCATTTAAAAAATGCCTGGGGGAGAGGTTTTCCCTGTGGCACATCGAGCCTACGCATTTCCCCGTGTCTTAATTCCCACAAAATTAAAAAGTTAAACTCGATTATAATTAACTTAGAGGACTTCCACTCTGGTCAGGCAGCGGCGTGATTACTCGATAATTTGTTGGGACCTGCGATGTGGAACATGTGTGCCTTGTTTATTCCCCGTCGGGTCGTTAGATCTTTGGTTTTACCTCAGAAACACCGTCACAGCCTGTTTTTTCAGAGTCACTGACTCTTCAACCTCAGTTTCTCTTCCGGACAATTTCTGCTCGCTCCTGACTGCTCTTCCCGCGCCGGCGTCCACCCCCTCTTCTTCCAGGTGGTCCTTCCAGCCCCCCGCGCACCCCGGGGTGCTGCTAACAGCTCCCGCGGGAGGAAGCTCTGGCCGCGGGCCGCCCCGCCGCCGCGACTTACGCAGGTCTCAGTCTCAGCCCGCCTGGCCGCTCACATCTTTTCCTGCCGTCTGCCCCATCCCCTTTCTGTGCGCGCTGCGCTCCCCTAACCACGCTAAGCCTGGTCCGGAATGACTTTCCTCCCCACCTCCTCGATGCCCCGCCGGCGGGCCACCTCTCTGCCGCCCTCGCCCAGGCTAGGCTGGTTGCCATGTTCCCTGGTCTCCGTACTGTGCGGTCGCTTCTAGGGCTCATCCCGTGCGTCCTGTTTGGTCGGCTCCGTGTCTGCCTCACTCTGTGAGCTCTGGGACAGTGTCTCCCCACTTTAATGACAACGGCTCCTGGCACAGTGCCTGTCACTCAGTGAGAACTTGGTCCGTAATTGCTGGAGGAATATATGAATGGCAGCCGTGTCCCGATTTCAAAGTCTTTAGAGTTTTACAATGTAAAGTTTTTGATAGGAGGTTTGGGGATTTAGATGGGCTTTTATGTGTTTGGAAAATTTGAAGGAATAATGATCTAGAGGAGTTAAAATGGTTTTTTCTGATGGAAGAACAAAATTTTTATGAACGGCCTTTCCCTGTCACTATCAGAGCAAACAGAATTCCATAAAATAACCAGGTCAACAAGCACGTTGATGAGCCATCCAACAGAATAAGGGTGTAGCTTTGTCACGTATATATACACATCTTCACCCTAAAGAATGCGACCTCCAGGAGTGTAACTTCAGGTGGAGACTAATAGGGAAACATTCTTCTGTGGATATTTTACATGAAAACCTATTTATTTATTTGTTAAGAAAGTATTCCTTATTAAAATTTAATTAAAGGTCAAGTGATAATATCTGCCAATAGAAAACTATAATTGTTTAAAAAGGCAATAACAGTATACCATTTCAGCAAAACTAAACAATATAAATCCTTTTTCCCCCTGGGGCATTTCCCCTTTGTTTTATCATTTTATTTTGTTTTGTTTTCATCATGATAAATGTACTCTTTAATCCCAACCCACCTCCCCTTTGGTAACAATCAGTTCTCTGTAGTTAAGAGTCTGTTTCTTGGTTTGTCTCTTTTATTTTCTCTTTGCTCTTTTGTTTTCTTAAATGCCACATATGAGTGAGATCATATGTTATTTATCTTTCTCTGATTTATTGCAATTAGTTTTATACTCTCCAGCTCTATTCTTGTTGCAAATGGCAAAATTTCATTCTTTTTATGGCTAAATAATATTCCATTGTATGTATGGACCGTGTTTTCTTGATCCATTTATCTGTTGATGGACACTTGGGTTGCTTCCATAGTTTGACTATTGTAAATAGTGCTGCAATAAACATAGGGGTGCATGTATCCCTTTGAATTAGTGTTTTTATATTTTTGGGGTGAATACCCAAGTAGTGTGATTACTGGATCATAGGATAATTCTATTTTTAATTTTTTGAGGAACCTCTATACTGAACAATATGAGTTTTAGGATATATTTCTTTTCTGGCAAATAATTAATTTTGCACTTTTTTACAGTTGGACTCCCTAGGTATTATGTGAGCGTGTTAAGAGAAAAATGCTTTTAATGCTAATGTACTAGTGGTTTCTACTTTCATATGCAAATAGAAAAGAGGGTGGTGGTTTGTAATAGGCCATCTCTTGCCTCCCCAGGGAAAAGACTGTGTATTTCTGTACCTGCAGCATCTTCCTAGTTATGTTTGCATGTGAGGATTTGTTATTTTCTCTGTGGTTTCAATATTTTTTATTTACAATATAATGAAGAGATACAGAGTTTTAAATAAATGATGAACTATAAAATGCAGGAGTAAAGATTGATATATAACCATCACTGTCAACGTTTAAGATTTGATTATAACCATAAATAACACAAATGATACGCATCATAAAACAACCTTCAACTGAATACCGAATTGGCTTATTGTACTTCACCCAGCACTTAAAATATCAAACATGTCACACAGCAACAGAAACCCATATTGGCATCTTTAAAAAAAAAAAAAAAAGAAGGGTAATCAGTGTATTGATTTTGAGAGAGCTTTACCAGAGATAACTGCTATTATGAATTTAACTACTGTAAGTTGAATACAAAATAAAGTTGAAATTAAAAGGTAGAATCACTGTGTAAAGACACTGAATTAAGTTGGAAATATGACTCTCATATGGACTCTCACATGATACCCTTGCAGTTTTGAACAAATTGCCTAATTTTTCTGGTCCTCAGGTTTCATATCCATTACAGTGGAAAATTTTATTTTAAAGATCTCTGTGGCATTTTTATAACAGGAGTGTATGAATTCCAAGAGTGTACAGTTTAAGACTCTTACAAGCAAAATATGACCAAATATATAGCATCTTTGTAAGGAATGAAAAATACATGCCATAGGGAAAAGTTAGTTTATAGGAATTAACAAAACAAAACAATGGTTTATCTCTTGTTTTCACAACTGGGAAGAATTTAAATCAAGATGATACTGATTATTACCTAATCATTTTCTATGTGGAATTAAATTTAGTTCAGCACCAATAAGTTGGTGCCTACTATCTGGGAGGTTGTGTCAGGTGATTATAGATGAATGAACAGTGTCTCAGAGACAGTTTAGTGGATACAGATAAGTACAAAAACAAACTAAGGAAGAATATAAGTGTCATAAAAGGAATAAAAACAAAAACGCTGGTTGGGAAAGGGCATGTCAAACGAGGGAGAGACTACAAAAAGGACCAAGGACAGGGGCGCCTGGGTAGCGAAGTTGTTAAGCGTCTGCCTTCCACTCAGGGCGTGATCCTAGCGTTCTGGGATCGAGCCCCGCATCAGGCTCCTCCGCTGGGAGCCTGCTTCTTCCTCTCCCACTCCCCCTGCTTGTGTTCTGGGATCGAGCCCCGCATCAGGCTCCTCCGCTGGGAGCCTGCTTCTTCCTCTCCCACTCCCCCTGCTTGTGTTCCCTCTCTTGCTGGCTGTCTTTATGTCAAATAAATAAATAAGATCTTTAAAAAAAAAAAAAAAAAAAAAAGACCAAGGGCAATTTCGTAGAAGAGCAAATCTGAACAAAATGTAGTCAGGTATTATTCCGTATTAAAAACTAGAGTTTCTCTCAGGTTGATCTCCCATCCCCCAAAGCACCTCTTACCATTTTTTACCACTCCCCTCAAGTCTCAACCTCACAATTACTCCTGCAGAGCCTTCAAACCTAACCTTGCAAAAGATCTCACCATAGTCTTTAACTTTCTTGCCTTCTTTCTCTATACCTGCCAAGTCTGTCTATAACTGTCTATATCCACACACACTTGTTTTCCTCTACCACAGAGGAAGTGCCAGCTCTTCTCTTGCTTAATGCTTATTTAGCTTTCTACTTGTGCTGTAGATCTGTTTATGCCAGACTTTAGGATTTACAGACCGTTAGCATTTCTAACAGTTTAAGAACTGACATAGATAGGTCTGCTAACTTTTTAATCTTGACAAATAATGGTGTACATTTTTGAAGTCCTCCCTCTCTTATCACCCTCAATTCCTTTGAAAAATGCACTTTCAACACTAAAGAACTAAATTTTTATGAACTATGCTGTTTATTTGCATTTCCCTGGGGGAACAGTGAAGCCATCACAGCCCTGGTTCTTTTGAGACTCTACTCTGAAATGGATCCTCTCCATCTCCTCAGGGCCCACGCTATGGGTTAATTTGTCTTCAATATTTTCAATCTCTGCTTTACTGGAGATTGATTTATCTTTCTTCTCTCCAAATCTAAAAATAGTTTATATCTAAGACTACTTCCTCATTTCACTTTCTACTCACTTGTTTAAAAGGTAATAAACATTCATTTTAACAATTCAGACAACACAGAAATTTAACTAAGTATATTTCAGAAACAAATAAGAAAAAGATACTTTTCCTCTCCCCATCCCAATCCTAGATAAAATCAAGGTTAAAAGGTTAATGTTTCTCTCCATAATTTTTCCAATGGTTATAGAAACACATATGAATAGAAATTTTGATTTTTACAAATTATGAATTACACCATATGTATTTTTCTGCAACTTTTTCTTACTGAAGTTTATAATACTCTTATCTAGCTGATTCTTTTAACTAGCTGCATGATATGCTATTAATGTACCATAATTTTTAAGCTGTTCCTTTATTAATACTATAGATTTGTCCAGATTTTGTGCCATTATAAACATTGCTGGAATGAGTATCCTTATACATGTATCTTTTTTAAATTGTGCAGTTTCTTTTTATAGACTCAAATCCTTAAAGTGAGATTATTGAGACAAAAGATATGTGCACAATTTGATAGATACTGCCTGGAGAGGATATATATGGATTTTTTTTTTTTTTTTTGGTCTTGTTTGTTTTGACACCCAGCATCCATTCTCTCTTTTTCTGGTAACAGCACCTCATTTTCCTTAGATGAATTAGTACTCCTCTATTAAACTGTGGAGTTACAAATGGTATTGACTCCTCCTACATTTGGTCAATGATAGTACAATATCATAGAGGTATAATATTCTATAGTTCAGGGATGGGTACATGACTCAATTCAGGACAATAAGAATTAGATCAAGGACTTTTCTCTGCTAGACTTGTTGCTGTAAGAATGTAAGCGCTCTTCATGAAGAGAGACCGTTACAGAAAATGACTTCCACTCAGAGGAACACAGAACTAAGACTTGGAAAGAAACCAGATTCTAATGATAACATTTAAGTAGATTCCATCTAGATATGTCTAGATTTTCAGTTATGTGACTCTTTAAATAACTTTTGGCGGGGGTGGAGGGATGAGTTGGGTTTTCTGTTACTTGTGACCAAAGATGTCTTGAGTGAGACACTGCCAGATTACCTCTAGAATTATTGCAGTTTACTTTCCAATCAAAAGGTAGAAGAATGTCTATTTCTGTATCTCTTACCAGGACTGAAGCATGAATCTTACATCTTTGTTGGTGTAATGTGAATTAAATGCTATCTCACTATTATTTTAATTAGTGTTTCCCTGACTACTAATAGGGCTGAACTTGTCATATATTTTGAGGTTGTGCATAGCCTTTTTATGTTTTTATATTAAGTTGTTTGTCTTCATCTTTTTCTGATGTTTTTATAGGATCTTTTTTATGTTAGAGCTCTTAACTCTTGGTGTTCCATATATGTAGATACTATTTTCTTCATAATCATCTTTTGACTTTGCTCATGGTGGCTTTTGTCATAAAAGGGATTTAAGTTTTATATTGTCGAACCTGTCCATTCACTCTTAAACCCACAACAATTAGGCTTATGTCATCGCCACTCCACTGAAACTGCTCCTGGAAAAAAATCACCAGTGACCTCATACCGACCAAGTGTAATGAACTCTTTATAGTTCTCAGCAAGCAGTTGTTGTCTTGTATTGACTGCCTATTGTGTACCAGGCTCTGTGCTGGGCACTAGTGGTATAAATAAGATATTGTTCTTGCCCGTAAAGAGTTTACAATTTATTGCAACAGTCTACCAGATGAACATATTTTGATACGTAATTGATGTAATTGATGCTAATGTTGAGTTTGTGTTACGGGCTGAATTGTGTCCCAGCAAAAGTTCATGTGTTTAAATCCTAATCCCCAGCACCTCAGAATGTAATTGTATTGAAGACAAGGTCTTTAAAGAGGTTCTTAAAGTAAGGTCTTTAGGGTAGGCCCTAATCCAATATGACTGGTATCCTTATAACAAGAGGAGGTTACGACATAGACATGTGTGCACACAGAGGGAAAACCAGGCAAAGGCAGGGGAAGATGGCCATCTACAAGCCGAGGAGAAAGGCCTCGGAAGAAATAACGCTGCCAACCTCTTAATCTCAGACTTCTAGCCTCCAGAACTGTGAGGAAATAGATTTCTCTTATTTAAGCGCCCAGTCTGTGGCACTTTGTTATGGCAGCCCTAGCAAATGAATATGGTTTGTCTCCACAACATCCCTTTCATAACTTCCCGTTGTGTAGCATCCATTAGAAGACAAAGATTAAAACGTACCAACAATTCCAGGAATGAACTCTGATTATTTTAAAGCTCTCAAGGTAATCCCATACCTCTTGCCACAGTGAGTGGTTTAGGAAACCCAGACTTTGACCAATTTGTGCCTGTGAACCTTGAATTGCTAGTGACTCTGAGACTTTTCCGTATTCTTTAAATAAAGCTGCTAAAAGCCTGCTCTCTTTCCATTTGGAGGGTGAGCATTGAGAATATAAACCCTGGAATTACTGCAGCTACAGTCATTGTGAACAAACCTGGCTTTAGAATAATGCTGATTCTCTCTAAGGCAGAGCAGAGAAATGGAGCAAAACTGGGTCCTTGACATTATTAAGCCACTGAATCAGATCAGTCTTGATACCTGACCAGTTATGTGAGCCAATAAATCTCCTTTCTTATTTAAGCAACTTTCAGTTTTTAAAAAACTTTCAATACAAAAGGTCTTAACGGTTGTAAGGTACACAGGGAAGGGAATCTATCACAGATTGAAATCCCCCAGTAAATATACTTTGACATGGGGGTTCAGGTGCAGAAGTTTCATTGGAGATTGCTCTTGGAATCCACCTCTGGAATGAGTAAAGGAAGTAAGATTGGACAGAGGAAGAAGTTAAACTATGATACAGTCCAGCAAAGACAGCCTTTTCTACAGAAAGGTCTGAAGACTTTATGCTACCTCAATGACCAATCATTTTGGCTGAACCCAGAGAAGTAAGGAGGCCCTCTTGAGCCAAAAGTAAGTTCTGGAGTAGGATTCAGTTGAAAGCTGAAGCTGAAAGCCTCCAACACTTTTAGCAGTTGGTGGAATGACTTTGGTCCTAGATGGGGAGAGCTCTGCAGTATACCACATTATCTTGACCATTTGCGTATAATATCTACAACCATTTACATATCTATGACCTTTACATATAATAAGTTCTAGAAGCAGCTCTTCCAAAGTTCTGTTGGGTCTCTTCCTGGAGAAATTTACAAGAAGAGGGTTGGTGGGATTAACTACAGCCCTCAAATTTACAAGAAGAGGGTTGGTGGGATTAACTACAGCTGCTTTTTGGGACCATAATTGAAGCTGATCATCTCCTTCCTCTGCTACCCATTCTAGATTTCCCTCACCCTCTGCTTGTCAAAGTAGCTTATGTAGTGCAGTAACCTAGACCTCTTTCCTGAGGAGACTTAGCCCTTTATCACCAGGTCCTTCTCAAGTTGTGGCTGTTGTACTTGTCCATGTACCATCTAAATTGATCAAGAGGAAATCAAGACATCCAAATGGATTACTTGAGTATCAAACATATTCTTTACTGTCTGTATTGTATAACAGCTGTCCTACTGAAGATCGGGGTCAGTTATACTCTCCTGCTGATTTCTGGGAACAAAGACCCTAAAGTGACCTGGAACTTTAGCTGGCAGTAGCTGGGGTTTAATGGGACTCTTCCTGAGGTAGCCAAAACCTCTAACCTCTGGGGGAAAAAAGGTTAAGAATCCCCCAAGTGGATCACTGTTAATCAGTATACAGAAATACTCCTACTTCTACCCTTTAGCTACTGGACCACCATGTATTCTCCCTGTTGGGGACCTCGTACTATATAATGAATATCAGTTTAGAGTTTACCTTGAGTCCTGGAAGATGATGTCCTCCTCACAAGGTATCCTTTGCAAGCTATCACCTAGAATGAATCTTCAACAAATCATTCCAATGCTTTATCAGTCTAGCAGTTTGTCTAGGTGGTGTAGTTTATGAAAAGACAAGAGGATCCCATGGTCATGTGCCCACTGCTATATTAAATCCCTGGTTGTTGGACCAAACACTTTAAATCCTCAGTGGTACTGGTTAAGACCCTACAGGCAGGAGGTCTAACTCGGAATGTATTTATATTCCACTCAAGATAGACTGATACTACTTCCAGGGTATGAAGTACTTGCCACCAAGTAACTGGTAGGTCTTCTAAAGGGATGGTGCCATATTGTGGGCCAACCATTGGTCTCTGCTGCCGGTACGTTGAATATTTGACAGTGGCAGTAGATAGTAGCCTTGTAAGTGGGCATCCATGCTACTGGGCCTATGTATAATCTCCATTCCTGTCCCAATTCTTACCATGTGCTTGTTGGCCCAACGTTGGTGTAGCCAGTGGCAGAGACTGTTGTCTGGGTGACAAGTTATCATTTCTTGTAGTTGTTTGGTGCCTCTTCTGTGATGGATGCTCTCTGTTGGGCATTAACAGGTGAAACAAAGATCACATTTCATATCCACTTTTGTAGATTCAACCTCATGCCTCTTTCCTAGACCTCTTTATCTCCTGTCTTTCTCCCTCCAGACTCTGACCAAGCAAATAAGCCTTTTGCCAGTGCCCATAACTTTCCACTCAAAGTAAACTACCAGATGCACAAGTCAAATCTCTGCTCACTTAGAGGTATTCCCCTCACTTTCAGAGCCACTCTTAAGTGGGTGCCTGTGGCACTTGGACATTGGGACTGCCACATTTAGGTCCCCCACATCCCAGGGTACCAATGGAAGATGGGAAACCAGGCCAAGCATGAGAAATAAAGTCTTTATCGGACCCAAACAAGGAGTCCATGGGTGTTGAGGACCTCTTTGTGCTTATCCGTTGTCTTCTCCACATTCTTCTTGGTCTGTTTCTTCGGCCTCATGAGCTACCACTTCTTCCTATAATGGAACTTGGCCTTCTCCTTTCTCTTCTTCTCTAGGGTGGCCATCATGGCCTTTACTTCCAGGGAACCTTGCAAGCCAGGTGCCCCAGGTATACAAACTTCCAAGTGGCCTTCAGATGCACAACTTGAGGGCAACAAAAACCACCATTCACTTTTTCTTCTCATGAGGTGGGTGTGACAGGAGCAGGAGTGGGATCCCATCAAATACCATGAGGCGGTCCAAAGTGGCTGGGTCTTACTTGGTCTTGAGCAGCAAAATGTCTTGTACCATTCTGCCAAAAGATGTAGCTAAGGGCCCAGAATAACAGCGGACTGGAAGTGGTAAGGCTTACAGGATGAGTTGGTGTTCATGCATTTGTGTACTGCAACTTGTTTCTGTAGAAATTGCCAGAAACATGGATGCCCTCACAGTGCATGACCACCAACTACCTGCCTGGCAGTACTACTTAGCGATGATACTCACCTGCCAACACAGGAGATGGCATTGGCTATTCATGTACTGTGACTAGCCCCAACACCATTCTTGGTATCTGCCTGGAAAAGGCCAGGAACTATTCAACAAAAGATATTTAAGACTCCATTGCAGATGACATGACCTCACTCCAGAACCCAAGGGATCTGTGTTGTGATTGTCCCACTGGGACTTGCCATAAACTTTAAAATTTATATAGAGACAATAAAGTTCAAATATACAAGGATCATCATCAAATAATGATGAATCTCATCATTAGAGATAATTCTTGTCATCACCATCCTAGTGAGCATCTCTTTAGACCTTTTTCTCCATATATTTACACAAATAAAACTATCTATGTGATTGTTGTTTTTCAACCTGCTTTTTGATTCAATAATACATCCGTGAATCTAGATATACATCATTCCTTTGTTTGGCTATATCATGAATTATTTAACCAGCATGCTATAGGTAATGAGTTCTTAACTGGATGGTACTGCCCTCTAGAGTATGTTTTGTGTCTAGAGTATTTACATATTGAAGTACATATTATTTTGTTACAAATTGCTTTCCTTTTATTTCTCTTTAATATTACAATTAGGTATATTTTGTTTTAGGTGTCTGTGACTTCCATTTCAGGACTGTAAAGGAAATGTTAACAAAATATTTATTACAAAAAGGGGACTGGGTTGGCTAGGATTGAGAAGCATTGCTTATAGATGGACATAGAGTATTTCTAATTTTCAATATTACAAAGCATGCTGTAATGAACATCTATATGCATTCATCTTTTAGAGTAGGTTTGCTATATTAGAGGGTATGCATGTTTAAAATTTTAACACATTACACCAATTTGCCCATACACCAACAGGGCACGAGAGTGCCAGTTCCCTCATACACTGCTCACCAACAGGAATGTGATCCTGGCATCTATCCTATTGCTCTTCCCATAAAAGCTAGATAAAATTTTCTTAAAACTCATTTTATGCTCTAGGATAAATCTAGAGTCTTCCTCATGATTCTGAAAGTTCCAGGAATTTACTTTATTCCTAGTCCCTTCTGGTTTTAATTTCTGACTTAACTAATTTCTCTTTCTCTTCTGTGTTTTGTTTGTTTTGTTTTGTTTTTAGTAACAGCTATTTTGAGATACATTTCCCACACCATACAATTCGCCCATTTAAAGTGCACAATACACTGGTTTTTGGTATATTCAGTGTTGTGAAAGCATCCTTTCAATCAATGTTTTTCTCTTTTAAAGATTATATTTATTTATTTTAGAGAGAGAGCACATGCTCGATGGAAGAGAGTAGGGAGCAGGTGGGGGGGTAGGGAAGGGCAGAGGGAGAGGCAGAGAGAATCCCAAGCAGACTCTGCACTGAGGATGGAGCCCAGTGTGGGGCTTAATCCCAGGACCCTGAGATCATGACCCAAGCCGAAATCAAGAGTTGATCACTCAACCAATTGAGCCACCCAGGTGCTCTCCTCAAAATCAATGTTTTAAGAAAATTGTTTTCATCACCCCTTCCCCAAATCCGATAGCTACTAGCAGTACTCCTTATTCCCCAGCTCCAATCTTCTAGCCCTAGGCAACCACTAATACACTTTATGTCTCTATGGACTTGCCTATTCTGAAATGGAATCATAAAATATGTGGGCTTTTCTGACTGGCTTTCACTTAGCATAATGTTTTCAAGGTTCATTCATGTTCAAGCATGTAATAGTACTTCTTTTTTTATTGTTTATTTTGTTGAATAATATTCTGTCATATGGATATACCACATTTTATTTATCTATTCATCAACTGATGGGAATTTTTGTTGTATCCACTTTTTGGCTATTATGAATAGCCAAAACTGTAACTTTCTGTGTTTTGATTACAACCATTCCATTGTGTATGAGTTTGTATCTCATCGTGATTTTAATTTGCCTTTCCCTGATAGCTAATGATGTTGGACATCTTTTCACGTGTTAATTTGTCTATATCCTTGGAGAAGTGTCCATTCAAATCATTTACCCATTTTTTTAAAGTAGGCTCCACACCCAGCATGGAGCCCAATGCAGGGCTTGGACTCAGGACACTGAAATTGAGACCTGAGCTGAGATCAAGAGTTGGACACTTAATTGACTGAGCCACCCAGGCACATCTCATTTGCCCATTTTTAATTGGGCTATTTTTCTTTTTATTATTGAGCTGTAAATTCTTTATATATTCTAAAT
The DNA here is from genome assembly GCF_017311325.1 of Ursus maritimus. Lineage (NCBI taxonomy): Eukaryota > Metazoa > Chordata > Mammalia > Carnivora > Ursidae > Ursus > Ursus maritimus. The sequence goes on from NW_024425119.1 coordinate 36,989,671, forward strand.
ACAAGTCTTTTATCATATATTTGCTTTGTAAGTATTTTTCCCAGTCTATGGATTATCTTCACTTTCTTGATGGTGTTCTTTGAAGAACAAATTTTTAAATTTTGATTATGTCCAGTTGATCTATTTTTGTTGTTGCTTGTGATTTGGTGTCATATCTAATAAACAGTTGCCCATTCCAACATCATCAAGATATATGTCTATATTTTCCTGTAAGGGTGTAATTGCTTAAGCTCATACCATTTAGGCCTTTAATCCATTAATTTTTGTATGTGTATATGCATAAATTTTGTGTATGTGCAACTTCAGTCTTTTGCATGTGGATATCCAGTTGTCCCAACATCATTTGCTGAAAAGACGTCCTTTCTTCATTAAAATGTCATGGCATTGACTGTGAAGGTTTACTTCTGGACTTCTCAATTCTGTTCCATTGATCTTTATGTCTGTCCTTGCCAGTTGATCTTTTGTCTTGATTACAAATGGCTTTGTAGTCAGTTTTGAAATTGGAAAATATGGGTCCATCCACTTTGTTCTTCTTTTTTCAAGACTGTTTTGGTATTCTGGGTCTCTTGAATTTTCTTATGAATTTTAGGATCAGCTTGTCAATTTCTGCAAAAAAGGATTTTGATAGTGATCAGGTTGAATCTGTAGATCAGTTTGGGGATTATTGCCATCTTAGCAGTATTAAATTTTCCAGTCCAGCACATGAGATGCCTTTCCATTTATGTAGGTCTTCTTTAATTTTTTTCAACAATGTTTTTGTAGTTTCCAGAGTATAGGTTTTGCTTTCTTCTTTTTTTCCTTTTGGTTAAATTTATACCTATTTTACTCTTTTTGATGCTTGTTGCAAATGAAATTGTTTTATTTCATTTTTCAGTTTGTTCATTACAGGTGTATAGAAATAAAATTGATTTTTGTGTATTGATCATGTATCCTGAAATTTTGCTGAAAACATTTTAGTTCTAATAGTTTTTTGGTGGATTTCTTAGGATTTTCTGCGTACAAGATCATGTCATCTGTGAATAGAAATAGTTTTACTTCTTCCTTTCCAATCTGATGGCTTGTATTTCCTTTTCTTGCCTAATTGCCCTTGCTAGAATCTCCAGGACAGTATTGAATAAAAGTGGTAAGAGCAGACATTCTTGTCTTGTCCCTGATCTTAGGGGGGAGAGCATTCAGTCTTTTATCATTAAGTATGATGTTAACCATGTGTTTTCATAGAAGTCCTTTACATTGATGAAGTTCCTTTCTATCCTTAGTTTGTTGAATGTTTTTATCATGTGTTGGATTTTGTCAAATACTCTTTCTGAATCTGTTGAGACAATCATGCCATTTTTCTCTTTATTCTAGTGATATGGTATATTATATGAATTGATTTTTTGGGGGTGTTAACCACCTTGCATTTCTGGGATAAATTCCATGTGGTCATGGTGTACAATCCTTTTTATTCGTTGCTGGATTCAGTTTGCTAATTCATCTCTGTATTTCGCAGTTTATTCTTTATCAATGTCCAGGTGTTAGCCCAAATATGGGGCATGCTGCTTCTCCTTGGTTTTTCTCCAAATATTATCGTAATGATCATTTCTCATTTATTCTCGTACCTAGAATTTGAACTCTATGAGTCTTGTTAAGAGTCAAAGTCCATTTCTCACTATAGGAATTACAGTAGTTCACTTTTGCAACCTCCCTTGGTGCTACGGCAGAGCATATGATCAGTTAGAAACACTTTAGTTTGTTTATCATTTGGGATCTAATGACACTAATAGTACAGTTAAATTCTCTCACTCTTCCTCTCCCTCTTTTTCTACACACTGTTAAGTGTTTCCCTGCAAGAACCAGGTTTGGACATGATTTGGTTGTTTTTACCAGCTGCTTAGTCCCAAGCCTCATTCTCTAGCCCTCCTAGTCCTTGGGTGAGCTGCCCAATATCCTTCTATTAAATCCCTTTATGATTAATTCAACTAGAGTCCACTTTTATAAACAGCAGCTAGTAGCCTTGCCAGATATAGCTAAGGCATTACTGTTACTTGACATGAACTACTAATTTAGGAGATTATGTTAGATATTGCATCAAAGAACCATACAGGAAATAATTTAAAATCAAATATTTGACTTCTCCTTTTTAAAAAAGAACCTTGACTGAGGTCCCTGAGTGGCTCAGTCAGTTGAGTGTCCAAATCTTGGTGTCGGCTCAGGTCATGGTGTCAGGTTGTGCGATAGAGCTCCACATTGGGCTCCACGCTCAGCAGGGAGTCTGCTTGAGATTCTTTCCCTCTCTTTCTGTCCTTCTTGCTGCTCGTGCATGCTCTCTCTCTCTAAAATAACTAAATCTTTTAAAAAAATAATAAAATAAAAATAAATAAAAAGAAACCTTGGCCATTTCTCCTAACACAAGCTCTAGATTTCCACAGGTGCTTTATTTCATTTAGTTTCTTTTTTCTTCTCTCCACCCCATCCAAAATTCCTGTTCATTTTTTAAGTAAAGGGACTTATTCAATTCTGCTTTCTCCTGCCAATCCCAAATAAAGACAGCTCTTTTCCTAAAACAAACCAGTCACATAATTTTTTTCATTCTACCACATTGAACATTCCATGTTGTTTTGTCATAACCAATCTTACAATTAACAAGGGATATCACACTTGTAAAAATTTGCATTCATCGGATTATTCTTTCTTTCTTTCTTTTTTTTTTTTTTAAGAGAGAGAAAGCATGCATGGGAGCATGCCAGTGGTCCAGTGATAGAGGAGGGGCAGAAGGAGAGGGAGAGAGAGAATCTTAAGCAGGCTGCAGGCCCAGCTGGGAACCAAAAGAGGGGCTCAATCTCACAACCTTGAGATCATGACTTAGGCTGAAATCAAGAGCCTGAAGCATAACCAACTGAGCCACCCAGGTGCCCCTGGATTATTCCATATTTTTAAAATAATTGGAGAGTAAGATTTCTTTGGGCAATTGCCTGTGATTTTACTCCTTTTTCCTATTGGAATATTTGTCTTTTTCTTGTTATTTTGTAAATTCTTTTAAGCTCTTTATATACACAGAATATTAGTACATGATCATATTTCTTGCAAATACTTTCCCCTGGCTGTTTATGATGAAGTTTTGTTTGTTTCACCAAGTAGAAATTTTGGTTTTATTTTTTAGGAAATAAAACCTTTCAGGCTTTTCTTTTATGGCTTCTAGTTTTGTGTCATGCTTAGAAAAGCTTCTCCTACTCACTGCCTCTGGCCCTGAAATTACATAAACATTTACCTGTCTTTTCTTCTCTACCCATAATTCATTAAAAATTAAGAATCCAATGTCCAGATTTATAAAATGATTTGCCCATGGTCATGCAACTAATAAAGTTAGGAATAGTCTATAGAAAAGATGGCAGTCCTTCTCAAAGCAGTCCTAAAAAGTGATACTTTAATTTAAAAACTTTTTAAAATATTAAGTGAGGTTTTCACCCTTTAAAAATTCTGGCAATTTTTCAGAAGCTCTTTTAGGAAATAAAAAGAAAATACTCTTTCAAACACTGATAATCCTAAAGACACAGTGGGATTTATTAGACAAATATATACTCACCCTTGAGAAATTCCTTTATTAAAACATATGGAGGAAAAAACCTATGGGAAAATTTGTATCAGTTTAATAAATGAGGCCCTTCTCTTGTATCATTTCCCTAGAGCTATCCTGTAATAGTTAGAGCCAATAGAAGACAGATTATTAAAAAAAAAAACCAAAAATGACTATATTCTTTCTTAAAATGGTGTATGGCATATAAAAAATATTTACACACTCATTTTCAGCTGACAGCAATAATTTTCTCAGCTTCATAAATTATTATTTTACTATTTATCAGAATCCTACATCTTCTTATTTTTTTTTTTAAAGATTGTATTTATTTATGTGACAGAGAGACAGCCAGCGAGAGAGGGAACACAGCAGGGGGAGTGGGAGAGGAAGAAGCAGGCTCATAGCGGAGGAGCCCGATGTGGGACTCGATCCCAGTACGCCGGGATCACGCCCTGAGCCGAAGGCAGACGCTTTAACGACTGCGCTACCCAGGCGCCTCTACATCTTCTTATTTTTAACAAGGGTATTTGCACACTTCTCAAGCCAACAGAATGCAATGGATACAATCTGTATGTCTTCTGAATTTACTATATGAGTTCCACTGATTTTTGCTTTCTTTTATAGATTTATTTTTAAAATAATATAACAAATCTGTGAGATAAAGCCATTCTCAGAAGAATCTATTAATATGTAGACAAGCAATAATTTGCTATTTCCCAAATTAAACATTTTCTTAGGTGAATTTGGTTTCAAAGTAATTTAGTCTTTATGTTTTCTATAACAATAAAAACTTATTTTTTTAAAAGATTTTATTGAGAGAGAGAGAGAGAGAGCACGCATGCACAAGATGGGGGGAAGGAGCAGACTCCCCACTGAGCAGGGAGCCCTATGCAGGACTCAATCCTAGGACCCTGAGATCATGACCTGAGCCAAAGGCAGACACTTAACCAACTAAGCCACCCAGGTACCCCAACAATAAAAACTTTTAAATGCAGTCTTCACTTCGATTAAGCTTTGACATCCAAGAAACATCTTCAAAATCTGCCTCATTGGAATGTTCCTTCTAACAATTGTGATGAACATTCAATAGTGAAGCAACTCTGGAATACAGAGCAGGAATGATCAATGATCACCATCTCACTAATGAAATATTTTTTTGTTTATGCATGTTTTCTTTCAGTATTTCTCCATATAGTACACATAGCACATAGTTACAATTCAAGTGTTCATAATTTTATTTTTCTGTTACTATTATGTCATAAAACTTGTGTTATTGCCATTTGATTGACAGGAATTAAATTACCGCAATATTCCTATGAGGATGTTTCCTAATTTAATTATTGTTTTTCTTTCTAGCTACTAGAATATTTCAATTTTGTCTTTGTTGTTTATATTACACATACTTTAAAAAGGATTTGAGGCTGTATAAAAGCAAAACATAGATAATTAAAATAGAAATAAAGTGCTCAGTCGGTTGAGCACCCAACTCCTGATTTCAGCTCAGGTCATGATCTCAGGGTTGTGAGATAGACCCCTGCATCAGGCTCTGCCCTTAATGGGGAGTCTGCTTGAGATTCTCTCCTTCCCTCTCCCTCAGCCTCTCCCCCTGCTTATGCATACGCTCTCTCTCAATAAATAAATAAAGCCTTTAAGTAGTTGCTTTAGGGATTATTATATATATATATGTATGCATATATATATTTATATATATGTATGTATATATATTTATATGTATATGTATGTATATATATTTATATATATGTGTGTATATGTATATATAGTGTATAATATATATTATGTATAATATATACTCTTTAAAAATATTATATATATATTATAATATATACTTTATTTATACCTTTAGGTTTTCACAGTCTACCTTGAATTAATAGTGTATCACTTCACATAAAATGTAAAAGCCTTGCAATTGTATTGATCCATTTTCCTGCTCCCTACTGTCCTTTTGGCTATAATTGTCATGTGTTATATTTACTTCTATTAAATATTTCATAAGAAAATGTTATAATTTTTGCTTTGAATTATCCTATGTACTTTAAAGAAATTAAGAGGAAAATAGCCCTTTATATTTATCCAGATAGTTAGCATTTCTAATGATCTTTATTCTTTCCTGAAGATCCAAGGTTATCTGGTGCCATTTTTCTTCAGTTTAAAAAACTTCCTTCAGCATTTCTTGTATTGAAAATTTGATGGAGATAAATTTTCCAAGTTATCTTTTATCTGTGTTTTTATTTTGCCTTCATTCTTGGAGGGTATTTTTACTGGATAAAGAATTCAGGTTTGGCGAGTTTTTTATTGTTAGCACTTTGTTTTGTTCCAATACCTTTTGGCTTCCATTGTTTCTGATGAGAAGTCAGCCATTTGGGGCACTTGGGTGGCTCGGTCAATTAAGCATCTGACTCTTGATTTTGGCTCAGGTCACGATCTCAGGGTCATGAGACTGAGCCCCGCATCAGGCTCCACGCTCAGTGGGAAGTCTCCATTATTAACAATATAGTCTATCTCCCTCCTTATCAATCTCTAGACTCACACACACACAGTTATTTTAAAATATAAAGGATTTTTTTCCTTTTAAAAAAGGAATCAAACTATACTTATTACTATTAGCTTTCTTTTCTTAGCGTGTCTTGAACAGATGTTTGGGTTAACATATACACATCTAACACATTTTCAATAACTTCAGAAGCCTAGATTTTTGACTGTCCATATGGAACATTAGGAAATAATGTCTTGAAGGTAGAAGTAACATTTCCCATCAGTTCTTGTGAGCTCAGACACCAGGCCCAGTCTGGATTAGCAGAGAGGAAGAAACTACAATCTCAATACTGGTTCTAGAATCTTTCTAGATTAAAGAAGGCTGGGGTTTCGGGACACCTGGGTGGCTCAGTTGGTTAAGCATCTGCCTTCAGCTCAGGTCATGATCATAGGGTCCTGGGATCAAGTCCCACATTGGGCTCTTCGCTCAGCATGAAACCTGCTTCTCCCCTTGCCCCTCCTCCTGCTTGTGTGCACTCTCTCTCTCTCTCTCTCTGATAGATAGATAGATAGATAGATAGATAGATAGATAGATAATTGTTTTTGGGGGCTTACAAGTGAGCCACATCTTATTTGGCCATTTTGCTAATGTCATTCCCCACTGCATTCTTGCTTGCATGGTTTCTGAGAATTGGGGTGTGATTCTTATCTTCGTTCCTTTATAGGTAAGGTTTTGTGTTTTGTTTTGTTTTTTTTGTGTGGTTTTTTTTTAAAGATTTTATTTATTCATTTGACGGAGATAGAGACAGCTAGCGAGAGAGGGAACGCAAGCAGGGGGAGTGGGAGAGGAAGAAGCAGGCTCATAGCAGAGGAGCCTGATGTGGGGCTCGATCCCAGAACACTGGGATCACGCCCTGAGCCGAAGGCAGACGCTTAACGACTGAGCCACCCAGGCGCCCCTGTTTTGTTTTTAACTCCGCTCTTTTAAGATTTTGTCTTTATCTTTGATTTTCTACAGTTTTTTTTCTGTGCCTAGGTATAGTTCTTTTTTGTAGGGTTTTTTTTTTTTTTTTGCACTTTTCTTGCTTAGTGTTCTCTGAGCTTGTAGTCTGGTGTCTGGTATTAATATGGGAAAAATTCTATCATTATTACTTCACATATTTTTTCTTTTCCTTCCTTTTCCTTTTTTTTCTTCTCCCACTCTCTCTTCCCCTTTCTTTCTTTCTTTCTTTCTTTCTTTCTTTCTTTCTTTCTCTTTCTTCTCTCTTTCCTTCCTTCCTTCCTTCCTTCCTTCCTTCCTTCCAATATTCCCATTACATGTATGTCACACCTTTGGTGGTTGTCTACGACAAAACAGTCCTTGGTTTTTCTTTACTCTCACACTACTACCACACTTCACTTCTGAAAACAGATATGCGGGCTTCCCCCCACACACACACGCGCGCAATCAAGCAATTTTCAGCAACACCAGCTCGGTGTCCTACAGTTCAATTCAATTTTGACACTATCTGGAGTTAGTGTAGACCCCACAGGTTAAGGCCTTGGTCTCGGAAGACTGCCTTCCCACTTTGTGTCATTTGCAAGTCCCAGCTTGTCATCTTTTCCTCTGACCAACCAGCTATAAATTGGAGGTTTCTATGCCCTGCCCCTTGGATTCAGTCTTTGGTAGAATAGCTCACTGAACTCACAGAAACAGTTACTTATATGTCTGTTATATAATAAAGGATATGAAAAAGGGTACAGATGAACAGCCACATGAAGAGATGCATTGGGTGAGGTCCTGAAGAGTCCTGAGTGCAGGAACTTCTGTTCCTGGGGAGTTGGGTGCACCACCTTCCTGGAACATGGATGTATTCACCAACCTGGAAACTCTCTAACCCCTGTACTTTGGGGGGGGGTGGTTATGGAGGCTTCATCATACAGGTATGATCAGTCAGTAACTCAGTCTCCAGTATCTCACTTTTTCCTGGCAGATAGGGGGCAGGTTGGAATTTCCTTGTTCATTTCTGCTGAGCAACTCTCATCCTAAAGCTATCTAGGAGCCCACCAAGAGTCACTTCATTAGAACAAAAGACACTCCTGTCACCCAGGAATTCCAGGGAATTTAGGAGCTTTGTGTTATTGACTGGGGTCAAAGACCAAATATTAGCAGAAAAAATGCTCCTAATATTCTTATTACTGGGAAATTACAAGGCTTTTTTATGATCTCTAAGGGCAGAGACCAATATATGTATCTTTTCTATTATGTCACAATAATCGTCTCGCAGTTCTTGAATAGGCTGTTCTGGGTTTTTTTCAGTATTGTTTTTCTCTTTTCCTTTCATTTTTGGAAGTTTCTATGGTGATATCTTCAAGCTTGGCTATCCTTTTCTCAGCTGTGTCTTCATTTCTATTACAATGTCTTCAACCTCTAGCATTTCTTTTGATTCTTTCTTAGAACTTTCATATCTTTGCTGACATCACCCATTTGTTCTTGCATGTGTCTACTTTACGCAATAGAGCCTTTAGCGTACTAATTGTGATTGTTTTGAATTCCTGGTCAGATTATTCCATTATCCTTGCCACATCTGAGTCTGGTTCTGATGCTTTCTTTGTCTTTTCAAACCGTGTTTTTTTGCCTTTTAGTATGCCTTGTGATTTTTTTTCTTGTTAGCCATTTATAACGTACTCTGCTATAGACTGAATATTTGTATCCTTCCCCCAAATTCAAAATTTCCCCAAAAATGTTGAAACATAATCCCCAATGGGATGATATTTATTTATTTATTTATAATGTTTTTTTATTATATTATGTTAGTCACCATACAGTACATTCCTGGTTTCTGATGTGAAGTTCGATGATTCATTATTTGCATATAACACCTAGTGCACCGTGCAATACGTGCCCTCCTTACTACCCATCACCAGCCTATCCCATTCCCCCACCCACCTCCCCTCTGAAGCCCTCAGTTTGTTTCTCAAAGTCCATAGTCTCTCATGCTTCATTCCCCCTTCTGATTACCCCCCCTTTCTTTATCCTTTTCTTCCCCTACCGATCTTCCCAGTTCTTATGTTCCATAGATGAGAGAAATCATATGATAATTGTCTTTCTCTGCTTCATTTATTTCACTTAGCATTATCTCCTCCAGTGCCATCCATGTTGCAGCAAATGTTGAGAACTCGTTCTTTCTGATAGCTGAGTAATATTCCATTGTATATATGGACCACAACTTCTTAGTCCAGTCATCTGTTGAAGGGCATCTCGGCTCCTTCCACAATTTAGCTATTGTGGACAATGCTGCTATGAACATTGGGGTGTATATGGCCCTTCTCTTCACTACGTCTGTATCTTTGGGGTAAATACCCAGTAGTACAATGGCTGGGTCATAGAGTAGCTAATTTTTAACTTTTTAAGGGACCTCCACACTGTTTTCCAGAGTGGCTGTACCAACTTGCATTCCCATCAACAATGTAGGAGGGATCCCCTTTCTCCACATCCTCTCCAGCAATTGTTGTTTCTTGCCTTGTCAATTTTTGCCATTCTGACTGGCGTAAGGTGGTATCTTAGTGTGGTTTTTATTTGAATTTCCCCAATGGGATGATATTTAAAAGTAGGGCTTTTGGAAGATGATTAGTTCATGAGGGTGGAACCCTTACAAATGGGACTAGATTGCTTATAAAAGAGACCCCAGGGGCGCCTGGGTGGCACAGTCATTAAGCGTCTGCCTTCGGCTCAGGGCGTGATCCCAGCATTCTGGGATCGAGCCCCACATCAGGCTCCTCTGCTAGGAGCCTGCTTCTTCCTCTCCCACTCCCCCTGCTTGTGTTCCCTCTCTCGCTGGCTGTCTCTCTCTGTCAAATTAATAAATAAAATCTTAAAAAAAAAAAAAAAAAGAGACCCCAGAGAGCTCCTCTGCCTCTTCTGCCATTTGAAGACACACCTAGAAGATGGCTGTCTATGAACCAGGAAGTAGGCGCCTACAAGGTGCCTTGATCTTGAACTATCCAGCTTCCAGAAGTGTGAGAAATAATTTTTTTGTGGTTTATAACCCTCTTAGTTTATAAGCTACTAAAAAAATATATATTGTAGCCTCAATGGACTGCGACATAGTAGGTAAAAGTAACTGTTTTAAGTAGGTCTTTAGGAATATGATAGTAAGTTATGGGGGGGTAGGAAATGTTCTATAGTCTTATGATTAGGTCTCAATCCTTTTTTTTTTTTTTAGATTTTATTTTTAAGTAACCTCTACACCCAACATGGGACTGGAACTTACAACTCTGAGCTCAAGAACCATATGCTCTACTGACTGAGACACCCCAATTAGGTCTCGATCTTTTAGTGAAGATTGCGCCTCTGGACTGTGGGCTTCACAAGTACTTCTCAGTTCTCCCATTTCCTCTTTGGGTGGGACAGGTGGGCTGGAGTTGGGTATTTCCTTTCCTCCAGGTTAGTTAGTCTCTGATGAAACTCCAATAGTTCATGCTCTGCTAAAATAGTTTCTCTTGAGGATAGGCCTTGCTAAGAACAGAATGCTCTGGCATATTTAAAAATGGTTCCTTGGGGCACCTGGGTGGCTTAGTCATTAAGCGTCGCCTTTGGCTCAGGGCATGATCCCAGTGTTCTGGGATCAAGCCCCGCATCAGGCTCCTCGGCTGGGAGCCTGCTTCTTCCTCTCTCACTCCCCCTGCTTGCGTTCCCTCTCTCATTGGCTGTCTCTCTCTGTCAAATAAATAAATAAAATCTTTAAAAAAAAAAAAAGGTTCCTTTTCCTCTCTCCCTGTTGGAAGCATGAACGTATTTTTCTCTGATATTCACAATGAGAACTGGGTAGAGCTCCAGGAGTTAAAACACCAAAGTATGGGAGCCCTTCTATGAGTGGGTCTTCCTGGAGTTTTTAACTATCAGAATTGTCCACACTGAGCTTCCAAAAATTCATCAGTGAGAGTTTAGGCTTTCCTACCTTGGCCCTGGCTCCACTTGAGGTTTCTGCTTGTGGGTTTCTGCTTTGTCAGTTATAATTCTTTGTATTTGTCTGTGTGTCTCTCCAGTTTGGGGGAACAGTGATTTGCCTCATTACCTCATTTCTCTGACAGTCATAAGAAGACTTTTTGGTTTTTAAGTTTGTTCAGGTTTCACTTGTCAGGATTGAGCAGTGACTTCTATGCTGCCTATATGTTGGACTGGAAACTAGATGTCATTTTAATGATGAAAAAACTGAAGGAATAACAAAAAATTGTTGAATGAAAAATAATTTAAAATTCAATTATTATCTCTGTACATTTCAATTCAAATATCATCAGTATTCAGTTCAAATATTATTCCCCTGTATATTTAGTAAGGAAAAATGATTTGTTAAAGCTTCTTTCTAATTAAGCATAGTAGATTCTCAGCTTTAGATTTGGCCATATTTTCTGCTGGTAGAATAAGGATTCTGAGCACAGTTCAGTGAATATTACTCAATCTGTTTTGGGTCTAGCCCCCTGAACACATTTCTGAGTCCAGGAAAAAAAAACAAAATGGCTTTAAGTAAAAACCAAATGGTTTGTTTCATTAAAATCTTTAACCCACTGGGTCCCAAATGTCTTTGGTACTGCACTCAAAGTTAGACATCTGAGGGAGCCATCTGCCCACTCCTGCTGTGGACAACAATACAGTTAGGGCGCCTTGAGAATGGAGTGTGGTTTTTTTTTTGTTTTTTTTTTTTTTTTGGAAAACTGCTGTGCCTGGCAAGGCTGCAGGGGGGACTGTGACATGCAGAGGAGCAGCATGTGATGGTGTTAAGTTCCCACCAGTGCTCAATAGAGCATCAGTAGTCATCAGCAAAGAATTGTTTTGGTAGATGGAACTGTAAGAGGGGTTTTTTTGTAGCCCAGAACAAATATGGTGGAAGTTTAGGACAAGCTAGACATTGTAGGAATACTCAGGGGTTACTTTGGAAGGAATCAGAGATGGTATATCATTAGTAGAAAGCAACTAGGAAGTTAAATTTGGGCCTTAATAAAACTGTGACATAATTTGTGGTGCCAAGTGAAATTTGGCTATATTATATTAATATCCATACACTATCTTGACACATAAGCCCTTCCTACCCTGTTACCATTAGTGTGAAGCAGATTTTTTTTTTTTGTAGACTTAAAGTTGTTATCAGTGAATGTATTAAGCGAATAAATAAAACAACCTCTGCTAAAATGTCATCACTCAACTGCTAAGAAGATAAAGTAACACTCATGTTGGCTTACACATAGTGTTAAAAGGGGTAAGCCAAGCCAATATTTATTATCCATAAGTCACAATATGCCATTTTCAAAATGAGTTTTATATTAATACATATTAAAGAAATGATATATTCTAACTTTTTTAAACAAAATTGAAGAATGACTCATTCCACTTGCAAATACATTTTAAAATAAATGCAATCTTAATTTAGACCACCAGCATTAACACTAGTCCTTTCAAATTAAAAAAACACAAAGGAAATTTTAATAGGATCCAACAGAAAAAAGTTATCTCATTATAGAATTTATAACAAGGAGTTCCTGTGTTTTGGAAGAACAATGAAATGAGATGTTAGATAATTAACTATATAATGCTATTTTGCCATATTGTCTCCTGAGAAAGATGTTGGATAGATGGTTTTCCTTAAGTAGAGACCAAGCTATTTCAAGTGGAATCCCCACTGATTATTTTAATATCGTATTGTTTTAATTCTAACATTTAACATTTCCTGAAGATTCTGAAACAGTACTAAAGAGAAGACACTAAAATTTATATTACTCAAGGGAAGAAGTGAACATTATGTTTCTTTTTAAATGGTGATAAAAATAAAATTTCCTGAGCTTTCTTGCTTGTTTGAAAATCCATTATTCTGAGTACTTGGACTAATTTGGAATCAGGAACATTAATTCTGTGGCAGCCTTGAATTGCTCCTTAAGCTAAAGAACCTTTTACAGTCCTTTAGAGGAATCTTCTGTCATGTTGTCTCTTTTTCTCAGATTTATTGAAGTTTTCCAGAGACATCAGGAGTAAGTATAGGGTATTTGTTAATCTTACCAGCAAATTCACTTTAAAATTTCTTCACTGGAAAAATTAGTATGGAATATGACAGACTATCTCTTATGTGCTTTTTGTCACAGACATTACTTTTAGATAAAAATGCTAACACTCTTAGTTATTCTATTTTTAAAGGGTACGTTTATTTGGAAGGTTTTGTATGTTAATTCTAGTAAAATTAGATCTCTGTCATGATCAAGGTGTTATAAATGGTTTTGGTGATAGTAGATTCACAAATTCAGACATTGAACTAATAAATCTTTTGATCAATAATCATGTATGCAACTTGGGGATCTAAGATCAGAGTGTTAATAACTGTACATTTTCCAGTGGTGTAGAGTAGTAATCCTCATAAATTTTCTGCCCGCCCTTATGTCTTTTCAGCACACTCTTCTTTTTTTTCATGATTGTATAGGCAGTGATTCTTGGAACATATCTATTTCTTTTTCCAAACACATTTACCTAATATTACATACTTTAAAGTTCACCATGCCTGGCAGCTGTTCTGTTATGGTGTGTTAAAAAAAAGATAATTAAGGTCAAAGATACAGATCTTAACATATAATAACCAACACAAAACTGAAAAAGAAGAATAAAATTGGAGAACTCACACCACCATATTTCAATACTTACTATAAAGCAAGTAATCAAGCAGGATGGCATTGGCAAAATTATAGACACATAACTCGATAAAACAGAGTAGAGAACCCAGAAATAGAATATCACAAATATAGTCAACTGATTATTGACAAAGGTACAAAAGCAATTCAATGGAGAAATAATAGTCTTTTCAACAAACATTGCTTGTACAGTTGGACATCCATATGCAAAAAAAATTAATGTATACACAGACTTTACGCCCTTCACAAAAATTACTTCAAAGTAGATTATAAATCTAAATATGAAATGCAGAACTATAAAGCTTGTAGAAGAAAACATATGAGTAAATCATGACTTTGAGTTTGGTGATGTGGTTTTATTTGTTTATCAATTTTTTAGAGAGAGAGAGAGAGAGAATGTGAGTGGTGAGGGAGGGGCAGATACTATGGAGAGAATCTCCATGCCCAGCACAGAGCCTGATATGGGGCTTGATCTCATGGCCCTGGATCATGACCTGAGCTGAAATCAAGAGTTGGACCAACTGAGCCACCCAGGTGTCCCAGTGATGTGGTTTTATGTACAACACCAAAAACATGATCCATGAAAGAACACATGGATATTTGACTCTATTAAAATTCAAAAATTTTGCAATGCAGAAGATCCCGTTAGAAAAGTGAAAACACACACACACACACAAAAAAGAAAAGTGAAAACACAAATCACTGTCTGATAAAAGATATTTGCAAATCACATATCAGATAAAGGACTTGTATCCAAAATATGGAAAGAACTCTTAAAACTCAACAATAAGGAAACAAACCGATTTAAAAATTGGCAAAAGAGAGAGAGATCAGTGAAGTGGCATAGTAGGGAACTCTTAAAGTCCATCTCTGCATAAAAGCAATGAGTAAGTGGCAAAAGAAACAAAAACAAAAACAAAAATCCTGTCACAATAAACCTTTTCAGGAGATTCTGGAATCTAAACAAAAGCTTGCAACAAGCAGAGCAACCCTTAATAAAAAAGAAGAAAAGAAAAGCTTACTTTTAGTGAGATAATTATTAAAGTCATATGGGGGAGGGACTAATCTGATAGAGATGCCAGAGATCTCTTACAGGGCATACATGCTCGGAGAAAAGGCCATGTGAAGACACAAGAGAGAAGGTTCTGTCTACAAAGCCAAGGAGAGAGGCCTCACAGAAACCAACCATGCCTGATACTTTGATCTTGGACTTCCAGCCTCCAGAACTGTAAGAAAAATGAATTTCTATTGCTTAAGCCATTCAGGCTGTAGTATTTTGTTATGTTAGCCCTAGCAGTCTAAGACGACCAAGAATTCTATATCCAAACTATCCTTCAAAGATGGAGAAATTAGGGCATTCACAGATAAACTCTGAGAGAGCTAATAGACCTGCTCTACAAGAAATGCTAAAGGGAGTCCTTCTTGCTGAAATGAAATGACATTAAACAGTCCTTCAAGTCCACATGAAGAAATAAAGTAATCATATAGAAAAATGTAAGGTAAGTATTAATGTATTTTTGGCTTGTAACTGCTCTTTTAAGACATGTATAAAACAATAATTATAAATATATATTAGCAGGCATATAATGCATAAAGATGTAATTTGTGACAATAACATCATAAAGGTGATGGGGCTATGTAGAAGGTAAGTTTTTGTAAACTAGTGGAAAAGTTTATGCTATACAAATTATAACTGAAAGAGAGCTGGGGTGGCTATGCTAATATCAGACCAAATAGACTTTAAGCCAAACATTATTTCAAAATACAAAGAAGGACATGATATATTGATAAAAGGGTGAATACATCAAGAAGATGTAAACAATTATATATGTACCTAACAACAGAGCCCCAGCCAAATTCTATGAAGGAAAACAGAATCAAAGAGAGAAATAGACAGTTCAGTAATAGTAATTGGAGATGTCAGTGCCTCATTTTCAATAATGGATAAAACAATTAGAAGATCAAGAAGTAAATAGAGGGCTTGAACACTATAAAATACCTAACAATGTAACAGACATACAAGTGCACATAGGACATTCTACGGGATAGATTATATGTTATGCCACCAAACAAGTCTCAATAAACTTACAGTTATAAAAACCATTCAAAGTATCTTCTCCAATCACAATGGAATGAAAATAGATATCAATAACAGAAGGAAGTCTGGATAATTCACAAATAGGTGGAAATTAACACACTGTTAACCAAAGAAGAAGAAATCACAAAGGAAAATGAGAAAATATCTTAAAATAAATTATAATGAAAACACAGCAGTTACCAGTGGTTGGAGGGTGGGGGAAGTGGGGAGATGTTAGTCACAAGGTAAAACTTCCAGTTATAAGATGAATAAGTTCTGGGGATCTAATGCACAGCTTGGTGATTATAGTTAATAATATTGTATTATATACTAAAAAGTTGGTATAAGAGTTAGATCCTTAATTTTCTCACTACAAAAAAGAAATGGTAATTATGTGACATAATGGAGCTGTTATCTAACTCTATGGTGACAATAATTTTGCAATATATAAATGTATCAAATCAACACATTGTGCACCTTAAACTTATACAATGTTATACACTAATTATATCTCAATACAGCTGGAAAGGGGGACAAGAAAAATCAACATACCCAAATTTATAGAATTCCATAAAATCAGTACTAAGAGGGAAATTTTTAGTTTTAAACAGTTATGTTATTATTTTTTAAATTTAAATTCCATTAGCCAACATATAGAACATGATTGGTTTCAGATGTAGAGTTCAGTAATTCTAAACAATATATAAAAAAAGAAGGAATATCTCAAATCAACAACCTAGCCTTCCACCTTAAAGAACTAGAATAAGAGTAAATTAAACCCAGGGGCGCCTGGGTGGCATAGCAGTTAAGCGTCTGCCTTCGGCTCAGGGCGTGATCCCGGTGATCTGGGATCGAGCCCCACATCAGGCTCTTATGCTGTGGGCCTGCTTGTTCTTCTCCCGCTCCCCCTGCTTGTGTTCCCTCTCTCGCTGGCTGTCTCTATCTCTGTCAAATAAATAAATAAAATCTTTAAAAAAAAAAAAAGAGTAAATTAAACCCAAAGCAAGCAGAAGGAAATAAGATTAGAGTTTATAAAGCTAAACATAGTTTTATCATATGATTCAGAAATAAAGCTCCTAAGTATTTACCAAACTGATTTGAAATATTATATCCACACAAAAGTCTGCATGCAAATGTCTAAACAGGCTTATTCATAATTGCCAAAAACTGGGAGCATTCAATATGTTCTTCAATAAGTGAATGCATAAACAAACTACGGTACATCCACACAATGGAATACTATTCAGACAAAAAAGGGTGTGCTATCAACCATGAAAAACATGGGTGAATCATAAATGCATATTGTTAAGAAAAAGAAGTGTCTGAAAAGGCTATATGTTGTATGATTCCATTTATACGACATTTTGGAAAAGGCAAATCTATAGAGATGGTAAACAAATCAGTTGTTGCCAAAAGTTTTTGGAGGAGGGAGGGTTGAACAGGTGAAGTACAAGGGATTTTTTTTATGGTGGAAAATATTCTGTATGCAAGTAATGGTGAATATATGACATTATGTATTTGTTAAAAACCCATAGAACTACAGCACAGAGTAAACCTCAGTGTGGTGTATTTTAAAATATCATTTAGGACATTGGGCAGTCCCAGGATGGAATGCATACTCTGAGAAAAGAAAATTGGAGTAGGGAGAGGTGCTCACCTCACTAACTTTGTAAAGAGTGGGAACTAAGACTAAAGGCAAAAAACAAACAAAAACCAAACTGTACATAAGCACTGTACTTTAGTTGGTAAAGATGTTTCTCATGGATGTATGACATCAGCATGAACTCATGTTTAGCTTCATATAAATATAGATGGGTACATAAAGAAATATTTATAAGTATGCATGTAATGTGGGCCAGTACACACACCTTGTCCTCTCTCTGTCCTCTAAGAGGGCTAAGAGGCAATGACACCCTAGTAACAATGAGCACACCCAACACTCAGATCTTGGTTTCTAATATTATTCTTCAACAATTGGAACCAGGCTCTTTGGAGAAATGGCTGATGGTAGAGTTGCGGCAAGGCATATATACAAGATGCTCCTGTTGCGTTTTGTAGTTCTAAAAGGTAAGGGAGTTCTCAAAGAAATAAATACTACAGCAATGTGAGTGTGTCAAAAGGACACAGGAGCCAATTGAAAGAGCTCACAATGGCCGAAGTGGAACAATTTTAGCAACAAAATAAATAATGTATTGGATTACAACCCAAAGTATAAAATAAATATCATGAGTCCATATTAGGGAATGATTATAATAAGTAAATATGAGAGAATATACAAATTTTCTATGCAGAAGCATTCCAAATTATTTATATAGATATTTTGCTGTGAATATATCTAGTAACTTCTTTCCAAAGAATACAGTATGAAATGGAGGAAAAAAGAGTAACTTCACAGTGGAGACACCTGGCAAATACTATCTTAGCCAGATGGTCAAGGTCAACACCGGCAGTAGTAAGTCATGGTGATAGTATGTAGCCTTGATATGATGTTATGAGAATAGTACTTTACACCTGTGATCTTTCCAAAATGCATTAAACTCCAGTCCAGTCATGAGAAAAAAATCAGATAAACCCCAATATTGAGAGACACTCTACAAAATAATGACCAGTGCATTTCAAAACTGAAGGTCATTAACAATGAGGAAAGTCTGAGAAACTGTCACTCTATAGAAGAGCCTGAGGAAGCATGATGCATAAATGTAATATGATATCCTGGATGGGATCATGGAAAGGATGTTAGGTAAAAATGAAAAACATGAAGATAAAATATGGAATTTATTTAATAATGATATATCAACAGTGGTTTATTAGTTGTGTCAAATGTACCATATTAATGTAAGATGTTAACAAAAGGGGAAAGGATATAGGAGGCATATGGAAAATCATATTCTATTTTTACTACTGTTCTGTAATCTAAAACTCTTCTAAAATGAAAACTTTATTTTCCAAGAATATATAGAACTTACCATATAAGAATGCATTCATGGGTGATGTAAGTAGATGAGGTCTTCTAGCTGTCTCTTAATGGACCTAGGCATCAGCAGTGCTAGTGAGACTGTGCCCACTGAGTCAGAAGAGACTCTGTAGTGATAGGGTGCTCTGGGCTTACACCCTTGCCCTCGACAGTTGTAGTAGACTTTGTAATTAATAACGCTTACTGAACACAAATAGGAAAAGCTATGACCATAGACACCCACAAAAAGATGTTCACATGACTTGTAGATACAGCTGGTCAGCTTTCCTTTGCTTCCTCTGCAGACACATCTCATGCCACTCTTTTCTTGATTGCTACACTCTAGCTACACTGGGTTTTTTTTAGTTCCTCATAGATGTAATACCCTCCCTCACCTCTGTGTCTTTTCCTTCTACTTGCAGTTCTTTCCAAGTCCCAAACACCACCTTTACCCTGTTTGCCCAGTTAATTCTGCATGGAGCACTGAGTGTTTTATGCAAACAATGAATCATGGAACACTACATCAAAAGCTAATGATGTACTGTACGATGACTAACATATCATTAAAAAAAAAAAAAGAATGTTAAAAAAAAATCCTACCTCATCCTTCATTTGAAATGCCATATTTTCAGGAAGGTCTTCCCTGGCATCCTAGACAATACATTGTACTTCTCCATTTGTGGCATCCATCCTACTTGTAATAGCTTGTTTCTTTTTAATTGAAGTATAATTGATATGTAACATAGTTTCATTTATACAACATAATGATTCAATATTTGCATACACTGTGAAATGATTACTACAAAAATCTAGTTACCCCTGCTGCCATATAAATTTACATAATATGCAATACAATATTACTTTTTAATTTACATTCAAATAATTAACATAATGTATTATTTGTTTCAGAGGTACAGTCTTATATGATACCCACTGCTCATTACAACAGTCTTATATGATTCATTAGTCTTATATGATACCTACTGCTCATTACAACACATATCCTCCCCAATGTTCATCACCCAGTTACTCCACCCTCCAACCCTCACCCCTCCAGCAACCCTCAGTTTGTTTCCTATGATTAAATGTCTCTTGTGGTTGGTCTCCCTCTCCGATTTCATATTGTGTCATTTTTTCCTCTCTTATCCTATGATCCTCTGTTCTGTTTCTTAAATTCCACATATCAGTGAGATCATATGATAATTATCTTTCTCTGACTTATTTCCCTTCACGTAATACCCTCTAGTTCCATCCATGTTGTTGTAAATGGCAAGATTTCATTTTTTGATTCCTGTGTAATATTCCATTGTATATGTATATACCACATCTTCTTTATCCATTCATCTATTGATGGACATCTGAGCTCTTTCTGTAGTTTGACTATTGTGGACATTGCTGCTATGAACATTGGGGTGCATGTGCCCCTTTGGATCACTACATTGGTATCTCTGGGGTAAATACCCAGTAGTGCAGTTGCTCTATTTTCAACTTTTTGAGGAACCTCCATATTGTTTTCAGAGTGGCTGCACCAGCTTGCATTCCCACCAACAATGTAGGAGGGTTCCTCTTTCTCCGCATTCTTGACAACATCTGTCATTTTCTGACTTGTTAATTTTAGCCATTCTGACTATTGTGAGGTGGCATCTCATTGTGGTTTTGATTTGTATTTCCCTAATGCCGAGTGATGTGGAGCACTTTTTATGTGTCTGTTGGCCATTTGTATGTCTTCTTTGAAGACATGTCTGTTCATGTCTTCTGCCCAATTCTTGATTGGATTGTTTGTTCTTTGGGTGTTAAGTTTAATAAGTTCTTAAGAGATTTTGGATACTAGCCCTTTATCTGTCATTTGCAAATATCTTCTCCCATCTTTATATCAGACAAATTAGATTCTAATCCAAACACTGTAATAAGAAATGAGGAAGGACACTACAATCAAAGGGTCTATCCAACCAGAAGGTCTAACAATTGTAAATATTTATGCCCCTAACATGGGAGCAGCCATTTATATAAGCCAATTAATAACAAAATTAAAGAAACACATCAATAATAATACAGTAATAGTAGGGTGACTTTAACACTCCACTCATGGCAGTAGACAGATCATCTAAGCAGAAGATCAATAAGGAAACAAGGGCTTTGAATGACACAGTGGACCAGATGGACTTCACAGATACATTCAGAACATTCCATCCTAAAGCAACAGAATACACATTCTGCTTGAGTGCACATGGAACCTTCTGTAGAAGAGATCACATACTGGGTCACAAACCAGGTCTCAACTTGTACCAAAAGACTGGGATCATTCCTTGCATATTTTTGGGCCACAATACTTTGAAACTGGAACTCAATCACAGGAGAAAATTTGGAAAGAATTCAAATACATGGAGACCAAAGAGTATTCTACTAAAGAATGAATGGGTCAACCAGGAAATTAAAGAAGAATTTAAAAAATTCATGAAACAAATGAAAATGAAAACTGTTCAAAACCTTTGGGTTGCAGCAAAGGCAGTTCTAAGAGGGAAGTATATAGCAATACAAGCCTTTCTCAAGAAACAAGAAAGGTCTCAAATATACAACCTAACCTTACACCTAAAGGAGTTGGAGAAAGAACAGCAAATAAAGCCTAAACCCAGCAGGAGAAGAGAAATAATAAAGATTAGAGCAGAAATCAATGAAATAGAAACCAAAAGAACAGTGAAACAGATCAACAAAATTGGAGCTGGTTCTTTGAAAGAATTAATAAGATTGATAAACCCCTGGACAGACTTATCAAAAAGAAGAGAGAAAGGACCCAAATAAAATCAGGAATGAAAGAGGAGAGATAACCAACAATGAAGAAATACAATTATAAGAACATATTATGAGCAACTATATGCCAACAAATTAAGAAATCTGGAAGAAATGGATGCATTCCTAGAAACATATAAACTACCAAAACCGAAACAGGAAGAAATAGAAAACCTGAACAGACCTATAACCAGCAGGGAAATTGAATCAGTAGTCAAAAATCTCCCAATACAAGAATCCAGGGCCAGATGGCTTCCTAAGGAAATTCTACCAAACATTTAAAGAATTAATATCTATTCTTTGGAAGCTGTTTCGAAAAAATAGAAATGGAAGGAAAACTTCCAAACTCATTTTATTAGGCCGGCATTACCCTGATCCCAAAACCAGACAAAGACCCCACCAAAAAGGAGAATTACGGAGCAATATACCTGATGAACATGAATGCAAAAATTCTCACCAAAATACTAGACAATAGGATCCAACGGTACATTAAAAGGATTATTCACCAGGTGAAAGTGGGATTTTTTTCAGGGCTGCAAGGGTGGTTCAACATCTTCAAATCAATCAATGTAATACACTACATAAATAAAAGAAAGGACAAGAACCATATGATCCTCTCAATAGATGCAGAAAAAGCATTTGACAAAGTACAGCATCCTTTCTTGATTAAAACTCTTCACAGTGTAGGGATAGGGGAACCATATTTCAATATCATAAAAGTCATATATGAAAAGCCCACATCTTATATCATTCTCAGTGGGGAAAAACTGAGAGCTTTTCCCCTAAGTTCAGGAACATGGCAGGGATGTCCACTGCTGTTCAACATAGTACTAGAAGTCCTAGCCTCAGACAACAAAAAGAAATAAAAGTGGCTCAGTTTTATTCTTTTGCATGTGACTACCCAGTTTTTCCAACACCATTTATTGAAGAAAGTGCGCTCTTCCCATTATATATTCTTGGCTCCTTTGTCTTAAATTAATTAACCATATATGTGTGGGGGTTTTTTCTGGGCTTTCTATTCTGTTCCATTGATGTGTCTATTTTTATGCCAATTCCATACTGTTTTGATTATTATAACTTGGTAATATAGTTTGAAGTCAGGGAACATGATGCTTCCAGCTTTGTTTTTATTTCTCATGATTGCTTTGGCTATTAAGGATCTTCTGTGTTTTCATACAAATCTTAGAATTGTTTGTTGTATTTCTGTGAAAAATGCCATTGGAATTTTATAGGGATTGCATTAAATCTATATATAGCTTTTGGTAATACGGAATTTTTTTTTTTTAAGATTTTATTTATTTATGTGACAGACAGCCAGCGAGAGAGGGAACACAGCAGGGGAGAGGGAGAGGAAGAAGCAGGCTCCCAGCCCAGGAGCCTGATGTGGGACTCGATCCCGGAACGCCAGGATCACGCCCTGAGCCGAAGGCAGACGCTTAACGACTGCACTACCCAGGCGCCCCAGTAATACGGAATTTTTAACAATATTAATTCTTTCAATCCATGAGCATGGAATATCTTTCCATTTATTTGTGTCTTCTTCAGTTTCTTTCATCAACGTCTTGTTTTCAGTATACAACTCTTTGCTTTCTTCGTTAAATTTATTCATAGACATTTTATTCTTTTTGACGCAATTGCAAGTGGGATTGTTTTTTAAATTTCCCTTCCTGATAATTCATCGTTAGCATATCCAAATGCAACAGATTTTTGTATATTGATTTCATCTTCTGCAACTTTGTTGACTTCATTTATTCATTCTAACAGTTTTTTGGTGGAGTCTTCAGGGTTTTCTAGATATAAAAAAAAATGTGTTGTCCACAATTAGTGACAATTTTACTTTTCTTTCCAATGTTGATAACTTTCATTTCTTCTTCTTGCCTAATTGCTTCGGCTAGGACTTCCAATTCTATGATGAATAAAAGTTGTGAAAATGGTTATCTTTCTCTTGTCCTTATCCTAGAGGATGAGCTTTCAGTATGTCACCATTGAATATAATGTTAGCTGTGGACATGTCATATATGGACTTTATTATATTGAGGTACATTTCCTTTATACCTGCTTTGTTGAGAATAATGATTTAATATTTGTATACACTATGAAATGATCACCACAATAAGTCTAGATCCCTCCCTTACCATTAAATTTACATAATATGTAATACAATCTTATGGACTATAGTCACCATGCTATACATTACATCCTCATGACTTTTTTTTTTTTTTTTAATGACTGGAAGTTTGTACCTTCTGACCCCCTTCTCCCATTTTTCCCACCTCACAATACTCTCCCCTTTTTATATTTTGCTGCTTCTGTGTCGGGTGCATGAATATTTATAAATGTTTTATCTTCTTGCTGACTCTTTATCATTATATAATGCCTATCTTTGTCTTTTATTACAGGCTTTATTTTAAAGTCTGCTTTGTGTATAGGTACTCAAGGTTTTTTTGTTGTTGTTTCCATGTGCGTGAAATATCTTTTTCCATCCCTTCGCTTTCAGGCTGTGTGTTTGTCCTCCCATCTGAGGGAAGTCTCTTGTAAGCAGTATATAGATGGGTTTTGTGTTTTTTATCTGCTCAGCTACTCTGTCTTTTGACTGGAGTGTTTACCCATTTACATATAAAGTAATTATAGATAGATATGTGCTTATTGCCATTTTGTTACTTGTTTTCTAGCTGTTGTGCTGTATCTCTCTGTACCTTTTCTCTTCTTTTGCTCTCTTCCCTTCTGGTTTGATGCCTTTCTTTAGTGTTATATTTAGATTCCATTTTCATTATCTTTTGTATTTCTACTATAGGATTTTGCTTTGTGGTTACTATACGGCTTGCATATATTAGCTATATATAAACCTGTTTAAGTCAATAGCAAGCTAAATTTGAATGCATTCCAAAACTATATTTTTACTCTCACCCCCACCACGTATTTATGTTTCTGATGTCAAATTTTACATCTTTTTATTTTGTGTATCCTTTAACTAATTGTTGTCATTATAGTTATTTTTATTGCTTTTGTCTTTTAACCTTCATGCTAGCTTTATGAGTGATTAATCCATTATCATTATTATGTATTTACCTTTAGCAGTGAGATTTTTCCTTTAATATGTTTTCTTGTTACTAATTAACGTCCCTTCTTTTCAGCTTAAAGATATTCCTTTAACATTTCCTGTAAGGCCAGTTTAGTGGTGGTGAACTCCTTTAGTTTTCACTTGTCCCGAAAACTCTATTGATCCTTCTATTCTATAAGGTAACCTTGAGGGGTAGAGTATTCTTCGTTGGAAGTTTTTGCCATCTGCACTCAGAATATATATATATTTTTTAAAGATTTTATTTATTTATTTGACAGAGAGAGAGACAGCCAGCGAGATAGCGAACACAAACAGGGGGAATGGGAGAGGAAGAAGCAGGCTCCCAGCAGATCAGGGAGCCCGATGCGGGGCTCGATTCCAGAACCCCAGGATCACACCCTGAGCCAAAGGCAGACACTTAACAACCGAGCCACCCAGGTGCCCCTGCACTCAGAATATGTTGTGCCACTTCTGGCACACAATATATTGTGTCCCTTCTGGCCCACAAAGTTTCTGCTGAAAATCTGCTGATAGTCTTATGGGGTTTTCCCTTGTATGTAAAAAGTTATTTTTCGCTTACTGCTTTTAAGATTCTCTCTATTTTTTTTTAAGATTTTATTTATTCATTTGACAGAGAGAGAGAGACAGCCAGTGAGAGAGGGAACACAAGCAGGAGGAGTGGGAGAGAAAAAAGCAGGCTCCCAGTGGAAGAGCCTGACGTGGGGATAGATCCCAGAACTCCAGGATCACACTCTGAGCCGAAGGCAGATGCTTAACGACTGAGCCACCCAGGCACCCCGAGATTCTCTCTAACTTTTTTTTTAAAGATTTTATTTATTTATTTATTTGACAGAGAGAGACGTCCAGCAAGAGAGGGAACACAAGCAGGGGGAGTGGGAGAGGAAGAAGCAGGCTCCTAGCGGAGGAGCCTGATGTGGGGCTCGATCCCAGAGCACCAGGATCATGCCCTGAGCCGAAGGCAGACACTTAATGCCTGCGCCAACCAGGCACCCCTCTCTATTTTTAACTTTTAACATTTCAATTTTTATGTGTCCCGAAGTGGATATCTTTGGGTTCATCCTACTTGGAACTCTCTGGGCTTCCTGGATCTAGATGTCTGTTTCCTTCCCCAGGTTGGAGAAGTTTTCAGGCATTATTTCTTCAAATAAGTTTTTCCAGGTCTCCTGTAATGTGAATATTTTTCCTATGGATGTTTTCCCCAGAGCTCTCTTAAGCTATCTTTACTTTTTAAATTTAAATTTTCTCTTTGCTGCTCTGTTTGGGTGAGTTCCATTACCCTGTGTTCCATGTCACTGATCCTTTCTCCTGCTTTGTCCAGCCTACTGTTGAACCCTTTTAGAGTATTTTTTAGTTTGGTTACTGTGTTCCTCAGCTCTGTGACTTCTGTTTGGTACTTTCTTATATTTTATATAAGTGTTTATCCATTCTTCTCCTGAGACTGACGAGCATCACTATGACCATTACTTTGAATTTTTGATCAGGTAAATTTTCTCTGCTTCATTAAATTTTTTTTCTGGGGTTTTATCTTGTTTTTTCATTTGGAACATATTCCTCCATTCCCCCATATTGCTTGATTCTCTGTGTTTGTTTCTACGTATTAGGCAAAACAGCTATCTCTCTCAGTCTTTAAAGGGTGGTCACAGGAAGACTGAGAATGCATTTCTGTCACTTGTCTGTGCAGTACCCCAGGACCTCTAATTGTTTCAGTTCTGTGGGCCCCAGAAATGCAAGCCACCCCGGCACCAGAGCCATGCATTCAAAGGGTGACACCTGTTTGGGCTGCATGCCCCTGCTGGCTTTGATGGGGCTATGGAGAAGTGCTGGGTTGGAGCAAACCCAGCCAGCTTTGGTGGGGCAGGGCCACAGTTGGGTGCATGCGTACCAGACCAGATTATACCTGCAGGGCAGGGTTGCTTGAAGCCCCTAGCTAGGGCAGACCCACCTGCCAGGTTTAGTGAGGCAAAGCTATCAGGCCTGGTGGTGTTGGGCCAGAGCAAGCAGCACTAGCAAGGTAGAGATAGAGTGCAAAAATGGTGTTCATCAGTGCCTCTGTCCCTGGACAGAGTTTCAACAGACCTCTGCCCCTCCAGCAGATACTTTACTTTTGCACTGGGTCCCAGGGAGAGTTAGTCTGTGCACAAGCCCTTTAGGAGTGGAGTCTTAGTTTGCGCCATCCCTTTAGATCTCCTGGATATAAGCCATGGTGATTTTCAAAGCCAAGTGTTCTGGGGCTCACTTCTCTGGTGCAGGTCCCAAAGATTGGGGGTGCCTGATGTGGGACTCAAAACCTTCTCTCTTCAGGGATACACTGTATTTGTGAAATTTCTCTCACTTGGGGGTCACCATGCTGAGGGGGGGTTTTGGCAAGACCACATTTCTGTCTCTCCTATCTGTCTCAATGTGGCCTTTTTATCCTCTGTTATGGAGTAGCTGTTAAGCTAGTTTTCGGGTCTTTTTTTTTAAAAAAAAAAAAAAAAAAAACCTTGTCCTATGTATAGCTGTGGGTTTGGTGTGTCCATAGGGAGAGGTGAGTTCAGGGTTTTCCTGTGCCACTATGTTGAACTGCACTTTCCTGTAATTGCTTACTGAATCAGACTTCCCTACTAGATTGTAAATGGCCTAAGGACAGCACTGCTGTATCCCAGTGTCTAGCATAGGGTCCACAACATCAGAGGTGTTTGGTAAGTATTTCTTGAACTGAAAACAATGAAGGAAGGTTTAGTACTGAACGTGATGTTCAGTAGAGCAAGAACTCTGGAATGATTGGCTGTAGAGGAGATTGAGAAGACAGGTAGAAGAGAGATTGTAAAGGAATTTATAAGGGCTAACCTTAGAGTCTGGGCTTCAACCCACAGTCTTAAATAGTCTAAGGCTGAAGAATGATACAAGCTAACTGGTACTGAATTTCCTGAAATTTTACGTGCTGAAAATATTTCTCATTATCTTTATACTTACAAGACAATCCAGCTTCTTATATGTCTTTCATCTTCTACTTCCTGTCATTCAGACCCTTACAGGCATTGCAACACTATCATATAGCATTGACTTTTATTATGGTGAAATCTGAGGCCAATACAATTTTTTCCCTTTTCTAGGACCTGCTTCTTCCACTTGGATGCTCCCATAATTCTTTATCCTGAAATTTTAGTCACTATACCAAGAATCAAATTTTTCTTGCTTTATAGACCTGCGGTTTTAAGACTTCCTTATTCTAGGGGTGCCTGGGTGGCACAGCGGTTAAGCGTCTGCCTTCGGCTCAGGGCGTGATCCCGGCGTTGTGGGATCGAGCCCCACATCAGGCTCCTCCGCTAGGAGCCTGCTTCTTCCTCTCCCACTCCCCTTGCTTGTGTTCCCTCTCTCGCTGGCTGTCTCTATCTCTGTCAGATAAATAAATAAAATCTTTAAAAAAAAAAAAAAGACTTCCTTATTCTAGAAATACTTTGAGTGTTTAAGAGTACAGATTGTTAAATAAGGCAGTTTTAAATCCTGGCTCTACCACTAACTGTGTGACTTTAAGCAAGTTACTTAACCTCTCTCTGCTTCAATTACTTCATCTATAAAATGGGAAGAATAATAGTAGCTAGTATGATTGTTATGAAGATTAAATGAGATAATTGTCAGAAGTTTTGGAACAGTGCCTGGCACACAAGGGCTCAAGTAATTAATAGCTATTATAATTATTATTATTGTTAATGTTATTAGATTTTTAAATTTTTCCGTTTTGTCTTTCAGCTTCAGAAATACAAATGCTAGCTATTTTGTATCTGCTGTATCTACCATTCACAACATGTTCACAAGAACTATCCCTGTAGTTTGTTCTGTTTAATTTTCTCATACATATTATTCCCCAGAACTGTGTTTAAATTTTATTTATTCTATTTCTAATGTGACTTTTTATCTCTGTGACATTTTAGTTTTTCTCTCATTACTTTCCTAAGCTTTGCTGGCTAACTTTTTATCTCCTTCTATTGCCATATAAGCTCTTCTTTGAATTTTTTTACCACTTTTTTCATCTCTTTTAATGTGAAGTTATGTTTATAGTTTCTTTGAAACTATTTCTTTAACTTTAAAAAATCTGTTTCCCTGGAATTGCTTTTGTTTTCGTTTTTTAGATACATGCCTTCTGTCTTTCCTTTTATTTCTCCTTTTTTTAAAAAGATTTATTTATTTATTTTGGGTGGGGAGGGGGAGAAAGGGAGAGTGTGTGCATGCAAGTTGAGGGAAGGGCAGAGGGAGAGGGAGAGAATCCCAAGCAGAATCCCCGCAGAGCATGGAGCCCAAGGTAGGGCTCAATCCCACAACCCTGAGACCATGACCTGAGCTGAAATCAAGAGTCAGAAGCTTAACTGACTGAGCCACCCAGGCGCCCCCTGTATTTTTCCTTCTGTCTCTTTTTTCTTCCCTTGGCTTTCCTTCCTTTCTTTCCTCCTTCTCTCTGTCTCTTCTCTCTGTCTCTCCTTCCTTCACTTCTCTCTTCTGCTTTTGTGACTGTTATTCGTGTTTGCGAATAATATAAGAGAGATGATGGGAGCAAAGTAGGGTAAAATGCAGAGGCATGAGCCAGAGCAGACCTGCTGCCTCTCCTAGATAGGATTGCTAGATGTATCAAATTAAAGTACAGGATGCCCAGTTAAATTTAAATTTCAGATAAACAATGAATAATTTCTTAGTATAAGAATATGGTGAATATTGCATACTGTATTTTATCTGGCAAGCCTATTCCTAGGGTTGTTTTTTCCAGTATCTTCTCTCTAAATCCCTGGGGGTCCATTTAACCTCAGTTTCTGGCTTTCCAGAGATTGATGGGCCTTATAGCAAAGACTCCTAGGATCTTCTTCCTTTATCCTAGCTCATTTTAGTGAGGAATTTAAGTCAGATGGCTTGGACTTAGGTATTAGAAATAACTCTCCTGCTTCACTGTCATTCTTTGTTTTAAAATTGGATCTCTACAGGATAGCACCCTCTGTTCTCATGGATGACTGAGACCACTAGATTTTATTGTCTTCCTGATCAAGAATAACCAGCTATTCCTTTCAGCAGACCCATCACTGTGCAAAGTGTACCAATGGAAGCTCTGTGGTCCTGCTCTCTAACTAAAGGGTGTGTATGGATCCTCTACCTCACTTGTCTAAGCTCTTTTCCTCCCCACTTCCCAGAAGTTACCCAATGGCCATCTCTTATGCCTAAGTGTCCACACCCTGAGGAAGAGGGGATTGGTGCAAGAAGTCACCTTTGCTTTCAGCAGGACAGACAAGAGGAAGAGACATATACAGATTCTGGAAGATATTTGTTTAGATGAGGAGAGTTCTAATCTCATGTATACCTGGAGGGTGTTCTCAGGTGAGAGGGTGAGTGGACACAGACTCCAGATAGCCATGTATCCTTGACCTGTGGACTCCAGATCCAGAAGGAGCCTGAGGCTGACAGCAGGGTTCTGGTTCTAGGACAGTGCTGCCTTTTAGAACAGCGATACTGCTTTTGGGAAATTTGTAGTTGCTTGAAGTTCTGGAAGGCATCTATAAGCTTTAGCCTCAACCTTTTATGCATCCAGACCCCTTTAAAATTGGTATCACCACATCTAGTCTCTTACCTTCTTACCTTCTCTTCAGTGTCATGGTCAAACCATCTGCTTCTGGCAAAGCCGCCTTTCCCACTCACAAGCACCTGCTCCGTGACATCACTTTAGTAATTTTCCTCTTTTCCTCTCCTGCGCTGATAATTTTTCCCTCTCTCCTATATCTTTTTCATGAGGGTACAATAATACATGTTATTATTTCTCCAATCTTAAAAAAAAACCAACCAAACTAAACCAAGCAAACCAAACAAACACGCCCCCTCTGGATCCCGTCTTCCCCTCCGGTTACTGTCCCATTTCTTTCCTTCTTTTTTCAGCAGACCCTGCAAAAGGAATGCCTTGACTCTTGCCAGTTTTTCTCCTCTCATCTCCTCTTGACCTCTCTCCAGTCAGACTTTGGCCTCGCCGTGCCCGTGAAGCTACTCTTACCAGGGTCATCAGCCACCTCCATGTTGCTTAGTCCGGTGGTCAGTTTTTAGTCCTCATCTTTCTTACCCATCACCAGGATTTGACACAAATGACACCCTCTTTTTTAAACAATTTCCTGACTATATCTCTAACCCAAACATCTCTCCTGAACATACCAGATATCTATTTGTCATTTCACTTGGATGTATAATAAGCTTCACCAACTTTGTGTATCCAAATTGAGCTCCTATTATTCCCCACCCCACCTTCTTCCCAAACCCACTCCTCCAATGGTTTCCTCCATCTCAGTAAAGGCACACCATACTTCCACTGACTCAGAACTAAAGCCCAGGAGTCACCCTTGTCTTTCCTCTTTCGCATATTTCCCACATCCAGTCCATCAGCAATTTCCACCGGGTCTACCTTCAAGATAAATCTAGAATTCAACTATCCTCACCTTCTTCCCTGCTACCATCTTGGTTCAAGCCATCATCATCTCACATTGGATTATAATTTTTTTTTAAGATTTTATTTATTTATTTATTTGTTTGTTTGTTTGTTTGACAGAGAGGGTGCACTAGCAGGGGGAGCAGCAAAGGGAGAGGGAAAAGCAGACTCCCCACTGAGCAGGGAGCCCGACATGAGGTTCCATCCCAGGACCCTGGGATCATGACACAGATGCCTAATCGACTGAGCCACCCAGGTGCCCCTCACATCAGATCATTATAATAACCTACCTGGTCTCCCTGATTTTACTCTTGTTCCCCCTTCAGTGTAGTCTCAACACAGCAGTGAGAGTGACTCTTAAACCAAAAGTCAGATTATGTCACTTCTTTGTTCAAAACCCTGTGGTGGCTCCTGTTTTTCTCAAAGTAAAAGCTAAAGCCTTTACAATGCCATAGAAAACTCAACACACCAACTCCACCCCTAATTTCCCTTCTGACCTCATCTCATGGTACTCTTGTCCTCTCGTACTAAATCCATCCACATGGCCTCTCTGTTGTTTCTTTACCCTTGCCTAGAATGCTTTCATCAGATATTCATGTATCTTATCCAGACAGTTTATGCTGGGAAAGCAAGATGAATGCTTGATATTTTCCCTCTATTCATTTTTTTCCAGAACAATGAGCTAGTACCCTGGCAGCATCCAAAAATGTCAAATGAACTTTTTTAAAATTGAAGGATTAAAATGGACTCATAATTTTTAATACATCTATGTGTTTCAACTTAAGACAGTCATTATTGTTTCTTTTCTTCTTTTTAGATTTTATTTATTTTAGAGAGATTGAGAGAGAAAGAACGAGCTGGAGAGAGGGGCAGAGGGGGAGGGACAGGGAGAAGCAGACTACCTGCCAAGCAAGGAGCCCAATGGAGGGCTTGATCCCAGGTCCCTGGGATCATGACCTGGGCCTAAGGCAGACACTTAACCAACTGAGCCACCCAAGTGCCCCATACTGTTCATGATGCTGAAGTCATCTTATATTTGACCAGTAAGAGCCCTCTTACAAGGGATCTTAAGTTCTTTTGATATGACCTAGTAGTCTTTGATAGCTTTTTTTGTATTCTTAATTTAAAATTTGAATAAAAACCTGCTTGCCATCTGTGCTCAAGAATACGGGCTATGAAATCAGATGTATCTGGATTTAATTCCAGGTTTAACAGTTATAATATCTGTGAAACTCTGGGAAAGTTACTTCTCTAGCTCATGCTCCTAACTTATAAAGTGAAAATGATAATACATAATCAGCAAGATTCTTTTTTTTTAAAGATTTTATTTATTTATTCGATAGAGATAGAGACAGCCAGCGAGAGAGGGAACACAAGCAGGGGGAGCGGGAGAGGAAGAAGCAGGCTCATAGCGGAAGAGCCTAATGTGGGGCTCGATCCCATAACGCCGGGATCACGCCCTGAGCCGAAGGCAGACGCTTAACCGCTGTGCCACCCAGGCGCCCCAATCAGCAAGATTCTTTGACAATTAAATGAGATGCAGTATATAAAGCACCAGATATATAGTAGATACTTAGTAAATTGTAGTGCCTATCATTAAAATTAGAGACAAAACCATGTTATCATGCAAAAGTAACAAGTTGCTTCACCATTACCCTTTAGATGAAGTTGTCAGAAAAGTGAAGCGAATAATAAGTTACATTTATTTTGTACTTATTATATGTAAAACACCATGCTAAACCTTTTTGCTTTACTTCAGTTATTCCTCTAAATAATCTTATAAAGGCAGGCATTAATGTACGTTATATATCTACATGTGCCATGCAAATATATAATACATCATAGTATTTTCCTATATAGATTATGAGTCTGGGGCTCAGAGAAATAAACTCATTCAGATGAACTAGGAAGTGACAGAATTCAGAATAAAACCCTCTGACCCCAAAGTATGAACACTTAATCCTATTTAGGTATATTATGTTGTTCTAGAATAGTAGTCTGGATAAAATGCTCTTCTGGGTACTCTCAAATTCCCATAGATTATCTTGACACTTATTACTTATTTATCTGCTTTTCTCCAGGGAAAATACTGTGTTTTAAGCAATAACCAAACTGGACCAATAACCAATGGCAGCCAGAAACCAGAAGTTTTATTGATAGCCTTTTGTGCAGAAGGAGAATGAATGTGAATCATTCAGTGCTGGGAGAGGCCAGGGAGAAAGAACTCCAAGAATAGGTCACTGTTTGCTCTGTTTTTGTCTTTTATTCTTTTGAAATTTCTCTCTTTCTTTCCCTCGTTTAGTGTGTCATTTCTGTATACATATCTAAAGCATGTGTGTTTTGTTAAGAATTGCTTCTGAAATAATGATTTTTAAGTCTTCTCGACTCTTTCACATCTGTGTAGATTAGGTGTTCTGAAAGTCTTAATCTGATCCTAATAATTGCTTCTAGTATAGCATTGGGCATGCTATGGGCATCACTGGCTTTTTGCAGCCAAATATCTTAGGCAGCCTTCCCATCTTATAGACTCTTAAATATAACATCATTTTTAAAAGTATTTTGAGAGAGTTAAGGTGTACGTAGGAAGGTGATGAACTAAGAGTAACATAGAAATTTGAGGATGATAAGAGAAAAATGAAACGCACAAAATTTTAGGGACTTACCCTCAAATTTGTGCTATGTAACTATTTTACAACAATGAATTTCCATCTAAAAAAATCCATCTATATCTATTTCAAAAACCTCTGCTGCCATTAAGCCATTCTTGTAGAAAAATTTCTCTGCCCTGAAACGGAAATGTAAAAAATAAAAATTAACTGTTCTTTCCACTACATTTCACTTCACCAAAGTCTTAAACTCGAAGTTTAATTTTGACCTTATAATTGCTAATACATTCACAAACTAAAGATGAGTTCTGAGTGGTATAGATAGTACTATATGCCAAGTTCGTGTAAAGTGAAAAAGTTCATTTTGCAACGCACTTCCTTTTAAAAAATATAAACTGCATGGCTTTCCCCTTTGCTTATAGAGCTTTTCAAGGCCAAAACAATAGTTTATTTCCTGATATAATTTTATAGGAATAATTATATAGCCTTTTTGCTTTGGAAACTATGATGATTTCTTCTCCTTAATAACTCTGATCATACCAATTAATTTAAATCTAATGGAAACATATGGCAAGGAGCCCAGAGGTATCTGGGCAGAAGTGTTATTACTTTATGGGTATTAGGAAAAGACTTATTAGCTTGGAGAATTCCCCAGCCATTTCTACCCATGAATTTATAGAGTGATACCCATCAGTCTCAAACTGCTTACCTCATGTGTCCTTCTCTTTCTTCCATGTCCATAATCCGTCAGGTGCTAAATTGCATTTTAAAATGCTAGTGAAAAGCAAAAGTAAATCTACCTGCAGCGTCATCTGGGTAAGAATGATACCAATCACCCTCAGAAATGTTCCTATGTCCTGTGGATACATGCTGTTGGTGTCTCATGACTCTATCCTACTGATGGCCTTGACCTCTTTGTTTCCACCTCTTTGGTGACACTTTGTCTGTTGCCCTCTGAAATTGTCCCAACACGCCACCAGTAACCATTTCTTCCTCTTCCTAGACACTCCTTACTGCAGGCCCTCAACTGTTATTCCTCACCACTGGCCTCCCTACCTCAGAATTTCCTCTCATTCAGTCCTTCTTACCCACTCATGCCATGTTGAGTTTCCAGAATGTACTGCTTTGATCCTGGCACCAACTTTAAAGGCTCCTCATAGCCTAGTGGATTAATCTAAAATCTTCAGTTAGGACCTTCACCATGTAAATTTACCTTCATTCCCTGCAATGCTCCACAGACATTCTTACCCCCATTCGATCTGGTCCTTGCAGTCGATGATGAACTAGAACACATGGATCTTCTAGGAAAGAAGTCAGTAAACTCTTTCTGTAAAGGGCTGATAGTAAATATTTTTCATTTTGTGGACCATAGGGTCTCTGTTGCAATTATTCAGCTCTGCTGTTGTGACATGAAAGCAGCTGTAGGCAATGTAAATGAATAGGTCCATGTTCCAATAAGGCCTTATTTATGGAATGGAAGATGTTTTTAAAGATAGATTTATTTATTTATTTATTTGAGAGGGAGAGCACATGAGACGGGAGGGGCAGAGAGAGAATCTCAAGCAGACTCCCCACTGAGCACGGAACTGAACACAGAGCTCCAGAAATCATGACCTGAGCCAAAATCGAGTCAGATGCTTAACCAACTGAGCCACCCAGGCACCCCTGAAAATTTTAATTTCATATAATATTCATGTCATGAAATGTTATTCTTTTGATTTTTTTTCTCAACTATTTAAAAATGTAAAAAGCATTCTTTGCTTGTGGGCCCTAAAAAGAACAGGTGGCAGGCTGGATTTGACCCATGAGCCATACTTTCCCAGCCCCTGTCCTAGAAGCTCAATGATCATGGGCTTTTAGTCAAGCAAGGCCAAGGACCCCAAGATAGCAAAAGCAGCACTTCCTCTCCCCATGATAGCATCCTCCATTACCCACTGTTAGTGTTCACCTGTAGTGGTGTAGCCTCTTGTAACATTAGGTGCAGACCTGCCCAACATCTCTGAGTCTCTTCCTACTAAGAAGAAGGCCCCTCAATAACCACACTGACATGAGAAGGTGGAATGCCACTGCATATAGCTAGAGCACTGGGCAAGGGTCAGAGTGGGGGCCTTTGGAGGGAACACAGGCCCAAGCTACTGGCAATATATATTCCCTCCTCTCGCTCTGTACCCCTGGAGTCCTTCTAGGAACTAAAACCTCATGACTGAATTCTCCCCTTTCAGCTTTTAGGTGAGGTGTCTCTGTTGTGGGTAAAATTTGCTGACAGATTCCTGGCAAAGTCACAGGTAATGTCAGGAGTCATATCACTAGTTATGGACACTAAACCTGCAGGTTAATGCTGCTGAAAAACCACGAGGATTTTTTGGCTGTCCACTACCAAAGAGAGACACTGCTGACCTTCAGATACTCACTCAATTTTTGAGACCCAGAGGACAACCCTCTATGTCCTGCCCGAAAACTATAGATAAAAGAGATAAAATCCACTTTAAAAAAAAAAATTATTTATTTATGTGACAGAGAGATAGCCAGCGAGGGAGGGAACACAGCAGGGGAGTGGGAGAGGAAGAAGCAGGCTCCCAGCGGAGGAGCCCGATGTGGGACTCGATCCCGCAACACCGGAATCACGCCCTGAGCAGAAGGCAGACGCCTAACGACTATACCCAGGCGCCCCAAGATAAAATCCACTTCTAAAAGAGGAAGATTGAAGTCTCCAAGCTCTCTGTGGAATTTCTTCAGAAGGAGTGATAGTGGGGAAAAGGGCACTAATGGAGGTGATGGTAAGAGAGTGTCCCGGGTTGTCCTTTTCATCTTATCATTGCTCCTGCCCTTGGATGGCTACAGCTGGAAGGTGATGCCTTTGAGAACAACTCAGAGGCAAGAGT
Source organism: Ursus maritimus (assembly GCF_017311325.1). Lineage (NCBI taxonomy): Eukaryota > Metazoa > Chordata > Mammalia > Carnivora > Ursidae > Ursus > Ursus maritimus. The sequence goes on from NW_024425119.1 coordinate 37,026,184, forward strand.
CCAGAACTCCCGGCTGACATTGCAAGTCTGTCAATGGCCACTAGAGGGTGCCAGAGCCTGAAGCTGGGGAGCCCTAAGCGTTCTCTCCTCTTAGCCTGGAGAATTAAGCCAGCCAAGAAGCAAAGACAACTGACCATAAGGATACTGCTCCACTGGACCATGTGGAGCAAGACAAGCAGGATCTCAAAGAATCCAGAGACTTAAAGTACAGCAGACCAAGTGACTTCCTACTCTGGAGATAATGACCTAAGCTAGCGTCTCATGAAATTGAGCTGGGGAAAGAACTGCAATGAAACCAGCATACTCCTTGCTTTCATGGATCCTAAGTTGAAACCATTGGATACATATTTGGTATTTTTCTTTCAAGTGCTAGGAAGTAAAATAAAGAATAAGAATTGGGTAGAGGTATAGGGGCTTAGATAGAGAGTGGTCAGGACCATGTTCAGATGAGAACAGGTCAGGTAACAAGGGAAGGTTAAACGTGCTCCTTCCAAGTGAGCAGTGGAGAGCAAAGCAGGAGCTAAGGCTTAGCCACAGAGACTTTCCCACTCTGCTCTCTTACTCTCCCAATGATAACTGTTCCAGTTTGTTTTAGAAATTCTTCAAAGCAAAGAGAAAGTGTGCAGAGTCCAGACAAAGAGGATGATTATTTGCTCAAGAGCCTGTTTATGAAAATGACATTATAAAATTGGCCTGATAGCCTAGAAACTGGCGTCGGTTGTAAAAATAACAATCTGTAATTAAAAATCCAAGAAGATTTAAATCAACATAGGTGATGGGAGGGAGGGTTGGCAAGGTGTAGACGGCAATAAAATCTCAATATGATTCTTATATTGTTTAGGAGATATAGATTCTGATTAATGCTAGATATTGTTAGAAAATATTGTAATATGTAAATAAGAGAAACCATTAAAAGAGAAATAAACTGTACAATTTTCAAATCATTTGAGGAAAAAAAACAAAGAAAATTCTATCATTTCATTCAAAGCCAAGAGAAGGAGATAGGGAGAAGAAACAACAAGAAAGCATGGAAAACAGAAAAGATAAGATGGCAGAAATAAATTCAATATCACTCTGAATGAGTTCAGTGTACCTAATTAAAATTCAGAGACTTAAAAAAATCAACTGACTGTTTAAAAGAAGTGTCTTAAAATGACATGGGAAAGTTGAAAATAAAGGATGGGGAAAGCTGTATGAGCAAATACTAACAAAAAGAAGACAGGAGTAGCAGTACAGATGTAAGAGAATGTTGAAGTGACTTCTGTCTCTCAGTTTTGGTTGAGGGCCCAAATGCTAAAAACAGTGCAATGGGTACCAGGGACCCCACAGTCTAAAGTGAGGTATCAAAACTCTCCAAATAGGACATGCTAAGAAATGGTAAGACTGGAGTGCCTGGGTGGCTTAGTCAGTTAAGCACATGCCTTCGGCTTGGGTCATGATCCTGGGGTCCTGGGATCGAGCCCTGAGTTGGGCTCCCTGCTCAGTGGGGAGTCTGCTTCTCCCTCTGCCCTCCTCCCTGCTCCTTTGCTCTCTCTCTCTCTCTCTCCCAAATAAATAAATAAAATTTATAAAAAGAAAGAAATGGTAAGACTGCTTGCTCAGACTCTAAAAGAATAGAGGAGTGAAAGGTATATATTGGAGAGAGTTGTTGGATACTCTGTGCTTCTTCCACTGTCCTGGGCAAAGTGGAGGGTGTGATTCCCCTTCACCTCATGCCGAGGAAGGAGGGCTTCATTTGGAAAGTTTGATTGGAGTCCCTGACGTTAGGAGGGCATATGGGCTGTATAAGAAGCTGTAACTAGATTGGCTTGAAGCAGCAGTGGAAAGCAAGCAAGACTGCTTAGGGAGCAAGCCACAGTTGTTAATGGCAGCATGACAACGGCGACAAGGTACATATCTCCTGTGGATCAAAAATGAACCCGTGGATTGGGGATGGATGAGGGAGCTGACCTGAAGTCTAGAAGAGGACTTCTTCCCCAAAAGGACGCTGGGAGGGGTAATGGCACCTAGTTGAACGGTAATCCGTTGGAACCCTGGGGCTGAGAAGGAAGTGGAAAATAGCCAGCTGGTGTCAAGGGATCAACAGTGGCATGTTTCACTAGGGGAATCTCTAAGAAACCCACAAAACTGCTCCCAAAAGAAAGAGTCAGCTTGGAACATCTAGATCACAAATATAGCAGATAATACCTTGTCCTTTTCCTCCAGGCCCAGCCCTGGTGAAAAGTGGTAAACAGAAGAGGGAGAAGTTGACCACATCCTTCTGCCCTGTTGCAGACTTCCATACTGGAGCAAATCCAAACCTGTGTAAGAGAGACTGCGTAAAATGGAGTTTGGAGTTCTCATTATCACACTGGATTGGTCCTCTACATGTCAAAACAAAAAGATAATTCATATATTATCTAAGAGTAATCCAAAGAACTATGGGACCTGTCCAAGATTTCATCCAAGGGCAAGGAATGGATTGTTTGATGGAGCGAGTTTAGTGAGGAAGAGTGGTAGGAAAGAATAAATTTGCTTTGTTACTATCCTGTTACTCTCAGCTCATTCAATATAGCTATTGCATTAAAATAAGACGAATTTGAATTCAAGGTGAAAAGTATTAAATAAAACCAAGGAGGGTATTTCATATTAATGAAATGAAGACCTCTCTAATAAGGTTACTCTTTTCTGTATCCTTTCTGTTCTTTTTCCATCCATCCACTTAGGAGACTTTCCTTTCCCTCTCTTCCCTGAGCCTCCAACCTGCCTCATGCTTTACAGTCTATAAATGTGACATGGGTTTCAGCTCCCTTATTTTGTCTCCTTGTAGTCAGAAGTCCCTCCATCTCTATGTATCCTCCAAGAATTAAGGGGTGCTCCATCAATGCATTTCTGTGTGATTTTGGGCAAATTGCCCACCCTCACTAAATTTCAATTTATCATCTGTAAAATGCAGCTAAAAGTTCCTATCTTGAGGTTTAAATAAAATAATGCTTATAAATTGCTTAACATGATATCTGGCACATAATAATGAATGGTAATTATCAGTGAAACAAGGTTAGTGATAAGAAAAATCTATATTGCCATTTCATCTTCTTTCAAGAGCAGAGAATGAGACTTCTCTGTGATATGTGCCAATCTAGCATATATAGAAGTTCAGGATATGTTGCCTGATGACAGTGATTGTAATGACAATGAAACGGTAAGGACAGCAGTAGCGATTCACAAGATACCCCAGAAATGTAACACCTAAAAGCAAGTGGCCCAGGAAAAAGACCACTGTGGGTAATGGAGCCTGGTAGATTATTACAAGGAATTGACAAAAGCAGGCAGATTAGGTTGAGATAGTATAATTGGAGATTTGGGTGGCTCAAGTCCAGCATAAATTCCATGCAGCAAAACCAAACACACAAAGAGAATATTTGATAAATATCTTCTGTGTGTAACACTCAGATAAGCCTTGCAGATCACCTTGGTTTTGCGTTTTTTTTTTTTAGCTGTTTTTATACATGGTGTCCCATCATATTTAAATATGAAGGACAGCAATAAATCTTTTTAATCTAAGCCCAGCACCATCACATAATGTCAGAAACATTAAAAGAAAATGCAAATATCTAAAGGCTGAGGGAATTGTAATTTGGAGTAAGCAATGGGTTCTATAAAACAAATTGCTTCTGACAAAACCAATTGCAGTTTTGATAGAATTACGAAATCATTCCCTTATGGGACAGCAGTTATATTTGAACATTATCAAATCATTTGCCAATTCCTCATGCAATTTTAAATAACTCAGATTAGACTTAAACATGAGCAATCACAAATGGAATGAGTCAATGAAAACTGGCTGAGGGTCTGTAGATAACGAGGTCTTGGTAATAATATGTGAAGCTCCAAGTGGGGTTTGAGTGGGATTGCTCTTTCCATGTTTAATATCTTGATTAATAGAGTGGGTGATGGAATAGCAATATAAAATGTTGCATTAGGTCCTTTTCAGGAGAATGGTTGAATATAAAGAAAAAAAGAACAATGGAAATAGAGACCCATAGAAATTAAAAATTGCAGCAGAAAATGAAAAGCTGCCTTTTCGGTTGTAAAATTCAATGTAAATAATGTGGTATAAAGTATTCTGATATTCAGGGTTTATTAAGAATATCTGCCTAAGAAGCAATTGGATAATGGCAGGCAGGAAAGTTGAAATAAATTCGTGATGACAGTTTCTCTGCATCCTAACCCTCTCAACCAAGAGGGTCCAGTGTACATGTAAGATGTCCATATACTTTGTAAAATGGGGGAAATTAGGAACTAGACATTAAAATATTAACTGAATGACAATAGCATTATAACTTGTAAATAAAGGCTCTTGTAAATAAAGTTAATTGATAAAACTGGATTTAACTTTCCAAAGGACAGTGCTTGCCCTTTCTTCCTTCCTTCCTCTCTTTTCTTTTCCTTCCTCTTTTCTTTTTTTTTTCTTTTCTCTTTCCTTTCCTCTCCTTTCCTTTCCTTTCCTCTTACTGAGTTTTCTTATTGCCTTTGGTATCTAATGTGGTCTATTTTGCACATTTTCTGAGAGAAAGAAAGCAAATCATTTCATTTTAAAATGTTTTGTTACAGAGAATTTTGAACATATAGCATAAGGTAATGAAGTTCTTATACCCACCACTGAGGTGAACAACTTACCAACTCTTGGCCAGCCTTCTTTAACCTGTGCACCTTCTCCAGTGGCGTGCTGAAATCAGCTCCTGCCTCTGCAAGGGTGGATTGTGGGCATCTTTTTGCAATGCCAAGTTCTGTCTCACAGCTTGATAGCTTGAAATCCGTCATGGTGTGAGTACTGACACCAAGGCAATCAGAGATGATACAAATGCTACAAATGAGACCTCCCTGAAGCCCACCCCCAACCTAGCATTTACCAATACATCACTACCCTTCTCACTTTTCCTTCCCATAGTATTTTGAAACAAGTTCTAGACATGATATTACTTCATTTATAAATATTTCAGCCCCCAAAGAAGAGGATTCTTTTTATTTAAACATAACCATAATGCTATACAAAATTGATAGTAATTCTTGAATATCAAATTACCCAGCAGTGATCAAATTTTTAGTTATCTCTCTTTCTAATGTTTGTTTGTGTGAATTAGGATTCAAATAAGGTCCCCTGATTGTAATTGGTAGATACGTCTGAAAAGATATATCTTAAGATATATAGATTCCACCTCCATCTTCTTTCTTTTTTGCTTTGCAATTTGTTGAAGAACCCAATTTGTTTCTCAGGTAATTCCCTGCAGTGTGGATTTTGCTGTTGTATTCCTGTAAGTGTTGTTATACATGTTTATCTGTCCTTTGAATGCCCTGTCCTTTGAAATTGGTTGTTGGATCCAGAGTTTTAATCAGACTCAGGTTCAGCTTTTTAGCCAGACTGTTTCATGCAGTGGTGTATTATTTCATTAGGAGTACATAATATTTGGTGATCTCTACTTTGCTGATATTGTCAGCTGTTGATGATTACTACCAAATCTATTATCTAATTATGGGTTCAAATGCTGCTGTTTTAATTCTAATTCATTGCAGAATACTTCTATAAATAGATTTCTCCCTTCATCTTCTTAGTAAGCCTGGAGTACAGTTTGTATGAAAAAGGCAGGCAAGTGTTTGAATCCTTCTTCATTATTTAACAGTTTTTAAACTGTTTTTTGGACATTCACGTTACACCACTTTGCTTTTTTGAAAGACTTATATTAGTACCTGTTTTTGCTAACTCAAAGAAATCCAGTGAGGATTTTTGCTTTTAAGAAGAAAGACATTTGTTTCGCGACAAGCCATTACCGCAACAGCACGCTCCACAGCAGCATGAGTGGCGCCCCCAAGCGCCTTCCCCGGGAACTACACTCAGCGTCTCCGCATCAAGCAGCCGTAGCTTTGAAGTGTGTCTGGACATCTGTGCTTTATCTCGATTTGTTTTGTGCATCAGTTCTCAAGATGTGTCCTAAAGTATCAGAAAGCCTGAGAGAGATTATTTTTTGAGTCTGGGAATGCTCAAAAATTTTTCCATATAAATTAATGGTAATTGTTCACTTTATACCATTTCAGCTTACAAAAATTTCCATAGGAGATGCTCTACTTTCAGATAAGAGCGAAAGCCTGTAATAAGTTGGTTCACTGTCATGTCCCAATGGTGATGAATTAAGCCCTCTTTTTTTTCTTTATTTCTTTTTTTTAGTATTATTATGTACTCATGGGTCTAAACATAGCTGCTGATGCCCTTCAATCCCTTCCAGTTATTCTCTTTGAGCCTCAAGATATCTTGTCTTTGGCTAGTGGGAGTCTAGTTGGCCTGAGTCTTCCTGACATAATCCCAGATGTATTTGAGGGTTTTCTTGAGATCTCATACATTTCCTATCTCTGACCTGGAATCAACCATTTTTTCCAAGGAATCCTGTTTCCTTTTAGTAGGAAATGGTATTTAAAGGTCACAATTTGGGTAGCCTTTTTTAGAGAACAGACCTAAGAAATGTTTTATTTTAAAGATGTTTTGGGGGCACCTGGGTGGCTCAGTCATTAAGCATCTGCCTTCGGCTCAGGGCGTGATCCCAGCATTCTGGGATCGAGCCCCACATCAGGCTCCTATGCTGGGAGCCTGCTTCTTCCTCTCCCACTCCCCCTGCTTGTATTCCCTCTCTCGCTGGCTGTCTCTCTCTCTGTCAAATAAATAAATAAAATCTTAAAAAAAAAAAAGATGTTTTATTTTGTGTTGTTTCTTAAAAGATAAAGTGAACTATGAGTTGATACTGATACTTCAAATTAAAATTCAAGATTATAATGTTTGTATATAAACTCTTCTATGATATATTGTGTCTTCTTTCTCTCATGCCAAGGATCCTATTTATCAAGGACACCAAGAATGGTAGAATTAAAAATACCTTAAAATATCCCGTAATTACTAATTTTCTTTGTTACGTATAACAGTCTCTGAATAACAATACCTACACTATTGCCAACAATATGATTACTGAAAAGAGTTTGAAATTTTATTTCATTTTTAAAAAGATTTTATTTATTTTAGAGAGAGTGCGTGTGTGAGTGGGGGATGGGGGAAAGAGGCAGAAGGGGAGAGAGAGAGAGAGAGAGAGAATCTCAAGCACACTTTGTGCTGAGCGCAGGAGCCTGATTCAGGGGGCTCAATCTCACGACCCTGAGACTGTGCCCTGAGCCAAAACCAAGAGTCAGATGCTCAGCCAACTGAACCACCCAGGTGCCCCTGAAGTTTTATTTTATTTTTAATACATCTTTTTGTCAGGCATATTCTACTAGAGCTGTACATTCAAATAACTGTGTTTTAAAGTCATTTGGAATTATTTGTGTAGTTCTGCCACCAACTGGAAACACAGTTAGGTCCATTAATATTATATCATTTTTTATTTTTAGAGATTTTATTGAAAATGTATTTTGCTTTATAATTAGCTAAAATATTTGCATTCTTCCAAAGTCAAATTTATAAAACAAGATCTATACCGAGAAATCTAACACCACTCCATTTTCTCTCCCATAGCTATAACCACTTAAAATTTTATGGTCTATCTTTTTAATATCAGCAAGCTTTTTAAAAAATTTTGCCTGTTTTCACTAAAAACTATAACCCAAAGATGACTCCATACTAATATATAGAGATACTCTTCCTTTTTACAGCTGCAAAGTATCCCATTGTGTGGACATACTAAGCAGTGGTTCTCAACCTGTGGCTCCTGGACCAGCAGCATCACCAACCATCACTTGGAAACTTGATAAAAATGCAAATTTTCATGCTCTACCCCAGACCTACTGAATCAGAAACTCTGGGGTTGGTGTTTTAATTGGTGTTTTAAAAAGATCTCCGTGTGATTCTGATGCACCTAAAATTTGAGAATCACTGGACTATAGTTTATTCAGTCATTCCTCTCTCGATGCACAATAGGTTTGCTTTAAGTATTTTTCTTTTCAAATAACTTTGTAATGAGTCCCTTGTACACATATCTGTCCATAATGTTGCTAGTGTTGTCTTTGGGATAGATTTCTAGATGTGGGATTCTTGGATGAAGGATAAGTTCATATATAATTTTGCTAGATATTCCCATATATGAGTGTTATTTCCTTAAGTCTTTCCAATAGGCTACTTTGTTATACTTTGGATAACAAGTATACTTTGGATATACTTTTGGATACTTAAGAAACGATATCTCAGTAAAGTTTTTATTTGCTTTTTTCTTACGGTTGAAATGGATTGCTTTTTATTTATTTATTTATTTTTTTACCTCTAGCCTGTTTTTCTCTAGGGTTAATGGAGCTTCTGTTCCCTATTTTTAGAAGTTCTTTACATAGTAAGACCATTAATTTTTTTCTGTGATATATGTTGCAATGATTTTCACCCATTTGTCATTTTTTACACTTTGCTTATAATGTCTCTTTCCAAGCAAAAGATTATTAGTATGTAATTCTCAACTCATACCAAAGCTCAACTTATTGAGCTGGTTACTTTTCGGTTTTAGTCCATCCTACATGTCTCTGAAAGTCTTATAGGGAGAGATATTTCTTTTTCAACAATAAACCTTTGGTAAGGAAGTTTAGCCATGGGAACCCCAGGAGAAAATAAATCAACACTGTCAGAGTACGGAGTTGAGAGCAGTGTGCTTAGGCGCTCAATATTCTCTAACTTCTTCATGATTGTTAACAGGTGTTCAATGGTGTTGGCTGGAAAAAAGTTCAAGCTGGGCCCATTAAATTCTCTCTGGGCTGTACTCTTATTCTCTTCTTGGCTTCTGAACAAGTTTGTGCATTAATGCAGTTTTTATAAAGCACTGATGCTTCACACTGTGCTTATTTGTAAAGCAATTCATGTAATAAAAATAAATAGATTCCTGACACATTGGAAGTCTCTGGAAATGGGGAGAGTGGATTATGTTCACTCCCCTGGTGTGAGCTAATTAAGAGAATTCAATGAAAATTCTGTTACCAGCTTAAATATTCTGCTTCCATCTCCTGACGAATATCTATAGGTGCATAGCAATCATTGCATGACTCGTATGGACCTACTTGCTCTTTTGTGACTATTTCCTAACCCGGCTTCCACGAGGAGGTTCACAAGGTAGATGTTTCAGGTTCCTTTTTAGAGATTATGGGTATGAACTGAAAAAAAGGAGAGACTTTATTCTGGAAGTCAATTCCTATCTCATTTCCTATTTTGGAGGCAATTTTAGATATGGATGATTGTAAACTCTTGACATCAACATTAATAACATCATCTTATATTTGTTTTATGCTTTTTACATTTGTGGAGCATTTTCACATAAATGGTCTTATTTGAGCTTCACAATAACTGCATGAGATAAGGGGACAATTCTGCTCCAAATCCCATTGTGGTAGGGTTTTCCTCCTCCACATCACCAAGCAATTCTCAAACATGAGCTATGTGTCCTACAGTTCAAGTCAGTTCTGACACTATCCAGAGAAGGCACAGAATTCCACAGGTTAAGGGCTCGGCCCCACAAGACTGCCCTCCACTTTTAGATGCCATTTGCAAGTCCAGGTTGTTACTTGTGCTTCTGACTGACTGGCTGTAAATCAGAGGTTCCCGTAAACCCCTCCTTGGGTTCAATTAATTTGCTAGAGCAGTTCACAGAACTCAGGAAACCAGTTTACTCACCAGATTACTGTTTATTACAAAAGATATTAAAGGTTATAAATCAATAGCCAGGTAAAGAGATACATGGGGCAAAGTCCCAAACAAAGGAGCTTTTATCCCTGTGGACTCTCAGGCCCAGCACAGGGGCTTGTAGCATTCTGGCTCACCCACCTGGAAGCTCTCTGAATCCCTTCCTTTGGGGTTTTTATGGAGGCTTCATTACATAGGCATGATTGATCAAATCATTTGCCATTGAAAATTGATTCAAACTCCAATCCTTCTCCTCTCTCCAAAGATCAGGTGGTGAAACTGTAAGTTCTAACCCTCTACTCATGGTTTGTTCCTCAGGCAGCCTTCACCCCCCACCCCCGCCCATCTTTAGGGTTTTCCAGAAGTCACCTCATTAACATAAACTCCATTGTAGTTGAAAGGGGCTTGTTATGAACAGCAAAACACCTGTTTCACCTTTATGGCTCTGAAGCAATTTCAGAAACTGAGAACAAAAGACCAAATATTATGACAAAAGATGCTCTCAATGCTCTTACTGCTCAGGAACTTCCAAGGGTTTTGGAGGCTGTGAACCAGGAACTGAGGACAAAACCCCAAAAATATATTTATTAAAAATCACAACATCACAGGTTTAATATCCTGATTTCACAGGAGTTAAAAGATAACTCAGAAATTTTAAATAACTTGCTCAATGACACAGGGCTAGTAAGTAGAGAAGTTAGGACTTGTACTAAGATGTTCTAGCTACAACTACAGGGTTCTTTGTAGTTGGCCTCACCCCTTTTTTGGAGAAAATTCAGGACGGATGGTCCCCAATTTATGATGGTTCAACTTACAATTTCTCAACTTTATAATGGTGCAAAAGTGATACGCATTCAGTAGAAATCAAACTTTGATTTTTGGATTTTGATCTTTTCCCAGGCTAGCAATATGCAGAACAATAATCTTCCTCTCTCTCTCTCTCTCTCTCTCTCTCTTTCATTGCTGGATAGCAGCAGAGAGCTGCAGCTCCCAGTCAACCACACAATCACAAGGATAAACAACTGATATACTTACAACCATTCTGTTTTTCATTTTCAGCACGGTATTCAATAAATTACATGAGATACTCAACACTTTATTATAAAATAGGCTTTGTGCTAAATGATTTTATCCAACCGTAGTCTAAGTGTTCTGAGCATATTTAAGGGAGACTAGGCTAGCTATGATGGTTGGTAGGACAGGTGTATTAAATGCATTTTCAGCTTATGACATTTTCAACTTATAATGGGTTTATCGGGACATTACCCCATTGTAAGTTAAGGAACATCTGTATACCTATGCTAAAAAATAGGATATTATTTGAATACTGTAGATCTTTACTATATTACAGGGGAAAGGAAAAGAGACATGTCCTATTTTGTAGTAATATCTCATATAGATATTGTGTACAATTAAAACATTAGTTCAGGGGCCCCTGGGTGGCTCAGGTTAAGTGTCTGACTTTTGGTTTTAGCTCGGGTATTGATCTAAGGATCTCAGTTCAAGCCACATGTTAAGCTCCATGCTAGGCGGGGGGCATATTTTAAAAGAAAAAAAAATTAGTTCAAATAACTGTGCATATAGTCTAGGCAACACAACGTCTGTGATGATTAAATGGTTTGTCTAAAGTTATGTCACATGGTATTGGTACAGCCAGATCTCTGTTGGTTAAGGGAACAAGAAATGTGACTGCTGGAAGGCAGCAGGCGGGGCAGTGCCCCGTCCAAATGACATAGCAGATTGGTGGTTCTAGATGAGAGGTATCAGGATTCCCAGTAGAAAGGATATGGGAAGATATGAAGTTGTCATCTAGGAAGTCTCTATTGGTAGAATGTTTTCTTTATTCAACATTTACTGTATACTTACTATGTGCCTTGGGGCTCAGGGGTCTATATGAAAGAGACTGGCCAGAGCAAGGTAGGTTAGCAGAACTCCAAGAACTGGGCTAATCAAAAGGCCAGGATTCCAATCTCTAGGGAAATAAATGAGCAGGAATAGTCAGTACAGCTGTCCCAAAGCAGAAGCCCAGTCCTGGGCGCTTGGGCCCTGGAAGCAGGGGAAGCTGTGACTCAGCAGGGAATTGTCGTGGAAGCTCAGTGGTCACCACTAAGACCCTGAATCCTGGGTCTCGTGAGCAACAAAGGAGACTCAGGAAACAGGGACCAGAATTCAGAACATAAATCACAGTTGTCCATGCATCTGGGATGCAGGTATATGATCTACTCTTCACCAAAGAGATGACCCCAAGGAAGGCTTCAGCTTGGAAATGAGCAATAATAGGGAGTGCATATCATGTGGCACTTCTATTTTGCAGGTGTGGTAGCAGCAGCAGTTGCAGGGTGAGGTTTTGATACCAAAGTAGCAACAATGGTGATTTAAGTGAAGGTGAGTCCTTGGCTTTTAGCGCCTGCTGGCAGCAGCACTAAACGTGATGGTTTTTCACTGGACCCATTCTTTGGGTTGGTTATAGGCACTCTTCCTGGAGGTATAGTCTCAAATCTATTTCTCCAACCCTTCTACTCAACCTCTAATAAAATAATGTTTTGTTTAAATAAATCAGAAGGGACTCCATTGTTTATAACTAAGAACCCTGACCGTTGTCTCTGGCCTGTGTGGAATTGGGGCCTAAGAATAGGCTAGGGCTACGGTTGTGAAGGTAAGAGAGCCTTAGGAAGGCAGGCAGATCCTGGAGAGGCAAGGCAATTGCAAGGGAAAACTATGCAAAATAAATTTCTATGAAGGTCTGCAGTCCTAGGGCTCAATTCTCAATATGTAATGTAGCCAGGGAAATAATAAACAGCATATTTTCATTCCTTGCTTGAAAAGATCATGTCAAAATAAAGCATTATGTATCTATATTTTGTATAAACACAAACATAACACTTTTGGTTAAAACACTGACAAAAATCTCCATGAAGAAATAGCCTTTTGGTTAACAATCAGCTTAAAGGTTAAATACTAGTTATTTTGCTTAAAGTTGCACACAAACTAAACATATGTTGCATTGTGAAAGATGCCATGCTAACAATCCAGGGCAGTGGAAGTAAAAGAAAGCAGTATTAACCGCCACATGATTTGTTGGTAAAATGAGTATTTCTTGATGTGACTGTTTCATCCATTCGTTTATTTTATCCACAATTCAAAGCTGTGGCCCCACATCATCAGGTACTTGTTGGACACAACCTGAGCATTCTGTCAGCACCTCATATGGTCTTCAACATGCCTGAGAGTAAACTCATCATCTCTTCCACAGGTGAAATCCTCTCCTGATGTTTCTATTTCTTCTTCTGCAACAGCATTCTCCCAGACAGACCGGCTTGAGATCTCAGTATTGTGTTTGACTTCTCTCTTGTCCTTATTCACTCAGCCTCTAAAGGCACTTAACTTCTGGGTCTTCATCTTTTTTATTTCACCCTATAGCTGGCAAGCACTGGATTCATATTTTAAAGAGAATCCAAACTTTAAGTTTTAGTCAAAATATAGGAGATTTAGAAGATAGTAGGCAATTTATTAATGATAAAATTTGCTACTACCACAGTGGTTTTAAAGCAATGCATGCAAGCAAATTTGAGATGAAGAATAGCACCAGCCTACATCTAATTTTGAAAGCACCAAGAACATCAAAACCTAACTTAATACTAAATATCAAAGAAGAAACTGAAGTGCTACCGTTTTTTGATTTCTCTATTAAAGGAGAATTTATCTACATTCAAAAGCACGGTTTGATAATCAGTCTATTTAAACAAGCTTAAATCCATCCACTGTGGATGCAGTGTGAGTTTTCTATCAACAAAGACATGGTGATCTTTTTGTCTTTTTACACAATTTAAATTTTATTCTTTAATTTTCTGAAATGTGTCAAATACCAATAGCCCCTGGCTGCTCATAAAATATTTACTTAAAAAATTATGCAATAAAAATTCCAAACAGCAGCTGAGCTCATAAATAATTTAGCAAATGGCAAACTGACTTTTACTCACGTGCCCAGGGCAGACCACAGAGATGCTGCTGCCACAAAGCCTAAAGGCAAACATAGTGTGAGAAAATTCTGGCAGAGCTGGAGGGGAGGAAGCCAAAACAAAATACAAATGGCCTTACTCCCTTCTCTGTACAATTTGCATTTAGGGTCAGAAATTGTGCCTGTCTTAACTCATTATTATTTTCACAAACTGGCATGTGTCTCAGCTACTTAGGTCTCTTGAACCTCTTTCAAGTAAGCAGTGTTATTAGAGTGGCAATATTTTGGAATGAAATGGATTTCTTTTGGCCATTGGCTGATGGGCAATCTGTTGTGTGTGGTTCCACCCTAAAGCTTTGGGTAGAATTGCTAGGTATATTTTTATGGTGCCTGGACCTGAATCTTTTAACTACTTACTAGCTCTAGGCTTGAAATTCAATTCCATTTACTAATATGAATGCACAATTTCTGTGAAGCTATAATTCGTTGTTTGTGACTCTCCCCCTCAATTTATACGCAGAGAAGTAATGTGCTTTAACGGAGTACTCTGCTTAGATGCACTGACGGCTGGGTGAAGTTTCTCCAAAAATGCAGTGTCCCTTTGCTACTGTTTTCCCTCCCTTATGTATCAGAAGTGAAGGTCTCTAGTGGATTACTCTTTTGAGATGTATAAAGGCCCAGGGAAACAAGGAAGTGTGGACTGCTTGCCAGTTGCATATTTGTTGATCACTTAACATAAGAAATGGTAAGTGGACAATGCATTATATTAGCTATAGGAACCTCTAGAAATATACATCTATCTTCTTTTTTAAAGGTGTGTATATCGGGGGCGCCTGGGTGGCACAGCGGTTAAGCGTCTGCCTTCGGCTCAGGGCGTGATCCCGGCGTTATGGGATCGAGCCCCACATCAGGCTCTTCCGCTAGGAGCCTGCTTCTTCCTCTCCCACTCCCCCTGCTTGTGTTCCCTCTCTCGCTGGCTATCTCTATCTCTGTCGAATAAATAAATAAAATATAAAAAAAATAAAAAAAATAAAAATTAAAAAAAAATAAAATAAAATAAAGGTGTGTATATCTAACAAAACAGAAACATTGTAGAAGGTTAGCTTATAATTGCTTTCTGTTTTTCCTTGTGTCCTTCCTTTTTTATTTTTGCTTTCCTGGGAAACAAAGTAATGGAAAAATATCTGTTGCAGCCTCTTGCTCAGAACTCAAGTGTCATAGGTTAAAAGCATATATTTGGCTTTCACAAATAGTTAATATCCTCCAGGGATTGTATTTTGTGTATTAAGCAGGCTTCAATATGAGAAAGGGGAAACTATTTCTATTTTCCTTCCATATCAGTGAAATCCTGTTTCTCTCTCTCCGCAGTCCCTTAACGGATGCCCTATCTCAAATGGCAAGTAATTCTACTTGATGATAAATATTATTTTTATTTGATATTACTGTTTGACTTTCCTACCAAAGGAGTATAAGTCGGAATATTCAGCATCTTTACAGGACCAGCCATACACTTTTCCCTCTTCTTTCGAGAGGCACTTCTTCTTGCTTTCCTTTTTTTTTTTTTTTTTCTTTTTTTTTCTTTTTTTAAGAGCAGCACTATGGAATTCCATCCTCCCTGCTGCTCCACAAACATGCCAGCTTCTGTCCTGGCTCAAACTCTTTGTACTTCTCCCAGATATCTACATGGACCACCCCCTCACTTCTTTAGGTTTCCTTTTTAAATATTTCCTTATAAGAGAGGCCTTTTGACCAAATTAGAGAAAATAGCAACCTTTCCCAAACCCCATACTTTATATTCCATTGATGCTTTTCTATGTTTCTTCATTTAATTTCCCGACATATTATGTTTCTCAGTGTTGTTTATTGTCTGTTTTCAACCACCAGGACTTAAGCTCCTTGAGGACAAGAAAGTTGCCTGTTATATTACTGCTCTATGTATACATTGTCTAACATAATGTCTGGCACATGGTAGAGACTCAATATTTTTAAATGAATAAATGAATGATAGAATCAGATATTGATTGAGCATCTCCTTGGTGTCAGATACTCGGATAGATTCTGGGACGTGACTGTGAATGCAACAGACTTGCTCTCTGTCTTCGTCCAGTGGGCAAGAATGTGACACCAGCTGCCCTTTCTCATGAGTGCAGCTTAGATGTACTCCTGTTAACTTCAATATGCACATACTAATTCCTCCAAATCTCCAGAAAGCTCAATCTTTTACAATCACCCTGCCATAGTCCTCTGAGCCTTGATAATAAGTTACAGTCAATTCTTGCTATTTACAGAGGTTATACTCTGTGAAGTCGTTATGAACAGTCAATGAGTAAATAGTGAACCATTGCCCCTAGGGGAAATACAGGGTAAAGTTTCTGTAAGACTCGGGTCACAACATTTTCATCAACTGATCAATACTTAACCTTGTTTTATGTGTGTTTCTCTTTAAAGATAACTGATTTAATATATATTGTTGATTGGTCAACATTGAACTCATGGCCAACAGCACTATATCTCATGCCTGAATAAAGCTTATCTAACATATGTATTTTCTCTGTAAGGCACATCATAACTTTGTGCAAGGAGCATGAGACAGCACCTAAGCACCGTGCTTGTGAACCATTTTAAACAGTGATATCACCAACAAAAAGCAAAAATGTGAGAAAAATACGGCACTAAATAGATTGCAAAAAGGACACTTGTTTATAGTATGAAAGCTGAAACAAGAAGGCAGAGTGTCACCTTATTTGACCTCAGCTGGGAATGTGCTCATGGGGTGACTCAGATTTTTTGCTACTAAACACATGTTCACAAATGACCACAAAACTTCCACAAATATTAATTTTGGGGTTACAAATAAATTTTAGCAAGCTGGCACATTTGCAAATACAGAATCTGCAAATAATTAGGATCAACTGTATTTCGAGGGTAAAGGAAAGAGAAGGATCTAAGATATTTTTTACGTGTCTGGGCTGGATGGCTGGTGGAGGAGTAGCAAAGATAGTTTTGAAAGAAACTTGTGAAAGAAATTAATGTTGATTGGAGCTCTGGCTGCTTCCCTAGTGGACTTACTAAAACTTGAATAAAAACCAATACTTTTATAATTTAATGACACAACTGAAGCTACAGAAAAGAAAATGAAGCTATGTCCTTAAAGAAAAAGGAAAAAAAAGGCAATCCAATGTTTAGGGACTTCAATAATTCATTTAATTTGGGCAAGACAGCCTATTGCTGTGGGTTTGGCTCAATCAGTTCTGGCCTTCTGATTTTCTTCTTACTCTTCTTTCAAAAATCTGGTGTGTTTCTCTACTTTTAAAACATTTCTTAAAGAAATTTAAGTATAAGTTATTTTAAATATGAAGTACAGAAAATAATTTCATAATTCATGTGCTGTTTGGTTGTCTATTACCACACAGCAAACCATCCCCAAAGATAGTAACTATGCTCATGATATGGTGGATCAGAAGGAATTCTGGCTAAGTACAGAGGGGATAGCTTGTTTGAAAAGATTTTAGCTTTTATGATAGTGGCTCCAACAGCTTTTGAAATCTGGAACAGTTTAGGTGGGGCCTCAGTTTTATCTTTCATCCGGTTTCTCACTTCTGCTTACATTTCATCTGCTGGGCCTATTCTGTCCAAGATGGCTTCTTCACAGACTTGCTTGGTGGTGCCTGGGCTAGGATGGTTGGGCATCTCTTTCTCTCATTCTGTGCACGTTATCTCCAGATGGCTAGCTTGGGCTTCCTCACTTAGTAGTCAAACTTTTCTGGTTTTTCCCCAAAGGGAACATTCCAAGAAACAAAAGTGGAAACTCAGTTTCTCACAGCTTTGGCTTAAGAACAGATCCATAGTTATGTTCACTGTATTCTATTGTTATGGCAATCACCGAGCCCACCCAGAGTCAAGAGGAAGGGACAAAGACCCCGATCTATTGAAGGGAAGAGTGTCAAAGAATTCATGGCCATTTTTAATCCACTGTGTGTACCCACTGCTGAGATTTAATAGATGTTAACATTTTCCCTTTATTTTCTTTGTATCTTTCTCCTGAAGAAATAAAGCATTACAGATAACTCTATCTGTAGAGTCCTATGGCTCCATCACATCACTCCTTTCCCAAAAGTAATCATTTTCCTGAAGTTGTTGTGTCTCAATCCCTTGCATTGATACCACATAACTTTATCCAGCCACAAACAACATATACTGGAGTTTTGAATTGGCATGTATATGATGATTTACAGCTCAAGTCTATTTGCAACTTTCTCTTTTTACTAATTGTTATGCTTTTGAGATGTATACATATTTTTACATGTAGCTGTGATTCATTTATTTTAACTATTGAATAGAGTTATTTTGTATGGATAAACTATCATTTACTTATCAATTTCACACACACACACACACACAGACACACTTTCTTTTATTAAAAAAATGTTGCTGCAAACTCCTTATATGTATTTTCCCTCGGCTACAAGTGTTAAGAATTTCCCTAGGACTACTCTGTCCAGTATGGGAGCCATTAGCTACATGTGGCTCTTGGGCACTGGAAATTCAAATTGAATGTGACCTAATTATAAAGTACATACAAGATTTTGAAGATTTAGTACAAAAATGCGTAAAATACTTTGATACTTTCAAATATTGATTACATATTAAAATGATAATGTTTTCAATACATTGAGTTAAATAAAAATATTAAAATTACTTTCCCTTGTTTCTTTTTACTCTTTTAATGTGGCTACTAGAGAATTTAAAATTATAATTGTGGTTCATATTATATTTCCAATGGACAGAATTGCTCTAGTGTATATGATTAGAAGAGTTTTTATCTTCAGCTTTACTAGATATTGCCAACTCCCACGTGGTTGTCCCAGTGTACTTCTGCCAAACAGTGTGTTCTAAGAGCTTCCACTTCTTGTGTCCTCTCCAACTCTTGTTATCAGACATCAATCTCTGCCAGTCTCATAAACTGTGAAATGGTATCTCATCATTGTTTTAATTAGCATTTCCCTGATTGCTAATGAAGTTAAGAACTTCTTTTATGTTTATCGATGATTTTCCTAATGATGGTTTTCCCTTAAGATCCACTTTATGGTTTTTAAAAAAAATTTTTAGTTATAACTGACATAACATATTAGTTTCAGATTGTTAAAAAGAAACAATAGTCCCAAAATGGAGTCACTTTTGCTAAGCCCCACTAAGACTTAATACTTAACCCAAATGTACTTTCACCCTCAATTTTTAAACCAGTCAGTCTAAAATTTCCTGATTAGCACTAGTGAGGTAATCTGCATGATAAGAACCCTGCCTACCTCTAAAGGAAGGTAATGTTACCAGAAATAATCCAGTCTTTTAATTTCCTTGTCCCACCCTTCCTCTGCCTATAAAAACCATCACCTCCTCCTCCTCCTCCTCCTCCTCCTTTTACTGTATGGCTCCATTTTTAAAAATTTATTATTATTATTTTTTATTAACATATAATATATTATTTGTTTCAAGAGTACAGGTCTGTGATTCAACAGTCTTATATGATACCCAGTGCTCATTACAGCACATACCCTCCCCAGTGTCCATCACCCAGTTGCCCTATCCCCCCATCCCCCTCCCCTCCAGCAACCCTCAGTTTGTTTCCTAAGATTAAAAGTCTCTTATGGTTTGTCTACCTCTCTGGTTTCATCTTGTTTCATTTTTTCTCTCTTCCCCTACAATCCTCTGCTTTGTTTCTTAAATTCCACATATTAGTGAGATCATATGATAATTGTCTCTCTCTGATTGACTTATGTCACTTAGTATAATACCCTCTAGTTCCATCCACGTCGTTGCAAATGGCAAGATTTCAATTTTTCGATGGCTGCATAATATTCCATTGTATATATGTATACCACATCTTCTTTATCCATTCATCTATTGATGGACATCTGGGCTCTTTCCATAGTTTGGCTATTGTGGACATTGCTGCTATAAACATTGGGGTGCAGGTGCCCCTTTGGATCACTACATTGGTATCTTTGGGGTAAATACCCAGTAGTGCAATTGCTGGGTTATAGGGTAGCTCTATTTTCAACTTTTTGAGGAACCTCCGTATTGTTTTCCAGAGTGGCTGCACCAGCTTGCATTCCCACCAACAGTGTAGGAGGGTTCCCCTTTCTCCACATCCTCACCAACATCTGTCATTTTCTGACTGTTAATTTTAGCCATTCTGACTTGTATGAGGTGGTATCTCATTGTAGTTTTGATTTGTCTTTCCCTGATGCCATGTGATGTGGAGCACTTTTTCATGTGTCTGTTGGCCATTTGTATTTCTTCTTTGGAGAAATATCTGTTCATGTCTTTTGCCCATTTCTTGATTGGATTATTTGTTTTTTGGGTGCTGAGTTCGATAAGTTCTTTATAGAGTTTGGATACTAGCCCTTTATCAGATATGTCATTCGCAAATATCTTCTCCTATTCTGTCAGTTGTCTTTTGGTTTTGTTGACTGTTTCCTTTGCTGTGCAAAAGCTTTTCATCTTGATGAAATCCCAATAGTTCATTTTTGCCTTTGTTTTCCTTGCCTTTGGAGATGTGTCTAGCATGTCCTCTGCTGCGGCCTAGGTCAAAGAGGTTGCTGCCTGTGTTCTCCTCTGGGATTTTGGGGGATTCCTGTCTCACATTTAGGTCTTTCACCCATTTTCAGTCTGTTTTTGTGTGTGGTGTAAGGAAATGGTCCAGTTTCTTTTTTCTGCATGTGGCTGTCCAATTTTTTCAACGCTGTTTGTTGAAGAGACTGGTTTTTTTTCCATTGGATATTCTTTCCTGCTTTGTCAAAGATTAGTTGGCCATAGAGTTGAGGGACCATTTCTGAGTTCTCTATCTGTTCCATTGATCTATATGTCTGTTTTTGTGCCAGTACCATACTGTCTTGATGATTATAGCTTTGTAATAGAGCTTGAAGTCTGGAATTGTGATGCCACTAGCTTTGGTTTTCTTTTTCAATGTTCCTTTGGCTATTAGGGGTCTTTTCTTGTTCCATACAAATTTTAGGATTATTTGTTCCAGTTCTGTGAAAAAAAGTTGATGGTATTTTGATAGGGATTGCATTAATGTATAGATTGCTCTAGGTAACATAGACATTTTAACAGTATTTGTTCTTCCAATCCATGAGCATGGAACGTTTTCCCATTTCTTTGTGTCTTCCTCAATTTCTTTCATGAGTATT
This sequence comes from Ursus maritimus, assembly GCF_017311325.1. Taxonomy (NCBI): domain Eukaryota; kingdom Metazoa; phylum Chordata; class Mammalia; order Carnivora; family Ursidae; genus Ursus; species Ursus maritimus. The sequence continues at coordinate 37,046,999 of NW_024425119.1, forward strand.
CTATAGTTTTCTGAGCACAGATCCTTTGCCTCTTTGGTTAGGTTTATTCCTAGGTAACTTATGGTTTTCGTTGCAACTGTAAATGGGATCAACTCCTTAATTTCTCTTTCTTCTGTCTCATTGTTGGTGTGTAGAAATGCAACTGATTTCTGTGCATTGATTTTATATCCTGTCACTTTACTGAATTCCTATATGAGATCTAGCAATTTGGGGGTGGAGTCTTCTGGGTTGTCCACATAGATTATCATGTCATATGCAAAGAGTGAAAGCTTGACTTCTTTGCTGATTCATCTGCCTTTAATTTCTTTTTGTTGTCTGATTTCTGAGGCTCGGACTTCTATTTTTATACAACTCCTTGGAGTTCTTTTCTACTTGCTGGTTGGGATGCTACCCAATTCATGAATTGTTGATAAAGCCACTTAGATCTTCAAATTTACTCAGTTGAATTCTGTTTTTTAACAAAATGTACAACATGATGATTTGATATTTGTATATATTGCAAAACAATTGCCACAGTAAGTCCAATTAATATCTGTCATTATACATAGTTACAATATTCTTGTGATGAGAACTTTCAAGATCCATTTTCCCAGATGCTTTCAAATATGCAATATAGTCAGGATGCTGTACATTACAGTCTGTTTCTGCATTTTATAATTGGAAATGTTTAACTTGGTACTTTTTAACTTCATTCACCCATTTTTCCTACCCCTGACTCCCTGCCTCTGGCAACCACAAATCTGGTTGTTTATATCCATGAGCTCATTTTATTTTTTTAGTTTTATTTTTTTTTGGGGGGGGGGACAGGGGTTAGATTTTGTATATAAGTGAGATCGTATGGTATTTATCTTTTTTTGTCTGACTTATTTCTCTTAACATAATGCCTTCAAGGTCCATCCATGTTGTTGCAAATGACAGGATTTCATTCTTTTTCATATTTCATCATCCCATTTTACATATATATCATATATTCTTTATTTTTTCACCACTGATGGACATTTGTTTCCATGTCTTGGCTATTGTAAATAATGCTTTAATGAACATGGGGTGCATATATCTTTTTAAGTTAGTGTTTTTGTTTTCTTTAGATAAATACCTAGAAGTAGAATTGCTGGATCATATGGTAGTTCTATTTTTAGTTTTTTGAGGAACCTCCATACTGTTTTCCATAGTGGCTGCACAAGTTTACATTCCCCCCAACAGTGCAAAAGTGTTCCCTTTTCTCTTCATCCTTGCTAACACTTGTAGTTTCTTATCTTTTTTATAATAGCCATTTTAACAGGTGTGAGGTGATATCTCATTGTGGTTTTTATTTGCTTGATGATTGGTGATGCTGAGCACCTTCTCATGTGCCCGTTGGCCATTTGGATTCCTTCTTCGGAGAAATATCTGTTCAGATCCTCTGCCCATTCTTAAATTGGATTGTTTGGTGTTTTGGTATTGAGTGTATGAGTTCTTTATATATTTTGGATAGTAACCCCTTATCACTTATATGATTTGCAAATATTTTTTCCATTTAATAGGTTAGCCTTTTCATTTTGTTCATTGTTCCTTTGCTGTGCACAAGCTTTTTAGTTTGATGTAGTCCCACTTGTTTATTTTTGCTTTTGTTGCCTTTGTTTTTTGTGTCAAATCCAAAAAGCCATTGTGAAAACCAGTGACAAGGAACTTACTTCCTGTACTTTATGCTTTTAAGTCTTATATTCAAGACTTTGATCCATTTTGAGGTTTTTTTGTGCATATGTGTGGATGTATAAGACAGTGGTCCCTTTAATTCTTATGCATGTGGCTGTCGAGTTTTCCCAGCACCATTTATTGAGTTTGTCCTTTCACCATATATTCTTTTTTTTTTTTTTTAAGATTTACTTATTTATTTGTGAGAGAGAGTGAGTGCACATGTGCGAGTTGGGGGAGAGACAAAAGGAGAGAATCTTCACACATACTCCCCGCTGAGCATGGAGCCAGACAGGGGGCTTGATCTCACAATCCATGAGATCATGACCTGAGTCAAAAAACCAGGAGTTGGACGCTTAACCAACTGAGCCACCCAGGTGCCTCCTTTCACCATATATTCTTATATATTCATTCTTGTATTCATGTATATTCTTGACTCTTTTGTCATAAATTAATTGGCCATATAAGCATGGGTTTATTTCTGGGTTTTCTAGTCTGTTCTGTTGATCTGTATTTCTGTTTTTATGCCAATACCATACTGTTTTGAAAATCATTTTATCTAGTTTTAATATAGCTGTACCTTTTTTGGATTACTCTTTGCCAGATTTACTGTATGCCTTTCAATATCTTTATGTTTTGTGTATCTTTTGAACACTGTATAGCTCTATTTGTTATAATCCAATCTTATAATCTATATTTTAACTCAAAATTTAGTCCATTTGTATTTATGTTGACTAGTGAAATGTAAGGATTTAATTTCTGCCACTTCAATTTCACTTACTATTTATGATGCATTTTTCTTTGCTTTCCCCCATCTTTTCTTCATTCTACTGAAACAAATTTTTTATATCTATCCCCCTTTACCTTTTGTCTTCTTGATTTAGAAGCTATATGTTTTATGTCTAGTCTTTATTCATCACTCTTAAAATTTTAGCATGCATAGTTGATTTACTGTCTAATTTAATCAACATCTCTACTCCACTCCTGGAAAGATACAAGGACTCCCAATATGCCCCTGTGGCTTTTAAGACTTTATTGTCATCATGTTTTAATATCCCTTAAATTAGTCATTCTTATGACTATTTTATACAGTCTGTGGTTATTTAGATTAGCTAAATGTTTAACAATTTACTTGCTCAGAATTGCTTCTGCATTTCACTTCATTCTTTTGAGTTCAACTTGCTGCTCTCTAAAATATACATCCTTTAGTAGTTCTTTAGGAAGACTCTACAAGCAGTAAAGTTCTTTAGTTGTAGTTGTCTAAAAATGTCTTAGTTTCCCAAACAATCATGAAAGGTACTTGAGCCATCATAGAATTCAAAGTATACAGTTATTTTCCTCTGGCACTTTTAAGATACTCTTATTGTCTTCTGGCTTTGAATTACAGTGACTTAGTTGTCCTAGTTATTGGGATTTTCCAGTTTCAGAGCTAAAAATCCTAAGTCCTGGTCAAACTGGAATGTTTGATCATCCCACCTTGAATGTTGCTGTTGGGAAATCTGATATGTGCCTAATTTTTATTCCTTGCTCTGTATTTTTTGGTTATTCTTACTTTTGGGGTTTTCTCTTTGTTTTTGGTGTGTGTATATACTTGATTGCCAACATTCTGAGAACTGGGGTGGGGGGGGCAGGTACTGGCGGGGAGGGGCATCTCAATGCCCCGTGTATAAACTTTCTTATAATCCTTCTATTTTCATTCTGTGCCCTCAGCAAGCCTGGTGTCCCTTAGTCCAGAACTTATTTGGTTTAATTTTTCCTCTTCTGCCTGATGGCTTAAAAGTAGTTGCTTGACTACTTGGGTGTTAGAAGAGTATTTGGGGGATTGAATCCTACCTTTTAAAGACTTCCAACCAGTCCTCGTTCCCTCAGGCCTTTTAGTACCCCTGGCACCTCAATTCTGAGACTTTCTGGGGTTCAGTGGCATGAACTACCTTGCTTCTTTGTAGCTTCTCCTCCCCACCAGTCTTCCTCTCACCACCAACAGCACAGATTTGGATTTATGTTGTCTCCAACTCAATAACCAACCCAGCTGCCATTTGTAGATCTGAGTTCCAGCTTATAAAATTTCTGTTGGCACTTGTTATCTTTTCTCTTATTGTCTTGTCCTTACATGGTTAAGCTTTTTTAGTTTCTTCATTTTCATTTTGGTGGGTTTCAGGAATAGACATAAAGGCCTGTGTTGAATGTGCCATGTTTTACCAGTTCTCAAGGACTATATATTTTTTTTCTTTCTAAAAGTTCTATTTAGTACTTTATAAAATCTCAAATTTTATATTAAGATCTTATTTTCTTAGTATTTTAATATATGATTATAAGAATTTTAAATTTATTGGTTTTAGAGTCTTTAGGAAATAAACGTAGAGTCTTATACTCTTTTTCTGGCTGTTTTTTTCATCTCGAGTCTTTGTGTCTTATTTTTTGTGTCTTTTGGGACTCACTAGTGGCAGGTTGTTTCTTACGCTTGGTTATTTTTTATTGAGGACTTGTGTGTTTTTTGGTAATCACATGTGATGTGTGTTGAGGGAGTGCCCCTCTACAGTAGCTGTGTGTGCTACACAAACAGAGAAGTACTTGCATGGGACGGTCTTAATGCTGATTCCTTGGCATGGGGAGCTCCTTGACCAAGAGTGTAGAGCAGTTTCAGTCCTGGGCCTGCACAAGGCACAGAACCAGGGGTGTGATTTCTCAGGGACATGTTTTTTCACCCAGAGAGAATGGCTTCCTTGCCTGCCCCCTGCTCTTCTAGAGAGCAGTTTCACTGAGGGGTAGTCCTTTGAGATTCCTGTTTTTTTATGCAGAAATTTCAGTTCCAGCCCCTCTCACAGGGGCCTGAAAAATTCATCTTCTATTGTTCCTTGATATGTTAAAACAAAGAGGATTATGGAGACTAGTAAACACTCCCCAGAGTATTGCAGCATCTGCTTACATAACTACTGCTCTAGTTTTCAGTTCCTGCTTCATTTCTGCACCTGGAATTTACTCTTTTTTTTTTTTTTTTGCAAGCTCAGATACACACATGCTTTTATTTATTTTTATTTTCTAAGTGTCTATAGAAAGAATTCTCCACGTTTTCTTGGTCTCCTATCTTACCACAATCCTAGCTCTTTGTTTTCCTCAAAAATACTGGTAGGTAGAAGTAAAAAATGCAAATGTAGAGATGAAGAGAATGAGTAGCCACTCAACATTGTAACCACCGAAACAAAGAAGATGCCTTTTATGCAAGGAAACAAACTATTTTCTAAGAAAGATAGTTAATTTAAAGTGAAGGGTACACTGAAAAAGGATAAGGAATCAGTTAAGAAATAGAATTTAGGTAAGCAGCAGTTTAGGGAACATATGCTTAACAGTCTCAATTTCATCCAGCCTACCTCAAAACACAGGGAAAAACAATGCTTATGCTCTGTGTTACAAATCTATTAGCTAATAAAGAGAATGCTACCATTCTCATAACTGTGTTAAATTAAGTAAAAACAAATAGGCTTGTGTAAACTTTTATTAGAGAAAGAAAATATGTGAAAGTGTTAGACCTTGAATATTCTGAAGAAATATTGCCAAGTTTCTATACTCCTCCTCTTTAAATTTAAGAATTGTATGTTCATATTCTTATCTTGAAATTTTGACAATATAAAGATAGTTTATTTTGACATTCTATGAACTTACAGACATTCTAAAATCTTCTGAGAGAAAAAAAAATTAATATGGCCAATGAAAGTGTTATTCTCCAAAACAAACAAAACACGTGAAGGCAAAAATTTGGGGTAGAAATGATGTATTAATTCTCTATAGCTACATATTACATAGACTTAATGCTTAAGACAACATGAGTTTATTATCTTTACAGTTCTGTTGGTTAGAAATCTGACTTTCTAGGGTCTTACTGGGTTCAGATCAAGATGTCAGCAGGGCTGTATTCCTTTTTGTAGGCTCTAAGAGAGAATCCATTTCCTTACCTTTTCCATTTTGTACAGGCTGCCCACATTCCTTGGCTCGTGCCTGACTCCCCTTCCTATATCCTGAAAGCCAGTAACACTGCATGTCTCTGACCATTCTTCCCTACAGTTCTCCCTGCAACTCCCCTCTTCTGCCTCCCTTTTCTACCTTTTAGAGCCCTTGTCGGGGCACCTATCTGCCTCAGTTGGTAGAGTATATGACTCTTGATCTCAAGGTTGTGAGTTCAAGCCCTGTGTTGGGTGTAGAGATTATTTAAAAAAAAAAAAAAAAGAACACTTATGATTACATTGGGTCCACCTGAATAATTCAGGATAATGCCTGTACGTTAAGTTCAGTTGATTAGCAACTTTAATTCCCCTTTACCATGTAATCTAACATAGTCACAGGTTCTGGGATTTAGAATGTGAACATCTTTGAGGGGCCATTATTCTGTCTACCACAGATGGCAAATTATATTTTAGACAAGTTGAGTTTGAAGTCTCTGTGGTATATACAAGTGGAATTTCTTATATGTAGCTGTAAAGAGGAACCTGGATCTCAGTAAAAAAAAATTGTGGTGATACGATTTTAGGAGGTATTGATGTATTTGTAGTTGGGGCTGTGGATATGGAGGAGCTAATGATGGAAGGGTGAATAGACTGAGAAGAGAAGGAAAGAAGATAAGTAAGGGGAGGATGAGGGAGGGAAAAGTCAAGGATAGAAGGTATTGGGAGAGAAATAAATGAAAAAGAAGAGTAATATATATACTTTGGGGGTCATGCTGAGATATGCTGAAGGAATTCACTGATGGTTTTTATTTGATCACAGGGCAACAGTTCAAGTCGTTTTCTACCAAGCACGGTGGCAAGGATCTTAAGGAGACTGATGATGTTTGAAATGGTTACTGAAGGAAGACTGAAGGAAGACTGAAGGAAGGTGAGCTGACGAAAGACCGGTCACAAGACTTGCTGAGTTGTTTCTGGGGCTTACCTGAACTTATTCCAATATTATGAAAGGTTGATGAAAACATATTCTCCAAGAAAGAACAGACATGCTTGATAATTATGGATCTGTCTAATCTAGTCATGTCGTGAAGACAGGAAGGTATTATATAGGGCCACTCATGAGTTAGATCACAATTTGTGTCCTTGTTTCATAGGGAAAATATATTCTGAATTATAAACAACAAACTAAATAACAAACTTTGGCTCTTGATCCACTGATGATTCCTCTGTCTTTTGATAGCCTTTATTACCTGGTCCTATTTATTATCTAACTTGTTTTTGACTTTACTCCATATCTCCATGGTCTTAGTTAGCCAATTTTTTCACTGACTCAATACCTTATCTTAAGGCCTTTACTTATGATCTTCTTTTTTCACTTGAAATACAGGCTCTCTTTCTAATGCTTCTGCCAATAGCACTTAACCTGAAATGTGTGCATGCTTCTCCATAAAGATTCCAGTCCGTATTAATCTCGCTCTTCTTTGAATTCCTGTATCCCTGATAGCTGCATCACCACCTAAGGGAGTCATTAACTGTGAATTAACTTGCATTCTCTATAGCTTCTTGTGTGTTAGTTTTCTTAGAACTCCTATAACTCGTTCAATTAATATTTTTATTATCTCTTATGTGCCAAGGACCTATACAAGGGGCTGGATATAAAGTCATATTCAAAACAGAGCAGGCATTATTTCTACTTCTGAATCTCCCACATCACATACAGTAGTGCAGAGCCTAATATTACACATGCTGTTGATTATCATATGATGTTAGATATGTGTCAAAGCTACACTTGATGCTGGTACTAACATCTGGAGTGAGCATCCAGGGCTCCACTGTACTAGATATACTATAATGTCTGCTTTTTCTTGAAAATCCATTGGCAGGACCCAGATGCTTTCCAGAGAACAAAGAGATGCTGAGCAGAAGACTGATTTTAGGCTTGGAATGTAAATGCTTCAGGTGATAACAGACATTTGTCAGACTAATGAATGGGCAGGGAAACCAAAATACAGGCTGCAGAGTATTCTGAAATTATAGGTCACCATACTGAGAGAATACAGAAAGGAGCATTCTGGCTTTCCTGGAAACTGTAAAACACCCCAAATCTGCAGCAATTTACAGTAAATTTGTAGGTGCCTGGTTAAGCTGTCTTATAAGTAGATATAATATCATTTGTGGAGATCCTGGGACCCACTCAAGATGAAATTAAGCAGATTCAGAAACTACTTGCTTAAAATTTGTTGTTTAAGATGAGGGAAGGGTCGAATGGACCAATGGACCAATCGACTCATATTGGCATCTTTGGATCTCCTCTTCCCATAGCCAAAGAGTAGAGAAAATTTGTTCTGAGATCAATAGCTCTTTTTTCTATGGACAAGATAACTTTGTTACATGTATGTGTGTGTGTGTGTGTGGTGAATTTCAGTGTGTGGAGAATGCTCACTTTGTACTGGGGTGAAGGTTAACTGACAGGCAACTCTAATTGCAGGGCTGATAAGCTAAGATTAGATATGACTATGGGATGAGAATTTTTATAATGAAAGGAAAATGGAAAAAGGAAATGGAAAAGGAGAGAATGAGAAGTTGAAAGAATCATCTTTTGTCATTTGATAGTTGGTGGAAGTATCTGCATTTGTGTGGGAGTGGAAGCAGTGAGGCTGAGGAGGTCCACAGACAGGGACTTTGGAGTTAGTCAGTAGAGGTTGGCGTAGCAACCTGTAGAATTTGACCAAGGCTTGGAAGATTTGGGAGAGATGAGTTCAAGTGTTTACCAGTGAAGAAAAGAAAGAGACTGTGAGCATAGAGGTGTTTAGGAACAAGGCCAGGGCATTAGGGACCTTCAGGAGGAAGGTCTCGTACCAGAGGATGATCATGTTGAACTTGGCAGAAGGAGACCGGGACCTCGTCATACTCATAGAATGACTCTGTGAGGGGCGCCTGGGTGGCACAGCGGTTGAGCGTCTGCCTTCGGCTCAGGGCGTGGTCCCAGCGTTATGGGATCGAGCCCCACATCGGGCTCCTCCGCTAGGAGCCTGCTTCTTCCTCTCCCACTCCCCCTGCTTGTGTTCCCTCTTTCGCTGGCTGTCTCTCTCTGTCAAATAAAATAAATAAATCTTTAAAAAAAAAAAATGACTCTGTGAGGAAAGTATTAGTATTGTTTTTATTGTCCAGTTGAGGAAGCTGATTCCCAGAGTGACATGTCACTAATAGATGGAAAATTCAGGAGTTGGATCTCACTTTTAAACATACACAAGCCCCAGGGCACCTGGGTAGCTCAGTCGGTTAAGCATCCACTCTTGGTTTCTGCTCAGGTCATGGTCTCAGGGTTGTGAGATTAAGCCCTGAGTCAGGCTCCCCACTAAGCGGGGAGTCTGCTTGAGATTTCCTCTTTCTTTCTCTCCCTCTGCCCCTCCCCCAAAAAATAAATAAATCTTTTAAAAACAAACAAACAAATAAATATATATAGTTGTGACTGTCTATTGGGATCTCCGCCTGGGTAACTTTCCTCTGAACCACTTTTTCCTCATATCTCTGTTTTTCCTCACTAATGCTTTTTCAGTACCCAAGTTCAAAGGCTTGAAGTTGCTTTGCCTCCTCCCCATCCCTTATACTTCACACTCAGTCCTATGAATTCTTTCGCTCAAAGTTTTTCAAAATTGTCCTTTCTTTTCTGCTCCTCCTCCTTCTGTCTTCTACCACCTTACCTATAATTCTGATTCTCACTCCTTCTCTGGACAATTGTAAAATTCTTCATCTGGTATCCTTAATTGTAGCTTCTTCAACTTCCTTTAACTCATCTTGTCTCATTAATAAATTCTTTTTAATTTAAATTCAATTAACATGTAGTGTATTATTAGTTTCAGAAGTAGAGTTCAGTGATTCATCAGTTGCATATAACACCCAGTGCTCATCACATCACGTGTCCTCCTTAATGCTCATCACCCAATTACCCCATCCCCCCATCCCTCTCCCCTCCAGCAACCCTGTTTTTTTCCTATAGTTAAGAGTCTCTTATGGTTTGTCTCCTGTGCTTTTGTCTTATTTTATTTTTCCCTCCCTCCCCCTATGATCCTCTGTTTTGTTCCTTGAATTCCACATATTAAGTCTCATTGATAAGTTAATCACCCTAAAGTTTCAGCTTCAGACATATGTATAGCTCTTCTGCTCAGAAACATTTGATAGTTTCCCAGTGCTCAGTAAATCAAGTACAAACTCACCAAATATAATAAGTAATTTTTATTGAGCATTTACTATATTCTAACCATTGATTGCGGCATGTGGATTCTTTATTTAAAATTGAAAACAATTCTGCAAGGTAGGGCCTTCTATTGCAGCATTTTACAGAAAAGGCAGTTGAGGACCAAGTATGCTAAGTACTTGCTTAAAGTCACACAGCAAAAAAGTGATGGGGCCAGGACTTGATGCAGACACCTGACTCCAGAGCCTGTACATTGTGTTGCTGTCCCAACTTAGTTGCCACTTTTTGGCAGTGAAGGCTAGGCTCATAGTAGCCAAACTGAACACATCTGGTTCACAGACATATTTGGTATCTCCTAAATATTGTTTGTGAATCTTTTTCCCCTACCCAAATCCCAAATCAGAAAATTCTATTTATTCTTAAAGACCTGTTCAAATTGTACTTCCTTCATGATGTCATTCACAATCCCTCCAGCCAGATGTGATCTTACAACTCCTTTGACTCTTAAGAGGCTTCAAATATTGTAATCATTTGTTTACTTTATTGTTGCTGGTTAAATCCCATTGTCTTCTAAGGCAGGAGCTCTTTTCTAACTTAAACATCGTGAAATGCATTAAGTTGGATACAAAGATCCCAGAAAAATCGTGATGGCTCCAGGTGTTACTCTCCGTGCCTCCTGTCTATATGTATCTTCTTAGCCAATGCACACTTTATAGAACTGAGAGCCCCTAGACTACACATCTAGGCCATAATCTGTTGGGCTTTGGGCTGATGTAAACATGTGATTTTAGGGGCATGAATTTAATGTAAAATTCCTTGGCCCTTTCCTGGTTTTGGCTCTATGAGTCTAGTTTTAGTGGGCTAAAAAAAAAAAAAAGAAAGTGCCTCTCCAAACTAAAGAATTTTCTTTTAATCATGAAGGCTAAGTAAACTGTTCTTAAAGCTCTTTGTAATCCTAATTAGATATAGGCTTCTCTTCAACTTTCTTCCTAGATGTTGTCATTCCTGGGTGACACATTGAAAGTTACCCTTCAGCACTGAGCCAACTTTTACACTTCAGTTTACAATTTACTAAACACTTAATTGATAAATGATGTTGACTGAAGTGGAAAATTGAGGAGTTATCTTAGTGGTTCAGGCCCAAGCTAATTTTTCACCAGAAATATCCAAATAACCAAAGCAAAATATAAACGGGATCGTTTGGATTCTGATGCACTCCCTGGAGCTCAAATACAGAAAATTTCACAGAAATAGAAAGAGGCTATACTTATTTGTTCATTCAACTAATACTGATAAAGTCCCTACCACACCCCTACCATGTGGTAGGGTCTGCACAAAGAGCCAGAAATATATTGGTGAATATAAAATTTCAGGTCCTTGCTCTCCTCTGTTTACATTATTCGTTGGGTATTGTTTGGGAAACTTTGCTCACCCAGAGAGTGGGCCAACTGGAAAGATGCTTTCAAAAAGGATTTAGGTTCATTCCATAGATATGTAGAGGGTCATTAAGGGGGAAATAAAGTTGTTTAGGAACAGATCACTCTTCCTGTGAATAATAGCCTACCCTGTCCTCACAAATGACCATACCCCTCCTGCACAAAATTCCTCAGTGACATAATGTTAGAGTGACTGGACCACGAGTTTATATTAGTATAGAAATGTTTATGTTCCCTTGTCCCTTTTTCTTGTTAACAGAATGATTCAACTCTTGCTTCAATCCTCCACCAAAGTATGCAGCTAAACTTTCTAACCTTTACATTTGTGCGGTCATTCACACACATCCATCGATTTTCTTTTTCAGTTCAACCAATCTGCATGATGATTATCCCGCCAGAGTTAAGACTCTTGCAGGTGTTAATTACTGTGTTTAAAATAAGATCATATAAACACCGCTTCTGAGGTTTTGGTTCTGAGCTACACTTTCATCCAGGTGTCAGTAGGTGGCAGCACATTATTTTTTGTTCACTGAGGGAGGAAGGGGAAATCGATTTTTCAGCAAACCCTATTTTGGAAAAACAGCCTTCACTAGAACAAAGGCAAATAGTTTCCATATGTCATCTTCATTATCTCGTTAAAGTATTCCTTTAATTCTATGCATTATTTTGTATTTGTTTTGCCTTTATTTCAAATTCTATCCACGGATCTCATCGACACACAATTGTATGTACCAAATTAGTTTTATTTAGGTTTTGAGAAATTAGCTTTTTGTAATTAAAGAGCCAGTTAAGGAATGAAAACCCTGAGTAATGTGAACTTGTTTTGGAAAGCTATCTCTGAGCAGATATTGGACATTAGGGACTGGGGGTTTGGGGAAAAGTTCTCTTCCCCTAGGTCAGTTTTCAGGGTTGTTGTTGGGCTCCCTCAGGGCAAAACAGGTGGAAATAAAAATCACTAATCTATTATTTAGCTCTTTGGACCTTATCTCTTTCCAAGGATTTTGATCCATGCCAGTGTTTTTAGAGAAAGGGAGCATATTTGCTCTTTAGAAAAACTCAAAATAATTTTGAAGGAATGTAAACCACTTGGTTGTTAAAGCTAAAAGACTTCCAAGCTTCAAAAAATGTATAAGGACAAAGCAATCAGTTCAATTCAACAAATACTGAGTGCTCGTGCTAGGAAAGACTCAGTTTTCTCTACTACTCACACAGAATGTGTCTTTCTGACTCTTCTGGTCACCAAATGTGTGGGTTCTTCTTCCCATACCAACCAATTCTCTGGGACACCAGTTGGGTGTTCTACAATTTAACTCTATCCTAACACTAACTGGGGAGAGTGTCAGATTCCACCAGGGTAAGGGCTCAGTCCAACAAGACTGCTCCCATTCTCTTGCAGATGCCAGTCACAAGTCATAGGTTACTCGTAACTTCTGTCTGACATGGCCACAAATCAGGGGTTCCTACAGCCTCCTCTCAGGTCAGTTAATTTGCTAGCATGGCACACAGAACTCAAGGAAACACTTAATTGTTTACTACTTCCAGATGAAGAGATACAAAGGGCGAAGTCTGGGAGGGTCCCGAGTGCAGGAGCTCTGTCCTCATGGACTGGGGTGTTTCACCCTCCTGGTGTGGATATGTTTGCCAACCTGGAAGCTATTCGAACCTCCTATTCAGTTTTATGGAAGTTTCCTCATGTAGGCATGATCAATTATTAACTAAATTTCCAGCCCCTCTCTTCTCCCTGGAGCATGGGGGCAGGGCTGAAAATTCTGAGCTTTTAATCCTGGCTTGGTCTTTCTGGTGACCAGTCCCCATCCAGGAGCCATGCAGGACCTACCCACAGTCACCTGATTGGAACAAAAGATATTCCTAGTGCTCTTTCACTTAGGAATTTATAAGGGTTTTAGGAGCTCTGGGCTGGGAACTGGGGGCAGAAACCAACATATATATTTTCTATTATCTCACAGTACTCTTTTATTTAATCATTCAACAAACATTTTTTTACTTTTGTTCTTTAAAGTGTATTATACTGACTGCTGTAGAAGTACCAAATAAGTGTGACATACCTCCTGCCCTCTGGTAATTGTTCTAAGGCAAAGTGCAAGACATGGAATACCAACAAATATAAGGCACATGGTTGTGTTCAGTAAACATTTGTTGAATGAACAGATTGTGATAAATAGTTGTTAAAATGTGCTATGGGACTTCAAAGGGGAAAATCGAATAGACAGGTTAGGAAAAGGTATATGGAAGATGCAGTTTCTGCCATGGCTTCGGAGGACAAATGCAATCGAAGGGTCAGGGAGGCAGGGGCTCTTCAGGTGCTTGGAACACCAGGAGTAAAAGCATATTGGGAAACAACAGGTAGTCCAGTTTGGCAGGAGGGTAGCTCAAGGCATTAGTCTCCCACTTGAGGAATCAGCAAGATGCACAGTGGGACATAATAACGCCTTGCCAATGCATTTACTAAATCAAGAGTTAAGGCCTAGACTAAGGGCCTTCCAGGCTGGCCTTTGGCATTCAGAGCCCAGTCTTTTAGGAGGTGGGGACAAACCCCTTGTTCTTCCTTGTCAACCAGGGTAACAATTGGTAACAATTTTTCTTTATTTATTTAGAACAATGGCATTTTAAAAATGATATATATTTAATTTAAAATTCAGGTAATTCTAAAAAATATGAGTAAGAAAAAAATACCCCAAATTTCATCTCCCAGGAAATAATCATTGTTAACCTTAGATATTACTTCAGATCCTGTCCTTTGCATATATACAGATGGAGGCCTGTCTGGCGAGGACTAGTCTTGCAAAAATGGAACCAAGTACAGGCTAATTTTATAGAAATTATTAAATGTAATTCTACTTGAATTTGAAGAGAAAAGAAAAAAACTGATAAAAATGAAGGCATTATGGAAACTTCAGTAAATGTCTCATTAATTTTAGTTGCTTTAAAAAAATAGATAATATATTCATGTGGTACACATTGCAAAAGCTGTATGTTAGTGAAAAGCCATGAAAATTCTCCCTTCCACCCTATCTCCCATCTATCCATTGTACTTCCCCAGAGGTAGCCATGTTACCAATTTGTTGTCCACCTTTTCAGTGTTCAGTGTTTTTAAAATTTCTTTACCGCAAAGATATTATAGTTCCTAAAATCAAGGACAAAATGATTGTAAAAGACTTATAAAAGATTATTAAAAGCCGGACATTTTGGAGCAATTATGTTTTAATAATTGTATTTTAACTTTTTTTTTGTAATAGTATCTAATGCTGGGCACTATACTAAGAAATTTACGTGGGTTATTTCATTTGCTACCCCCAACAACATTATCATCTTCATCTTACTGGCAAGGGAACTGAGATAGTTAAACACTTTGTCAGAGGCCAAAAGTAAGAATTGACAGAGCCCAGATTTAAACTCAGGTGGTCTAATTCCTGACATACCCACTACATACACTGTCTCCTTTTAAAACTGAATAGAATACCAGTGCCTTCCCCCTGGCATATCCACTCAATTCTTATGTAGCTCAATTTCATCCCTGTTAGTCTTTCCCATGAAGGGCTGGATCTGCTAAGGCCTCTCATGTTTGGGAATGTGTACCTATTACCTTCATCAAACAAAACCATCTGGTTATTCCTAAGTCATAGTTTCTTTCCTTCAGAATTTTGTAGACAGGGCTCTATTACCTTCATTGATTGTAGTGGAGAAGTCTAGCCAGCCTAACTCTGTGCTTGTAGGTGACTTGTTTTTTTTTCTACGTGGATTCCTTTAACTCTTCCTTTTAATCCCCCAAGGTACTTAGCCTAACCAGGCTATGGATCTGTTTTAATAATTCTATATCAGTTCTTCCCGGAACATGGACTGCCTATTTCACATGCAAAATTACTTCTTCATTAGTTTGGGCGAAATTTTCTTTTAAAAATACCTGCTCTCTGTTTCATTTGTCTGGTTATCTACTTCCGAGACACCAATTATAATTGTATAGGGTCATCACTAGCCCTGTTTCACATCTGTGACTTCCCTTTCATCCTTTCTTTCTGAATGTATCTGGATGACGCCAAACCTTCCTCTTGGTCACTGCAATTGCCCTTTCAGTCTATTTGATCTTTATCTTTCACATGTATTAGTTCTCTCATGGTGTTGTTTTGGTCCTTAAGGTGCAGTCTTAGCTGTCTCCCTTTTTACCTTCGCTGTTTTACCATTTTTGTCTTTGAAGTTTTATTATGTTTTCATATAGTACAAAAACACTGGCAGTGAAATTTTTTAAGTTTTTGAGTCACATTTTCTTTCAGACTTGGTCCCTCACCTTTTATTCTTATCTGTTCTTGTCTTTTCTCCTTTTTAATTGTTATTATTCTGTGCTGTAGTAAATTTGCATCATCATCACATCAGTTATTTTCCTCTTGCTCATGCTCGACAGAAAAAGCATTTGCCAAGATCCTACGTACATTGAGATATTATGGGTAAATTGTTCTTGATTTCCTTCCCGTACTATGTAGGGCATGTTGTTGCCCCCTCCAAGTTGCAGGTGAGAACCATTCTCCTGCTGCCTGAGGTGTGCACAGGAGTGTAGAGGATGGAAATAGACATCAACTGGGGCTGTGTGCAGCCTTTGAGGAAAAATCAGTGTATACCTATTGAATCACACACACACACACACACACACACACACACAGTACAAGGATATACTTTAATTCCAAGAGACGGTAAAATCTACATTTATATTTAAAAAGGAAAATATTGTCCTAACTGCAGCATAACCTGTACAGCTGCTTCTGGAAACATGATGATGTTTCTTTCATTATTATTCAGGAGACAGTATAATGTGATGGTTGAGAACACAACCCCCTAGGTTCAAATCCTAGCTCTGCCACCTAACTAGCTGTGTAGCCATGAACAAAGTACTTCTGTTTCTAAGCCTTGCTTCCAAACTGGGGTTGACGATAGAACCTTTCCACAGAGTTATTGTGAGTCAGAAGTGAATTTGTACATAGGAAGTCTTTAAGCACAGTGCCTGGCATACAGTTAAGGATGTAATAAATGCCAGCTATTATTATCGTCCAAAAGAGTAGCAGTTTCCTATTATTTTTCCTCCTGCTTTCGGAATTTGATCCAGAACCTTCATGAGTGAGGAACATTAATGAGCCATCCACCTTCTGACAGTGCATCTTGGCTAAATACGGACTAAAGGTCTGAAAGTAAAAGCATGGATCACACACACATTGCTGGTGGAATGTAAATGATGCAATCACTCTGGAAAGCAGTTTAACAGTTTCTTAAGAAACTAAACATGCATACAATTACCATTTAACCCAGCAATTGTACTCTTGGGCATTTGCCCCAGAAGAATGAAAACTTATGTTCATACAAAAGCCTGTACACGAATGTTCATAGCAGTTTTATTTGTAATAGCTAAAAACTGGAATCAACCCAGATGTTTTTCAGCAGGTGATGGTTAAACAAACCATGGCGCATACATACCATGGAATATTACTAAGCAATAAAAACAATTGAGCTATTGATATCTGCAATAACTTGAAGGAACCTCCAGAGAATTATTCTGAGTCAAAAAAAAAAAAAAACCAAACAAACAACCAATCCCAAAAGGTTACATGCTGTATGATTCATTTATGTAACATTTACGAGAGGCAAAATTTTACAAATGGAAAACAGATTAGTAATTGCTGGGCTTTAGGGATAGGGGTTGGGGGAAAAGGAGGTGGGTATGCTTGTAAAAGGACAACAAGAAGGGCCCTTGTGGTGTTGGAACTATTTATTATCTTGACTGTGATGGTGGGTATTTCAACCCACGTGGGTGATAAAATTCTGTGGAACTTAATGCACACACACACAAATGAATACAAGTACAACTGGGGACATCTAATCTGAATAAGATAGGTGGATAGTATCAATGTCAGTATACAGGTTGGATATATATTATTCTATAGTTTTATAAAATATTTCCATTGGTAGAAACTGTATAAGGGATTTCTCTCTCAAATATTACTTACACTGCATGTGAACCCACAATTTTCTCAGTAAAAATTTCAATTAAAAAATGAAGGGGGAAAATTGTTTCAACTTCTCCCCTCTGCAGAAAAAGAAGGAGAAAGAGAGGGGGAAGAGGAGGAAGAGGAAGAGGAGGAGGAGAAGAGAGAGGAGGGGGAGGAGGAGGAAGGAGAAGAGGAGGAAGAGGAGGAGGAGGAGGAGGAGGGGGAAAAGAAGAAATCTTTCTTTACTTTTGGAGCCTCAAAAGATTTTCAGGCAGAAAATCCTTCTGTAATGTCTGAATAAGAAGGGAACAAGTGTGGCAATATATTCTTTGGTGCTAACAACTCCCCTCCACAGTGGTATGGATGGGGGCACAGGGAAGGAGTGTTCTGCCAGCTGAAGGAGAGTAGGATGGCAGAAGGAAAAGAATCTCTAAATGATTTTGAGCCAAGGGGTGATTCTGTGTGTCACAGAAGAATAACCCTGGTGGAAATGTGATGTGAGATAAAGTAGGAGCTTAGGATACTATTTCATGGTGCAATTTTGGGGATGCTAGACAGTTCACTCGGTTTAATAACCAGCTCTTTCTGGCCTCAGTGTTTGAAATTTGCAAGTTAGACAACCCTAATATTAAGGTTTGGAATATCCCATTTGCGCTTATGTTATCTGAGATGCTGGTGCATCTCATTTCGAGCATTGGTTTACCTAGTTTATATCTGCCCAGCTAGATTAAGATTGTGACGTAAAGGGCTTCAAGAGATTATGAAGTTTAATGGTAGAGGAGAGGCTCAGGAAGTGCCAAAACATACTGAATTGCCCATATAGGCATATACCAATGCCATATAAAGGTCAAATGGTGAGATGCACTAGTGGGGTTCTAAACTGTCTAAGAAACCACTCGAGGGCACTAGAAGACTATGGAGAACTTAGGAACTGATGTCCCAAACCCTCCACATTTTTTGCATATATTATTTCATTAAATCTCACAACAGTCTTCTGTGAACTAAGTGTTGTGATCACTATTTTAAAGAGAAAAAAAGCTGAGGCTCAGATAACTTAATTTGTCCAAGAGCACCTCGTTAGAAAGTGGTAAAGCCAGGATGTCATTGGAGAGCTTCTCAACACCAATCCAGGGCTCTCCCACTTTCCCACACCACCTTCTGCTGAGAGTTTGACTTTGCCTTTATTTTATATTTAGCTAAAAATTCATCTCATGTATGAATCCATGCAGATTCTACACATTTTAAAAATGCTAAAGGTGGGGGGCACCTGGGTGGCACAGCGGTTAAGCGTCTGCCTTCAGCTCAGGGTGTGATCCCGGCGTTACGGGATCGAGCCCCACATCAGGCTCCTCCGCTATGAGCCTGCTTCTTCCTCTCCCACTCCCCCTGCTTGTGTTCCCTCTCTCGCTGGCTGTCTCTATCTCTGTCAAATAAATAAATAAAATCTTTTTTAAAAAGTTAAAAAAATAAAAATGCTAAAGGTGAAAAACTAAACCCACCTCTAGTTCTCATTCAGTATCTCTGATCTCCTTCTTAGCCAAGTTTCTGGAATGAATGTGCTCTATACTTGATCACCCTTCCTCGCTTTCATTCACTCCTCACTCCCTTCCACTGGGCTTTATCCCCACCAGCCACTTGCTGGTGCTTGGACCACCAAGGGCCTTACAGCAATGAAAGGAGTTTTACTGGAACTTTCAACAACTTTCAACAAAGTAGGCCAGTGCTTTTTAACAATGGCTACATTTTAAAATCACCCAGAGAGCTTGCTTGCTTGCTTGCTTGCTTGCTTTTTTAATATCCAGACCTCAGATATTTTCCCTGAGAAAAATATCCCCTGAGATTGTGGTTTAATTGGTCTAAGGTGGAACTTTGTTATTAACACAATGGATAGTACTCGGGGACTTTAGGTAGGATAGTACCATAATTTGATTATGATGACTTGAACTAGGATTGCAGCCTTGGAGATGGAGAGAAGTAGAAGCATTTCAGAATGGGTTCAACAGGATTCAGTGATTGCTTGGATGGGGGAAAGGCAGGTGTCAAAAATGTTCATAGGTTTCTGGCATATGTGACTGGTGGTTGGTGGGACCATTTACTAGGACAGAACTCTGGAGAGGGAGCAGATAGGAGAGAGTGGCAGATGGGGATCGAGAGCTCAGTGTTGCCATGTTAAGTCAGGCATGTTTTTGCCTATACTCAAG
Source organism: Ursus maritimus (assembly GCF_017311325.1). Lineage (NCBI taxonomy): Eukaryota > Metazoa > Chordata > Mammalia > Carnivora > Ursidae > Ursus > Ursus maritimus. The sequence goes on from NW_024425119.1 coordinate 37,066,433, forward strand.
TAGAGATTGAACCATGTAGTTGAATATTTGGATCTGGAGGTCAGAAGGGAGTCAGAAGTTGTCAGCATTGTTAAAAACAAGACAACAGGCCCAAAATGGAACTGCTTATGCTAAGCTCCACATCACTGAACCGAGATTTAACTTAATCATAGTTTCAGCTCTCCCAGAAATGGAATCTTAAGCCAGTCAATCAGGAATTACTTGACCTGCACTAGTTAGGCAAGCTGCTTGATAGACCCCTGCCATCTCCAAAAGGAAAGTAACTTTGCAACAAACAATCTGCTTTTTTTCTAGTGTAACTTCCTTGTTTCTTCTCTCTTCTGCCTATAAGAAGTCTTTCATTTTGTGCATCTCCTCAGAGCTCCTTTCTGTCTTCTAGGCTGGATGGTGCTCAATTTATGAATCACTGAATAAAGCCAATAAGATCTTTAAAATTTATTTGAATTTATTTGGATAGATTGTATAGAAGGCCATGGGTGGATGAAATTGCAAATGGAGAGAATACAGAAAAGAGAGAACAGGGACAAATCCTGTACAGTTCTGTCATGTAGAGATCAGTAGGGAAGGTATAACCAGCAAAAGACATCATGTAAAGAAGTGGCCAGTGAAGTACAAGGAAAACTGAGAGCATGGCTGCCTAGAGTCCTAGAAAAGAGGAAATCAAGGAGGAGGAAATTATCCATGCTGTTGTTCTCATCCTGCCTGGACATTAGAATTAATCAGGGAGGCTCTTCCTTCTGCCTCCCTATACCTCAGCTACCTTCTGATTAATGCTTTTAGTCCTAAGAGTCTTGGCTTAATTTAGTCCTTAGAGTCTCGGCTTAAAGTTCCTGCCCTCTGAGCCCCGATATAAAAATAGTCCTCCGGTCTATTCTCTCATACTGTCTGTACTTTCTCTTCTCAGCACTAAATAGGATTTGTAATAACAAATTTACTTGTGTGGTATTTATTTAAAGATGATTTCTCTACCAGAGTATAAACTCTATGAAAGAGCAGGGACCATGTTATTTTGCTCACCTCTCTATTATTAGGGCTTTGCATGTATCTGGCATGTAGGAGGTGCTTAATAAATTCTTATTGAGTAAATGCTTAGAGAAACAAGTTTTTTTGACTTTAACCAGACCATCTGTGTTATTATAAAATTTCAGTGATGCTAGACAGAGGTTTAATCCAGACATCTTCAACTTTAATAATTTAGAAGTTTTTTACCTGATTGGTGTTTCAGGATCTTCCTTCCTTTCCCTTTCCCCTTTCCCCTTTCTTTTCCTCTCCTCTCCTCTCCTCTCCTCTCCTCTCCTCTCCTCTCCTCTCCTCTCCTCTCCTCTCCTCTCCTCTCCTCTCCTCTCCTCTCCTCTCCTCTCTCCTCTCCTCTCCTTTCCTTTCCTTCCTTCTCCTTCCCCTTTCCTTCCTTCCTTCCTTCCTTCCTTCCTTCCTTCCTTCCTTCCTTGACAAGCCAGCTGACATCTTTATTCCTTTGGAGGCTGGAGGGGTGCTCTCAGGGGCTTTTGGTGGGTGGGTCTGCTTCTACTTCAACATCACTGGCTTCCAGTTGCACAGATGATGCCCATTCTGCAGATGGCTACAGTTCATAGATGGGGAGTAGTATTTGTTCTTGTGGATCATGTGCCAGATGCTGCTGAGGGTGGCCTGGATGCTCTTCTTGATAGTGATCCCCAAGTAAAAGGTGGCGAGCTTTCCCTGGCCGGATCTTCCCTTCATGACCACCAGAGGCACCTTTGTCCTGGGCTGCTGGCTCCTCGCCCACAGTCTTGCAGTGAATCCCACCCATTAATAGCAGGAGTCGAGGGACTTCAGATTGCTGTTTTGGTGCTATACATCTGCTTGTTCCTCTTGACTGGAAAATGAGAGCAGTTCCCCATGAACAGCTGTCGCAGATACCCAAACACGGAGGCAGCTCCTTTTGCTGAGGCAGTGGGAGTTGGAAAGAGCAGGGTTTCTTCCTTAGAGAAGAAAAAAGTATGTTTACAGTTGACATTCCATTGAGTCTGTGCATAATTTGGGAGACTAGGGAATATAAAGAAAAGAGTTGACATATTCCACTGTTTGCATAATTGACACACTTTTTCTCTTTCATCGGATACTTTATTGATAAAGTAAATTGTAAAAAAAAAAAAGCTCTATTGTTTTCATTTACATTGCACACAGTACTCTCTGAATACCTCTGACACCACACGTGTCTAGGGTTTTCTTAAATTGCTGGGTGTCCTGCAATTTAACTCAATTCTGACACTACCTATCTGGAAATATGATCAGATGCCACAAGTTAAGGGCTGTCTCACAAGACTGCTTCCTCCACCCCTGAGCCCCACTGCCCACTCCACTTTAGATGCCAATTATAAGTCCAGGTTGTTATCTGTGGTTTCCACCAACCGGGTATAAATTGACACCTTCCTCAGGTCCAATTAATTTGCTAGCACAGCTCACAGAACTCAGGAAAACGCTTACTTATTAGAGTATTGGTTTTCTACAAAGGATATTAAAGGATACCAATGAACTCTCAGATGGAGAGACACATAAGACAAGGTCGGGAAGGATCCTGAACACAGGAGCTTCTGTCTCCAAGGAGTTTGGGGTACATCACCCTCCCCGCACATGGATGTGTTTTACTTCACCAACCCAGAAGCTCTTCAAACTCCATTCTTTTGGTTTTTTTCTGGAGGCTTCAATACAGAAGCATGATGTATTAAATAATTGGCCATTGGTGATTGAACTCAATTTCAAGTCCCCATCACTCCCTGGAGGTCAGAAGTCAGGAAAGTGGGGCTGAAAGTTCCGGCCCTCTAATCACATGGTTGGTTCCACTAGCAACCAGCTCCCATCCTAGGGGCTTTCCAACAGTTGTGGTTGAAAGGGGCTTGTAAAAGAATAACAAAAACACCCATTTCACCTGTATCCCTGTGAAGCTATTTCAGGAACTGAGGAGGAAAAGACTAAATGTTATAACAAAAGATGTTCCCATCGCTCTTATTGCTTAGGAAATTCCAGGGTTTGGGGAGCTGTAAGCCAGGAATCGTGGATGAATACCAAAATATACAAGTCCCCAACTTATTTAAAATTTTGAACTTTGATCTATTTCCGGGCTAGCAATATGCAGTACGAATCCGTTTCACAACGCTGGGCAGTGACAGCAAGCCACAGCTCCCAGGCACAAGCATATAATCACAAGTAAACACCCGCTACACTAACAACCACTCTGTACCCATATGGCCATTTTGTTTGTCACTTTCAGTACAGTAAACAATAAATTACATGAGATATTCAACACTTTATTATAAAATAGACATGGTGTTAGGTGATGTTGCCCAACTATAGGCTAATGTCAGGGTTCTGAGCACATTTAGGATAGGCTAAGCTAAGCTAGGATGTGTGGTACGTTAGGTGTATTAAATGCATTTTAGACCTAATGGTACTTTCTTTTCTTTCTTTCTTTGCTTTTTTTTTTTTTACTTAATGGTACTTTCAACTTAACAATAATTTTATTGGCCCGTAACCCCATCATAAGTCAAGGAAGATCCATATTTATTTTTATGATAAATCACAATATCACAGGATGAGTTCTGGAGATTTAACACCTACACCTAAGAACATCATTTCATTAATGTAGAGTCAGAGTTAGAGGATTTAGGGCACATTTATTGTACTTTGCTATGCATTAGATGCTTTCCATGTAATATTTGGTTTATTCTTTTCAACATTTATGGAAGATAAACATCCCCATTTCACAGATGAGAAAACTGAGGATCAAAGGATTGACTAACTTGCTAAGGGTGTGAGACCACACAAAGGATCAAATAATCAAATCAGACTCACAGGATCACATATCTCACACAGTAGCAAGCTTTACTAATTGTTTCAAGGATACAAATAATTTCAAGGCACCGATGAAGCAGGGAGATGTCTGAGACCCACCAACATAGCTCCCAGATCACTTCTTGCTGCACTGAGACTAGTTTTGGTCCTAATTACCAAACAGGATCTCTATGTGATGTGCACAGTCACAGCACTTACACGGAAGACAGATGTTTCTTTCATGAAACATCTCCATTTTATACTCTAATAGTTAAATAGATTACGTAACATTTTTTTAGGAAGCGACATTACATAAATCCATAAATTGTAGATCCTGACCAAAGTGTTCCATAGATAAATGGTATTAGTGTGTTTGCCTGGATGTCTGTGGTTACATGCTTACAAGGAAATTGGACCAGATTATCTTCCTTCTTTCTTTCCCAGGGGCATTTCCTCAGTAAAGGGAGAGAGTTGTCACAGGCCTGCTGCTCATCACCTTGCCAAGGTGGCAGCACCAGTGAACATCAGAGCTAGCATTCAAATCCAGCTGGGTCACTCGCGAGTCCACTCTTCCCGATACACCATACTCTCTTCAGACTTCGGGAGGACCTAGCTAGGAGACTTCAAAAGTATTAATACTTCTTAATGTGTCTCAGCTTTTAATTTTCATGAACATTGCCATTAACATCTCTCAAACTGCCCTGAATAGTCTTTCATAGGGTTGTTTCTGCTGCTACTACTGACAGCCAAACAGTCTGATTTGTAAAAGAAAGAGAGAAGGTAGTAAGTAAGTAAGTGAATGAATGAATGAATGAATGAATGAATAAATAAATAAATAAATAAATAAATAAATAAATAAATAAAATGATGCAGCAAAGAAGGGAAAGATGATTCAACGAATAACATTTTATTTGAACCAGGTGTTGAAGTGGGTGATTCTTCTTTAACAGACAGCTGGATAATAAGTATTGCGGTCACCTTATTAGTTTCAATAGATGACAAAGTGGCTGTTTGTTTATAAAAGCAGGATAATAATCTTGGCATTTAATTTTCAGGATATAACAGAAACTCAGCATGCTTCCTAGATAGTGGTAGATCATACCTGATTAGTACTAGTTTGTTGAGAGCCGGTTGTGAGCAGTGATGTCACTCACATTGGTGGCTTGACATGGGCCATGGTAGCAATATTCACACCACAGAAACAATCAAGTACTACAAACCAGGACTTTTTTCCTCAGAAAGCTGGTTGTTGAATGTTTACCAGCACATCAATGTTCATAGATAGATATTCATACACTTTCCCATTTTTGATTTCAGCATTAATCTGATGTCAGAATTAGAAAGTCGAGTGGAGAACCAAAATATTAACTCTAACAGGCAGTTGGAGTTTAAATGTATTGTATTTTCTGGAAGGGGCAATAAATAACGTCCATTTCTTTCCCTCCTGAGTTTGGAACTGACGGAAAGATAAAGATCAGTATCTGAGTTGACTTACTAATAAACCTAATTAGAGGTCACAGCATAGCTCTGTGACCAAATGGGCTTCCTAATTGCTTGCCCCTAAACTGAGTTCACCCATCCTGTTGCTGGCAGGGCCGGACCATCTCAGACAATGAGGCCACCTCCACTTCCTGCATGTTTGAGCTGAGACTGTGTTTGTCCCGAGGTCAGGGGATTCCGAGTGACACAGAGACTGAGAGAAAGAGACAGAAAGACAGTCTGTGCCTGAACACTCAGGTCCTGACACTTTCCCAAGTGTCCCAGTCATACTCATTTGGTGGGTCACTTCTCTTCCTTTGGGCGGGGATAATGAGAGGAATGGAAGAGAGGGAGGAAGCTCCTACTGTATGATCCAAGGTAGGAACTTGAGTTGTGGAAGAGAATGGTTTGTCCTACAATATATTTTATTTAAATCCCCTTTCTTATCACTTAGTAAAATCAGGCATTGATCATACAGCAGACATTTTGCTCTGTAATGCTGTTGAATTGAATAACGGAAGTGAAAGGGTGGGGAAGTTTTCAAATCTTTTTGTGGAAAGTGGTGGTTATGGTAGTGCATTTTACCTACAGAGGCACCTAAAAATATATGCTAGGCAGTTTTGATTTCTCTTTATCCTTTTTAAAAAATTGTGAGCAAAAGAAAGCCTGGCTAGCTCGGTTGGTGGAGTATGCAACTCCTGATCTCCAGGTTGTGAGTTCGAGGCCCACGTTGGGTGTAGAAATTACTTAAAAATAAAATCTTTTAGGGGCGCCTGGGTGGCTCAGTCGTTAAGCGTCTGCCTTCGGCTCAGGGCGTGATCCCAGCGTTCTGGGATCGAGCCCCCGCATCAGGCTCCTCAGCTGGGAGCCTGCTTCTTCCTCTCCCACTCCCCCTGCTTGTGTTCCCTCTCTCGCTGGCTGTCTCTCTCTCTGTGTCAAATAAATAAATAAAATCTTTAAAAAAATTTAAAAAAATAAAACAAAATAAAATCTTTTAAAAAAAGTTTTTAACAAAGATTCTCACTTATGTCTACCGAAGCTAGAATATCAGACCCCTTTGAGCATTTTCATCAAGCAACCAGTTAATTCATTGAAAAAGAGATAATCAGATGAAGCATTTATTTAAATGACTTATTGTTTAGCTGAATTGCCTAGCTGCTTAAAAGAATTGACATCAGTTCTTTCGGGATTGTTAATCCAGTGGCCCTGTGTATACAGACAGCCTCTTTTTCTCCTTCAAATCACAACATAATAAAGTTTTGTCTACATTTCCAGTTTTGTGTGGAAATGTTTAAAAGAACGTACAATCCAATTTTTTTAAAATTTTAAGTATGATACATTATCCTTTGTGCTGAGCATTGTATTTTCTTTTGGGAACCAAAGATAATTTCAGGCTTTTGTGTGTCTCCTGGCTTTTTCTTATGGTCCAATGAGGTCAAATTACCAAACGGTTGGTCTTTATATTAGACTTGTCTAACAAACATGTCCTTCGAAGGACAGTTGTTTAATATAAGGAGAATGTACTATTTGAAATGCTGATTTGGGGGATCTCTAGATTATGTTAAAATCCAACGTAGGTTGGTGATGACTTGACTGTGGACATCTGCAGACTATTTTCTCATCCACGGAAATGAGGTGGTCCTGTCTCAGCGCCGCAGGGCCTCAGAGCTGGTACCAAGTGGCACCATTGTTGGCAGGCCCAGAGGAGGCCAGGGACAGGGTAGTCTCACTGGGCTCCATCTCTGCGCCCGGGTGAGGAAACACTGGTACACCATTGTAAGGAGGCTTGTTATCCTGTGCATGTGGCCCCCAAGTGAACAGTACCAGGGCACCTCAGCTCTGGCGTGAACTGCCTGCCCTGTTCACAAACTCAAGCCCACACATCAATTAGGAGAATCAATGTATTTTGTCTTTCATTTGTTTGATAGACTTCATTTTCGGGAATGTCTCATTTCCCAAGTCCCACTGTAAAAGTACCATATCGATTATAATTTTGGCAGAGATTATTATTAATAAAGTTATTTTGCTGTAATAATCCTATTATAGAAAGTACGTTTTTAGGATGTTTATTGGAAATAAGAGACTCTGATTTGAATGTAACTTGCATTAAATTTATATGTCATGCCTATAGTCAAAAATTATAGATGCCTCTTTACATCCTAATGCTCCTTCCCATCCAGAGACCTTGAGCACCGTTTCTCTTAAACTTAATCCTACTCAGGCTCTCTGTCTTCTTTACTTCAAAGGAAAGGACACCTGCCATGTGCCCAGGATCACACTAAGTATCAGGAATATAAAAAGGTATTTATGGCCCAACAGACTTGGCTTTATCTTCTCCCTTATGGTAGCTCACAGTCTAGATGTGAAGATAAGTAAAGGAGTTCCAATACCAAATTGTAAGGGTAATAACAGGAGCAGAATAGCCATCCTAGCTGGGTTGAAATTGAGGCTTGGCTACATTTAAAGTATGAAACAAACCAAAATTTCTTTCCTTAAGAATCTACTAGAGCCACACAAAAGAGTGGAGAAGAACTTGGAAATGTGTTTAAAATTGAATGTAGGTATATTCCAATGTATTTGGTATAGGGGTGTGTGTGTTTGTGTGTGTGTGTGTTTGCGTGCACTACATTTGAAGTGTGTTAGGCGACATGATAAAAATCACATTGCAGGAAGGTTGGCTCTGGTATGATGATCCAAATTTAGCAAAAGGACTGACTAAGGGATGGAGGGAAGTTTCTATTTCATATATGGTGTGGCAATGGGCTTTGCACTCATTCAACCTTTTCCAGCATCCCTGGATCTCTGTGTGTGAATTAAAATTCCTCCTGTTTTGAAGTTCAAGCAACTCTCCACAGTGGGACCCTCCAGATAATCCACAACAGAGAGTAAAGTGCATCTCCTTCATTTTGTGAGAAACAGCAGAGATGTTGGAGCATGGTGAAGATGTCTAGTGTCATAGTCAAGGCAATAAACAGGATTCTGAATCTCAGTAGGGACTGTGCAGAGCATGGAGGGACTGAGGCCAGTGGCACTGAATGGCTTGGATTGCCAGAGTTAGCAGAGACAGCCATATACCATAACATACCTTCTCCATGGTATCTCTCTATCTGGTTTCACACCTTTAGACATTGTCTAAGATCCCTCACAATTATTGCATGAAATGTATCATAGAGATCAATGCAAATGGTGGCCCAAACTAATTCTTAAGCATATTGCAAGACCCTCCTTGGGAACTCTCATAGTCTCCCAGAGGACCTCCCCACAGAGTTCCCTTATGAACTGGTGGAGGCGTAGCACAGTCAAGCTTCAGTATGAATGTTAATGAATCCTCTATTCACAAACTGGGAAGAACTCTTAATTTAAACCTAAGTCAAATTCCTGTTTTTGTTACCTTTCCTTCCCAGTCCCATTCCAATTCTGCCAAGATGCCCATTATACTGGATCCACTAGTTGCCTAATTTTCTCAATTCCCTTTCAAACTGGAATCCTAAATAAATAAAGCCAGGACTCCTTGTCTTGATACACACATATCATTGCCGGTAAAAAGCAGGGGAGGGATAATGTCAGCGGCATTCTTAAAGAGGGCCATCCTCAGCCCCACCTCTGATACAAAGACACAATTCCTCTTTGGTGGGTAAAATAAGTACCTCTCTCTGGTAGGTCGCTTAACTCGTACATCTGACATTGTCAATCATGAAAGCAATTCCCCAGTCCAGAAACAGTACTTTGGAATTCGTTCCAGTGGTAAACAGAAAAAATAAATCACTTAACAGAGAATAGGTACAAAAGAGGAAAGGACTAAGATTTCATATTTAAAAATATTTTCTTCACAATTATATGATACATATCTTCATTTTCAGGGTGATAAAAGGGCACCAAGAAGAAAGAAAATACCAATACACACACAGAAAAACACAGCTTGTGTTTGCCAAATATAAAGAAAATTTGAGCTGTGCAATATTAATTCAGTTGTGTTATTACATAATCACTCCTTAGTTGAAAAATAGGGCAAATTATTTTTTAAATTGTCAGGGGTACTTAAAGGAACATGCTACTGTATATTTAGATGTATATGCATCTTTTAAAATGAAAGAGTTCCAAGGTCAAGTTTTCCTTTAACACTTCTTACCAACAATTGGCATATGAAGTAATAGGTACTGGGAGAGATTAAAAATCCTCTGCCTCATTAGTGTACATTTATAGAGGCCCCTTTGTTTAGGAGCCATAATACATAGAATGAGCAAGGTTTTACACTTTGGTATATGTGCCTCTACCCTCCCATGGATTCCATCCCTTTGGTAGTTTTAAAAACAGGGCCTCAAATTCTTTGATCCAACCTTCCATTAAGAGATGGCATCTATGTTCTGTTCCCCGAATCTGAGGAGATTTGTGACGCCTCAATCATTAGATGTCAGTGTGTAAAAATGGTGCTGTGACTTCTGAGGCTAAGTCACAGGAGACCGTGCAGCCTTGCCCCTGGGAGACATATGGCACCATGTAAGAAGTCTTGCTACCTGTGCCCACCACACTGGAGAGGTAACATGTAGGTGCTCTGGTGGGTGGTCCCAGCTGAGCCCAGCTTTCCAGACATCCCTGCCAAGGCACCAGACATGCAAGTGAGCCATCTTGGTTCCTCCAAACGTTCTCTCTGCCCACTGACTACTGCGTGGCCTCCTTCAACACCATGAGAAACAGACAAATCACCAAAACCACTCAAAAATATTGCCTTTGCATCACAGTTTTTATGGCTCATATCATTTAAAAATCCCATTTCGATTAAAAGTTTTCAAGTAGGAACTATATAAGTGGAGAAATTTCTCCTTCAAATCTGTTCAAACCCACAAAATCATGATATAACTAGTTATTGTTTTGAGCCACCATGTTTTAAGGTGGTTTGTGCGCCAGTGATAGATAAGTGGAACAATCTCCCTAGGAGCTGCATTTAGGGAAGCCTGTTCTGCCCCGAAATTATGTGTTCTTATTTTTGAAATTGCACTTTGTACCATATTGAACGTATGGCGTTAACTGATGTCACAACAGCCTTGTCAGTATTCTGTCTCAGTTACTTATAGCTTAAATTGGTTTTTATTGGCTGGTTTGGGGACCTTATCACCAATTAGGAATCACATGTGGCTTCTGAGTACCCAACACCTAACTAATGAATGAATTTCTGGAGTTTTAACTGTTTGCAGATTGGGAACTGTTTCCACTGAAAGCAGCTAATGCTCTGGGAAGAAAGGCAGCTGCACAGGTCGATGGTGTCTGCAAACCAAGTGAGCATAGCTGCAGAAGGGCATCAGGGCAAGCTCCAGCGACACTCTCCTCCTTGCTCTGCTCCACGGTGCCTGGCAGCCTCACCTGACTACCATTGTGTGCTCAGTAACATTTTGTTGGTATCTCTTCCATGGCGCATGCCACACCCTGCCTTGAATTTCACTTATACCTACATGTTTGTTTTCCTCTCCTCTACTGAGTTGTAAGCTCCTGAGAATGGGTGTGATGATGCTTTAATTTTCTATCCTTAGATATTTCCATGCTGCCTTATGAGACAGATAAACCTTTGTTGACTGAATGGGTGTTTCTCTCCTAAAGTGACTGCAGTGGCCAATGAATAATGTTCTAGCTTTAAACGGCCAGCGTGTGGAACTTTTCCTTTCCTTTTTCTTCATGATTTAGCATCACAGAATATCAGAGCTGGCTGGGAATTTAGAGAACAGAGACAGCTGGAGGAACTGAGAACAGGGCCTGCTGAGTGAGTGTGAGAGCTGGGACTCAGCCCAGGTCTCCTGATGCAGTGCCAGAGCTGCTTCCATCAGACTAAGCAGCCTCTTCATCTCGTTGATTTACCTGCTCTCTCCAGCCCAGCAGTGGTGACAATATACCATCAATTAGCTGCTCAACATTCTCTAGCCAGTTCTGCATCTCTGACCATTGTCCGAAGTCCCTCGACTTTGCTTTTCCATCTCATCTCAGTTATTGTGGTTACATTTTAACAGCTCATTTTGAAGTAGGAACTTGATGGGGGAGGGTCTCCTTCAAATGAGTTGTTTTCCTAATGCTCTCAGACCCATATCATATGCATTCATTGATTCAGTGGATATTCATCACATATTTATCATTAGTATTGCAACAGATGGCTCTATGAGGTTTCTTCTATTTATCATGTTATTCATTTTTAAAATTTACTCAACAGTATCATTTGCTTTCATTTCTTTCTCAAAATATTTACTGTTGTGTCAGATGTGCTTTTCATTAATTCATTCATTTATTCATTCATTCAGCAAATACTTGGGGGGGCCTCTGTGCACACCATCCTAGGACCTGGGGACAGAGTGCTGAATGGGACAGGTGTGGTCCTTGTCTTCACAGAGATTACAGTGTAGCTTTGTCCTGGCTATCTTGGTTCTGCCCTTCTCTAATTCACCCTGAAATTCCCTGAGAGAAGGAGAAAGAAAGCACATTTTCCATCCCATCACATTCTTTCTTCCATTCCAGGACTCAGCCCTGAGTTCTGCTCAAAGTCAGTCTTTTCTCTTCTCCACCCATTCCCAGCCCCTAGGGCTGTGCTGTTCATATGCAGTGCTTATTCATATCTCTGTGTCTCCATGCAAGGCTCTTCCCAAACTCTGAAATGTCCTTACCACCCTCCTCTGTCAGAAAGACACCGTTTCATCCTTCAAGGTCTAGACCACATGTTCCTTCCTCACAAAGCTTTCTAGGCCTCAGCCACAGCAACCTCTTTTCAAGTGTGCACCCAGATTCTTATTTAAGGGCACAAAACCATCTAGAACATATATGAATGCAACTCATATTAAAATACCAAGATTAGAATACTAATATAAAAAAACTCAGAAGAGATTTTTATTTTTTAAAGTAATATATGCACATGTTAAAAATTCAGTCATGTGAAGTCCCAACTTACTCCCTTCCACAGAGGAAACTATGGTTATAAGCCTGTTGTAATGTTTTCCAAATGCATAGTCTATGCATGTATGAATAGGAATCCTGAAAATTTTGTGGGGGAACTGGACAGAATGATTTTAAATTCACTTGGAAAAATAAAAACCAATGAAGACACAAGAAAACTATGTGTAAGAATAGTGAAAGATGGGGGGCGCCTGGGTGGCACAGCGGTTAAGCACCTGCCTTCGGCTCAGGGCGTGATCCCGGCGTTATGGGATCGAGCCCCACATCAGGCTCCTCTGCTATGAGTCTGCTTCTTCCTCTCCCACCTCCCTGCTTGTGTTCCCTCTCTCGCTGGCTGTCTCTATCTCTGTCGAATAAATAAATAAAAAATCTTAAAAAAAAAAAAAAAAGAATAGTGAAAGATGATGCAGGGGAAGAAAAAATTTTCCTCAACCCTCTTAGGGTCCTTGGCTGAGCCTGGAAATTAAACTGGCAAAGACAGATTTACAGGAGAAAAGCATGCAAATTTATTTAATGTCAGTTTCGTGTGACACAAGAGCCTTCGTAAGTAAATGAAGACTGGAAGAAACAGACCTGAGTATTTTTATGCTAGGAGGTTTGCTAGATTGGACAAGTGTGAAGAAATATGATAGGTCAAAGAGTATGAGATAAGTGTGGTAAACTGGGGGAAACAGCAATGCCTGTTTGTCAGGATTCTTCTCAGGATCCCTTTGTCTTCAGAGATAAGGATGCTCCTTTCCTTTGAATGTAGGGAGGGCACCTCTCACTTAAGAGTTTTATGACCTGTTTCAGGGGAAAAGGGCACAGGAAACTTCAGAGTGATCTTGCTTCTGCTGTTTTCTCAAACTCCTTCAGCTCAAAATATTTAATATGCCAAGGTGCCACTTTTGGGGGTGGCATGTCCTGGGCCCCATCAATGATATGCCTTACCAGTTATAATAATCACAGCTAATACTTACCACTTACACTGCACCAGGCACTGTTCTGAACACTTGACATACATTGGTCATTTAATCCTCACAACAACTCCATGAGTTAGATACTATTATTATCCCCCTTTTATGGAGGAAGATATTGAAGTAACTTGCCCAAGATCACAAAGTTGGTGGAGTCTGATCTCAGTCTATGCCTTTGGTTTCAGGAGTCCACATCCTTAACCACAATGCCATCCTGTTCAAGATTATTAAGCTAGTCATAAAAAGTACGACAATAAAAAGTATATTGACATAGGAATAGATAAATAGATCACTGGATTAGAACAGAGAGTCCAGAAAGAGATTCGTGGTAAAGATGATGTTCCAATTTAGTGGGAAGGGGTGGAATATTTAATAAATGATGCCAGCATAGTGTGCTATGCCTTTAGATATACCTTTAAATCTATTAAGATTTAAAGTCCACAGAATCTTTGACTTGGCAAATACATATTCAGAAATCCATCCCTTACAAATAAATACACATAAAAGTTAGGACACACAGAAGGGTGGTGTTCATAAGAGCATTGTTTGTATTGGGAGGGGAAAAAAAGAGACTGAAATGAAATGAAGCTGAATGTCGAACAAACAAGGAAATGACTGAATAAATTCCACATTATGCAATAGTATGCAGGCATTATAAAAACATGTCAGATCTATATTCATTGACCAGGAGAGATATCCTTGGATAGATTGTTAGATAATTTTTTTTTAAGTTGAACAATATGGGGCACCTGGCTGGCTCAGTTGGTAGAGCGTGTGACTCTTGATGTCGGGGTTGTGAGTTCAAGCCCCACATTGGGCATGAAGCCTACTTAAAAAAAATAAAATTGAACAATAATGTTGTAGCCTGATTCCGTATTTACCAAAGTAAAGCAAACCAAAAGCAAGCATGTGGCTTGTGTTTAGTGGAGAAAGTGTGGAAGGAATCACTCAAGTTGTTAACTCTATTACCTCAGGAAGTGAGAATGGAGAAATGGGGATAGGAAGGTAATGAATGCTTTGGACTTTTTATTTAAATGCTTTTGATTGTTTAATTTGTTATAAGGACATACCACTTTTGTAAGCTAAAACAACCTGTTGTTTAAGCACTCCAATCCTGGTGTATTTTTCACCTTTCTTTCATTATACCTTGGAGTGCTACTAATATTCTGTCAATATTTCCTCTTCCCCACTGAAGACAAATATTTTCATCTCTACAGCCCCAGCTCAAGAATTACCCCATTTTGAAGCTTTTATCACTTGTTCCCAAGAAGACTTTCTTTGCACCCCTATGTTTGTTACTGTTACTTTAGCAACTGGCAGAGTTAACTATTTGTTTCCTTGTCTGTTTGGCCTTTGCTAGAAAGTAAACCTTTTAAGAGTAGAGACTGTGTTTTATTTACTTAGTATCTGTGCCTGGCACACAGTCAGGGCTTTATAAATGTTTGTTTAGTGAAGAGGCTAAGTCTTTGAAGGAAAGACCTTGTCTGGTGTAGTTCATGAGCCTATTTATGGTGCTGTTTAAAAATATCATTGTTCCAGTCAGCAACCTTTTAAAAACTTGATGATTAAGGAAATTATAAACCCTCTTCTGCTGAACTTTAGTGAAAAAAAAAAAATCCCTAGGATGGTTATATTTAAGTTAGCCTTCAGAGGTTAAGCCCTCATATCAAATATTTACGTTTGTAATAAAAATAGATTTTCCCCCTAGGTCTGCATTCACTCTTCTGCCTACCAAATGCGTGCAAACATCATGGAGAGACCTAAAATGCAGCGATAGAGAGGGTGGTATGTTATACTCACCTTTCAAGGTTTACTTCTGTTTTTATTTTCCCCAATGAAAAATATTGTTTTAAAAATCGCTATGAATGAGGGGCACCTGGGTGGCACAGCGGTTAAGCCGTCTGCCTTTGGCTCAGGGCGTGATCCCAGCATTATGGGATTGAGCCCCACATCAGGCTCCTCTGCTAGGAGCCTGCTTCTTCCTCTCCCACTCCCCCTGCTTGTGTTCCCTCTCTCGCTGGCTGTCTCTATCTCTGTCAAATAAATAAATAAAATCTTTAAAAAATAAAATAAAAATTGCTATGAATGTAATACCTCACCATTGTTAAAAAGAATATATACAAAAGAATATATATAAAAAGAATATGTACATTGTTAAAAAGAGCCTGAGTGGATCAGTTGGTTAAGCATCGGCTCTTGATCTCAGTTCAGGTCTTGATGTCGGGGTCGTGAGTTCAGGCTCCACATTGGACTCTGCATTGGGCTCCATGTTGGGCTCCATGCTGGGTGTGGAACCTACTTAAAAAAAAATGAATACATACAATACAGACTTTTATTTTTTTTATTAATTTTTATTATGTTATGTTAGTAACCATACAGTACATCCTTAGTTTTTGATGTAGTGTTCCATGATTCATTACTTGCGTAAAACACCCAGTGCTCCATGCAATGTGTGCCCTCCTTAATACCCATCACCGGCCTATCCCAATCCCCCAGCCCCCTCCCCTCTGAAGCCCTCAGTTTGTTTCCAAGAGTCCATAGTCTCTCGTGGTTCATTCCCCTTCTGTTTACCCCCCCTTCGTTCTTCCCTTCCTTCTCCTACTGATCTCCCTGCTATTTCTTATGTTCCATAAATGAGTGAAACCATATGATAATTGTCTTTCTCTGCTTGACTTATTTCACTTAGCATAATCTCCTCCACTCCCGTCCATGTTGCTGCAAATATTGGGTAATCGTTCTTTCTGATGGCTGAATGATATTCCATTGTATATATGGACCACATTTTCTTAATCCATTCATCTATTGAAGGGCATCTCAGCTCCTTCCACAATTTAGCTATTGTGAACAATGCTGCTATGAACACTGGGGTGCATATGGCCCTTCTCTTCACTATGTCTATATCTTTACAGACACATGAAAAAATGTTCAAAATCATTAGCCATCAGGGAAATTCAAATCAAAACCACATTGAGATATCACCTTATGCCAGTTAGAACGGCAAACATGGACAAGGCAGGAAACAACAAATGTTGGAAAGGTTGTGGAGAAAGGGGATCCCTCTTACACTGTTGGTGGGAATGCAAGTTGGTACAGCCACTTTGGAAAACAGCGTGGAGGTCCCTCAAAAAGTTAAAAATAGAGCTGCTCTATGATCCAGCAATTGCACTACTGGGTATTTACCCCAATACAGGCATTTATAAAGAAGAGAGTGAAACAACTGGAATTTTACTATGTAGCAATTAATATAGTAAGCATTTTTGAAAAGATTTTATTTATTTATCTGAGAGAGAGAGTGCGTCAGCAGGGGGGAGGGGGAGGAGGAGGGGCAGAGGGAGAAGCAGACTCCCAGCTGAGCAGGGAGCCCCATCCCAGGACCCTGGGATCATGACCTGAACCAAAGGCAGACAGTTAACTGATGAGCCACCCAGGCACCCAATGTCGTAAGGATTTTTAACAATACGTAATATTTCAGGCTGTGTGTGTATGTGTGTGCGTGTGCACCCATACCTACAAATATTTTCACAATACACAATTGTATTTCTTTAAAGATTTTTTTATTTTTATTTTTCTAAGTAATCTCTATGCCCAATGTGGGGGTCTGAACTCACAACCCCAAGATTAAGAGTTATATGCTCTACCGACTGAGCCAGCCAGGCACCCCAAAAAAGGATTTTATTAATCATATGAGTTTGCAACCTGATTTTTTTCACTTAAAATAAATCTGGTCATTTTCCAAATTAATAAATATAGATCTGAGTCATCTCTTTTAGTATGATTTCTTATCTGGGTGTGTCATAAATTATTGAACTGATTTCCTTATTAATGGACATTTTAAGTTGTTTCTGCTTCTTCACTGATATAGAAACATGTCTTGAGATTGCTATCTTGAATTCTTCACTTGTCTGAATATTTTCCTAGGATAAATTCCTAATCATGGAATTGCTAGGCCAAAAGGCACATACATTTTAAAGTTTTGGAAACAATGACAAATTTTTCTCCAGAAAATTTTAGTTTCTACTATGGTCAACACTGTAGACAAGTGCCAATTTTGCTACATTTACCTGCAGCATTGAGTTTTGTCATTCTTGTTAATTTGCATTTCTTTGATACTAGAGAGGTCAAATATTTTCTCATTGTTTTTCTTTGAACTTCCATTATGGCAGAGTGTGTGTGTGTGTGTGTGTGTGTGTGTGTGTGTGTGTGTTAAAGAAGCTTTTTGTTTTTATGTGTTCAATCTGTCATCTTTTTGAAGGTATTGGCTTTTGAGATCATATTTAGAAAGGTGTCTTTCACGACTGTAATGAATTAATGCACCTATGTTTTCTTTTTTTTAAGATTTATTTATTTGTCAGACACAGAGAGAGAGAGAACAAGTGAGGGGCTGGCAGGCAGAGGGAGAGGGAGAAGCAGGCTCCCTGCTGAGCTAGGAGCCCGATGCTGGACTCAATCCCAGGACCCTGGGATCATGACCTGAGCCAGAAGGCAGATGTTTAACAGACTGAGCCACCCAGGCATCACCTATGTTTTCTATTACACTTTAATCATTTGGCTTTTTAATATTTAAATCTTTGATCCACCTGCCAATTTTTTTGGTGCAAGGTATAAAATAGAGTTCTAACTTAATTTCATTTTGTTTGGTTATCATACTCCCTTTAAACCCTTTCCCTGTTCAATTAAACTATTAAAGCAAATACTTAAACTGTGATTTGTGTGCCACACACTGTTCTACGTGCTTTATGTATATGAACTCATTTAAACCTTGCCACCACATGATGAAATAGGTACTGTCAAAAGCTAGGGATGTACTGTATGGTGACTAACATAACATAATAAAAAAATTATTATAAAAAAAGAAAAAAGAAATAGGTACTATTATTATCCTCAATTTATTAACAAGTAAACTGAGGATAGAGAAGCTAAGTAACTTGCCTAAGATCACATGGCAAATCATTGCTGAAGTCAGAATTGGAATCCAGGGAGCTCAGGTCCAGAATACACTCACCCAAGCCCTGTGCTGCCTCAGTGAAACCCTTCAAGATCCAGTTCTAACACTGCTTCCCCCTATACCTTCTCTGCTCACCCTAGTGAGATATGCTTTCCCTCCTTTTACTTGAAATCTTCCTACTCACAGCACTTAAATCCCTGCTTGGCAGTAAGATCGCATATGCACATGGCTCCTCTTCCATAACAAATAGCGATTTCCTTGGTGGCAGGGACAAGAATTAACTATATTTGCTCCAAATGCAGTGCTTTGCTCATAGAAGCATAAATTATTCCTTTCCGTATCATTAGTCTCTATTCCTATGACCTCCCTCCAAAGGCATTTACTAGACTTTTTTCTATTTAAATATAGGTATATGTGTATGTTCTTTTGTTTTACGTAAACGGGAATATTCTAAGTATCTCTTCTACACCTTTTCTTCAATTCATATATCTTGAACCTAGTTCCATATGAATGCACAAAGCTCTGGCTCATTCTTTTTAATGACGTTATGTTATCCCATTACACGGATGGGTCATAATTTATTTAACCAGTTCCTGATGGGTGGGCATTTAGATTTCTTCTAACCTTTTGCTTTTACAATAATAAAATGAACATTCTTGGGGCACCTGGGTGGCTCAGCCATTAAGTGTCTGCCTTTGGCTCAGGTCATGATCCCAGGATCCTGGGATCGAGCCCCGAATTGGGCTCCCTGCTCAGAGGGAAGCCTGCTTCTCCCTCTCACACTCCCCTTGCTTGTGTTCCCTCTCTCACTGTCTCTCTCTGTCAAATAAATACATAAAATCTTCTAAAAAAAATGAAAATTCTTGTACATTTGTCTTTAAGGACATATGGGAGATTATACATATATGTTTAAATTACAGCAGAATTGCTACTTCAAAGTAGATGTGCA
Source organism: Ursus maritimus (assembly GCF_017311325.1). NCBI lineage: Eukaryota > Metazoa > Chordata > Mammalia > Carnivora > Ursidae > Ursus > Ursus maritimus. The sequence goes on from NW_024425119.1 coordinate 37,085,499, forward strand.
TCATAAATTTTGATAGATAATGCCAAACTGAACCATAGATTTTTTAAAGTTAGATAATATTTTAGAAATTACATAGTTGGCTTTCAATAGTTATGGGATACTGAAAGACTTTTGAAGAAAGAGCAATTTAAACATGTGGACAAAGCAAATACTATGTATGAAAAAAAGGCTTACAAATTGATTTGATATTTACTGCAAAATAATATAAGCTTGGATTAAAATTGATAAAATGTAAAATGGTTGCCAAAATCAAGACCACTGATGACCCTGCCGTCATACACTGGTTGAGAAGCAGCATAAGCGCGGTTTAAATTAGGGCATCAGACTTGAGACTTCCTGTGTTGAAATCCATGGTGTGCCTCTTCTCAGTTGTGTGACCTTGGGCAAATTTGCTTAACTTCTCTGGGCCGCAGCTTCTTCATCTTCAAATGCGGGGGAAATAAGAGTGCCCACTTCATAAGATTGTAATGAGAATGGAGGAATACATATGAAACACTTAGAGCAGGGTTGAAGCACTGTAAGTGTTCCGTAGCTCTCAGCCACTACGTTAAGCATCCTTCGAATGTTAGCGGTAAAGGAGAAAAGATGATCAAATGAGCTAATTGGCAACATATTCATATATTCACTAGAGAACTGAGATGCAAGAGTGAGGTTAGGAATAGATAGAGAAGCATGTTTATCCATAGTGTTCATCTGACATAGCTGGAGAATCTTCGCCTTTGTTTTTCAGGAAACAGTTGTTTCAGTTGTTCTTGGCTCCACTTTAGAGGATGCACATGGCTCCGTGCAGGATGAGACTGATTTTGGCAACTGAATGGAACACTGGAGTGTTCAGTTTTAAGGCTGATTTATGAAAAACAATGTCAGTAAAGCCATTGATTAAAACATCCTAATCTGACAATACAAGAAAATGATTGTTTAGAATGTTGGATGTGATTTTTGACTCTTGAATGAATTGCTTTGTTCCATTCACGAGAATAGTAGGGATTTTAACAAATATTATATAGTGTTTTCCATTTTTGAAGAACTTAAAGTTTGCATAGTTTTAGATACTGTTTAGTAAAACTATTATAGAGAGCTATATTTGATCCATATATATATACTTACATATGCCACACCATTAATGGTCCCTTTATATAATAATGATAGCAATCATTCTGTATACTTATATAGTGCTTAAAATTCTTTTACAATTTTTTTAATGTTTGAGAACTAGTTCAATTGTTTGTCGTCATGTGCACAGATTAATCTCTACTCTTGAAAAAAATAGAACATCAGATTTATTTAACATGAGGTTAAGGAAAAAATGTATTTTTCTAACATGAAGAAAATGCAGTCGGATGGGCAGGGAGGGGGGGAAAATGCAGTCAGGAGGACATATAAAATTAATCCCTGTTGAAATGTTAATTTTATAATAACATTAGCTATGAAAGAAATCATGTGAGAGTCTGATACCATTCAAATCAGTTGATTTCTGTAGGACACAAATTACATGAATCCCTTATGGTGTGGGGGGAGGGGAGAACACAGTTATTTCTTACTTGATAACAAAATGCCATTTCTGCATCATTTTTATCTGTAAAATCTCTCAGGAAGAGACAAATTACTTTTCCACCAGCTAAAACAAAACAAAACCTTGTAATTTAATTCTTTCATTGCACAAACTGTAAGATTCCAGATGGTGGTGCTGTTTTCATGAAGTAATGTATTCTATAAATTTTTTTAAAGAGGTAAATTATTATAATTGCTCTTTTATTTGCAAATTAAACTGTTAAAACAACAATACAATATAGATACAATTTCTATTAACCTTTTAAAAATTACTGTTTTCAATATGGGATTATTTTAATCTATAGTGATTAATCAGCAATGTACTTAGCAAATACAGTGGTATATTTATTTATAGTGAGTAGTAATGTAAAACTGTGCATCACCATCCTTTGTATTTGAAAAGCAAAATGTCCAAAAAATGCCCTTATCTTTGCAAAACACAGTGCTGCATTTATGAAGATATAAAAACCTGTAGAAAAGGTGCAAAATTCAAGACAAAAGCATTACTAAGGTGGTTAAAATGGCAGCCCTATTCAAATTCAAACAAGGAAGCAGACTGTTAAAGCCAAACAATATAGAACTGCCAATAGTGCTGCTTTCACCTTAGATAACGTTTTATTGTTATTGTTTGTTTGTTTTCTGTTTGGCCTCCTCGGTGTGAAAGTCATAAAGAGAGAAAAGCAAATGCTTGCATGTCTTTGTTTTCAAAAGTCACTTCCCAAGAGGTGAAAATTTCTTTCTATAAAATTTCCTATATGAAATAATGCCCGAATATCTGGATGTGGCTCTGTCAATACATGTGGATGCTTAAGAGAAAAATATCACCAAATATTTACTTAAATTAGATAAAAGCCAAATGTTTCTTGGGAAAGATCTCTGTGAATCTGGGCAGGGGCTGGTCTCTGCGGTGGAAATCGATACCCAGGCAGAAGCCCATATAAAAATGATGGACCAAAGCTCTCACTGTAGGAAAATCAGCCACTCCCTATCAGGCCATTAGATACCCCATGCCCCGTCCCTCAGTCAAAATGTCCTGAAAGTTTTGGAACTATTTTCTGTTTTTAGGGGAGTAGATAGCACAGTGGATTCAGAAAGGAATTCAAAGACTTGGATTCCAGAATCTCATCGATACTAACTTTTGGCCTTGGGCAAGGTGCCTCACTTGTCTAAGCTGTTCTTATAAATAAATAAAAGGATTGGACTAGAATATAGATGACCTCCGTGGCCACTTCCAAATCTACATCTATACTTCTAGGTCAAAAACATTAATAGAGATGTAAATATATATTATATTAATTATATGTTAATTAATATGAATTTATGTACTTACACGTATTAAACATATATACTTAAACAATAACCAAAATCTATTATCTCACATAACAGGTAAGGGGATAGGGTGATTACAGGGTTGCTTAATTTAGCAATCAGTGACATTATCAAGAACATAGATTTTAACTATGTTAATTCTTCCGATCCATGAGCATGGAATATCTTTCCATCTTTTTATGTCTTCCTCAATGTCTTTTAAGAGTGATTTATAGTTTCTAGAATAAAGGTCCTTTACGTCTCTGGTTAAGTTAATTCCAAGGTAACGTATGGTTTTTGGTGCTATTGTAAATGGGATGGATTCCCTAATTTCTCTTTCTTCGTTCTCGTTATTCGTGTACAGAAATGCAACTGATTTCTGAGCATTGATTTTGTATCCCGCCACGTTACTGAATTGCTCTATAACTTCTAATAGTTTGGGAGTGGCTTCTTTTGGGTTTTCCATATAGAGTATCATGTCATCTGCGAAGAGAGACATTTTGACTTCTTCTTTGCCAATTTGAATACCTTTGATCCCTTTTTGTCGTCTGATTGCTGTTGCAAGGACTTCTAGTACTATGTTGAATAATAGTGGCGAGAGTGGGCATCCTTGTCGTGTTCCTGATCTTAAGGGAAAGGCTTCCAGCTTTTCCCCATTGAGAATAATATTTGCAGTAGGCTTTTCATAGATGGCTTTTATGAGATTGAGAAATGTACCTTCTATTCCTACACTCTGAAGGGTTTTAATCAGGAAAGGATGCTGTATTTTGTCAAATGCTTTTTCGGCATCGATTGAGAGGATCATATGGTTCCTGAGTCTTTTCTTGTTGATATGATGTATCACGCTGATTGATTTGCGAATATTGAACCACGCTTGCATCCCAGGTATGAATCCCACTTGATCGTGGTGGATAATCCTTTTAATGTACTGTTGGATTCTATTAGCAAGTATCTTGTTGAGGATTTTGGCGTCCATATTCATTAGGGAAATCGGTCTGTAATTCTCCTTTTTGAGGGGGTCTTTGCCTGGTTTGGGGATCAAGGTAATATTGGCCTCATAGAATGAGTTTGGTAGCTTTCCTTCTGTTTCTATTTTTTGAAATAGCTTTAGGAGAATAGGTATTATTTCTTCTTTGAATGTTTGGTAGAATTCCCCAGGAAAACCGTCCGGGCCTGGAGTTTTGTTATTTGGAAGGTTGTTTATCACTGACTCAATTTCTTCATAATTAATTGGCCTGTTTAAGGAATCAATTTCTTCCGGTTTCAATCTTGGTAGTTTATAGGTTTCCAGGAAGGATTCCATCTCTTCCAGATTGCTTAGTTTATTGGCATATAGCTGTTGATAAAAATTTCTAATAATCCTTCCAATTTCAATGGTGTTCGTCGTGACCTCTCCTTTTTCATTCATAATTTTAATAATCTGGGTCCTTTCTCTTTTCTTTTGGATAAGTCTTGCCAGTGGTCTGTCAATTTTATTGATTCTCTCAAAGAACCAGCTTCTAGTCCTGTTGATCTGCTCTACTGTACTTCTGGTTTCTGCTTGATTGATTTCAGCTCTAATTTTGGTCAACTGCTTCCTCGTGCGTGGATTAGGCCTGTCCCTCTGTTGCTGTTCCAGCTTCTTGAGGTGAGAATATAAAAACTGCATTTTAGATTTTTCTATTCTTTTGAGTGAGGCTTGGATGGCTATGTATTTCCCCCTTAGGACTGCCTTTGCAGTATCCCATAGGTTTTGGACTGTTGTATTTTCATTCTCATTGGTCTCCATAAATTGTTTAATTTGATTTTTGATTTCCTGGTTTATCGAGTCATTCCTGAGCAGGATGGTTCTTAGTCTCCAAGTGTTTGAGTTTCTTCCAAATTTTTCCTTGTGGTTGAGTTCCAATTTCAGAGCGTTGTGGTCTGAGAATATGCAGGGGATAATTTCAATCTTTTGGTATCGGTTGAGACCTGTTTTGTGTCCCAGAACATGGTCTATTCTTGAGAATGTTCCATGGGCATTAGAATAGAATGAGTATTCTTTGGTTCTGGGGTGTAGTGTTCTATATATATCTATGAGGTCCAACTCGTCGAGTATGGCATTCAAAGCCTTTGATTCTTTGCTTAGTTTTTGCCAGGGTGTTCTGTCTATTTCTGAGAGTGGAGTGTTGAGGTCCCCTACTATTAATGTATTTTTATTTATATGTCTCTTTATTCTGGTTAAGAGTTGGCTTGTGTATCTTGCTGCTCCCCTGTTGGGGGCATATATATTTATAATTGTCATATCCACTTGTTGAATACTTCCCTTAAGAATAATATAGTGCCCTTCTGCATCTCTAACTATAGTCTGTAGTTTAAAATCCAATTTATCTGATATGAGAATTGCTACCCCAGCTTTCTTTTGAGGTCCATTTGCGTGAAAGATGGTACTCCATCCCCTTACTCTCAGTCTGAATGCATCTTTGGGTTCGAAATGAGTCTCTTGTAGACAGCAAATGGATGGGTCATTTCTTTTTATCCAATCTGCAACCCTGTGGCGTTTTATGGGATGGTTCAAACCATTTACATTAAGACTGATTACTGAGAGATATGATTTTAATGTTGCCATGTTGCCAGTAAAGTCTTTGTTTGTATTGGCTGTGACTTTCTGTTCTGTATCACTCTTGGGGCCTTTTTACTTTTATAGAACCCCCCGTAATATCTCCTGTAGGGCTGGTTTCGTGGTTACAAAATTGGTTAGTGACTGGCGATTCTGAAATGTCTTTATTTCTCCATCAATTCTGAATGACAGCCTTGCTGGATAAAGGATCCTTGGCTGCATGTTTTTCTCTGAAAGAGCTTTAAATATGCTCCCCCAACCCTTTCTCTCATTCCAGGTCTGTGTAGACAGGTCTGACGTAATTCTGATGCTTTTGCCTTGGTACGTGAGAAATTTCTTTGCCCTGGCCGCTTTCAATACTGTATCCTTGCATCTAATATTTGCGAATTGCACTATGACGTGACGTGGCGTGGAAAAAAAAAAAGAACATAGATTTTTTCTCTATCTTTCTGCTCTGTCATCTTCACTATCTTGTCTTTCCTCCTTAGGCTTGTTCTTCACGTGGTTGCAAAATGACTGTTATAGTTCTAGGTGTTACATGTAGGCACGACCCCATCAAACGGAAGAGGAGCCATTTCATTCTGTGACCTCTTGCTATTAAGAAGGAAAGTCTTTCCTTAAAGCATCCCTGCTATCACCCCGGCAGAACTGCTTTCATGTATCTTTAACCAAAATTGTGTATCACATGCCCATGCCTAAACCATGACTATCTTAGACGAATAAAAATTCACTTTCTGAGGGAAGAAAGGACTAGATGCCCATATCTCAATGAAATTAGGCTTCTATTAACAAGAAAGAATTGAAGGAAGGAATGACAGGTAGACAACCAACAGGGCCAGCCACACTGCTAATTAGGGATTGTTTGATGTCACCATGCCCATAGGCTAGATCAGAAATATATTGCATGGTTAGAAACACTCTGTACCATTAATAGATTTCATTGATCAATAATAGTACAACTGTTTAATGAGTCACATATTCAACATCAGATGTTAATTGGAGGAGGGGAGCAAGAATAATAACTCCTGCCCACCATTTGGCCTTAAATTGCCAAAATGATGCCCCATTACTCATATATAATTTAGAGTATAATTCCTACAAGCATGGATATTCTCCTGTGTAATTATAATACATCCATCAAAATCAGGAAATTAACACTGATACATTACTATTACCTAATTCTCAGAAATTGTTAAGTCAAATAGCATTGAAATTTAGACTAGAGCATGATGAAAAACAGTTGGTGAGCATCAAACCAAAAGAAACAGGAATAGAAAAATTGCTGCGGCAGAGACCAAGAAATTACTGGCCAGATGGAAGGAATAGATAATGTTTTCCTACTGCAGATTACAAAACCAAAACTAAAGCATGATATTACAGATATGAGGAAGAGAATAGGATACACTTTTTCAGCTTCTCTTGCTAACCGGCTTTGTTTCTTGGGAGGCTCCAAAGACCGTCCTGGCCTGAATTCTGACCAGCAGAAAGGGGCGTAAGGCCTAAGGGAATGCGACAGGAACCTTGTAAGAAAGAAGGTGCATCATCTCAAAGTTCTGATTATCAACTAAGGGGCTGTTCCACATGGTTGGGATGCACATGAGGCTTGGAATGCACATGAGGAAAACAGATTTCAAAAGTTTTGAGGAAAAAATTTCACTGTCTGAGACATGTCAAAAATAAGGTAGAACTCTGACAAAGTGAAATGTGCTCTAGGAGTGTTCAATCTTGTGTTTTATAGAAGAGTGTCAAACTGGTCTTATTTAGGAACGTCGAGTCCAAGTGACTGGGTGAGTTATGAGAGAGAGAGCATAAGTGAAATTATGGAATCTAGTAGAAGAGCCTACAAAGGGGCAGGTTCCTGGTTAGCAACACAGTTCTCTAGGGAAAGACGAGGATACATATCATACTCACCTATCAGAGTTCAAGTAAAGTTCTGCTTCGAAATACAGAATGATTTACTCATAGAATGAGATGTATATACAGAAGGAAAATTAATTTTTGTTGAAGAGCAATACATTACAGAAGAAATTTTAATCAGAAAACCAACTGGTCATGAGCAAAGAATCAGTAAAACGTGGGTTATGGAGTTATAATGGAGCTTGTTCCCCAGATCCTAAGGTGCTCTGACTTTTGTAGTGAGACCCAGTATTAAAGAATCATGACAACATGGTTTATTCCATGGGTTACTATGGAACTTTCTTTCATAGCTTTCTAACCTTTTCAACCAGAGCTAGAAGAAAGCAAAGGGACCACAGCTGAACGGCGTGGTATTAACCCCACCCAAACCCAACAGGTCCCTTTCCCAACTCCTAGGCTGTTGGGTGACAACACTTAGAATACAAACTCTAGTGAGCCAGAAATCTAAATATAAAAGCTAAAGCTATAAAACCCTTAGGGGAAAACAAGAGTGAATCTTCATGTCTTTGGGTTAGGCGATGACTTCTCAGATACAACACCAAAAGCATGAGTCTTAGAAGATTGGTAAATTGGACTTCATAAAAATTAAAAATGTTCATGCTTCAAAGAACACTATCAAAAGTGAAGGACAACCACAATGGGAGAAAATATTTGAAAGTCATATATCTAATGAGACCCTTGTATCTAGAATATATAAAGAATCCTTACAACTCAAAAAAATAAATAAACAACCCAATTTAAAGATGGGCAAAGGACTCGAATAGACATTTCTCCAAAGAATATATACGAATGGCTAATAAGCATATGAAAAGATCTTATCATTAGTCACAAGGAGAATACAATTTATCCAGCCCTACATCAGGCTCCCTGCTCCGCTGGGAGCCTGCTTCTTCCTCTCCCACTCCCCCTGCTTGTGTTCCCTCTCTCGCTGGCTGTCTCTGTCTGTCAAATAAATAAATAAAAATCTTTAAAAAAAAAAAAAAAAGAAATGTCCACTATAATTGGGAGTTTTTGACAGCTCTTTGCATGCCCACCAGTCTTTCCCTTATTTACTAATGCTGTAATGTTAGAGACAGAATGGATTTATGATTGGTCTACCCTCTTAGTGAATTGTTCTTTCTATAAATATGAAATATTCCTTGTTCTTCCTGGTACATTGCGTCTTAAATTCTATTTTGCTTGATATGAGTGTTGCTATACTTGCTTTCTATTTCTTAGCATTTCCCCGGAAAATGCCTTTATTTTCCCTTTTTGTTTCAGCTGTGTCTCTTACAAAAAACATATAGTTGAGGTCTCTTTCTTTATTTTATTTTGCTTTGTTTTAGACCAGTCTGAGAATCTCTGCTTTTTAATAAAGGAATTCAATCCATTCATATTGTCATGAATATTGGTTATTGTACTTGTTTCTGCCATATTATTTTATTACTTCCTTTTTATAATAGTCTCATACATACAGAATACTTGTAAGAATAGTCCAAAGGACGCCAATATACTTTTCACCCAGATTCACCATCTGTTAATATTTTGCCACATTCTTGATCATTCGCTCTCCTGAAAATATACACATACCTGTGTCATATGTATGTATTATATATTACATAGTTATATATACATAGTTATTTTTCATTTCTGAACCATTTGAGAGTATATTGGAAAGATCATATCCCTTTATATATCCCTGTATAGTTCAGTATGAGTATTCTAAGAAAAAAAATTATCCTACAGACCACAGTACCATCATTAAAATAAGAATATGTAACATTGTTATGTTATCCAATCTAGAATCCATCTTCAGATTTTTCCCAGTAATATGTCTTATGGCAATTCTTTCTCCACCCCTCCTTCCAATCCAGGATTGTGCATTGCATTTAGTTGTCATGTTTCTTTAGTATCCTTTAATCTGGAACATTTCTGTAGTCTTTCTTTTATTTTCATGATTTTGACATTTTAAGGAATATAGGTCAGTTCTTTCCTAGAATGTGCCTCCATATGGGTTTCCTGTCATCTTGTTTTGTGGGTTTTGTATTTTTCATTGCTTATTTTCTCTTCCTGGTCTTTTATTCAATTGTTGAAATTTTTTGTTCATCTGTTTTGGTTTGGTTTGGTTTTAGTTGCATTTAGTTTCCTTAGTTGCTTGGAAGTTACACAATTTATTTCTACTTTATTTTTTTTTAAGATTTTTTATTTATTTATTTGACAGAGAGAGACAGCCAGCGAGAGAGGGAACACAAGCAGGGGGAGTGAGAGAGGAAGAAGCAGGCTCATAGTGGAGGAGCCTGACGTGGGGCTCGATCCCATAATGCCAGGATCACGCCCTGAGCCGAAGGCAGACGCCTAACCACTGTGCCACCCAGGCGCCCCTATCCAATGTCTTTTACTTGGGTTTATTTTTCATTATTTGCAAGTATATTCTTTACAATGATTTATGATTGATAAATATTTTGAGACTTTACGTTTACAAAAATGTCTTTGTTTTCATACTTGGGCTGGGTCAAAATTTTGGGGTCAGTTTTTTTTCCTCAGAATTTTAAAGATGTTCTAATTTCTTCTTGATTTCAGTATTATTGATGAGGTCTGATATTAATATTATCTTTGTTCTTATGTAGGTTATCTGTTTTTACTCTCTGAAGCCTTTATTTATTTTACTTATTTTATTTTTTTTAAGTAAGCTCTATGCCCAGCGTGGGGCTTAAACTCATGATCCTGAGATCAAGAGTTGCATGCTCTACTGGCTAAGCCAGCTCAGCACCCCAACTCTCTAGAGCCTTTAGAATTCCTTCTTTATTCTTTTGTTCTGAAATTTCACAAGAATGGATCTAGATGTAAGTTCTTTTTTTTCCCATTTATTCTGCTTAGAACCTATTAGACACGAATATGAATATTTTTTTTCTCAGAGAAACTTTATTTTACTAATTCCTCAATTATTTCCTCTCTTATATTTTCTCTGTTCTCTCCTTCTGGAACCCCTATTAAATGGCTATGGGAATATGTGAGTCAATCCTTATGTCTGTTAACTTTTCTTTCATATTCTCTTTCTCTTTTCTCAATTGTTTTGAGACAATTCCTCAACTTAGAATTTCAAAATGTTGCTTCTATGTGTCCATTCTACTATTAACTCCCAAATTGATCTTTTTATTTTAATGATCAAATTTTTGATTTCTACAAGATTCAGGTAATGTTTTAGCTACAGTATCCTACACCTTTCCAGAGATATATCTACACTTACTCTGAAGCCTTGTGGGCTCTTTTAAATCTTATTCTTCAAAATTCTTTATTTGTTGAATTTTGGCTTTTCTTCCAAGGTGTTACTTTTCCTCAAATGTTTGCATAGTCTTGGTTGTTTGTTCATCTTTTGAGAATCAGTAAATTTTTCTGTTCTGTTCTAACACTGTCTATGCTGGACAAGCAAGATGTGCTAGGGATTCAGGTTGGTGCTGGTAGTCTGTCTTCTCCTGGTGTCACTTCTCCGACCCTTAGAGGGCACCCTTGGTTTCTTGCCCTGTTCTCCAGCTCCAGACACAGCTTTCTGATTTAGCCTGTGGGTTAATACTACTCCTGCTTTTGTCCTGCCTTTGTATATTTCCCTGTATCTTTCAGGGCCTTACTTGGCTTGCCCACTGCCCCTTTCCTGCCATTGGCTGAAATTTCCTGAGAGAAGAGGAGAATTCGATGATGAGGTCTTGGCTACTCTTGGATTTATTATTGTTGTTGCTTTACCATGTCTTAGGAACTCAGAGAGTTACAAATTTATACAGATTTGAAGAAAAAAAGGAAGTATGTTTGACCAACAAAGTTGGGATCCCTACTCAGACCAGATAGTGCTGACTTCTTTAGCCTTACATGCTACTTAAAACTTGGGATATGAAATTAGGAAAACTGATAGGAGTTCCACTTCTGCCACTTTTTCTAGGAGTTGTGACCCATCTCTGAACCTCAATTTCTTCATCAAGATGCTGAGGATAGTACGATTATCTGCTGCATGTCTTCTGTGATGATGAAATATGGCAGAAAAGTGAACATACTTGGTGAGTGTCAAAGAGCTACTCAAAAACCATTATTCATTACACTATATAATGCCTCCTCAGACCTTGCAGTGGGGAGGAGTAGGAAGTACTACATGAAGGAAGGAGAAGAACATGAGAGAGTAGGAGAACATGAGAAAAGATTGAAATGACCAAGATGGGGGAAGAGGAGATTGCCATAAGCTCTTGCCCCAGACTTCTGTTGTATAATCAATGCTCTCAATTCCTTAGACTCTTTGAAACCAAGATTTTCTGTGTGTCAGACCCAGAAACCCTGCCTTCCTTATGGTATAAAATCTAGCCAAAAGAATCACTGTGAAGATTCGTATTTAACCAGAGCAGATAATTGGTTATGGGGGAGAGGGAGGAAGGGATGGCTACTGAAACTCAGTAGATAGGATTATAAAATCATATTAACTTTTCCCTAGAACTTTTTCGAAGTAACAATTTTATATGTATCTGTTCTCTGTGTTAGAGAACTTGGAGTTATCTAAAATCTGAATCTGAAAATATCTTCTATCAAGTGAGGACTTTATAGTGGGCTTTTCCCCCTCAATGATGAAAAACTGGATAGAACCATAAACACTGCGAACAATCTGAAATCCACGTGGGCTGGACTCATAACCAGAGTCCCCACTAGGATCCCGTTCCTCAGAGGATTCTCATGTTCTTCCTTTCTTTAGGCAATGCAATTTCTCAGCCAATTCAGCCCAAGAGGTGCTGCAGTTACATTACTCACTTCACAGCTTAATGTTGAGAGGGCCAATGAGCATCAGTAATACTACAATGCAATGGATAGAGAGATTTCCTTCCCATGTGCTTTCATGTGGGTTATAACAGATGGCCTTAGCTAAGATTGGAATTTTGTGTTTTACTTCTTGGTTAAAATAATTCTTTGCCAAAATGTTTTCTTCACGAGTGTGAAAATGTCTGAATCAAAATGGTGCTGCCTGAATACAGATTTCTTATGTTGGGTGATCATCATTTTTTTTTTAGGGAGGAAAGAATATTTGAATATTTGTTTCCCTCCATTTTCATTCAGGGATTATTTTGTTATATAGGATCCAGCATGGTTTATCCAGCACTCACTCACTCTTCTTGGAATCAAATGGAGGAAGAGTTTGGTCCAAGGTTTCCTATATTTTAAAATGAAGGCACCTAGTGATGGTCAGGGCTCCAGGAGGAAGTGGATTTAATAGACCAGGAGAAGAGCAAGAGACTGGACACCATCTGGGGATATTTTCAGCTAGATCAGCCAGATTGTTATTGACCTAAAGCTGGCAGCTTTTCTGTGGCCGACACAATATGAATATAGTGAGCTCAGCCAATTCGCAACTGACAGGCTCTCATATTTCTAGACATTCCAGCAGTGGTTCCCAGAATGTAGCTTTCATGGATAAGTACAATTAAAAATAAAAGAAGTATGGAGATAAATAGAAGACCAAAAATCTTGGGAAAAAGTACTTTAAATAGAGTAATTTCAAATACATAAAAAAGTTTCACTGTAATGTCCTTCATTTTCTCATTTGTTTTCTTGACCAATGAAAAACAGATCTTGGGTCAGCCCTGGGACACACAAATAGATGTTTGAAAACCACTGTCCCTAGTCCATGGAGTAGCTTGTGACTGTTCTTTTCTTTTTAAAGATTTTATTTATTTATTTGAGAGAGAGAGAGAGTGAGAGAGAAAGAACGCACATCAGAGTGGGGAGGGTCAGAGAGGGGAGGGTCAGAGGGAGAAGCAGACTCCCCACTGAGCAGGGAGCCTGATGCGGGGCTTGATCCTAGGACTCCGGGATCATGATCTGAGTGGAAGGCAGTGGCTTAACTGACTGAGCCACCCAGGCGCCCAGCTTGTGACTTTTCAATCTGCAAATCTACTTCAGAAACTTAGATAGCACCTACTATGTGGGAATATAAAAGTGAACAAAAGCTTTCCATTGTAAATACACTTGTGCAACCAGTTAATCAGAACATTTCACCAATAATGTCTTGAGTTCACTATTCTTTCAAAAATATTTATGCAATTATAATCACTCAAATAGCTGGTTTTGGCTATTATTTCAATCACAAATCTGAATGACCCTGAGGTGAGTAAAAGGCTAATGTTCAAAAATTAAGAGTGTTTTTGTATTTGAGCTTATGATTTTAAATCCCTACTTGCTGAAAAAGCAAGGAAGGGGAAGTATGAAGAAGTATGAAGTTGAGTATGTACATCCCAGCGAGCTCATTTCTTTGGGAGTGTGTGTGTATACCTAAGAAGCTAGAATTCAGATAAATAAATTGAAATTTTAATGGCATGCTCCTAGAAAACCAAAACTGCATTTCTCTTTTGTCAGGAATGGAAATGTGCATTGCTGTCCAATTAAGGAAAGGTTGACCGAAGGTGAGGGAGGTTTCACTGGTCTGCCCTTATTGCTCAACAAGCTTGTTTAACAGGCTAAATGGGAGGGAAGGGTACTGCTTCACTCCAAGTATCATTGGGCAGTTGCCAAAGACGGTTTAAAAAATAAACTAAAATAAAACTGCTCAAGCATCTAATGCCGTGGAGTACAAGATTGACGTGTTGGGGCTCGCAGTTTTAGTTACAGCAAACTAATGACCACACACGTAATTTCTCGTTATGGATAAGGGGCCCGTTGCGCAGCATCTAGTACTTTTCCTATTATCTCACCCTGGAATCTTGCAAATTAATAGAGGTGTTATATTATTATGGGGAAAGATTGAATCTGACAATGATCTCAGGCACTGAAGGAACGGGCTGTCCCGCAGCACATGTGAATTCCTCACGCTTCTTGGAGACTGGTGTTCTTAAACTTCCACTGGCATTAATTTTTACTAGTAAGCTTTTGCCCTTCTGGCCCTGTTTATACGGCTCAGCAGACCACAAATCTGATGTCACAGTGTAATGCTCTCGGTCCTTTGCCAGGAGTCTCTGCTGTGTGCACAGGTTCCTGATGAGAATCTACCCAGCTTTGACTGTTAACTGCATCAGTCTCTGCCAATTACCCTTGTGAAAAGAACGCCTTTAAAGCATGGGTGTGTTCGGCTTTTATACAATGGTCTAGTCACAAACTCTGTGACAGCTCTACCTTGAGTAGCCCATTTGGGAATTCAGAAGAGCTAGGGTTGCATTAGGCTCTCTTTAACCACAACATTCTTTTGGCTTTTACACTGGCTTCAAATGTGGTATAAACAGTGATTTTGTTCTTGCCGAGTAGAGTTTTCTCACCGGTTTCTGCCAAAACGTGCAGAACATGGCTCCACAGATAAGAGCATCACAATGATAATAGGTAACCTGTACTGCAGGCTTACTTACGTGATAGGTACTGTGCTGAGCAATTGACAATGTGCTGTCCCTTTTATTTCTCACAACCACTCTGTGGAGTGGCTGTGATTATTCCCATTTTATGATTGAGGAAGTCGAGCCTGAGAAAGACAAGGGAAACCTGCCTAAAGTCACGTAGGTTGTATGTGGTAGAGGCCGGATTCCAGCTAAGGTCAGTCTGAGTTCAATGCCATGCTCCTACCTCCTTACATTTTCTCCTAACCAAGCCATTTGTCCTTGGGCTGGGTGGGGAATCCTGGAAGAGAAGATCAGGCATTACACACACACAGGCACACACACACACACGTACACACAGGAGTCTAGTTTTACTCCCAATCAAACATGGAATTAGTACTTGTAGAGCTGACTGAGGGAGAGTCTCTACTTGGCTTAGGACACCCTCCAAAAAACAGTCCTTTCTTGAAGCGTCTGCTGGTGGTGGGTGGCCCTGATTTACCATTTTGTTCAGGCCAGTTCTCTACCCCAAGAATGAAACTTTTCCCCTTCCCCACTACCTAAGGATCACTTTCCAAATGGGAGGCCCAAGCCAGTTCCCTAAAAAGCAGGGTATGATGGATGCCTCTTTGACAAGATGGAAGACATGTTTCCTGTGTTATTCTCATTTTATGTGGAGGTTTGATCTACGGTTTCACTTGGAGGCAGTGCTCTAGTACTGGTGGATAGGTGACCCTGCCTTATGAGGACAACCTCCTTTGTCAGTTAACACTTCCTTTAACCAACTGGCCATGTAAGGTGTACCCTGCTTACCAAATTCCTCTCTGTCGTAAATACTGTTATGCAATTCTAGCCTGGATTTAATACATTTACAAAGTACTTGACCACCTCCTCCAAAGATAGGAAAATTGGAAAAGTAACCATTTTTATAGTTCTCAAAACTAAAAAAATAATACAGAATAGGGATGCCTGCCTGGCTCAGTCAGTAAAGCATGTGACTCTTAATCTTGGGGTTGTGAGTTTGAGCCCCACATTGGGTGTAGAGTCTACTTTAAGAAATAAAAAAATAATAATACTGACTAAATAGGAATTCCAAAATGACAAACATTTCCAGCATACCCCTCTAAAATGGTGATAAATATAACTCTCTTCTTTCTCAAGGCAACAAGGTTCTGAAGGAACAAGTTATATTGAAAATTTCCTATTCCCTGAAAGGGTTTTGGAATTCTGCTTGATTGCCAGAAGTAGTTGGGGGTAATATTTAGAGAGTGAGATAACATCAAAATGAGTCTGTTTGGAATTATCCCAGTGTCTGCTAAATTCCCTTAAGCCTCAAGGATAAGAGATGAACTGGGCAAAGAAAGCTTCCTTTGAAGCCCCCTTTGATGAAAGCTGACTTATTTTATTTTAGTGACAAGCTGGAATGATAGGAATTTTATTACCTAAATTTCTTCTATTGAACTTCTCTTTAAGAAATATTCTGGACGATTTTAAGATTATCCAATTATTTGCTAAAATAAAATTGAATGATAACTTTTGGAGGAACTTTCTTAGATATGACCTTATATCTGTGTGCTGCTCAATGGGTTGGCCTGGAAGGGAAACATAGCCAAGGACTGCAGCTTGTGAATACATTGTTCTAAATAATGGATGATGTACAGATGGTAGTTTACCTAGCATAATTTTGTCTTGAGTTAACTGATACTTGGAGTCATATTTTAGCTTTTTTCTTCTGTGTTCTTATGTTTGGTATGAAACTGTCCATTTTTTCCAAGAGGCAGTCCTTAAATTTGAAGGAATTATTAGTCTGGACTTGGGGGCAAGGCAATTTAAAAGTTCACCACAGGTCCAACCATAAGAAAAGAACAATTCGTATGCCTGGTTAGTATATGGACTGGTGCTTCTTGTCCTTTACCTAATAGTAAGTGGAGCAGAATAAAATGGGTCACAGGAATTATTGAATCAAGCCAATTTCATCTGTAACTTCTTAACTAATCCCCAAAATGGGTTATTTTCAAAATAAAGGCTTCTTTTTATGTCTTTAAAAGTGAAGCAAAAAGGATGAGACACAGAATTTTAAAAAAACAGTATAGACACATTAATCTAGGGTAATACAATCCCCTCCATTTATAGCAGTGGGTCTCAAACTTTAGTAGGAATCAAAATTGTCTACGGAGTTTATTGAGAATGCACGTTCCTGGCCCTACCACATGATTTAATAGGTTTGGGAAGGACTCAGGAATTTACATTTTTAAGAAACATCCAACTATTCTGATTCAGGTAACCCACAGATCATATTTTGAAGGATGTCGAAACCATCCGAGAAGAGATTAATGTCTGTAGATGCTAATACAGCATTTCCTCAGGGAGTGAAACTTCAGGTAGAGAAGCTTGAACAGAGAATCTTGGGAACCCATCTTTGATCTGGGGCTTGCATATAGTTTCATTTCCTTTGGATTAGATAAATGACATCCAGGAAAATGTGGGAGCAACAACACCAGCACACCTGTGTGCATGCACACACACACATCTATAATTTCTCGACTCGTTAATATTTTTTACAAATATATTCTGAGATGCTTATTTAATCATTAGCAAAGACTTTCTTTACATTGAATCAACCTTTGACCTCTCTTATTTCTTCATCTCTGGACCATGTAGAACTCTCCAAACTCCAACCAGCACTGACAAGGGACCTCTCAGCTAAAACTTACACTGCTCCAAGGTTGAGGGGAGCCTCTGGACTTTATTTTTTCTTTCCCTGCAGCTACCTCTGCATTGACTAGACTCTCCTGTCCAGATCCACCAAGATAGACTTCATGTATAAGCTCTGACCTGGCCCAGTTCCTGATCCTATTTCGCCTGAGATAAGCAGGATGCTAACAGATTTAGATTCCTATGCTAAACCAGCAGGATTTAATATTTAAATTATCTCCCATTCATTCAACAACATGTGAGTGCCTACTCAATATTTGAGTGCCTGCTATGTGCCAGGCATTGTTCTAAACATTTGGGATACATTACTGAACCCGACAAAAAGATCCCTGACCTTATAGAGCTTATATTCCAGTACAGGAGAGAGACAGCAAACAACATAATTAAGGCAATAAATGCTATGAGAAAATGAAAAAGTAGATCGGGGTGTGCACATGCGTGTGTGTGTGTGTGTGTGTGTGTGTGTGTGTGTGTGTGTTTATGTGTTGTGGTATTACATGGAGCAGTCAGGGTAAGCCTTATTAAGAAAATGAGAATTGTGCAAAGATTAAAAGATGGGAGGAAGTTAGAGGATATTTGTGCGGAAAGCATTCTGGCCAGAGGGGTAAGCTAGGGCAAGACCCTATAGCAGGGATGTGACTTGCATGATCAAAGAATAGTCAGGAAGCCAGTGTAGCTGAAACAGATTGAACAAGAAGCTAATAGAAGGAGATGAAGTAAGAGATAATACTAGGAAAAGTCAAGAAAAACTTCAACTTTTTTCTGCAAGCTGCTGAAAGATTGGAGTTGACATCAGCTGAGGAAGGGAGGGCTGTGGATGGGGCTGACATGGAATGAGTTTAGGGAATAGGGAGAAATCAAGACATTTGACTTGAAAATGTCAGACAACCAAGTGAAGATGTTGAGTAGGCAGTCAGGTTCTTGAGCTTGGAGTTCAAGAGTGAGGTAAATATTGGAATCATCAGCATATAGATTTTATTTAAAGACAGGGAACTGATTTAAGTTATCAAGATATAGATAAAGAAGAGGTTCAGATTCTGAGCTCTGGGGAAGTTGAACATTAAGAGGATGAACTAAGAGAAGCAAACAGCATGGGGCGCCTGGGTGGCACAGCGGTTAGGTGTTTGCCTTTGGCTCAGGGCGTGGTCCCGGCGTTGTGGGATCGAGCCCCACATCAGGCTCCTCTGCTATGAGCCTACTTCTTCCTCTCCCACTCCCCCTACTTGTGTTCCCTCTCTCGCTGGCTGTCTCTATCTCTGTCGAATAAATAAATAAAATCTTAAAAAAAAAAAAAAAGAGAGAAGCAAACAGCAACAGAAACTGAGAGGAAGCAACCAGAAATGTAGGATGAGAAAGAAGAGAATGTGGTATGTTGGGAGAATATTAAAGAAGAGGGAGAACATCATAAGCAGCTGACAGGTGAAGATCTGAGGTTTGACCATTGTAATTAACCACATGAAGGTCATTGGTGACCCTGCTGAAAGCAATTTCAGTGGAGTCATGTGGGTAAACCTGATAAGAGAGAGTTCAAGAAGAATGAAAGGAAAGTAAGTGGAGACAGTAAATATACATAATTCTTTCTAGGAATCCTGCTACAAATGGAAAGGAAAAGAAATGGGGCAAGAGCTAATAAGGGTTTAAGGGAGGTGTTATTATCACTGTTGTTTTTAAATGGAAGAAATATAAATATGCCTTTATGACTAATAAGGGTGATCCAATAGAGAGAAAAAGATCAGAAGTGTAGGAGAGACGAAGTAAAATTGCTAGAGCAATGTCCTTGATTGAAAGGCGTCAGAGTCCACATGTGCAGGACTGGCTTTGTAGAGAGTTCAGGTAGTTCATCCATGGTCACAGGCAGGAAAGCTGAGCATGTGGGAGACGATGCCATTTGGTGAGTACATGAGATGGTGTGAGTCTGGGGAAGTTCTCTTCTGATACTTCCATTTTCACAGTGAAGTAGGAAATAAAAATCATCTATTAGAAATGAAGATGGGAATAAGGTTTTGGGGGTTTAAAGAAAGAGGAGGTGTGAAAAGGTTATCTGAGAGAGTGGGAGAATGAGCGATCTTGATATGTATGATATGATGCCCATAGGCATTAGGGGCCCAGTTGTGGTTTCTGTTTATAAATTTAAAATGCAACTTGTCTGGAGTTTGTGGTTTTTCTCCAGTCATATTTAGCTACACAGGTGCAGACGCAGAATAGGCTGAGAATTGGATTTAACCGAGGGAGAAAAGGGAAGGCATTCTCAAGAGGAATTAATTGAAGAAAATTTAAAGGAGGGACAATTTTCAAAGGTACAGGCAACATCAAGGGAACCAGCAAGCACCCTTGCAGCACTTCAGGGTTGGCACCAGGAGGGAGCTGTTATCATGTCCAGGCTGCAAGGGCAGGAGACGAGTAGTTACCAGAACTCTGTGAGAGGTGCAGCTGCAGGAGATGGGCCTGTCAGTCCAAGGCTGTGGCCTTAGAGAAACTCAGCCACTGCTGAACTGCAGCTTGACATGGAGAGAGCAGGGGATTAATACCCTGACTCCTTTCTCTCCTCCCCTTTCCTGCCTGCACCTCTCATTGGTTGGACCTAACTGGTAGCTAAAGGGTAAGGGAGTCTCATGGAACCATCTGTAAAGGGCAGCTCCTAGCAGACAGAGCAGAGTAGAGAAGGATGGAGGATGGATCTGGAGGAGCAAACACAGAATATCCAGCTGGACCAGCATTGTGCTTTTTTTAAAAAGATTTTATTTACTTATTTGACAGAGAGAGAGAGAGAACACAAGGGCATGAGGAACAGTGAGAATACAGAGGAATTGCCATCTGCTAAGGGTGAAGGATAGTTGGCCTTCAGATAGCAGAAGGAGTGAGAATAGGAGGTAAAGGTAGGAGGTGGTTGAAAAGGTCAAAATTGAGATTATGGAGGAGTTTCAGGTATTGACAATAACAAGGTCTAGATATTATGATGGGAGTGAGTGGCTGGGATAGGGTGAAAGACAAGGTCACTGAGAGTGGGGAGGTCAAGGAACTAAGAGGTCAGACCTGGGATCTGGTGCTATACTG
The DNA here is from genome assembly GCF_017311325.1 of Ursus maritimus. Lineage (NCBI taxonomy): Eukaryota > Metazoa > Chordata > Mammalia > Carnivora > Ursidae > Ursus > Ursus maritimus. The sequence continues at coordinate 37,105,926 of NW_024425119.1, forward strand.
AGTGGTGGCCACTGGGTTCAAGAGTTATTCCCAGACCAGTGCTTAGTATTATCAGATATGATAGCTGGGTCCTTCTGTTGCTCTGCCTGCTTGCCGCCTCAACTGGTGGCACTGGTTTTTGCCTAAGTCCTGGTTCCTAAGTTCCAACCAGTACTTTCTTTAGTACTATGGTCCCTTCTAGAAGTGGAGACTTGCCGTGAAGTCCAGGATGGTTGACTGTGGCTCTATGGCCTTTGGTGAAGTTTTCTGGCCAATGCCTATGGTTATGCTGAGCTGGGAATCACTTCTGATTTCCTGTTGTAGAGTTTCACCACTAGGAGGAACCTGGCCACTTTCTCCTTGGACTCTGTAGCTTTGTCAGATGACTGATCATGACTGAAACTGTGTGACGGTCCCTTTGGGCCTCCTTCACCTCCTCAAACCTTCAGAGTTAGTTTGGCATCTGGGTGGATTCCCTTAAGAGCCTATCCTCATGCAGAATCTCTTAACATCCCTACCTGTTCATATTGCTGTGAGGCCATTTCACCGTGAGTCAGAGGACTAAGTTATTAAATACTACTGAGGGGAGGACCTATAAATGGACATAGAAGTGGCAGGTACTAGACACATAACAATCTTTTCCAGTGGAATCCTAGGTCCAACTTCAAATCCTCCATGTTTAGAGTTCCTTCTCATAAATATTTGGTTCACATAGCATACCTTTGGGCTCATAGCTAAAAACCAAGCACAATGTTAAACCTTTCTGATAAAGGAAAATCATATGAGTTACATATAAAGCACATGATATAAAGCAGGAATAGCTTTCCAAATGCACTATAAATTTTTAGAGCTAGAACAATGATAAATATTAAAAGAAAAAAAATGTCAGCGATAATTTGACAATGCTAGGAATGAGATGCTTCATCCACCTGACATAATAAAGCAGAGAATCAAAAGTCTGCTAAAAATCAGAAGTAAAGATGGAGGGGCGCCTGGGTGGCTCAGTCGTTAAGCGTCTGCCTTTGGCTCAGGGCGTGATCCCAGCGTTCTGGGATCGAGCCCCACGTCAGGCTCCTCTAATGGGAGCCTGCTTCTTCCACTCCCACTCCCCCTGCTTGTGTTCCCTCTCTTGCTGGCTGTCTCTCTCTGTCAAATAAATAAATAAAATCTTTAAAAAAAAAAAGAAAAAAAATAAAAAAGAAGTAAAGATGGAGAGGGTCTCCTGGGTGGCTCAGCCGGTTAAGTGTCTGCCCTCGGCTCAGGTCATGATTCCAGGGTCCTGGGATCGAGCCCGGGTCAGCCTTCCTGTTCAGCGTCAAGCCTGCTTCTCCTTCTCCCTCGGCCTTTCCTCCTCCACCACTTGTGCTCTTCTTTTGCTCTGATCTCTCTCTCTCAAATAAATAAATAAAATCTTTAAATAAAGATGGAGGAAAAGATTCAGTTTATAATAGTGACAAGAGCTGTAAAATTCTTAAGAATAAATTTTAAAAGGAAGGTATATGATCTATATGAAGCAGACCAGAAAATCTTTCTGAACGATGTAAGATAAGATTCACGTAACTTGAGAGACACTTTTGTTTTGGCTGGGAGGAAGACTCACTGTAAGGAAAATGTCTGTTCTTTCCAAATAAATGAGATGCATGTATTGGAATTCCAACTTGAATCCCAATAAGCTTTAAAAAACCTGGGCAAATATTTTAGCGTGAAGATAGAAGGGTAAATATCTAAACTGACCAATAATTTTTTAGAAGGACTGAGGGGGCATGCCTCACCAATTATTAAGACATTATAGGAAACAACTATGACTGTGGTTAACACCATCTTGTGTAATTAAAATGCGCTGAGAGAGTAGAAATTAAATGTTCTCACACACACAAAAGATCCATACGTGAGGTGATAGATGTGTTAATTAACTAGATGGCGGGACTCCTTTCACAGTGTACACATGTATCAAATCATCATGTTGTACACTTTAGTCTTACAATCTTGGGGCACCTAGGTGGCTCAGTTGGTCGAGTGCCCGACTCTTGGTTTCAGCTCAGGTCATGATCTCCAGGTCGTGGGACTGAGCCCCACGTGGAGCCCCGCTTCAGACTCTCTCTCTCCCTCTGCCCCTCCCCTGCCATGTGCTCTCTCTCTCTCTCTCTAAAATAAATTAATAAATCTTTAAAAAAATAAATATCTTACAATCTTGTCAGTTATAGCACAATAAAGGTAAAAAACAAGAAAAAAAAAGAACATTAAATAAATTGAAAACATTTTGAAAACCAAAAAATAAAAATGAAGAAAGACTCTAATTCAGACAGTGTTAGCACAGGACTGCAAATATTGATAGGAGGACGACTAGAAAGTCCAGAAACAGATCAAAATATAGGAACACTTAGTAAAACAAGGACATTTATATAATAAATGGTGCTGACCTAGTTACCTATCCATCTATGAGAAAAGTTCTAGTCCCTTCGCCCATACACAAATATCCTACAGATGGATTGAAAATCTTGAATGTTTTAAATAAAATAATAAACATGTTAAATGAAATTAGGATATTTTATTACCTGGCACTAAGAACTAATTTCTTTATAAAGACCGTAAATACAGGAAAGCCAAAGCCCATAAAGTAAAGTCAGCTTTATATGACTATATGAAAGCAGAATATAAAAGGATGCATCACCAAGTCTAAAAACAAACATAATGACTGGGGAAAAATTAATATTTGACAACATATATAGTAAACAAAGCATTCCTTTGTCCCTTTTACACAAAATAATAAGCAAAAGATAAACAATCTTATTGAACAATGGATAAAGAATGTGAATAGACATTTCATAAGAAAGAAAATGAAAATAGCAATAAATATATGAAAAAAATTATCAATTTCATTAATAGTTTAGAACCTTAAAATAAAAACAAGATCCCATTTTTTCGTCATCACTTGACAAAAACTTTAAAAGTGTCACAACTTCCATTTCTGGTGAGGATGCAGAGAAAGGGGCAGATATGTATTATTTATGGGTGTGTGGATTATTACTAGTAGTTTAGAAAGTAATTTGGTAATTTCTATTAAAATTAAGTAAGACAGATCTTTGGCCCAGCCTCACTTTGGTGGTTTTTCTCCTAGAGAAATAATATACTGATTTATAAGGTCCTGCAGTCATGGATATTTATTGTAACCTATATGCCATAAAAAGCTGTATGTCTACCATGGAAAAAGATTGAAAAAATATATATCCCTGGCTTATCCCTACCAGGGAATGCTAATGCATCCAGTCGTAGGATGAGTTTAATCTGTAGGTACTGTGTTGGAAGGAAATCCAAGATCATTTGTTAAGTGGGGGAAAAATTAGGTAATTTGCGTAGTGTTTACAGTATGATATACACTACTCTGAGTTTTTGTTCATGTTTTAATGAAGTCATTTAACCCTCACAGCAATTCTATAGAAAGGTTCTGTTACTACTTCCATTTTACAAAAGCAAAATCAGGCATCAAGATATTGAAGTAACATATCCGAGCTTGCAGATCCAATAAATTTGAATCCAGACAGTCTGATTTTAGAAATCATGTGTGTAACCACCATGCTGAAAGTTACATTTTGGATGTTCCAAAAACAGGGATTATTAACCATTTCTTAATACATCTCTGTAATGTTTGACTTGTTGCAAGGAGAGTCTTATAATTTTTCAAACGCCTATTAAGCAAACCATTTTAAAATTAAATTTAAAAATTAAAAAGGGTTTTAATTACTATATTGTACACTTGAAACTAATAACACTATACATTAACTAACTGGAATTAAAATAAAAACTTAAAAGGAAAATTAAAAGGGGGAAGAAAAACAAATCTGGGAGCATGATGCTGAATCCTGCACCTCATTATCCCACTTACAGAGGGAAAGTGACTCAATGTAAACTCTTTAATTTATTCATTCACTCATTCAACAAATATTTATTGAACACCTATCCTGTTCTTGGTGCTGGGATATGGCAGTGAAGAGAATAGATATAGACCCTGCTCTCATAGAGTTACATTCTAGCTAGAAAGAGACAAACACGCTAACTAAAGCACTTCGGATGGAAATAAGGGTTCTAGCAACAAGAATAAAACAAGATAAGGGATATAGGGAGTGAGGTATGAGTGTTATGGGTAGGTGAGATGCTATTTTTTGTGGAACGGTCAGAGAAGATCTTAGGGATAAGGTGACATTTGGGAAGAGAACTGAAGGCAATGGGGTAACGCCACGTGGATAACTGTGGGAGGAGTGTGACAGCAGAAGGAAGAGCAAGTGCAAAGGCTCTGAGATCAGAATGCTTGGTGTGTTCAGAGAACAAGAAGGTCAGCCTGGGGTAGGGTGGTCAGGAGGAAGAGATCAGGGGAAGACCATGTAAATGAAGGATCTAGCCTTTTCTACGAGTGCTATGGGAAACCACTGGAGGATGTTGAACAGACAATGACATGATATGACTTACTAACCAATGGTGAGTATTAGTGGGTCGTTTCAAATTTGAAGGTAGTGCAGTATTTGCCATTCACTCCACACATAGACACTGCAGTGAGTGTCTCCTGAGAGACTTGTTGGAAAAGAGAATTTTCAAATGGCCTGGGAATGTTTTCAGGAGAGTCTGAGAAGGCAACTGAGCGTGATTCCAGAGAGTGATTGGAAATCCCATCCTCGTTTGAATGGATCCTGCTGACAGAATGTGCTGCCCTTGTGGTTTGCCTTGTGGCTATCCCATTCAGAGAAAGAACCTTGGAAAACTGATAAGGACACTTTGTTCCAGAAGGAGTATTGTTTGTTTGATTTTCAGCAAAGGGACTTACCTGAGGCCTGACCTCCTTCCGCCCAAAAACAAACAAAACAAAACAAATATAACCTCCAGGACTTTGATTTGTCAAGAAAGCTCAGAACATCATGGAGGAAATGATCATTTCAAATATATTTTACATACTGTGAGCCCAGGCAAACTTAGTGTCTTAGGTTGGGTTCCCCAGAAGCAAACCTTAAGATTGATTTGTGTAAAAGTAATTTATTAGAGAGTGTTCCTACGAAGAACCTACAGGTCAGGCTGGGAAAGGAAGGAACCAAGCAAGGAAGGATGTAGTGTCAAGAAAGTCTGAAGGGAAACTGGCTCCATGGCACAGGGGAGTTCTGCAGACAGTAGGCACACCTCTGTGTTGGCCCCATTGCTGCGCTATTTACCACAGCTTAGCAACAGTGACGCCTTACATCAGTTATTGGTCAAGTGCTGTGTGAGGGAAGAAATGCTAAATCCTCAGACATACAAATCACAGAGTGGACTCCACTGAAAATCTCTAAGAGAAAAGATCCAGGATAAGGACATCATTTGACTACCAAAGGGGTCTCTGAAAACGATTAATGCAAAGTATATCTCCCTCTTTCCTTCATGCTCTTCCAAACCATCATGCTTCCACAGGAAAAAAAATCTTTAGCTCAAACATCAACTTGAATGTTTGAAAAATGAGAGCAAGATGCTTTCCCAGGCAGAAAAGATGGCTTCTTAACTACATAGAAGAGCTATCTTTTCAAAAGGTATAGACAGGGGGTGCCTGGGTGGCTCAGATGGTTAGGTGGCTTTGGCTCAGGTCACGATGTCCAGGTCCTGGGATCTAGCCCCACGTCAGGCTCCCTGCTCAGTGGGGAATCTGCTTCTCCTTCTCCCTCTGCCCTCTCCCCAGCTTGTGCTCTCTCTGTCTCTGTCTCTCTCTCTCTCTCAAATGAATAAATAAAAATTCTTAAAAAAAAACAAGGTATAGACAGTGCATAATACTTTCTCTGATGCCCAACTCCCAAGTGCTGAGCAGTTCATGCAGACTTAGTTGCCAGTTGCCTAATTGAGGAAAAAAGCCCTCAGTAGTGGTCAGGAACCTATCCTGCTCTCAGACATGCTTCGTTTGGCTACTTATGTTTAAAAGTTGATTTTGCAATATTTGCATAAAAGATATATTTTGCCCACAAAGAATGTATCAAAAATGTATTCTGTCTTCAGAGTATTCACATTATGAATAAAAGGCTGAGAATCAAAAATATAAAATAATCTATGCTAGGGGAACAGTGAGTATGGCAGCATAAAATATCACAACAGAGATAAGAATTTCACATCCTTTGGATAGTTTCCTTAATAAAAATAATAAGCCAAAGATAACACACAACCAATCTGAAGTAAAATGGTCAAACAAATTTAAAGGGCATTTTGAGCAGCTCCTGGGTGGCTCAGTCAGTTAAGCGTCTGACGCTTGATCTCAGCTCAGATCTTGATTCCAGGGTTTGAGTTCAAGCCCCATATTGAGCTCCATGCTGCGTGTGGACCCTACTTAAAAAATGAATAAATAGTGCCACCTGGGTGGCTCAGTCAGTTAAGCATCTGCCTTTAGCTCAGGTCATGATCCTGGGACCCTGGGATCAAGCCCCACACTGGGCTCCTTGCTCAGCGGGGAGTCTGCTTCTCCCTCTCTCTACCCCTCCCCTCCCTCCTCCCTCTTCTCCCCTCCCCGCCCCAGGTTCTCGCTCTCGCTCTCTCAAATAAATAAATAAAATCCTTAACAAAAATAAATAAAAATAAAGGGCATTTTGAGGAACTGATTATTTATAGGCATTTTAAAAGGAATGATAGAATAAGATTGCTAAATTTTTGGATTGCTAAATTTAAACAAATTTTTGGACGTTATATTCACGTAGACAGAAATCATTTGCATCTCTATCAGACAAAAATTGAGATGTTAACATTTAACACGGAAAGTTACATATTATAATGTAATATTTACATATAAATATTGTATATATAATTATGTTATTATATATTACAAATCACATATGTAAATATGTAATTACATGTTACATTTAAATATTATAATATATAATTTTACGACATATATAGGTGTCTTGCAAAATCTGGGCCTTTAGTCAATAGTAAACAGTACATCAAGCAAAAGTACATTCCTCTAAAAAAGAAAAAGTACATTCCTCTAGATGATTAAATAATATATGGGTGAGATTGGTAAGTAACATCCTAGTCCAATATTATGTCCTCTCTTTGTCTTATTTCTAAATTTTGGATAATTTTTTAAATATCTCTGGCTGTACCACTAGAGATTATAATTTAATTGGTCTGAAGAAGGACCCTGGCATAATTATGTTTTAAAGCTGTCCTAAATTCATAAAATACATAAAACCTACCCACCACCATTTTGAAACTAGCTATGAAGAGCCAAACTGTGGTTGAACAGGGATCTATCAATGGAAATTTTCTGATGCATAAGACCAAGAAATGTCTCTAGTTTCTGTCTGTGATACGGAGGTAGGCCACCTGGGAGCCTGAAGATAGAAAATAAAGACTGGTGGCTGGGTTTAGTTGGGGGGAGTGTTAACATATAGACTATTCAAGAGCTTATTGAGAAAAGAGAAGAGATGAACAAACAGCATAAAGGACAACAGAAACAGTAGAAGAAGAGAGACCTGAGTATGAATTGAGATAAGGAGATAGGAAGAGGGGCGCCTGGGTGGTTCAGTCGTTAAGCGTCTCCCTTCAGCTCAAGGCGTGATCCCGGAGTTCTGGGATCGAGCCCCGCACTGGGCTCCAGCTCCACACTGGGCTCCCTGCTCCGCTGGGAGCCTGCTTCTTCCTCTCCCACTCCCCCTGCTTGTGTTCCCTCTCTTGCTGGCTGTCTCTCTCTCTGTCAAATAAATAAATAAAATCTTAAAAAAAAAAAGAGATAGGAAGAGAATCTGACAGCATATTTTTCTTGTGAGTTACAAAAACTCACAGACATAGAATTGATGGGGCAAAGTTAAAAGCATTTAAAATATTAATAGACATTGCCAAATTTCTCTCTAAAAAAAGTCATACAGTTTACACTACCATCAGCCACATATGAAAATGGATGTTTCTTACATCCTTACCGAACTATAATAGCAACTGTTTTGATTTTTGCCAATATGAAAGGAATAATTTCTTTTTTCTTTTTTAAATTTATTTTTATTTATTTATTTATATTTATTTATTTATATTTTTTATAATAATAAAGGAATAATTTCAAAAGGTATACACAGGTGTTCTAATTTTCATTTATTTACCTGTGACTTAGATTGTTAGACTGAACACCTTTTCAAGGTTTATTTCTTTTTCTGTTCATGTTTTATATTTGTGGAGCCCATTTTTCTATTGGGCTTTTTATATTTTTTTCTTGGTGATTTTTAAAACTTGATTTATTAAGGAGATTAGCTCTATGTCAAAGGCTATGTAGGCAGAACTTTAAGAAGTTTCTAGGTGCTGTCTTTTAAGACAGTTTAGTCACTGTTGAACAGGGAAAAGTCAATTGAATGGCCCCTCTTAAGTTCTAAATGGGAGTCAAACTGTCAGGCATCACCCCTAGGGAAAAATGTAACTGGAACATTTTTGTGGTTTATCTATGACTGTCCAAAGCCAAACATCCCTTGGAATGTTGAAACAGTAACTATTGTAAAGGTCAGGCAAATTTGCAGAGGCACCAGATAGGATTATGTCTTCTACCCAATTCCTTCCCTTTTGAGTTTTGTTTTCAAACCTCTTATAGTTTGAGATGATCTCAGAAGGGACAGGAAACAGTCCTAAGAGTCCAAAAGTGAAGCTCACCATGAGAGACATCTACAGTCAAGAGCTGAGATCAATACGAGGTTTAAATGCTCATGGATGGGGAAAGGGACAGGGTTGGTTCTGATACAGTGTGCAGCTATAATAGGAGAACCTTCTGAGCCACACATCCTGGTGGGCATGAGCTGGGAATAAACTTCTGGTGAACTGAGGCACTATTCATTGCTTGGGCTCTCAAGGTGACAACCACGATAGCACTGCATGGATTAAGGTCATCCTTCCTCCATCACTTCAGCCCTCATAGAGCTGTGGAACTGTGAGGGCATTATTGCCGCAGTAGATGCAGGTAAGAAATTGTGCAGAGCTGGTGTTCAACAGTGACCCCGTGTGGCAGCAACAGAAGCTGCACAGCAGTGGGAGAGAGGCCTCATGTGAGCAGATTAAATTTACCAGTTAGTTCTCTTTTGCCCGGAATTTGGAAGCAGGCACCTCTGGAATCAAATGCCTCGAGGGTTCTTGGACATTTGAATGTGGGAATATCAAGAAAGCGATGTTGGACATCCTGGTAATTTGACCAAGGGAATATTTTGAATAATTTTGACCTCAAACTTGAGAGTCAGATTATACCAGTTGCAACATATGTGTGGCAAATGTGTTTCATCTCTCATTTGGATTTTTGGAATTTTTTTTTTCATTTTGGCACTTTTATAAGTCATAGAGTTTTAAAGATTTATTTATTTATTTTGAGAGAGAGCACGCGCGCACACGAGAAGAGGCAGATGGAGAGGGAGAATCCGAAGCAGACTCCGCACTGAGTGCAAGTCTGCTTTGGGACTCGATCTCAAGAGCCTGACATCACGACCTGAGCTGAAACCAAGAGTCGGATGCTTAGCTGATTGGGCCACCCAGGCACCCCATACACAGAGAGTTGTAAAATACTTATTAATCAGTTACTTCCTTTGTGACTCCTGTGTTTTATAGCAAGAAAGGCCCTCCCTTCTCCCAAGATATTATATATATATGAGATATAGATAGGTAGTGCCAGAAAAATTGTGAAAAACTTTGGATTGGGCAAAAAAGATGACTGGACGATCTCTCAGTGGTACACTACACGGCTTTTCAAGGTCATATAGAAGGACACTGATGATAGGATGGATATCCATTAATTTCTACAGTATGTTAGCCACAGTCTTCCAGTCTCATTGTCAAATAGGTTTCTGCTTCCTGAAACTTGCCCGAGTCTCTGCAACAAACTGCAGGCCAAAATCTGGTTCTTAAGCAAAGACAAACTGCCCAGAATCTCATGGAGCTGGATCGTGCCGAGTACATCCAACTATTGACACTTCAAAGAATAGACCTTAGGTCCAAGCTTGAGCTGACACAGCTTCGACAACGTTCAGGCTGTACCTGGGCGGTGAGGGTGGATGTCCAGGACTCTGTTCCAGAAGCAGACAACTTTATCAAAGCAGAATGCTGACCCAAGGTCCCACAGAATAGAATTTCACAGGATGAAACGAGCCGATGAGGGAAATTTAACTGTGGTAGTGTTGAGGCTGTCGTAATGCTCTATTTTCTGGATATATAAGGAGGCCATTCTTCTTCTTAAGTGACCTGTAATCTACAACAATCTGGTAGACTCCGCTTTTGTAAAGTGAAATTAAACTTTTTTTTTTTCTGCCTCTCACGGAACTTCCTACCTCCCCAAATTAAAAAGCTCTGAGTTCCTTACTTTTTCAAAGCAATATACTTATTTGCATAGGTTCAACAAGAATCTTTTCCTTTCTACCAGTATATAATCGGAAAAAATTGATCTTGTAACCATAGCCTTTCCTGGAAGGTCATATTTGAGAATGATGCTCATTTAATCAGTTATATCAAACAACTCTAAGGAACAAAGGTTGATTTTACTTATGGAGCCAATGCCCACAAAACCATCCCAGGAAAACTGGCCTTAGTACCATTTCTAAAGGTGGTAAGAATGGCGTGGGGGGTAGGACACGGGACTCAAGTAGGGAGGAAGTCACCCACATTTATAGATAGTGCAAGCAAAATATGGTAGTTTCTTGGTGCTCCTTCCCCAGCCTTGAGCTAGCAAATAATAGAGACATTTAAAAGTACAATTCTGTGGCTCCAGTTGCTGTTCAGTACCGCATGGCTCTCAATTTTCAAAGCAAACCCAAGGAACCCTACATGATGGATTGACACTTGTGGCACCTATGCAAAGAATCAGGCCAAATCTAATGAGTCCAGCTCTTTTTTTATGATCGAGAATAATCTTTGGGATTTCTATGGTCACAAAAAGGGAAGTTGTTAGGGAAATTGGAAAGACTTTGAAAGGGGCAAAAAAGGCTACTTGGAATACTTTGATGGAATACCAGATATCTCTTCTGGGTTATCTGATTCTATACACATTTTGCTGGAGGGGGGGGCTCAAGTTATATTATAGCCCTGTAAATTATGGAGAACCGATGTAGAAATGATTACTGCCCAGAGAAGTAAAAGAGTTCTGCTGGTGGAGATGCAACTGATTTCCCCGTGGATAAGGCCGGTTTTGTGTCTATTAGCAAATTCATTTCAGCTCTCCTGATTTTAATGTATGGGTCTGTTTTTTGAATTATCCTTTGAATCATTTGTTTAAGCATCTTACTTGTTCATTTATTAATAAAGGAGCAAAAGAAAATTTTTGACGTATGACAGCTTTATAAAAGTCATGGACTTTCATTTGTGAAAAAACGTATTTGTCCACATGTTGTGCATTTGAGCTCTCTTTGGATATAAGGGGTGAACCAGGGACCCAGCTTTATTTACTCCAAAAAACTAATCATTTTTTCATAATTTATTGAATAGCCCTTACTTTTCCTATTAATTTAAAGGTCCCCATTCTGGTATTATTTGGGCCATTTATGTGTTCTCTATTATGATCTATTTATTTATTTCCACATCGGTAAAAATCTATTGTAGGTGCTACTACTTTATAATACATTTTGATAATCTGACAGGTTATTTTGTGTTGCACTGAGCCCACAGAGGAAGAAAAGATTGTCCTGCCAATTTGGATTAGTCTAAAATTTAAACTAATTAAAGATAAAACATTGGTATACAAAAAATTGGCACAGTTATTTGGGCCTCATCAACCCCTTCCAGACTATCCTAACCAGAGAGAATACAATTATGAGTCTAGAAGGTAAGCAAACAGGTCTTCTGAGTTCTAACTTACTTACTTCTGCAAAGTTAGTAAGCCCATAGTTTATTCCATAGGGGAGATAGAGAATAACCCTTACCCAATTATGTACAAAATAGGGCAGAATAGAATAGTCCTGGCAGACATTCATGGCATGATAGTGGAAGAAGTCAGAACTATCAAAAGCACTGGAGGAGTGAACCTTTTGATTTAGAACAAAACCTGCTCATATGCTCGATGGCCTTTTGGATTTTTGCATTTTAACAACTGCTTGACTTTGAAAGTAGTAATTACTTACACTCTTTGCCTCTGGGATTTTGATCAACAAAGGATTAGACAAAGAGACGCATATGGATAACAGTTATCAGCTTTATTGCCAATGAAGCTAAATTGGAACACACAGTTTGGACTCCTGTGCTTGAGATTTCCAAATTTCCACCTTGAGGTCCACACGTGCGCCGGTGCTCTACAGAATGGGCTATCATCCAGGCAGCTCAGGGAGCATCAAGAAGGGCCTCATACCCAGTCATACCATGAAGGCCCAGGTTGTTTTTGCACTAACCCCGTCTACAAAAGGAATCTGGATATCAGAGTCTGGCCATCTTGCTGTTCTGATAAAACTTGCCTAAGATCATGGGGAGGAGCCAGGGATGGACAGAGAAAAGATCAAGCTGCAGAAGCTTTCCCCTTAAAGTTCTAGGGAAATGGAAGTGTTGATAGAATTTTCTGTTATGCGTGGCTACAATATGAGTAGAGGAAGATTCAAGTCCTTATTACAACATAGTACAGAAATTGAGATCCATAAAAATGAACCTGAGCTTAAGAAGAAAATACTATGCTCAACCTACTCTGATTACAAAGAATGGAGAAACATGTAATGTTTCAGATCAGATAGATTTCTATCAGAAGTATTTCTTTTTTAAGTTTGGGTATGTAAATAATAAGCTTTCATGAACAGGTCATGTTCTAGAACCCTGAAAAATGTGTGCAAATCTGTCTCCAACAATCAAATGCCCCCCCACCCATTTTAGTATTGCATCCCAAAAGAACGAAGGCAAAACTCAAAAATACTTTTAGTTCACATTTTTAATGTTTAAAAACTATGTTAACAGCAATTATAGAACAGAATTTCTTATATTTCTTTATTTACACCACATCCTGGGGGGAAAATAAACTATTTGATTAACCATGAATAGCAAAGTTTTGTGACGTGTGACTCACTTCTATCACCCATCTGAAAGTCATTTACAAGTTTTTACATTAATAAAACAGTGGTGTGCTACACATACTGGACTTACATGAAGTCTAAAATACAACTGGACTCTGGAGAGTGGATTACGTACCAATGGTCAAGATTCAAGTGTTTTGCGAAAAAAATGACTTAAGACAGTCTATGTTGGCGCCAACACTGAAAATGAAAGGCAAACATGCAAGACTTTCAAAAGCTTGATAAAATAACGGTCCTTTTTTGTCCTTCAAATTTGTGCTCATAGTTAATGTTCAGGTTTTTCCCCCCTTTCAAAGATCCCAAAGTTTGGGAAATGCAGCAATTCAATTTAACTTTGAAAAGAAAAACTCTCCCCAACTTCTGTTTACATAAATACTTGTAGTGGTATCAGTGTTAATAGCGAAAGAGCATTATGAAGAAACAGTTTGTCATTTTGGGTATATCTATTTCTATCTGACAATAATTTGGGTCTAAATATTCCTTATTTGTAGCTCAGAGGATTATCTCTTAAATAATTGTCTTAATACCAGTATAAGAAATCAATGCAACTATTTCTCTGACATTTCGCTTTCTGAACAGTTAAGTAAGATGTTTAGATTCCAAGTTTACACTGAGAGAACGATGTTACCTGGGTGAGAATAAATTTTTCTAATTCCCAAACAAAACCACTAATATCTATGACAACATTTATTCTTGATATGCAAATACTAGATTCTTGATATGCAGACTTCTATCTCAGTGTGGATCAACAACTGCAAAAATATACAGCCTCCTATTTATTTACAACATATTTACATACAAATTAAGTATTTCCTACAATAAACCTCAGCTGCATAGATTCTTCCTTTTAAAAACACAAATTCAAGCCTGTAGACAGTTCACAGCCCTTCCTCTGAGAAAACCCTAAAGGAAAATGACTGAGCCTTGTTTATTTTACAATTTTCAAGAAATTTCCCTTTTAGATTTAGTGATATTTTTCAGTTGTTGGCCACCCCATTCCCAATTTGTACCTGAAAGCCCTATGTCATCCTACATAATTCACTGTGTAGATTTTAGAGGAAGTATGTTCTGTTGCTAAAGGATTCTCAGATCTGCCGTCTCAGGAAAACTGTTTATTAGCACTGCTAAATGATAGTCTGTATCTTCTTTTTTTTGAGAGTGGCTACAAGTTGACAGTGAAGTGGAATGGAGGAATTGCTCTTTCTAAGCCTCAAGCCATTGACATTGATTAACTGAGGGAAACTAGAGGCTTTTGCTCTGAGCCGTAAGATCAAATATCTGATCATGTCCTCAACCTCTTCCCCACCCCATAAACGTGCTGCCCAGCACTGCGATCTACTGAAATGGAGCCAAGCCCTACATCCTTTTCTGAGCAGTTTGTAGATGCTTATGCAGTACAGACCTTTCTAGAGAATTCACTTTAAAAGGAGGACAGGCTCGGTCATTACACAACGCCGACGAACACTGTGGAGAGCTGACTCCTGACACGAATTCAGTATTTCATCTAAAGCTGCATTTACAAAGGGTGTTTTCCTTCTCTGCAAAAACAAAACCACTTCACTTTCATTTCTTCACAGCTTCAAAAAATGTCATCTTAGTGCACCTCAGCCCGGGCAGACCCGACTGCAGGCAGCCTTCCTTGACCACTGTGCACCGACACCGGCATTTCCTAGGAACCATATTCTGAGGTAGGACTGATGGGGGAGAAAAAAATGAGATACGAATTGACCTGGAGTGGTTCTCACGCTTAATGTGCATCAAGATCAGGCAGGGGGCTTGTTCAAACCCAGCTGCTGAGGGCTTCCGCCCTGAGTTTCTGATTTCATTAGTTCTGGGGTGGGGCCCCAAACCCTGCATTCCAACAAGTGCTCAGGTGCTGCTGCTGCTGCTGCCCACCTGGGGACCACACTGTGAGAACCACTGGCTTAGAGGCTGGAGTCCAACTCCAGAAGGAAGTCAGCTATGGGGCAATTGCTGGGGTGTCCTCTCAAACACAGGAATCTTACCACAGTCCCTTGTCTACCCCCAGCCCCATGACCGTCACCCCTGGGTGCCTTTCTCAACAGGGTCTGCAAATACAAAGAAGGAAAGTCAGTAGAGACCTTTTTTACACCGATCTGATTACTAGGCAGTTAAACCATGGTTCACTAGCATGAAACCCATTAAAAGTGCTGTGTGCTGGCTTCAATGACGGGCACACGGGAAAGCTACACAGCAACAACTGTTCTGTAACCGGCAGGGGAAGAGACAAACTATAGGAGCAAACAGAAAAGTCAGGCCAAGCCTGAGACCTCCAGGCAAAAGAAAGGATACCAGCCGAGGAATGTCCCTGGCAGGCTCACAAGAGGCCCCCTCATCCTCCTTCCCCTCCCCCTACCACCAGGTTCTCCGGTGGCCCTGGACTTCTTCCCCTCCTTTGCTGGAGACTTGCTTCAGGCCCCGCTGGTCTCCACTAACTGGTGGTGACCATACCCCCACCGTCCGGCAGCTGGCCATGTGGCTGACATGGGCGGTCCAGATTCCATTAACAGGAGTGACACACTCTTGGCAACTCTGAACAAATACTCCTTAGAAACAATGTTATTTTTGGTTAAGGCTTTTTAGCCATCGTGTTGTATTATCCTATTCTGCTAAATGATGGGTCTGACCATCTTTCCTAGCTGCTTTGGGGGCCTAAACGCCATGTATAACCTGGTTTTTAGAGGAAAATACATTCCAGGTTGCAAACAACCACCTAACAGGGTTTTGCAACATGATC
The DNA here is from genome assembly GCF_017311325.1 of Ursus maritimus. Classification (NCBI taxonomy): domain Eukaryota; kingdom Metazoa; phylum Chordata; class Mammalia; order Carnivora; family Ursidae; genus Ursus; species Ursus maritimus. The sequence goes on from NW_024425119.1 coordinate 37,121,655, forward strand.
TGCTTATAAATTGGGGACAGCCTGTGTTTAACAAGACTAGATTTCTTTCCTGTACACACTTTCCTACTCCACTCCCAATAAGTAACATTAGGTAAATTAGGGATTTACAGTATATTGTGTTATAATAACTAGAGAACAGTTCTAAATCCAAAGCATGAAACTGGCACTGTTCACTAGTGTTAAGCTTCTATCTACCAAAGGAAAACGTGCTGCTCCCAATGGCTAAGGTATAATATTCTTTAGTCTACTAATTTAGCAGAAAAACTTCTATAGCACTTGACTGCTGTTTAAATTCTACCTAACATCTGTGATACATGTATTTTTGGCTATCGGTTCACTATTCTGAACAAGAAGAATTACTGCAGTACACTTTACAGCTAATCCCACACAAATGATGTAATTAATCTGTGGTATTTGACAAATTACACTAGGGTCTATTATATCCATCCGGTCAAAAATAAACTTAGATAAACATACAAAGAAGATTTTTTAAAACCTGCAGTATCACAGACATCAACAACGTGCCTCCTCTAAATAAATATTTTAAATAATAATAAAAATTCCCTGTACTGACACATAAAATCCAGAGATCCAAAAATATCACTACCCATCCCAAGAGTTAATGATAATTTTCTGAGTTGACTTTGTGAGTGTAAAATGAACTGTTATAAATTAATAAGGAAAATAGAAAGTAGCATAGTATTGCTTGCAAACTCAACTAGGTATCTTTTTTTAATGGAGGGTCAGTCCACTACCTGGCTATTTCATTACTCGGTGCCCTAGACAAGCCTCCGAGGGCCAACTGACTTGTTTTGCTCAGTTTCTCTCCCTGTTCATCCAATATGGAAGACATTGCTGAGAAGGACAGAGGTGGCTATGGATTCTACTAGGTTAGGTATTCAAGTATGGGTAGGTATTCATATCTAATTACCTGACCTCTGACCCAATGTGGATGTAATTCTGGAGCAGTACATTAAAAGCTACGATGATCCTACCAAGAAACGCAGGAAATAACCTTTCCTTCTCCCCCAAGAGGATCACAACAAGGTGCTTCAATGCCTGCCTTTTCTATGGAACATTAGTCTGTAAAGGGGGAGGGGGCAGTTCCTTGTTACTCCCCGTGAATGGTGAGCAAAGGCCTTTGGGGATTTGAGTGAGGGAGGAACAGAACCCAGAGCTAAGTGCTTGGAAATCCTGCCAAGAGTCTGCGGTTAGATTCTACTTATCTCTGGATAAGAAATCCGTGCTCGGTGAACTTATGTGTTTAAGAAATTCAACCAGAATATAAATAAAACACAGGTCCTATTTCAAGAGACCAGCTCACAGAGCACAAACATTTCTTACTGTGTGATAGAGACAGTCCAATCACAGGTGATGGCCCACCTTCAGGAGGGTGCGATTCTGCGTTTCCTTACTGTCCCCCAACTTTCCAAGCTATGCCTTGTCCCCAGCTCTCTTCTTTTTCAGTCTCTGTGTAATTTCCTTCCACCTCCTTTAGGAGATAGTGGGGCTGGAGTAGGGTGTGAGGCAACTCTGTCCTCCTGTGTGGATCATGTCGGGCAGGCGGTAATGGCCCATCCCTTGGTTGGGGACGAGAAGAGGAGACAGCACAGGCACCAAAGTCCCCATCTGAGGGAAGGAAGGTACACTGATTCTGTCACAAGTTCTTCTCAAAGGCTATCTCTGAGGGTTCTTTTTCTTTCTTTTTTTTTTTTTCAAGACTCGGAGTGGATTGTTGATGGACAAGAAATAGGAATGAGGCTTATTTAAGGTACAAAAATCTTGTATTTGTAATAACCTAAATTTATTGATATAAAACAAGTCTTTTAAAGACCCCCTAAAGTACCCAATATAAAACAGGAATTACTTATCCTAGATCACCCTTGGTTAGATACACATTATTCCCTGTGCAAAAAGCTGGTGGACATGAGTAAAAGCCGCTGGGTTTATAATTTAAGAAAGTGTTTTTCCCCCCTCAACAATACAGGTGTAGGGTTGAAAGCTATCTGCATCAGAGGAATATTTTCTTAGGCATTTTGGATGCTCTTTTTGCAATACTCTTGCTTCTCAATTTATTACAAAGGTGTCATGGGTCTCCCTCAGTGGAAGGTGACTCAGATTAGAGTAACTTTGACACAACTGGCCAAGAGGGAAACAAAACTTCATTTGCTAGATAACCCAAATGTGTAGCTTAATATGTTTACCAAGGTAAGAAATCATTCTCACTCCCTTCCCAGTGGAGAATGTCCCTGCATGCAGCAGAATGTAGTGCCAGTGAGGCCACTGGACCGCCAGCGCCTGGCTGCCGGGTGATCAGGGCCACCTCAAATATCGGGCAGACCCTGACCCAGCAACGGCACACACCCCGTCGCTCTCTTATGATTACCCCTGTGTGCTATGTTAACCAAAGTAGGCAAAATATTTACGAAACCATTGTTTTCTGTAAAGCAAAATAACTATATACAATTCAGGATTCTTTTCTCTTCTAAAAAGGTACAGATGGCATGAGCGGAACATCGGCAGGAAAATTATTTCGGAACCTGGATGCATAATAAATAAACATGATAGATGATTATGATTTCAAAGTTCTAAGGGATCACGAAGTCATAAAAAATAGAGTTAGGAGAGTGAAAAACAACTGATTGTGACGAGTATTGAGAAATACGACTGCATGAAACTTAAAAAAAAAAAAAAAAAATCCACAATCCTTAATTGATCCCAACTCTTAGAGGGACAGGAACCATTATAGAAACAGGTTTCAGTTTTGCTACCGAAGTGTTATTCCATTTTAAGTATCTTGTGAATTTCTGGTTTGCTTCTGTAAACTTGCGAAAGAAGTGATGAGAGATTGCTGATGTGTGGTGACATGACCGAGCCGTGGGCCGGAACGCTTCCTGTCCTCAGCTGGTCTCAGTGGCCTTCGTCACTACTTGATGAGCAGGCCCAGTCGTAGATGACCAAGGGAATGCTGACCAGGGAGAACAACACCCCCAGGACCAAGAAAAGGGTGGCCTGGAGCAACATAAAGGCATGGGTTATTTTCAGAGAAGCCAACATCTCCCACATACACCTGGGGAAAAAATAGAAATGCTTTTCCCTCTCTTTTTGTGTCCCCTTGTATTTGGAGTTTGTTACAACCATTGCCAAACTGTGAGAATCATTCCAAGATTGTATCAAGGAGGGCGAACCCAGAACTAGCTACGCAGGGCCATCCTCCACATTCTGTTCTTGGACTTCGTGGTCACCTCAGAATGAATCTGTTCTGTAACTCACTAGGTATCCTTACAGTTTCTAAGATTACAACAACAACAACAACAACAACAACAAAGAAAGGCCTTTGAAAATGTACGGGTCATTTTGTTACTTTTCACCAACCGAGGTTATCACTGGCAGGCAAACATTTCTTTTTGAAAAAGTGGGGAAAAAAGATATATAAAAGCAAAGTCGATCTGATCAAGTGAAATGGGAAATGGATGTCCAGAACTAAGTTACTCTAAGGGTTGAGGAAGGCCAGAAGGGGGACAGGTCACTAAAACCAGGATCTGGAGAACATGAGATTAGAAATTGCTTGGCCTTGGAAGTATCCAGTGAGAACTTTGCAGGGAGAAGGCTGAAGTAACATGAGAGCCAAGGGGGCTGGACTGGAACCTGGAGGATAGAACTAAGGGAAGGAGAAGAGACAAATGGTGGGGTTGTACACAGGCTTACTCTCGTAGGTCTGGTCTAACTCCCAGTAGGGCCCCACAAGGACAGGAGCCCTTGTCTAATGCCATCTGCTAGCTCCTACTACCAGTTTTAACACGGGAGCAGGGTTGGGGAGGCCCAGAGAACTCATGGGCAACAGGCCCCTACCACTTTCAGATGTAATCTAAGTGTGTTTTACTGCTATGCCAGAGTGACTGCTCCTTCTCTTGTGAAGCCCCTACTGGTACGGTTTAGAAGGACTTGGAACTTATGGTTTCAGGGATAATCCTGCTGGGGAGGTAGATGCTGTACCAGCATCAGTGCTGCTTCTCCTAAATGCACCAGGATGATCCCTCCTGCTTCCATCTCTCACCCGGGCCTGTTGACTCGGGTCATGTGTGCAGCTGGAGCGCTTACACTATCTGGGAGGGCAGCTGGGAAGCCTTCTTCGAGGCCAAACACAATGGTGCTCCAGAAGGTGCTCAGGCAGCAGCCACTTCACCCCTGCTTCCCTCACTGTCTCCAAGTGCACCACCTTCAAGATGCCTTTGAACTTCACCAGACCTGGAAACAAGAATCCCAATATAGAAAGGTAGTTTCTGAATCCAGGTCTGTTGTTCCAAAGTATTTCTGTCAAATCATAAAAAGGCTCTTTAAGTGACCTCAGCCGTTTTAATGAAGGCATCCCATGTTCCCTGGGATGTCCCAAAGATTTCCGGGACCAGGAATTGTACAAAAACAGTGGATTGCATTAAATCTTCGAGTCCCTCTCCCTTTCCTAGCTTCTAAAGACAAGGCATCACCTTACAGAGACACAGGATGACAAACGTCCAGTTTCCCAGCTGGCCCTATCCTAGCTCAGAGCAAAAGTTAGGCACAGTAAGAGCAACACATTTTGAGAGAACAGATCAGATTCTGATAGGATATTTTAAATCTCCCAAAGGGGAAAACTATAGGACTGCTGCTCCCCTCCTGAGGCCGCTAAAAGTAGGATTAGGTGCGGGAGATGGGCTACTTGGTAAATAAATGAAAAACTAATCAGAAAAATTAGAGTGGCTGGCATGAGACATACCCAAATTCTTTGAGTTCCTTTATCTCCATCCTGGCTTGTGATTTTTAAATAAAGAGATGAAGGAAGAATGAAAATAAGCATATTAGCAGATGTGACTCCTGTAAAATAAGAAAAAAAAATTGAAGTTGTTATGGTGAAATTTTAGCTTTCTAAACAGCTGTTGTAGAATGATAAGTGTAAAGTTCATAAAGCCTTACCTACGACCCCAAAAATATCCTTCATGGAGGGTATGAAGATCACCAGCAAGTTGATAATAACCAAGAGTACGAAGGTAACCAAGATATGACGACACAAATTAAACTTTGTTTTCTTAGCCAGTTCAAATAAAGACGAACGAACCTACAGGAAAAGAAAACAGAGGCTCTGTGAGGGCCCCAGCACACCAGCCTTCACGTCCTCAGCAGAAACTCATGTCCTGGTGCACAGGAGTCTGGGAAATGTTTTGTAAGACCTTGTGCTGTATTACAGGCAGGGGGCTTGACTTAGGGAAAGTATGTTTATTTACAAACAGGTAGTTTGCTCTGGTGGGGGATAATTTTATCTATGACTAAGTGTGCTCTTCCGGTCCCTTTCTGTTCTCTCATCACGCACGAGCAAGATTCAAACACTCTGTCTACATTTCTTTGTGAAGAAGGAACAGATTAATGAGAATTAAGATTCATCTCGTCAGAGCCCACCCTATCTCACTGACCCTACTTTCTTTCCGAAGAGCCTTAACCGAGTCTTGGGGTGCCTCCCTGGTACGGTTCCCATGACACTGGGCAGTTCCCTGAAACAGGCTTTCTCTGGAGCAGGCTCCGAACACGGAAGGGAAGGCGAGACCTCAGCTTTTCTTATAGGGCCCCGAGGCCTGGTACTCACCGTGAAGAATAGCACGGGCACTGTGAGGATGACAGCGACAATCACAGCCAGCCGCACTGTCAGGATGAGAATGTCATCTTTACTCTGGTACTTGTGAAGGAGGTCCGAGTGCACGTTTTCTAAAGCAAGGAAAAGAAGGCATTAAGAAAGAAACAAGGCACGTTGCTCAATGACAGTTTATCTGAACAACAAAGAACTTGTCACCTAAACGGCAAGGAAAGCAATGTTCTGGGTGTTGAAGTAACTATTAAAGCAATTTGTGAAGCTGAGAAGAAAAATGCCCTGTGTGAGACAGGCTCCACCTGTCTGTACGTAACTTTAAAAGGAATCTACAGTCATCGCTAGAAGCAGCTACACAGCGTGGGGATGCTCGATTTACACCAAGTTCAATCTAGGTGTAAACGGGGGTTAAAAAGAACATACAGTTGAAGCACAAAACACCTCTTTTTTTTTCTTAGAGATTTTCAATTTATTTGAGAGAGAGAGAGAGCACGAGTGGGGTGAGGGCCAGAAGGAGAAGCAGGACCCCCACTGAGCAGGGAGCCCGATGCAGGACTCAATTCCAGGACGCCGGGATCACGACCCGAGCCAAAGGCAGATGCTTAACGACTGAGCCACCCAGGCGCCCCGCACAAAACCCTTCTTAATCTAGACTTTCCCCCACTTGGTGCCACTCATCAGACGACGCTACACTGTCTCAGCCTTGCCGGTGGATGGCAGGCCACTCAAAGCCTCTTTCAGACCCTCCTCTTGTCACTCAACTTCCAGGGGCCAAGCAACACAGGTGCGAACTTCACCACCACAGGAAAGAATTCTCTTCCATGTATGTTTTTCTTATTTAAAAAAAAAGTATCTAACTCATGTACCACTTTGAACTTTTTCTTAACTCTGAGCTTCAGAACATGATTTCAAAGACAACCCAAGCTAGAATGGCAGTCCCTGCGAACGCTCACTGTTTTGACAAGAGCTCCTTCCCCTCTTGCTGTGTCTCCTGTAAGGTCTCCTCACTGTACCAGTCTCAAGGTTCTGGGGGTGGAATTCCAATTCTATTCTGTGCCATCGATTGGTCTCAGTTTTGGAAAAGGGAGCCTAGGTTATAATAAAAAACCTCATTAGTTCTAATTTTCTTGAATCAAAATTTATAAACATCTAAAAATAGCTGAGCCGTTTTCTTTATCCGAAGAGTACAAAAGGGTTTGGTATTTTATTTTATGTGGGGAAAAAATATGGATTTGCAAAGAAAACTCATGGCTTGAACAAGGTAACAGAAAGACTGTTTGACTAACATGAAGCTCTCCCTCCCTCTCTTTACCTACTCCCAGCCCTGTAACTCTGCAGGAAACCTAGAAACACTATTTTTATGCAAAAATGCAACATGGCATTTATGGATTCATCAGACAATGCTGTTTGCCATTGCTTGTGAAAATGGTAATAATGCAACTGTATAATCAGGGTAGCCATTCTCTCCAGGCTGAATTAATCATCTCCAAACGTGTTTAAATTTTGAGACATTTGTGTTTATGGGGGGGGAAAAGTACCCCAAAGAAATATTATTTAATAGAGAACAATGTGAAATATATGTATTTAAATTTAAATCAGGTCCCAAATTACAATGGTAATGAAAGATGTCAAATACAACTTGAGGATCATTTGAATAGGAGAGGAAGAAGACCTAATAATATTAAAGAAGGAAAACAGGGCCAATAAGTTACAAATGAAAACCAGTTGTTCTCTTTTTCAGATTTCATTCCATTGAACCTTCTCTGCCATTCCTTCAAATCTTCGCAGGGCTCCAACTTCCAGTGAACAATCAGGCGTTTTATTTTTAATTAACACGAGTGTCATGAGTATAGCACTCTGCTCTTTCTCACTTTCAACATCTGTCTCTGTCTCTCTTCTCTATTAATGGAATCTGACCCAATTCGCAACAGCAATTAGGAAAGCCTTCTCTGGTATAGTTTTAAACTTTCCTCAGTAAGGGTGGCATGCTTATAAAGTGCAGTTTCTTTTAAGGACAGTACGAGGAGAAAAAATTTACAGTATCTTGTTTCAGTAATTATTCTATTGTGCAGTCTGCACAAATATGTAAAGGAATCATCACCATTCACTTTGAGTAGAAGAAAAGACCAGCAAAATCAATGGGTAGATCTGTTGCATTTTTGGGCTATCGTGTTAAAAGTTATCTGGATACTGGGGTGCCTGCGTGGTTCAGTCAGTTAAGCAGCTGACTCTTGATTTCAGCTCAGGTCATGATCTTAGGGTCCTGGGATTGAGCCACGTGCATTGGGCTCTGGGCTGAGCAGGGGGTCTGCTTCAGGATTCTCTCTCCCTCTCTGCCCTTCCCCCGCCCCCCCACCCCCCGCCAGCACTCTCTCTCTCTTTCTCTCTCTCTTTAAAATAAATACACAAATCTCTTAAAAAAAACATTAAAAGTTATTTGGATACTGATTTTTACTAATTTATTTAAAAATACCTATGTTTATGTGCTAACAGAAGTCACTTACCATAGAACGTCAAGTAGCCAAAAATGGCAGTCAAGAAGTACATAACAAACATGGCGAAAAAGGAGATATTGGAAACCATCTGCATCTTTTTCTGTGATCGACTAAGAACAAAGATAAGGGAGTTTTAAAAATTAAAAGCCATGTTACTGAATTTAAGTACCAGTGTTAACACTGAAGAATACTAACAACTTTCTATCAGGCTAGGGAAGATCTGACCAGCTAAGATTACCCCCCTTCCACCTCCCCTGCCCCCAGCAATTATACCAGTTTAAAATAAATTCTTTTATACCAAACAAGTATTGTGAGGGAGAGATTCATGGAACTACCGATCCCTCAAATGTCCTTCCCCATTCTTTTCAAAGAATATCAGGTTCTCATCTGAAGGGCAGAGAATATTTTTTAATATTTATTTTTGATATTATCTCCATACTCAGCATGTAAGGGGGAAAGGGCAGAATAAATTCAAATGCTGTTCTCCCAGCCCAGAGATCAGGGGCAAAGCTGGAACTTGACCTCAGGTCTTCCATTGCTAAAGCTATTATTTAGGTTCCTTTTTTCCCACTGAGTAGCCTCAGTGATGCACCTGGAAGTCTATGTTTCCAGAGCAATAAGTACCCAAGTGATCACAGCTGTGATGATGAAGGGCTCTATCTCCTAGGTCAAGTTTACTCTGGGAGTTTGGGTGAACCTTTAAGTTTCTTTAATGGCCCAAATAATTCATCTGTAAGACTTGTACTCAGTAACAGACCACTATAGTGGTAACATTTGTTTGTGTCATAACAGGAAAAATTGAGAAGTACACACATCAGAAAATTACAAACTAAAAGCTGGACTATTAAATTTAAAAGATGTCAAAGACATGTTTAAATGTCCTAAGCATACGATCATAAAGTAGGGCTGATGTACACATAGTTAGATGTAGATATTTCAAAACTTACCCATATATCAATTAAATATGAAAGAGGAAGAGTCATGAGTTAATCAATGCTAAAGAACATTTTATTTTTCAAAATGGAAATAGACAGCTATATTGTATATCTTTTCTGAGCTTAAGACGATGCCATGAAGATTATTTTTATCTGTAAAGTCTGCTAACAGTATGCTAAAAGAGAACCCAGGAGGAAATTTATAAGCAGGACTTTAGTTTTCTCTAAAACAGCAATCGAAAACAAATCCATAGAATCATCTTAATAGTTTAAGATGAACAATTTTCTCTTGTCCAGTTTGTGGCCTTAACATTAATTTCTTTGCCTGTTTCGCAGCCGTTTCCATCTAAACCAAAAGAGGCAAATCAGACACAACGCATTTTGCAGTTGATACATGAATCTGGTTATTATCATGCACTTGCAAAATAAGCATAAGTGACCTAAAGCAACACAAATCCTTGAACTCTCCTAAGTAACACAGTATGCGAAAAACCACTTTAACAAAAAAAGTCCACATAATTGGCCACTTTATATATTTATGGCCAAAACATACTGCAGTTTTCTGATTCTTGCTGTTCTTTTTTTTCCTTTAATATAGTACTTGCTCAAGAATGGCAGAAAGTAAATGTTGAAGCAGGGTAATGAGTCCATGGGGGTTCATTATACAAATCTAGTCATTTTAATGCAGTACTTGCCTATTAACGAGGGGATGTAAAAAATGCTTAAGGTAAAAAAGATAAAATGATTAAGGTAAAAAAAGCAAATCTCTTACTCTTTAAGCTCACTGTAAATTGGCAGGACTGACGGGTGGCAGACAAAAGCAAACGCAATGGTTGGTAAAGCATACACAGTCTATTTGAAAGAGAAAAATAAACGTTAAGAAGAAGCATTTTTACTCTAAAAATTATCCCGCTCCAATATTTCTGGGCTGTCGTTTTCTCCGACAGCTCTCCAGAATCCCTGGATTATTCGGTTATTAGGAGGGCTTTGATAGCGAAAATAGAAGCAGCTTTTCTAAGAGAGCTTATCTAGTGTGAGACGTGAGGCACTTGGCACATAGGGGTTCCAGGTGCGCCTCACCTGCGGCGTTAAAATTTTACGTGCTTCAGGCAAAGCATCAGCCCATATTTACATGGCACTGGCCGGTCACCTGACCCTTTCCCTGCATTATTTCACGGAGTCTCTACAACAACCCTGAGCAGTAGAAAGACCACTGATGCTCTCCTGACTCCCTCCAACAGGTTAGGTGACACGCCCGGGACTTCTTCCATCTCCATTCCACTGCTCTTTGCTCTATAGGACGCATCAAATCAGACTTAAAGGATGGCATCTAGGGACGCCTGGGTGGCTCAGTCAGTTAAGCATCTGCCTTCAGCTCAGGTCATGATCCCAGGATCCTGGGATCGAGTCCCACATCAGGCTCCTTGCTCAGCGGGGAGCCTGTTTCTCCCTCTGCCTGCGGCTCCCCCTGCTTGTCTGTGCTCGATTGCTCTCTCTGACAAATAAATAAATAAAATCTTAAAAAAAAAAAAATGGCATCTAAAAAGACAACTACTTCCACAGTCACCACCTCGGCTGTGTCCTTAGAGTTTCCAGAGAGAGCGAGATATCTCTAAAAGGAAGAAAAGTAATATTTCTCGTGCTCTCATTCTGTGCAAGCACTGGACCAGGCCCATTCTAAAAAAAACCCTGTGAGATACGGAACAGAATCCTTGTTTTTCACATGGGGTTTGGTAACTTGCCGAAGGATTTAAATCCAAGCATGATCGGTTCCCTAGTCCACTGTTCCCCGTGCTATTAACAACGCCCCAACTATATGAATGTTTTCTAAGTGTCAATTTGTGTATCTGTATTTGGTATCTGTATTTCAACTGTGCGAGCTGGGGAAACTTGAGGGACGCCTGTCACCACCAGGGAAGAGCAGTGGGCTAAGGATGGTACTAATCTGTTTTTAAAGATCTACAAGGAAGACAGGAGCTGAGACAATAATCCAGAAAGAGATTTTTACAGAGATGCTTAAGGTTGTCCTTTATGTAAACTGGATAAGAGGAAGCATGAAATATATGTGTCTATTTCTCAAAGGTCTCTAAATTATGGAATTTGGTAAGCAGCAGTATGGTGTTCTATTGAGAATAAGTACTTTCAAAGCAGTTTAATTGAAACAAATATGAGAACTACAATGCCCTTAATAAAATGCTCTTTTTTATATTTAAAAGATAAGGAAACTTACCTTTGAATTGAAGGTAACGTATTTTGGCGTACACATGTCAGGGTTTGTTAAATTAGCACTTATTGTTGAATTTAGCTCTGGAACAACGCAGAGAATTTGAAATTTCTTATAGATAACCTGGTATTAAGAAATACAGGAGAAAAAATATAGACTTTATCAAATAAAACCAAACAATGAATAATTACTGCATGGCATTGTATTATGGCAAAACCAAATCAACCGTTTTCATCAGCACTTACCACTATTAGGAAAAAAACCATACAGCTCAAAGAAAATCCACTAGTATAGCCAAGATACCCTAAAAGAAAAGTTGAAAAAATTTACTGTTATTATTTCACATATCACCTTGTTTCTTTCAATGCATTATTTCCAGCATAGTTCCAATAGTATACAAATACACCTATGTGAATATAAGATTTATTATTTGAGAGTGCTCCTTTATTTGGCAAAGTAATGGTGACTTTAAATTAAAATATTATATTATTGCTTTGATTCCAGTTTTCCCTAATACACTAGACAATGCAGATCCCAGATAGGGAAAAAGAGCCTCCCAAATTTGGCCCAAGCTCTCTGCGGCTATACTCTATTGAAGTCTTCAGGCCAAATCTATTTACTCCTTATCTACTTGATAGTTCTTTATTATGCACCTATTGTGTACATACTGAATATCAGCTACAATACTTCTCTTCCCAGATGAGGGGCATACACAGAGGAGATGAAGTGATTTCTAGGAATAAATTGAGCATCTGGGGATCTTCACCTTGCTCCCCCTGGACTCCCCAGCCACTGTAACATCCACAAAGGCAGAGTTAAGCGGTCTCTGGGAGGCTGCACTATTCTCATCCCTGCAGAAGAAGAGCCCTTCCCTCCTTAAATTTAAAAGAGCTACATGTATATATACAGAGAAGCCAAAACACAGAGCTAGAAACCAGAAAATTAAGTCGTTTTTAAGATCTACTTCTAGATCTTACATAACAGCCACAGAGGCTTGATATTTTCCATACAAAACAAAACACTATGGTTAGCAATCATTTGGAGGAAGAACTTTAAATGTCTTCCTTGAATTCGCCCAGAATTAAAGGAAATGCGTTTTGGACTGCATAGCAGTCTGGCCACATTATTCAATGTATACAATCCCCGTAACATCAGGCATACTGGTCTCCAAATATAAACATACACACAAAAAATGTCAAAACTAAGTGGATAGGACTTAGTGATTATCTGCAACCTCTGACCTTTTACTTCTCTCTTTCCCTTCAATGAAGCAAATAATTGAAATTGGTTAGACTCTGATAATTTAAGAATGATTCATAATACTTTAGGGGATAAATATAAGTAACTTTCTGTCTTGATATTAGATTTGAAAATCTACTTATCTGAATAATCAGGATATTTAAGACCTTGTATAAGGAGAATTCCATTTTCTGCATTTTTCTCAGAGTAGCCTGTTTTAAGTTGTGCTATTGGATATAGCACTGTGTCTGTCGCTGGCTCCAGAACGTCACTGCCCCCTAACCCCACAGCTCAGTAGAAGGATTGCTTAGGAGGTCACATACTGACCAGTGTTTTTATCCTATATTAAAGTCAAGCCTGATTAATACTTGTAATTTATCATTCACTTAATCTTTACCCTACAAGTGAAAGTAGAGGAGACAAAGTTGTTCATTTTTATTAGGTTTCTGACTCATCTGGGCACTGCAGAGACTATGATAAAAGCAAGCTCTTTCCTTACCTAAGTTCTTCAAGAGACACAGAGGGAGGATTATGCCAAAAGTAACTACCACCACCAGAACGCGGCCATCCACATACCAGGCTCTGAAAAAGGCATTTAAGTGGCTGGGTCATATTTTTGTAGAAAGTCAAATTTTTTCTTAAATATAAAATTTCACAATATGTTTTAATGAATTTTTACTATTATTAATTTTTACCATTAATTTCTATCATTATTCAGGTTTATCCAAACACTTTAACCCAACCACTCCTCATCTACTATCATCTCTCTCCCAAGTGATGGAAGAAGAGATTTTTTTTCCCTCCCCCATCAGCTAAATGTGGCATTCCTCTGAATAATTTACATGGTTTCAAAGCTGAATGCACACACTGCATTCTGTCAGATTACAACATGTCTTATCAATTATTTAAGGAGAAGTTCCTTTTTGTTTTGCTTGGCTAATACCATTGAAAAACAAGTCAGCACAGGTAGGCATTGCTTTCTCCCTAACCTCTTGTATTTGACCTTGAGTGCTGATGACAGAACATGAGGAACTCTGGCTCCTATGATTCTCCCTTGAAAGAAAACAGAGAAACTAAGACTGACAAGAACTGTTAAACAGGAGGGAGTCAAAACAACGGATGTGCCAGGTGTAGCTCCAACATTTTCCAAGCTTAGCTCTATCTTTAATGAAGTTGGCTCGTGGAAATCTTGCTCCCTTAAGAAAGAGACTAGGGTCTTAATGTTTTTGCATGTTCCACTTCTGTGTTAAATATACATCTGTGTTAAAAATACTCTGTATCTGTTCTGTTTTGTAGAAACTAGATATAGATTTCGGGCTCTCTGGGAGACGCTGGATATACTGTTTGCAGCCTGACAGATAAATCTACCTTTTAAATGTTCATAGCCAAATGGCCTTCCCTGCTTCTTTCATTTATATAATAACCCCAGAAAAATTTGTTGGTAAAACAAAGAAAGAGAAAAAACAACCCAGGGAAAACTCAGGTTCCTGCAGTTTTCATAAAACAAAAACTTTGGTTAGCCCAAATTTAAATTAGAAAGATTTTCGTTATCTTACAAAAAAATGATCTATAACTTACGAAAATGCCTCTTCCTTTCCCATGAGAAACTTTATGGCGGAGGGTAGTTCATTTTTTACTATGAAGAGGTAGCTCAGCATTGCTAGAGGAAAATGAGAACATTTTTAGAAAGAAGATACTAAGGCTCATGTTGCAAGCTATATAAAAGGCTACCAGCCTGTTCTTAGACTGACCTTCAATAAGACACAAAGACAGTTTTAGCTACTCAGTATACTTGGTTTTAAATAAGTGACTGCTCTCTCTGCTTTACTTTCCATGTGCCATTTTAGCTATGAGAACGATACAGCTTCCATTTTGTTAAAATTCATGTGGCCACCCAACCACCAGAATTAGAAAATATAATAATATTCACATACTTTTAAAGTTATGTATAGAAAAGCATGTTCTTTTTACCTCCAGTGTTCTGTAGAGAGGTGGCTCCAAAGATTACGAGCTTCCCTGTGGTGCCAAAGACCTGTTCTCCCAGCTTTTCATAAACCATGCAGCCTATTTAAAAATCATAGTTGAGAACACAAGAAATGACAGGGATCTAAAAGTTAAAAAAAGCCAAGATTTCTTCATTCTATGGACTCTTCCCCAAGTTATTCTTTCTCAAAATCACACAAATAGCCATTTGGGCTTTGCAAGGGTTAAAGTGTTGCAACCTCCTGACATTTTAAAATGTCAGACATGGCCACCATTTCTCCTTTTTCAGGTTGGCTACAAAAGCATTACAATTCAATTATTAGGTCATAAGGCTTATTTTTTTTTAAGATTTTATTCATTTATTTGACAGATAGAGAGACAGCCAGTGAGAGAGGGAACACAAGCAGGGGGAGTGGGAGAGGAAGAAGCAGGCTCACAGCGGAAGAGCCTGATGTGGGGCTCGATCCCAGAATGCCAGGATCACGCCCTGAGCCGGAGGATTCCTACTCTGATCTCCTTTTCAGGTCTGGTGCATATCGTTAAAGTAAAGATTTGGTTTAAAAATAAAAAGTCCCAACTTTTGGGACAAAAGTTTCCTTTTCAATTAATTACATGAACTGATGAGGCTAACAAGGAATTATCTTAATAACATTCCGTGAATGCCTCATGTGTCCTAAGCACAAAAACAAACATGTAATAGTCAACACCAGAATGTTGATCATTTGTAAAATTTAGTTCAAAGATATGCAACTCAGAAAAGAGACCAATAGATGAATCTGTCAAAAGAATAATTTGGCTACAGCAAAATCCTAACATGTTCAACTGTCTCATCTCAATAAATACTAAGCTGCTAAACCATTCATTTAAAAAAACACGTTTATATTTCTTTATGACAGTTCGGCTCACGTTTTCAAAACGTTCACAGAAAGCAATATGGGTCAGACTATAATTAAAGTTTTGTTTAATCTCTCATAAGACTGTTGTTTAAACATGACAATGGTAGATCCTCCATCCATTACAAAATGTCCCAGTTAAATGGAGTCACCCCTGCACAGTAATAGTTGGCCAATGTGGTTTTAGCTAAAGTAAAACTCAAAGTATTACAAACAGACCCCATTTGTCCCAGGAACAGAAAATAAACACTTCAGGTATTACACTGCGCAGAACTTGGAGCCTTTCCACAGCATCCTTGCTCCCACATTGCCTCGGGCGTAACATTTTCTCCTTGGAATATACACAAAAAAGAATGAAAGCTCTGTTTACTTTTAAAATCCTGGAGGCTATGATATCAAAACATGGGATCCTTGTTCTGAATTTATAAAGACCTAAGGAAAAACTGAAGCCTTTCACATGAAGTCATCTTAAACTAGAAAAACAGGTATAATTGGGGGTTTGCTTTAAATGGCAATGCTATTCTCTCAGTGTTTAAGACAATTTAATTTCCATGGTGCTGTGTCTATTTCTCTGGGTAAATACCACCGTAGGTTTTCAAGGGACTGTAGGTCAAAGTACTCTTCAATAAGTAGTTGCTGAATCGGGAGGGCATCACTTGTTCACAATATCACCATGCAAATCATTCACCCCGGCTTTACCAAGATTAGACATATTATCAGCTTACCTGTTTCCTTTGAACAGATCAAAAGAAGGTTTATTGAATATATAGATAGCAGTGTCACAGAAGTCAAAAGTATCCTAAAGCAAAGAAAATAAGTCTTGTAATAACTGTAAAAGAACATACTCGGACCTTACATTTTAGAAGGGCAAAGGCTTATTTATGTGATTAACACTGTTTTTGTTGGTAGCATCCAAATTATGGAAACTATTAGTCACACCCTCTTTAAAATCCTCAATAAAAATGTTCTAACAAATAAAGAGCTGCTCATTAGAATCTGAGTAAACCTAATAGTGCAAATCCTCTACGTTAATTCAAAGCCTAAATAGCTCTCTGAGGTCATTTCAGTTGAGATGACTTCCAGACAGTATTATGAAAGAAAGCTTTTATGGTCTATGATGCATTTTCTGTTACATCCGAGTGAGAAAGTGTGAAAGAGGTGTGGAGCGGGGGAGGGGGCTGAAGGAAAGGCTTGTAGTGACTCTTAGGTCGATGACTATGTGATTTAGGCAACTTGCTCAATTCCTCCTATCCCTGGATTCCTCACCTATAACACAGACACAAGCTAAATGATGTCTAAGGTTCTTTTCTTCTAATTACTCTGTGGCTATTTTTGAATCTATATACTAGACCACTGAGGTAATTCACTTTTTTTGCACCTGGTTCCTCTTAAAGACTAAGCACTTCTTTAACTGATGGGAAATTTTTGACAAGCAAAATGAAAAGCCTTTTTTGAATGACGAACTCATGTTTTTGTTTTATTATCAAACCCTCCTCAAGAAAAAGAACAGTTAAAATGATATGGGAGATAGATTATTTCTGAATCATTTGGTTAAAACAGATTTGGTAATTGAAAATAAAGCCTATCTGCTAAAAAGAAAAAAAAATTCCAGTCCCCCAAATGAAACCACTCACTCTCTGATGTAGGGAGTGCAGTTGATTCCACATTTGAGTAATTAAGGCAATGATTTTTTCTACCAAGTGCCATTGAGAGGTACTTGGCACATCATGCAATTCTCTCTGTGTGGGCTCTCTCTTCCCAACCCCACACCCCCACCCCGCACAGCCAGTGGACACTGTCCTTGGGCCCAGCTCAGATGCCACCTCCTGAGGTGCCTTCCCTTGCCCCAGGCAGGAAGAGCTCCATGGCTCTCTCATGTCTTATGGTGTTTTGCTTCTCCGATGTGCAGTGCAGCCATAAGGAGATCAATGGGGGAGTACAGAATGGTTAACTGTAGAGCAGACCAAATGCCAGATATTGGTCACAAAACAGAAGCAATGGACAGAGCTCAGCCGAGGTAAAAACAAACACAGGGAGAAAGAACAGAAAACTTCTCTGGGTGAAGACCAAACTAACCAGCTAATATAAAGGGGAATTTAGGTGACGATATGATGGTAAGGAAATATATTCAGACATATATTGACTTGGCTAAGATGCTTGAGTGGGAGGGTGATTAAGAAGGTAAGTCCCTTATTATCTATTCCGGCTGAGGGACAGGAGAAACTGAGAGTAGGCAATTATTCACCCAACCAATAGTTCTGAGATATGTAATGGAACACCATTTGATAGGCTCTGCCAGAGAGGAAGATACAGGACCCAACTGTAGTATGATTTTTCTTTCATCTTCTAAGAGATAAACAATATTTATTCTGAAGAAGCAAGCTTCGAATTTTGCTCAGAGTTCACTTATTTTTTAGGGACACTGAACACGAATGGGCAACTCCTACGTGTGCATGCGACAAGCCATAGAGGACTTGGGCGTGACATGGACTAGCATGGGCTTCCTGTTGGGGGTAGGACGGACTCAAGTTTCTGCTGTTCTAGAGTGACCACGTACCCTGTTGAGTCTATTCTCCTGGGACTGACTTGGAGAGGAGAGGGGATCCTGCCACCGGGCCCCAGGCTAATGAGTAGAGAGTATGACCTTGCAGGCACCATGTGACTAGCAGGAGGGACAATTACTAACGTCTACATGATAATTAACAAAAGGCCCTAAGCCTAGAAGGACTGGGTACTTATTAGCAAAGGAAACATCTGTTCCCTCAGCTAGCGGCCCCTGGGACCACATGGCTCTTGCACATGGTTGTCTCCCGACACATTTCGTGGGGTGAATCTCTTTGTAGGTGATGCTCAGCTGGCTTGTGGCCCTTGGCAAGAAGGGAAGGATTTCTTCATAAACTCCTATCACCTTTTTTTCTCTTCCCAGGAGAAAAGTGTTGGTCAGGGAAGGTATTAGCAGGGAGTTCATCTATCTTCTCCCCCACACTTACCAACAGCAGAGTGAGGTCCTCCCACCGTGATGAAAATGACCCTCCTGCTCCCATGTGTAAGAGACGTAACGCTGCACCCCAGACAGAAGGCCCTGGAGGGACAGTCTGACAGCCTCTGCCTTAACCACCCCATCTCTGAAGATGGTCTTCCCCATCCTTCCCAAAACACAGAGCTTCTCTTCGAAAACCGAAAACTAATATAAAACAAAACCCTTTTTCTATCAGATCATAAAAGGCAAAACCTGTATGTAAAATTTTAAAACCGCTTTAGGCTATAAAAAAAAATCTGGTAGTATTAATGGAATTAAAATTTAGAGAAGTACACCTCTTTGTTTAGATTCTTAGAAAGAAACTCTAAGTTGTCTAATTGGCTGTAATGATGCCAGAATAGTTTAAGGGGATCCAGAGATGTCAAAGACACAAAACATAACATCAAAAAGAAAGAGCAGGAGGAATGACTTGCGAGAATGTAATGACTTATTTGAACATTTCTCCTGTCTCGAGTGTGATTGTACCTCTGTTTGTCCAATTAGATCTTTGTACATATAACTGTGGTTTGCTGGAAGAGAAATACACGCTGGTATTCCTATGCTAAGAGGAACGTGAGTGATTTGTTTTTCATCTCATCCGGACATCATGTTCGCTTTCCCACTTCTAATCACTGACAAGTTCTAATGTGGTTATGGCAAAAGCCGCTTGCTGAAAAAGGCGTTTCGGTGGCAACTGAACCTCAGCAACAGGGACAGAGCTGTCAAGGTGTTGATATTTCAGACTTATGTTCAGCCTTGAAGAGAAGAGGATCCAGAGCATGAAGCCAGACATGGGCACTGCGGGAGCAGCGGCAGGAGAGTTATCTAGGGAAGAACGTGGTCAGGAACTTCTGAGAACCCTCGCGTGTCAGCAACACTTTGAAAGAGGCAGTGCGGAGACATCCCTGGAGAGTTTGTGTCCCCTAAGGGGAAGAAGCCTGTTAGGAAACAATTCTAGACTCCAGGATCAGGGAGGGACCTTTAGACACCACCTCGTCCAGCTTTCCACCCAGCACAGGAAACCTCTCTGCTCTGTCCAACACACAGGCATCCAGGTCTGCAAAGTGTGTCACAGGGGACACATAGCCACCTATCCCATCCTGTTTCTGGAAAGTGCTGCATACAGGAACTGAGGCTGAGCTGAAACTACCACTGCCGTATCACCCTTTGGACCTACTGGAATCTACTTGAAATCGAAACCCTCTTCCACCAAACAGTCCCTCTGATGGTGCTCATTTTCAGACTCTGCCCTTTGACCTACACCTCTCCAATTCTTCCAGCTCTCATCCTGTGATGGGGCGTTCAGGCTCTTTACATCTCAGTGCCTCATCCACCCTTTTTCATGGCTGTGTGCCAAGAAAAGCACGGTGCCGTCACATCAGTTTGGTCCAAACAGCACAAAGCACATTAAGATTACTAACTTGAGCTTGACATCATGCTTTCTTGAAGGCAACCTATTTTAGTGTTCATTTTTACAGCAGCCAAGCCACACTTTTGATTCTTACTGAGCTTCTACTGGAAACTATTAGGCTACTCTTCCTGGTTCTATCCTGTGTATACTTTTTTTTTTGAAAGGATTCTGCACTTTTCCATTACATTTTATCTTTCCAGTTTTGTGATATCTTCTAAAATTGTTGATCCTTTTTATTTATGTATCAACTGCCTCATCGAGCTTCAAATCTTGAATTTGCCTTCATCCAAGTCACTGGTACTAACTTTGAATAGATCAAGACCCCAATCTAGAAAATGGCCCAGTGTCCCAACAACTGCTCCAGCCAGAAACCTGGAAGTCACCCTTGATCTTTTATCTACTCTCACATCCCTCACATCTACTCATTGGCAAGTGTCCTATCACTTCTCTCTCCAAAATAGTTCCTAAATCCATATGCCTTTTTTTTTTTTTCCATCTCCGCTGCTACTGCTCTGATCCAAGCCACCATCAACTCTAATTTCTGGGCAACTGTAGTAATCTCTATCTGTCTCTTGTTTCTTGCCCTTTCTGACCCATCTTCCACCCAGCACCCAAAGTAATCTTTTTATTTCATTGCTTTATCATGTTCCTCCATTACTAGACTATAGGACAGGCCATGACAGTTTAATTCAGAGTCATGGCCCATCCTATTTGCCTATTTGCACACAATACAAAACAAATCACATAGCAGACTCTTAGGTAAGAATAAGTGAATTTACAGAATATTAGTATCTCTTTTGTAAGTCATAGGAGATTATGCCAAATGTCTTGCTAAAATCAAGATACATTCTACCTAAGACAATTCTGTGACCTACTAGTGCACTATTATCTCAAAAGATGAAGTTAGTTTAGCACAACTATTTAGGAAAACCCTATTGGCCTCTATGGAGCAATATTTTCTACAGTATTTGCACATAAAAGCTATTTAATAACTTGCCCTTGAATATTGCTTGAGATCTACCTTTTACCACTTCTGAAAGCTGGGATGAAATCTGTCCATTTCTAGTCCTCTGGCGATACTCCTGCTCTCCATGATTTCTTAAATATTTCTGACAGGGGTCCTCGATATATTTAGTGTATTTGGTGCAAGAAAATTTTGGCTCTTACCTTAAACAATAACATCTAAACATCTATTTTAAGAACATTTATTTGTTATTGTTTTGAATCACATTGATAAGACTGTAATTCTTTATTCTCCCATAACTTACCCAAAGATTACATGGATAACATTATAATAAATTTCATTTCTTAAAGTACTATATGCTAATCAAATGGAAAACTGTGACAATAGAACCGAATATTTAAGGCAATTGAAATTTTTTTTTTTTTTAAGTGCCCAGCGTGGAGCCCTACACGGAGTTTGAACTCACAACCCTGAGATCAAGACCTGAGCTGAGCTCAAGGATCAGATACTTAATCAAGTGAGCCACCCAGGTGCCCCAGCAATTGAAATGTTCTATGCCATGACTGTGGTGGTGATTTCACAACTAGATTTGGGTAAACTTATCAAATCCCATCCTTTAAATTGGAGAATTTTATTGTGTATAAATTATACCTTTAAAAAAAAAAAAGACTAACCCCACATCACTTCAAGGATGATGAGACTATCTTTTAAAAGCCTAGCTGAACAACAAGGAATCATATGACATACTCTCCACCCAGCATCCGAGCCCTTGAAAGAGGTGGAGATGAAGCAGCAGTCAGCACCCCGGATCCAGAAATAGCTTCCATGGGGGTGTTCATATGGGGGTGTTCAGGGCTGCCATACAGGTGAGTGCTTTCAACTCCTCTAGGACCCATTCCTCTTAAAAAATAAGAGAACCCTTCCCAACCTTCCCTGCATGACTGTCCCTGTCCTCTCCCTTGCCAAAGTTTAAAGCAGCTGTCCTCAAACTTTAACGGTATATACGAATCTCCTTAGGATCTTGTTAAATCGAAGATTCTAATTTAGTAGATCTGGGGTGGGACCTGAGATTCTGCATTTCTCACAAGTTCCCAGGTATTTCGGATGCTGCTGGGCCATGGACTAGACTTGGAGTAGCAAGGATCTAAAGCTGCCAGCTCCAGCCCTGTGGCATAGAGATCTCGGTGTTTCTGTTTCTCACAACTGTGGAACTAGTGCCACATGGCCTGCCGCACTGTCTGCAGGTGGCTACACACTGTCTGCAGGTGCACAGAATCACCTATGACACAGACCCCACAGTTGTCCAAGTGAGACTGCAGTGAAAGGAACCATTTACAGCTGAATCATTATCATTCCTATGGGATGACAGCTCTCAGCGTGAATGCGAGGTCTGGTCTACTTCCTTTGGTCAACTTCCTCAGGATATTAGGGCATTATTTACTTCACCAACATGTATATTTTAAAATTGGGGGCACCTGGCTGGCTTAACCTAGTCGGTTAACTGTCTGCCTTTGGCTCAGGTCATGATCCCAGGGTCCTAGGATTAAGCCCTGCATCAAGCTCCCCTGCTCAGCAGGGAGCCTGCTTCTCCCTCTCCGGCTGCCCCCCCCAACTCATGCTCACACACACTCTCTCTCTCAAATAAATAAATAAAATTATTTTCAATGTCATACCCCTCCCCCACTCCAGCCACGTCTCTTTCCTTCCAAAAGGGATCTGAGGCTCATCACACTATAGAATTCTGCCTCTTCTAAACCCAGTTAAAAGTATAAAACTTTTACCATCCTCAGAATAGTCCATATAAAAACTCCCTGCACTGGAGGAAAAGTAGTCTTTACTAGTCTTGCTTTTATTTACTGTCATCTCCCACCAATCCACAGCCCCTCCCTCCAAAACTCAGAGGTACGCAATCTAGTTGAGGCAGAACATTTACAAGAAAATTTAAAATTCCAGTACAAGGGAATTGGACAAACTGTAGGAAACATACTGTTTTCTGGCCAACCATCTTTCTCCAGTCCTTCCCCTCTGCTACTGGCCTCTCTCTCACTTTCTTCTACCCCTTCCCTTTCTCCTACCTTTTCAAGCTGTCTCCACCTTCCTGTCTTCCACCCTCCACTTTTTTACTCATCTCTTATCTCCACTAACTCTCTCTGTCCTTCCATCCCCTCCCTGCCAACTCCTCCAAAGGGAAATATCTATATGAAGTGAGTAAAAATCTAAAAACACTGCTGTAGAGAGCAGAGCACTAGCTGGAGATGAAGGAAGGGCTGGGCAGTATGGAGAACCCAAGCGAGGATGCTGAATGAGTTACCCATCTGCGTGGTTAAGGAGCTCAGATTCGGGGGGTTTCCAGCTGGTGTGACAGAGAGCCAGTGGAGAAGGGAGTTTTAGGGTGTGGGAAAGCGAGGGGTTTTCAAGTGAAAGGCCATGACACTTGCGCTGGACAGGGAAGGAAGTGTGCTTCTCCCTGAGGTTCTCAGAGACAGGTTCTCCGTGACATTGGAGGACGGGCACACTGGGAGTACGTGAGGGAGGAGCCTGGAAGCGGAGGGGGCTGTGGTCATAAGTAGAACATCTGGAGGGTAACTGCCAAGGCAGGGTGGTGCGGCATGGTTGCTGGCCCAGGGAAGCCATGCCAGTGGGAGGCTTAAGTGGAGAAGAAAGGTGACACGGAGGAAGAATCGTCTATTTAATGAGAGCCCACATGGAAGGAGACGTGCCTGAAAGTGAGGAGAGAGGGACCAGGTATTCTGAGTCCCTAATCTATGTGAAAATTTTAAATATTTTGGAAAATTCAAAATTACCTTTTACATACAAATCCATTTCCTAGAACTTTAACAGGGGTTCAATATAATTAATAAAACACTTAATTGATTATTACTACCAATAAGTTTAGGGTATTTTCATTATGTCAGGCCCACACTAAGCACTTTTTAAAATATTTCTCTTATGGGGCGCCCGGGTGGCTCAGTCATTGGGCGTCTGCCTTCAGCTCAGGGCGTGATCCCGGCGTTCTGGGATCAAGCCCCACATTGGGCTCCTCTGCTGGGAGCCTGCTTCTTCCTCTCCCACTCCCTCTGCCTGTGTTCCCTCTCTCGCTGGCTGTCTCTCTCTCAAATAAATAAATAAAATCTTTTAAAAAATATTTCACTTATGAGCAGTACTATTACTATTTTACAAATAGGGAAACTGAAGTTCAGAGAATACTTAATTTTGTCTAAGGTCACACAGCTAGCATTAAGAGCCCTTAAACCCTCACAGCCTGACTCCAAAGTCCTTACCCACCCGTGGTATATTGTCTGCCAAAGTCAAACGTCCACAGAGGAATGACATTGTATGAAGTAAAACCTAAGCAGAAGACAAACAACTTAGAATGAAATACATCACAATGTTAACAGAGCCTGCTGTTAACAGTGAGATTTCGGGTGATTTCTTTACACTTAATTTATTTTATGCATTTTCAAAAAGGTCTTTAATGATTATCCTACTTTTACAATAATAGTATTAAAATGAAAAATGTAAAGAACCTTTCAAATCATAGTAGTATTATTCCAAATCTTCCTTTTAGGGACGAGGGGGAAGAGTTGCATTTGTTCAAAGCCCAAGGTCATTAATATTGTCCCTATTTCATTTAAGGAGCTCACAAAACACGTAAAGAAAGGAGCAGAAACATATAATTATTCAGTCCCAAAGTGCACTTCCTAGTCACTAGATCATGATTAAATTTCAACATTCTGAAGGTCAGAGGACCAGCACACCAGGATCTGGTAGCATGCAATTATTTGTACTATTGACACATTAGAGAGTGAAAGGGATGGTTTTAAAATGCTGAGCTGGGAACAGGCAGGGTTCAATTATTTGTACAATTCCTTCCATTTCTTTCCTTGTAGGTAAATCTACATATTTTGGTGCAAAGCTGCTCTTAAACTCTCCTCACTGCTGGTTAGGTATTTCATGTTGTCTATTGAAAAGAATTATGCCTCACTGATGACCAAAGCAAGTAAGATCTGGTATAATCCTAAAAAGAAAGAAGTACTTAAAAGAGGTAAGCAGACAGAACTAGAATTTTATCAATTTACTTGATGCTTTGTGAGGTTAACAAGTTAGGAGGAAGTCTGACTTTAAAAGAGGAAGTTGTACTGGTAAGAAAGCAAGCCATGGGCCACCACCACTTCCTGTTTTTGCCTATAGTCGTTGGTAGAGGGCTGTGGGTTTTGTGGGCATTCCATTTATAACTCTTGACATGTCCTCCTTCCTTTTCTTCCACTCCACCAGAATAACTGGCTTCCTTTTCCCTCAAACCTAGACCCTTACCTTTGAAAATGATGCCCCTTTATCATACTCTTAAGATGTAACTCCTGAGTGACAGCAAAATTCCACGTAACCGTTAAATAAGGGAGTGTGCTGTTCTCTCCTTTGGGTATTTTGGACTTCCTTCTACTCCAGCAGGAATGATGGAGCTGGGGCTTCATTCATACTTTCCTACTCTGTTTCTGTGGTAACAATGCACATTGAAGGAGAGATGGAAGAGCTAAGAGGACGACATCATGGGCTTGTTGCCCTCCCTCTCCTCACCCCACCACCAATCATACTGTAATCCTGGCAAGTGCCTTAGCCTCTATGAATCTTAGTTTCTTTACCTATAAAACAGTGATAATAAATCGGGTTGTTATAGAACCCAGGGAACATGTATACTTTATAACATTTTTTTTTCTAACTCTTTAAAAAAGTAAAAGCTACTCTCAGCTAGCAAGCCACACAAAAAGAGGCTACAAGTGGTTTGGGTCAGTACGCTGTAGTTTGCGAACCCTTGAGGTAGCTGTGGATCACTGATACCGTGGACATGACGTAAAGTGAAGCTTGTGGCCACTGAACAAAACAAAACTAACTGGCCTACACAGGGGCAGTTTTCCACTCTACTAAACGAACTACCACTCTGTGAGTAATAAAAGTTCAAGCTAACCTTGAAAATCCACATTTCTGGACTATACTGACCTACTGTGCTGGTAAACACCTGACTTTAAGTGAACGAAAAGGCATTCATGCATCATGGAGGTATTAATACTGGTAAAACCTAGAGTTAAGTCGCCTCTTGCAGGCTAAGAAAAACACAGTGCTCCAAAATGGAGGCCATGCTGTCGTCCTTGGGGGTAGCACCATAGCACCCAGGCACCGGATGCAACTCAGTCTAGATTGGACTGAGCCAACTCCCGGCACACGCGCTCGCGCATGCGCGCAGTGCACACACCCGCCCACCTCTCCGGGGCCACCAGAATTGCCTTCTTGGAACCCCTTATCAGACACATCTTAGGTGACTCACCAACTAAGCATAACTGCTCAACTTTTGAAAACAATGGGTGGGACTCATCTCCTATGCTTGCCAACCCTCTTCGTTTACAAAATAAGCACTCATTTTTCGGACAACACTAACCACTTTCCTATTTCCCTATTTCTGAAAAGCTTCTTAATCCAGTGAATTTCAATAGAGTTCAATGGCACTGCCACTGCCCTTTTTTACATGTATCTCAAATGCTGGCAAGCCTGAATGTGCCATTTCTCCTCTTCCAGTATTATTATTCCCAAACAAGAGACTCTGAAGCCAATGATTTTTGCTGCCAGCTTTAGGACAACAGTTTTCTCTTAAGATCATTTCTAAGGAACAGTGACTATAACTCAAAGAATTTTAAAAACAAGTAACTGATTGACAAGAGGGAAGATGAATGTGACTATACTCATGGACCTCCTCCTAGGATCACCGGAAGAGCAGGGTTTCCCTATTGACTTCCTCTTTAATTGCTGGGTGTTGAGATCACAAGATCCAGTTTGAACTGCCTCAGGAGGCAAAGAACTGTCTGCTTAGGAATGCACAGAGAAAGACAACATTTACGAGGAATAACTTGATAAATATCACACAGACCATCTCTGTTACTGCTAAGAGCAAAATTATCCTCTTGGTGGGTGTGATTCAAACTTTCTGGAATGTATATGAAGTAATGAAGCCGGGACAGTTCAAGAACATGCAGAGTACATATCTGTGAAGGTACACTGCAGTCTCACTCCAATTTAGTAGAATTTGCTGAAAAAGATGTCAGACTTCAGAGCTATGCCGACGCAGCTATTTAAGAATACAAACCTCCTGATACGGTGAGAAGCCCATTTTTTGTGACGGGCTAATAATGATCAAATACCTACAAGACATGAACAGGACTTAGGGCAATGTGTTGATGGACCTACGGTTCTAATTCCATTCCTGTCTCCCCCTTATGTAGGCTCAACTGTAAGACACTGAATTTAAAGACAGAAGGCCCCTGCTAGTCTGATCTTGATTTAAAGAGATCTTTATATTCTAGATTGACCCTTACTGGCATGGCTATTTACTGGTTTGTTTGTAAACACTGTAATTATAGGTAATACAATGTTGCATCTTTTTAGTGGTCCACAGAGGTAAATATTGAGAAAAAAGAGAGACAGAATTCACCTACAATTGAAGCAAACAATTTACCACAAAGTGAAGGTAATTGCTGTAAACTGAAAATGACAATTACTTCCCTTTTTGCAAATAGCAATTTAACAACAAATGCCCTTTTAGCAATGTAATACTAACCTCTTACAGGATTTAACAGGCTCTAAACTATTTAGAATGTTCAAATGAAGGAGGCATTTTCAGGAAAGTAACCAAGTAACCACTTGGGGGTGAGTCCTGTGCTAACCTTGTTATTATCATCACATCTCCACAACCCACTGAAAATCTGAGGGTGAGCTAAACCTCTCAGTTGGTATTTGCCCTCTGATAATTTTGCAACAATGACGAGAGCCATTGTTTTGCCCTAAGCCTTGTTTTGGTTTTGCAAAACAGAATTCTTGGGTAGTCATGCATTCATGTCAATGAAACTATTGAGAATCACCTATATGCAAGCAACTGTTCTAGATCTTGTTGGGGCCGGGGCAGATGACTTGAACAAGGAAGAATTAGTCATTAATCCTGCCCTTGTAGGGCTCAGAGTTCAATCGGGAAGGTAAAGGGGGATCAGGGAAACAGTTCTGGAGGTGGCATCTGACTGGGCCTCACAGGCCTGCCAGGATTCCGAAGCACAGAGGTGCGTGGGACTAAGGAGGGGAATAAGGACAGGGAAAGGCCAGGGTGATAGGGATGGTGCAGGTGGCCTTTCCAGAAAAGAAGGAGCTTGGTGTGGCTGAAGTGGAGGCTCTTCGAAGGCAAGTGGAGGCTCTCTGAAGGCAGATGGGATTGAAAATATAGTTTGGAACAGGTGGCAGGCACAGCATCAACCGCTTATTCTTGCTCTTAGGGTCTTAAATATCAATACGGAAAATCTGCTATTCCTCAAGTCTTCTGTAGGTAAAAGGGGAAAAAAAGTCCTACTGCATTGGTTTTAAATTCCCTAAAAAACAGCGTTTTTTCCATTATTTTCTTCTCCTAAAGACACTTGGTAGAAAGATAATACAGAAAATGTAAACTCTGCACTCCCACTCCACCCCAGTCCCCGTGTAACTCTCCAGAAGTAAACACTGTCAACAGCTTACTCGAACACCCTCACGAATAGTCTGTGGGGTGTATGCATAGACATATGCTCACTTCCACCTAACAATCAGGTTTTTTCACATAGGAATATGCTTAGGACATTTTTCCATACCAGTACACATAATCCGGTTTACTCTTTTATATAGTCATCTAATATTCTGTTTGATGGAACTACTATGACTATTGAACCAATTCTCTAATAACGGACTTGGTACTATCTGACTTCACCAGTACTCGGTTTTTAATTCTTAACAACAACATTTAGTTAAATCTTTGGAAGGAATTAAATTCAAGGGCTCACCAAGATAGTGGGGACTCTTAAATATTAAATAGCACATGAGCCAAGCCGGGTGTAGATATGACACATACGAAGCAGTTCAGAAAGTATGTTAGTTTTATGGTATACTTTAGGCATATATTTTATTGGCTATTACCAGGAACCTGACCACCCCTGATCTACAATTTGGTGCACTCGATATTGTAAAAATATTTCCATTACAATAAGGACAATGGTTCCTGGTGAAACAGTAGTAAAATAGTCCAGGAATACTGATGATTATACAAGGTGATTTTTAAAGCTAAAATATTAACTTACAAGTATCTATTGATAAGAATAAAATTTCTCTGATGATGTACATTAATAATGCAAATTTGGTTTCTGAAGAAGCATCGCTAAAAGGCAGGATAGTGTTTTAGATCACACTGGTTCTAGAGACGAAAAGCCTAGACAAACTCTGGCTCCCCAACTTGCTAAGTTGTTATTAAGCCTCAGTTACTTCATCTGTAAAATGGAGCTAATACTTACTTCAGAATGTTGATGGAGATTAAATGAGATAATACGCATATATAATTACTGTTCAATAAATGTTAACCATTATTTAGTGACTACTTAATACTTCAGCAAACATGTACTATATAGTGCTACTATATACCAGGCATTACTGGTACTCCCTTCATCCCTCTCTCTCTCTCTCTCTCACTCACACACACACACACACACACACACACGCACACACATACACACACACTCACTCTCATGCACACACTCTCTCTCACACATACTCTCTCTCTCACACACATAGTCTCTTCTCTCTCTGCCACGCACGCACACACTCACAGCAGACTATGGGGTTGGCACTAATTAATAAATGTCTTCTTGTGTGCCACTTTTCAAAGTGTGTCTTTAGCTGTATTATCCTTTTATCCTCACAACCAAGTGACATAGAAAATGACAAATGAGACTCAAAATTAAAAAACTCAAAAAAGATGACTCTGGAATTGTAACCAACCGAAATAAAATTAAAACTATCGTCTATATAGATTGTCATGTTGTTTCACAATTATTATTTCCAACAGATGGTTTATAAACTCAGTGTTTACGATAAATGATCATACCTTGTGAGATCTCAGAAGTATCATCTATTTCATTCTCCTTTTTCATGGTTTTACACTTAGGGGCTACATTATTAAAATAATAATAAACAATACTACCTGCCAAGTAGTTATGGAAAAATATAAAGCATTTATTGCTTTATCAGATTCTGTATAGTTTAATAAACCTCTCATTTACCTACTACTATGAGGAAATGATACATTCCAAAGACATTCATTTTCTATAAAACATATGCCTTTAATCGATAACTTTAGAAATGTAACTTTCCTCTTTTGGGCTGGCATGGGGGAGATGGTAAGGTGAAATAAAAAACAAAACAAACCCCACCATTCTTTTATGCCAATATTTACTTTTTTCCCTTTTCGTTTCTTTTCTTGGAGGGGGGAGGGGAAGAGGGAGAAGGGNNNGAGAATCTTAAGCAGGCTCCATGCCCGGTGCAGAGCCCTACTAGGGGTTCAGTCTCATGACCCTGAGGATCATGACCTGAGCCAAAATCAGAAGTTAGACACTTAACCCACTGAGCCACCCAGGCGCCCTGCCAACATTCACTTTCGATGTCACTTTGGCCATGACAGAGTTACAGGGAAGCTATGTAAAAAAAAAAATTAAAAAAAAAAAAAATCAGGGACAGAAGAGGGAATTACAGTGGAAGAGTTTTCAGCACCCACTGCCTTTTCCTTGGCTCCCCAATCTTAGGAAAACACAGTTCAATGGGTGCATTTTACCCTGAGATATGCTGTGCCTCAGCACAGCCCCAACTGCTGCCTCAGGGTACAGCCCCATTTTGTTTCCAACAGAGAACACATACTGTCAGGACAACTGTAAGCTGAGATTCCCCATTCCCATGCTTCCTGTTCCTCAGATGGAATTATAGGGCTTCAGAATTAGGGAAACACAAAACCTAACTGCATTCTTCCAATGGGGCAGAGTTCACTGAATCCAACTGAATCAGATGTGTGTTAAAGAGGGATGACAGCCATTATGGTCAGGTCAAAAAAAATGAGCTCCAAATGCATCCAAGAAAAAGAAATCACTCCCGCAAGTTTTCAGATGACCCCAGGGAAAAGCTCCGCACCCAGCCTCAGGGAGACTCAGAGGAGCCTTCCCAGCTGCTTTTCTAAAGAAGCTTGGACAGGCTTGGACTCTTTCTCCGTGTTGGCTAATATGAGTCTGGAACAGGGCCCTGTACCAGATGAAATACCTTGATCCTGCCAACTGCTTCTTGGCTTTGAGCAGCTGTAGAAGCAGCTGGTTTTACAACACACAGAGTGAGTCCTTGTTCTAAGGTTCTACATTTTGTGAAAAGCTCGTAAGTTTGGGTCCTTATACAGCTACCTTCATGAGCTTTCACCTGATGATTTGGTGTGTGGTGCTTGCTATTCACACATCTTGCAAAGAACCAAATGATTTATAAGAGTTTTATGCAGGGAAGTCTTCCTGCAACTGTTAAGAGTCAAGTTTATCCAATTCTTTGCTTCAGTCAGAAACTGAAGAGTCATGAGACAGGAGATCAATTATCCCTGAATCACTGTAATTAAAAATCAACTGAATTCTAGGAATGGTATATTGAATATAAGAACTTACTCCTGCTCCCTCCTAAGAACACAAGAGGAGACAATAAGCACAAAATTTCAGAACTGGAAAGTAGACAAAGCTGAACCTTACACTGGCAGTGGAGAAAGCCAAGACCAATCCAATTTTCACCAAAGAATTCCCAAAAGGCCCCAGTGGCATTACTGGAAGTAGGAAACAATGGAAGGGATGAGCTAAAATAAAGGGTATCTTCAAGAAATAGCTAGATTCCCCAGACCAGGCACCTATTCCGTAAAGCTGAGTGACTGTTCCTCCCCCATCTGGCAAAAGACATATATCTGAAGATACATTCTCTGTAAAGTATAAAATACAGGTCTCTGGGTGAGGGACCCAGCACAACTTGTGGGGGAGTGGGTACTGTCAGGAAAACTGGGATTGGGTGAATACATGCAACTGAGATATCCACCCCAAACCTTGCCCCCAATTTGGTTCCCAGAAAGACGGCAGCAATGCTCAGACCCTCCAGGCAGGTGACTGGAAGATCCTGGGTGATCCCAACAGCCAAAGAGTAACTGATACTCCTGGTTCCGTAAGTAAAAGGCTGGTGACAACACCTTATGAGAAGCCATTGCCAACAAGCCCCGCTCACGTGTAGCGGGCTTCACTTAGTCTTGTTTTCCCTTACTTGTGAATATAACAGACAAAGAAGGACCACCTGACATCTGAGGAAAGAATCTAAAATGAAAGAGTGCAAAGCAAACAAACAAAAAATCAACTTGCGCCAGAGGGATACAGTCAGGGGAATTCAGACTGTCGGAAACTCTATAGGACAAATGGCCCAGTTTCTTCAACAAATATATTGCATAGGAAAAAAGGAGAGAGAGAAATGTGGGAACCTACAGATTAAAGGAGATTAACACAACTCAGCCAATTGTACTATACGGACCTTATTTCAGTACTGATTTGAAAACCCCAGTAGTTGTTTTTTTAAAGGAGATAAATACGCAATTCAAATATTGTTTGGATATTTGGTGATATTAAGGAATTGCTGATGACTTTTTAGGTGTGACATATTATGGTTCTGTTTTAATAATCCTTATATTTTAATGAGAAATTCACTGGAATATTTATGGATGAAATGATATGAAAGCTGGGATTGGCTTCGAGACAATCCAGGTGAGGGGGAGGATTAAACACGTAAGGCCACGGATGAAGGGAACATGGGAATCTTTTATACTCTTCTTCCCATTTTATGCTTGAAATTTCCCATAACAGAAAAAAACTGTCACTAGAATCCTTAGGAAAAAACACTGAAATCATAAAACAAAATAATATCATAAAAGAAAGGAACATTCCAGGAATTTTTAAAACTCCTGTAAATAAAAAAAATGATAACAGAAATAAAGCATTCAGTAAAGAGCTGGGGGAAATTGAGAACATATCCCAGAAACTACAGTAAAAAATTATAGAAATGAAAATAAAGAGTAAAACGGGGAGGACGAGTCCAGAAGGTCCAGAATTTGGGAAGCAGTTCCAGAAACAGAGAAAAGGGAAAGAGGAGGAAGGAATTCATTAACACAATAATGTGTAAGGAAATGTCCCCAAACTGAAGACTATGAACTTCTAAAAGAAAAGGAGGTACCGACTGCCTGACACAGTGGATGATAACGGCCCACATCAAGACACATCACTGTAAAACTGAAGAACATGGGGAACAAAGAGATTCAAGAAATTTCCAGAAACAAACCAGAGCAAAACAAAAACCCTGGCTATATAGCAAAGATCAAGAATCAGGAGGATATGGGACTTCCCAACAGAAGAAACTAGAAAGCAATGAAGGAATACATTCAAAATTCTGAAGGAAAATTATGGCCAATAGAGTTCTATATCCAGCCAAACTGCCAACCCAAGGTGAAGGTAGGATAAAAACATTTTGCAGACATGAAGGCCTTGAAAAACTTATTTCTATTCATCTTTTCTCAGCGACAAAAGCAAGGAAGTAAATCCAGAAAAAGGAAGAAATGGAATACAGGAAATAGGGGCTCTAGGAGAGAAGAGAGGTGAAGGGGATTCCCGGAGAAGGGGATTCCCAAAATGGTGACAAAGAGAGATTCAAAAATAAAAGTCTGTTCCCTCTGCCTCAGTTCCCTTATCCATGAAGGAGGGAACTAACCCTAGTACCTATCTCATAGACTTGCAAGGATTCAGCATAAAGCACTTAGAGTAGTACCTGGTACAAAGTTACAGCTGCAAGAGGTACTGTTGTTACCATCATCAAAGAACTGACTCTTCAACTACTTAACATAGAACTAACTAATACTCCAGTAACTGAAAAAAAATAAATCAGTGTAAAACACATTTCTGAACGGAACATTTTTCCAGCTTTGGAATAACTGAAAATAGTCACAGAATCGTAGGGTTTCAGAGGTTGGCAGGGTTCTGAGATTTTTCTAGTGCAATTTCCTTGTTTTACAGAGTAGGCAACTGCAGCTCAGAGTGGCTAAGTAACTTGCTTAAGACTACAGACGCATTCCGAAGAGGAGTTGGGACTAGCAGTCAGGCGTCTCCCGTCACTGCTCTGAAAATCACAAGTGCAGCGACCCCACGGCATCCTCAGAGTTCCATGCATACCAAAAAAGTCACCACAGAGTTTTGTCCAACTCCCTCCTTTTACTCTAAAATCTGGCACTCGGCTTAAGATATAAAGGCCACACAGAATTATCCACCCAGCACAATAAAGAGAAGAGGCTACAGCTGGGTTTACGGAGTTGGGTGGACAATAAGGAAGAAAATATATTGAATTCACTGTTCTATACAGAGCTTTAATTCTAGGAAGGACGTGTCTAATGCACTTACACGTAAGAGGAAGAACATTAATCCCTAGTGCTACTGACCAACACGGCCCAGCATGGATGGACATCACTGATCCCCGGGTAATGGAATGGGCAGCAATGTACTTTCATCACAGTCTTCTAAGTCTTTCTAAAGGAAGATACACAATTTACAGGAGTACTAGCCATTTTGGTCACTGCTTCCAAGGAAATGATGCTCCCATCTCAACAATCCAGCAATAGACTACTGAGCGAGGCCATGAGGAACGTGAGTGCAGTCATGGGGGAAGAGGCTGGCGAAGAGAATTTCCTTATTGCCTCTTCAGGCAAAACACCACTGGTACTCCATAAAGGTTTGAGAGGGGAATCGGGCTGGGTGAGAATTTGCCTGGTGTAAATTCTATAATGGTTTCATCTTGTTCCAACTGAAAAGAAGCCCTCTGTACATCTGCAGAAAGTCCCATTCAACAGTGCAAGAAAAAGTTATTTAAAAACAAAATTGCCTATTTTCTTTTAACTAACTCTCAGAGGAAAAGTACATGCTAATTTCTCATCTGTGCTTCTTGGTTATTTATTACAAACAAATTTGCAATTACCTTTGGAGAGAGTACATGTTCCATTGCAATCCAAATACCAAAGTGGTGAGTGGCTGGATTAGACACCTCTAAATATTTTGACCTTTTAGCTGAGATTTAAAGTGACAGGCAAAGAATCCAAAAATACCAAAAATCTAATTTTGAAAATTCATAATCCTTTTTATAAAGACTTATTTTGGTGTTTTTGGTGAATAAAAATATTTTCTCTTTCCCCATTCTTATAAATATTAGGTGCAACTTGGAAAATCATTCCAACAAACAATATAAAAGTATGTACTCATAACTTACCCAAGTTAGTAAAAACATCAAAACTATTTAGACGTATTTCCAATTTCTTCTGTATATGAACAGAAACATACAGAAAATACAGTTTTAACATGGAAAGTACTGCAGTGTCAACACTCACAGAAAAAGTAGGATTCCAGTGTTTGCCAGGGCAAAGGCGAGTCCCAAAATCCCACTGCCCATAATGGCGTTGCTTAGGTTAAACACAGACATGCCCAAGGAGGTTGTTCCTGGAATCTGAACAAAGACACAAACATAAGCAAAACAGTCCCCAAGAAAGTTCTTCATGCCAAAGTCTTTAAAGAACCATTAGGAACCAGTGAGGAAATAAAATTCAAGACATACTTCCTTTGTGGTCTAGTTATTTTTTAAAATGGGTTTCAGGAGAAAATACATAGGATATCCAGGTGAATATAAACAGCTATACTTTTGGTACTTTGCTCCATGAATTAAAACATCTGTCCCAATTTATGTGATTAAAACAAATAAGCATACTTTATTATAATGACACTTACATATTCATCACATTTCTTTTTTTCCAAATGGCTGTTGGTGAGACTTCTTCTACTCTCGCGATCAGAAATAAACTTGCTGTAAAGACACGTATAATAATTTAACTTCACGATAATGACTGAAGCTTAACATTATTACTTATCAAAACATCACACATGAAAAGTTAAGTTGGTTACTTAGGAGTTAACAGCCCTATTCAACCACCTTTCTGTTTTGTTTTGCTTTGTTTTTTGCCTGTATTAGTTGTCTCTGCTCTTGTTTTACCAAATAAACTCCAAGTGCTCCAAGGGCAGATACTTTGCTTCATTTGTTTTTCTACTCCTCACTCTACTTAGTAGAAAACACTGCTAGGGGCGCCTGGGTAGCGCAGTCGTTAAGCGTCTGCCTTCGGCTCAGGGCGTGATCCTGGCGTTCCGGGATCAAGCCTCACATCAGGCTCCTCTGCTGGGAGCCTGCTTCTTCCTCTCCCACTCCCCCTGCTTGTGTTCCCTCTCGCTGGCTATCTGTCTCTGTCAAAATAAATAAATAAAAATATTAAAAAAAAAAAAAAAAAGAAAACACTGCTAATAGTAGGTGCTCATCTTGAGATGAAATGAAAGACAACCATAAATCAAAAAAGAATGATAATCTCAAATCACTTCAATACTAATAGATTAAAACACTATATGCAATGGAAGTTAACTTTTACATAGATTTTTCTCTAACTGAAAATGAGATAATGTCAAGGATACTATAAAGCTGGCATTTAAAAGAATCCTGGAAAACAGGCCTCCTTCTGAGCTCGCATTCCCAGCATACAAACTTAGTAAATAAGCATTCCCTCTCTGCTGCAAAAAAGAAACTAACTCTTTCCCCATCAAACATTCCTTCAGCAACTGCTGTATGCACGTCAGCAGGCCAGGTGATGAGGGAGACACGGGGACACGTAGTAAGTGAAGCAGACACTAGGTGACTGGAGTTCAGGCTGGGAGATGATGGTGGGGAAGGCAGGGGCATATAGCCCATGGTTAGGGGCAGAGCAGGGCTTTAAGAAAGCATGGCACTAGAACTTGAGCTCGAATCCTCACTAGCTCTGAGGGACAAGGCATGCGACCTGTTTTCTCATCTGTGAAATGGGAGTAACATTATTATATTATCTCGTAGCATTACTGGGAAAATTAAATAAGAGAGCATGTGTAAAACATCGGTACAGCTCCAGGCACGGATAACAGCAATAGATGTTAATCACTCCTCCCCATGGGGGATGGTGGGACTTAAGCTGGGATGGAAAGGAGTCAGACAGGCTGCGTAAACTATATACAAACATATAGAAGCTCTATAGAACCATCAAATATATTCATGAGTAATATGAGAACTTTATGGCCTTAATTCCTAATTAAAAAAAAAAATTCCCAGGGCACCTGGATGACTCAGTCAGTTGAGCAACCAACTCTTGATCTCAGCTCAGGTGCTGATCTCAGGGTCCTGAGCTCAAGCCCCATGTTGGGCTCCACGCTGGGTGTGGAGCTAGTTAAAAAAAAAAAATCCCCATTACCAAAACAAGTGTTATTGTCAAAGAAAAGTCCCTTCATAGATACACTGCTGCATGGATTAGTAAGACAAGTCAGGGATGCTTTTTGGCTCTTCTGAAAATCGAATTGTCCAGTTTTAGCAAGAACTAGTCACAGTGAATTTTTCACTAATAAATGTAAAGCCACTTGAACTGGACTATTTTAAAGAAGCAGCTATCTTTAAACTGTACATTACATTTTCATATGGAATTTTGAATGATGCGTATTTCACAATAAAACATTTTTAAATGAAAGATACATATCACCAAGTTGGTTTAATTTAGCTACCTTTTTCATCTTTCATCCAAGGGGTCTGGCTTCTCCCTGGCATTCCTTCTTCAAGTTTGCCTCATTTTGCCAGGATAAACTAAAGACAGGCGACTGACTGCCCCTGGGGCCATCACTTCATATAAGCAGCACAATCTGCAGTTTATCCCTCCAGCATCTGCCTATGCCTGCGACCTCTCCAGTTACAGCGAGAGGGCGAAAGGAAGTAGAAGGCAACCTCGTTCCCCTGAAACACAGGAGACTGTGCCGGCTAAAGCCAGAGCAGGGAGGTCTGGCTGTGCGAAAGGGAGATGAGAGAAGGAATCCAGAGAAGGCAAAGCTTCTTCTATCGGTGGGATTAGCCAGAGGGAACTTAAAGGCTGAGGCCTGAACTGCAGGTTCTTAGCAGGAGAAGGACATAAGCAAACC
Organism: Ursus maritimus; assembly: GCF_017311325.1. Taxonomy (NCBI): domain Eukaryota; kingdom Metazoa; phylum Chordata; class Mammalia; order Carnivora; family Ursidae; genus Ursus; species Ursus maritimus. The sequence continues at coordinate 37,159,372 of NW_024425119.1, forward strand.
AGTCTCTTTGGAGACCAACCTGGCAGTTAAATAGCGTTGCCATTGCTATTAATGATTGGTGTGGCCCTTCTTTTGCCCTTAACATTTTTAAAGATTTTATTGATTTATTTGAGAGAAAGGGAGAGAGAGAGAGAGAGCATGAGTAGGTGGAGGGGCAGAAGGAGAGGGAGACAAGCAGACTCGCCACTGAGCACAGAGCCCGACGTGGGGCTTGATCCCATGACCCTGAAGTTGGGCACTTCATCAACTCAGCCACCCAGCTGCCCTGACCTTAACATTTTAAATCTTTACGCAGAACTGAGGTTTACAGATCTGGCTGAAGAGAGACAAGGGAAAGCTGTCTCTGTTTTCACACAGACGGCCTCCCCAAAAAATGTGGGTGCCAGACTTGCCAAAATGAAAGGGACTCCTGTTTAGTGTTGCTATTAAATGAAAGACTGTATTTAATCAGACTAACTTTAACAACCAACTCAAGTGTAACCAAATCTTTATCCAAAATGTTCCCTATTTGCCTTTCTCGTGGAGGGACTTGTTTTCGAAGAAGCATTTCTATTATTTTTGAATCAAGAGAAAAGCCCCACCATATTCAAAGAAACCAAACAAAACACCAATAAACTGCCTGTTATGGGGGCGCCTGGGAGGCTCAGATGGTTAAGCATCTGCCTTCGGCCCAGGTCATGATACCGGGGTCCCGGGATCAAGCCACACGTGGGGCTCCTTGCTCGGCTGAGGGCCTGCTTTTCTTCTCCCTCTGCCTGCCGCTCCCCCTGCTTGTGCTCTCTCTCTCTCTGTGTTAAATAAAATAAATAAAATCTTAAAAAAACAAAACAAAACTGCCTGTTATGGCAGAACTACGTTCCCAGCCCGGCAGCGTGCCTCAGAATCCGTGGTGGAGGACTGGTGGGCAGAGAAGAATGGGACGCAGGCACCGTGACACCGGGGGCATTTAGTGGGGTCAAACGTTGTGCAACAGAAAGGGATAAAGAATAAAATCCCTGCGTGATTGCCAGGTCTTTCCCGCACAACTTCTGCAGGATGAGACTCGTGAACCTGACTTGCAGAGCTGTGGTAATAAGTAACCATTAAAAAGCACATGAAAAAACATCGTGGGTCAGCTGCCTCCCTGACTCCGCGTCTTCCAGGGTGCTTTCTGCAGCGCGGCTTAATAGGCTTTCCCCCAAATCTTCACTGGCTCCCCCACAGAAAAAGTTCCAAGGACAGATTCCTTACCCTGTAATTTCAGGTACTGCTTAATTTAATGTTGTCTCCATGTCGCAATATTAGCTCCCCTGCTCCTCAAAATGATCTTCACTACATTCTGTAGTTCACCCCAGACCTTAACTACTGCTAGCCTACTGCTGGCCAGAGCCGTCCCGATAACGCCAACAGTCGATGAACACATATTGTGTATGTTATATGTCTTACAAATGGTTTTCTTACAATAAAGCAAGCCAGAGAAAACAAAACATTATTAAGAAAATCATGAGAAAGAGAAAATACATTTACAGTACTGTACTGTATTTACTAAAAAAAACTGGACCTGTGCAGTTCAAGCCTGTGTTGTTCAAGGGTCCACTATAGTAGGAATCCACTCCCCTCTCAGGAGACCCTCCATCCCCCTCTCAGCCACTGTCCTCCCACCAGCTCAAAGCCCTCAGCTTCCATGAGTCTTCTTAACCTCTGGTCTAAATGCAGTTTTCTGACTCTGACCTATTTCCTATTTTTCTGCGGCAAAGATGGAGCCATGAGGTCATTTTGCATCCTGAGCGTTACGTGGTGCCCGCACTCCCTCTCCTTCTTACATGTCCCTGCACTAGCAACTCAGAAGACCTTCCACAACCTGAAAATGCATCTTCTTTTTAGGAAGTATGGAGTAGCTGAGGCTGAAGGGAAATCTAGCTCAGTAAGAATGAAGTACTTAAAGAAAGCCTCTTTATTCTCTTCGTGTGCTTCCAAATTTTTCTTCTCTTTAGCCTTTATATCTTTGCTTTGTATTTTTGTAAACTTTTTTTTAAAACAAATTAAACGAACCTTTTTTTTGTAATGGAAAAGCCCATTCAAAATAACTAGGCTGTGCAGCTTATTACAAGTTCCCATTATCTCACCATTTAAAAAAATGCAATTGCATGTTAAAAAGCATTGACCTCTGGCAAAGAAATTGAAGTAAATTCCTCTTTATTGACTAAAAAATGGGCTGTGGGTAAGGGTGCCTTTGACATGTGGTCTCAAATGATAAAAGTGTTATTAAAAAAGAGTTTCCACAGGGTCGGTCTGTACCTACAAAGCAGAATTCAACCAACTCATAGGTAGGCAATTGTTCTATGCACAAAACAAAACCTACAGTGGCTGTCGTGGTGACCTTCAACAGACAAAGCCTTAAGAAGAATGTAGGCGTTATACTGAGGTCATGTGAAAGGAGGCGAGAAATATAGAACGGTTATTTAAAACCAAAAATAAATCAACGACAACAACAATCCAATTAAGGATGGGTTGTCTGATAGGAAGATAATCTTCCTATTGAAATCTCTACCAATCAGGTTCTTACTAGATTATAGTGTTTCATCTGAGGATTCATAACACAAAAGGGATGAGTGCTTGAACTTGAATGACCTTTGCTAGTTCTTTCCCTGAAGTCCTAACACTCTACTGAAAAGGAAAAGAGAATAAGAGGAAAGAAGCAAGTAACAAAGAGATTGGAAAACATGAAAGAATGAAAGAAACGGAAGGCACTTAAAGAGAAGACAGATCCAGATGGCCAACAGACATGTGAAAAGATGCTCAGCTTCACTCATCATCAGGGAAACGCAAATCAAAACCACAATCAGATATCACCTCGCACCTGTCAGAGTGGCTAAAATCAACAACACAAGAAACAGTTAAGTGTTGGTAAAGATGTGGAGATAAAGGAACCCTTGTGCGCTATTGGTGGCAATGCAAACTGGTGCAGCCACTCTGGGAAACAGTCTGGAGGTTCCACAAAAAATTAAAAATAGAACTACCATATGATCCAGTAATCCCATGACTGGGTATTTACCCAAAGAATACAAAAACACTAATGTAAAAAGATAAATGAACCCCAATGTTTATTGCAGCATTATTTATAATAGCCAAATTATGCAAGGAACCCAAGCTTCCATGCATAGATGATTGGATACAGAAGATGAGGTACATACATACGATGCAATATCACTCAGCCACAGAAAAGAATGAAATCTTGCCATTTGCAACAACATGGAGGGACCTAGAGGGTATTATGCTAAGTACAAGAGAAAGACAAATACTGTACGAATTTACTCACATGTAAAATTTAAGGAACAAAATAAAGAAAGAAAAAAAAAGAGACAAAAAAACAGATTCTTAACTACAGAGAACAAGCTGATGGTTACCAGAGTGGAGGGGGCTGGAGGGATGGGGGAAACAGGTGAAGGGGATTAAGGGTACACTCATCTTGATGAGCACTGAGTAATGTACAGAGTTGCTGAATCACTATATCGCACACCCGAAACTAATATAACGTTGCATGCTAACTATACTTGAATTTAAAAAAAAAAATCTTTTTTTAAATAAAGAGAAGACTGAGAGGTAAACAAAGCCTTACTTGACGGGTAAACTCTACTGAAAAGAAAACAGACTTTAATTGGAACAGGAGCCATTAAAGCAAGGAAAGCATTTTCTGACATGAAAACTGAAGATAGCAAGAAGTTGTGGAAATTTCTTCCCTAATGAGTAGAAAAGACATTACATTTTCAAGGGTCCTTCCAAGGGATACAAATTTAGTACATAAATTCTGAAAGATATGGAGGGACCAAAACAAGCAAACAAAAGCTGGTGAGGGTAGTGACAAGAGCTGCCCCAGATCCTTTCAAGAAAAATCTTAATTGAAAGACCGTCAAATTTTGTTAGTGCTCCTGGGGTCATAACAACACTAAGTCTACACAGAGATGAGAACAACAGTAGATAACATACATGAATATTTGCATGGATACAGCTAGGATAATCTAATGTTTCGACAACTCTAATATTTCAGCAGCTTTAAGGTAACAATAACCAGCAACCATCCAAACGCTAAATCGATGTTATTCCTTGGGGTGGAGAACACAGAAGTGCTTCCCAAAGAAAGAGAGTTGCCCTATTATTGATACAGACTTTTCATGTACTAAAAGGCTAACGATTGCCAGACACTCTGCCAAGTACTTTACCTGGATTTTCTCATCTCTTTTCACAATAATTACATGTGGTCAGTACTATTATTGGCTCCATTTTAGAGAAATTAAATAACTTGACCAAAGTTACATTGCTAAACACTAACTGCTGAGCCAGGATTTGAACCCGAGCTGGCTGGATGCAGAGCCTGAATTCTTAACCTTCAAAGAGCAGAACGGTATTGCATCTAATATTCCCCAACGATCCCATGAGGGAAGCCATGATCCCCGTCTCAAGGGGATGGAACTAAGGCTCAAAGCACGAGATCACACAAGATCTACTGACTGAGCCAGGGTTCCATTCAAATCTAAACCTAAACCATGCACTAACTGGTGTGTGTGTGTGTGTGTGTCTTTCTCATTTAACAACTACTTTGTAACATCCACCCTGTACAGGCACTATTATCATATCATTACAAGGTACAGGAGACATAAAGACGATTAAGATGGCTCTTTCTGTCAAGAAGCTCACATCTAGAAAGAGAATCCAGGGTCTGCTATGTTAGTGCGGTCGCTAGATCAACAATATGGGCATCACCTAGGAGCGGGCTCGAAATTAGAGTCTCGGGCCCCATCCCAGACCTCCTGAACCCAAATCTGCATTTCAAAAATTTGTATGCACATTAAAATGTCAGCGGTGCTGGTCTAGTGGACATTTTGAAAGGTTCTGTTGTTTCAGCTATAGATTTCCATGACTACAACCCCAAAATTAGGGCATGAAGTAAAACAATTGAACTGGAATACGGGCAGGAGTCCTAATACCCAAATGGCTCTAACTCTATTTTTAACAAAACTTCAAAGATGATTCTTCTAGTATCCTAGTGGGGACTTTCCAGGCAAAGCTATCGGTTACATGCCAGGTAAGCAAAGATCAATATTTGCTTTCAACATTGTCTCCAGCTTCCTAAGAAGAGGCGCTGTGACCTACAAGCTTACTGCTCTGGCAGAGGGCTCTCTTAGATTCCTATAATTGAGCCTGCGTTCTTCGCACCCACGTGAAAAGGCCACGAGAAGAGGGAGAGGTATTTAGGTGTCGCTTTTGCAGGAATCATGATGGGGGTCTTGTTTCTTTCATTTGCCTTTTTTTTGGCTTCATGTTGTCCTATGCTGTTTTTAATCTGACTTGTCCTAGAGCCAGAAAGGAAGCAAGATTCATGAACTGTGTCAGTGAGAGAGATGCATCACACTGTATTTGCAGTAGCAGAACCAGATGCCACAAAGCAAGTGGTCAACACCCGCCAGCTCTCCCGCTGTCCCCGCTTACTGTGCCTTAGTCACAGTCTGGGAGGAAGTGAGCTCACCCAGGCAAGACGCCCAAGCCACAGGCAAGACTGGGTGCTTCCAGCTACTGCAAGCTGTAATCGCCTCAAAACCCGAACATTCCTCGTTTAGTAAGTACAACTTTTAAAGATCAAGTCCAGATTCTAAACGGAATAGTGTAATGACTCACTTTAAGGTCCTCAAAGGTTTGCTCTGCTTCGGGAATGAAGCTCCATTATACAACTAGAATGTCCTACTTGTGCAATGATTAGACTCCCATCCACTGTTAAGTGCAGGTCAGCAGTGACTGCAGAACACTCCGGGTGTACAGAGCTTAAAATAGCATTGGCATTTTAATAAAATTAAGAAAGACTCTCTTTTTCACCAATGTCCCAGAGTTATAGTTGCAGGCAGCAGGACAGAGCAGAAAGATAGGTATTTCTGACAGACCTGTGTGTGCCCTTGGGCAAGTTATTTTATTTCTCTGAGCCTCAGCTTCCTTATTTGTAAAACGCACCTTAAACTTTTCCTTATTTGCAAAAGAAAGCTTTGCATGTCATAAGGAAAAATGGCAATCTATGTAAAAACACCTGATATTCAGGAAATGGTAGTTATTATCGATAATTACTCAGAAAAGGTGCAAGAAGCAAATCTGAGTCCAACAATAAGATATACCACAACGCAGTGTGAATGGTACTTGGATGATAATGAGGAAGTGTCTGGGTGGCACACTTCACCTCTAAGAACATTTAAGGAAGGGAAAAGGGAGAAGAGGAGGCAGGGCTGGAACTTCTGAGTTCATAAATGACAGCAGCTGAGTCCTCTGCTCGACTTCCAATAGGATACCATATCAGAACACAGAGCGGATTTCCAGAAACAATTTCCACAAAGATGTCTGGTTAGCTGACATATGTTTTCACCTTCCTCCATCCCAATTGCCTTCTGACCATACCCCAAATGTGTACATGGTTGGTGTTCTAATAAGCGGTCCTGTCTACTCCCCTCTCTTCCCCTGGCCTTTTAGGAGGCTACGTGCTTTACACAAACCACGTCACCGAGTCCCAAGCTGGAGAGCTTCCTGTGAAATTACCCGCATACGCTGGCTACAAAATCGGCATGTCAGAGAATGTGCCAGATCACTTAAAAAAAAAAAAAAAAAAAAAGACATTGGTCCTACTCTTCCAACTTAAGAAACACAGGACCCAAGAGTTGCAAGGACCTGCTGAGGTCACGGCTGGGGTCGAGAGCTTCGCAGGCAGACTCTTCCCACCTGCCACCCACCTACCTCCTCCCACTCATGCTATCTTTTCTTTCTGTTTCATGTACTAATTCTCTACTACAGTTTCTCAAGAGAGCCACTGGGGCCCAGCTCTTGTTATTACTCTTTAAAATCTGTGTTACGAATGATGCTTGTAATGCTGTATCTGTAGTTTTAAAATGGGGTCATTGGCCAGGGGGATGTTGACCGTTGGTGGGTGACAATGTGGGTGAGGGCGGATGGCTGGAGCACGTGCTGAGATATGGCATGCAGTGGACTCCAGCAGTCTGTCTGGTTCACAAGCACAGAGCTCTTGAAAAGTTAGGGCTGGTCGGGGTCCAGTGTATTTATATATTTTTATTAGACTCAATTGAAAGATTTGAAAGGAGGAATAAATTACTTTCCTATTTGCTTCATCTGCTATTGCAGACTGTGCCCAACAGATGTCACATAAGAAATTCAAATTACGTCTTCAAATGGAGCATAACTTTAGTAATGAATAATTCAGGAGAATAACTGAAAACCAGAATAATATTTTAGAGACATTTCTTTCATGGGATTGAGAGTGTTAGCGGAAAAATACTCACCTATTTATTTGACCATTTTCTACTTCAGTGAAATCATTGGAATCGTTGCTAATGTTATCATCCTCGGGCACTGTCATGTTCTGCAACTCCGTTAATTCGAGTCCACTTTTGAAATGCATCATGTTGACAAAGTATCTGTAGTCAAAAAATGAGTCCAAATTCTGCTCTGAGTGTATTACAAATGGATAGCAGCAAAAATATAAGCTTGACACCCCTAGAACACAACACAATGAAAAATAATTAAACATATGAATATCACCACTGATGAAAGATAAACTATTACAAGTAAACAACTAGTTAACTTAATGATGACTTATACATTTTGCCATTCAGTGCGTTAAGGCCATCTTTGTACATCAAGTTACAGAGGCTTATCTCTAAATTTTATGCCTGTCATAAATCTCCTTCCATTTTAACTACAAAATGAGTCCTGTCCCATTATCTTCGTGTGCACGTTAACAGGAACACCACGTCAACCGCGGGCCACGTCGATGCCTTTTATGAAACAGTGTGTTTAATATGAAAGTGATGCAGTTATTTTACTGCATCTGATCACAGGGCACACACACAGCGTGTTCAGACTACACAGACACAAAAGCACCTCGGATTTAGCAATCCCAGTGTAATAAAAACGTGAATCCTCCCTAAATGGCATCATGAGGGATCAACTACCCAACCCGGAGGTCAAGCAGCAAAGGACAAATCTGTGTGTTGAAATGTAGCAAACACTTTATCCATCAACTGCGAGAGATTAAATCAATGTCTTCAATGAAATCACTCTATGTCAGGGAATTAGGGAATTAAAAACTCATACTCCAGGGATTTAGGTTAATCCACCTAAAACTATATTTCCTCTCCAGAAACGAAAGACTTGCAGAGTTCATAGTCTCCCCCACATGGATGACTGGGACTTACGTTTCAATGGTANCGGACACACAGCATCCCAAATTAAGAATCAGGTGGCAACGAAAAAGAGCTAGACACAACCTGAAAAGCAAGGCCGTGTAGGTACAGGAGCCCCATCGGGTCATCTCGGTGAGGTGGGGGGGATCAAGGGAAGAAGCAGAACGCCAGTAAGTTTGTCTTTTTACCTCCAACGGCGAACCCCTTTGGATGGTATTTTGTGCCCAGTAAGCATCCTAGCAAAGCCCAAGAAGCATTGTGCTAATTGATAAAATTTTCAGGACCCGTAGACAGTACCTTAGAATGATAATTTTTTAGAACCTTTCTTTTTCTCTTTCCCACAACCAGGCCACACAGTATTCCTCTTTGTTCAGACGGACTCTTATCTAGCATGAAACTCCCCTGGTTCCAGGATCCTTTACAATTTCCAACAGGGAGACACCCCCCCCCCAGTGCCGGGGACCTCTGTTCCTGTCCTCCCCCTGTGCCTGTCCTCTTGAGTCTGGACCCCCAAATGAGGGGATGGGGAAAACCCCAGAAACCAGGCATGGATGGGAAATGCTGGAGACAAAGCCAATTACAGTACATTTTAAACCTGTGGCCCTGGGTGTGCTAGAGCCTGCCCCGCCGTCTGGGGTCAGGGTAAATGGACCTTGAAGTGGGGGCCTGGAGCTTCCTACACGCCCCCAGAGAGAGGGGGTATCTCTGTCCCCTGCTTGTGAAGACACTCTCACTGCCCACTGGGAAAGATAGGGTTTAAAAAAAAAAGGAAGGAAGGAAGGAAGGAAGGAAGGAAGGAAGGAAAGAAGAGAGGGAGGGAAGAAAGAAAGGGAAGGGAGAAAGAAAGGGAAGGAAGAAAGAAAGGGAAGGAAGGGAAGAAAGAAAGAAAGAAAGAAAGAAAGAAAGAAAGAAAGAAAGGAAGGAAGGAAGGAAGAAAGAAAGAGAAAAGGAAGAAAGGGAAGGGAGGGAGGAAGGGAGGGAAGGAAGGAAGGAAGGAAAGGAGGGCAGGAGGTAGGGAAGGAGGGAAGGAAGGAAGGAAGGAAAGGAGGGCAGGAAGGAGGGAAGGAAGGAAAAGAGGGAAGGAGGGGGGGAGGGAGGGACGGAGGAAGGAAGGAAGGAAGGAAGGAAGGAAGGAAGGAAGGAAGGAAAGGAGGGCAGGCAGGAAGGAAATGCTTCCTAACACCTCAGGTTCTGGGAGCCTCCCCTTTCTGCCGGGCAGGGAGAGTGGAGCCGGTGTCTCGGGGTGAAGGCACACCGGGCGGCTCAGGGCCGACGCTTCTGGCCAGGGGGTCGTGCTAGCCACAGGCCCGTCTAACTGCTCCTCAAGCGCTCCCACCGCCCCGGCGTGGACAACCTGTCTTTCCCGCACGGAGGCTGCAGGGCGCCCGCACTCGATGAACGCGCGCCGGCCCGGCCACGGCGGCTCCCCCCGGGCGGCCCCTGGAGTCGCAAGTAACACTGAAGTGAGGTGCCGGGCTGGTGGGCCGCTGATTCAGGGGACGTGTCTGCCGTCCGCGCTGAGCCCTTTCCTCTCCAGAGACTGCCTGGAAACGTTTTCTGAGGACAGGAAAGGCCGACTAATAATAGATGTGGAATCTACTGTTTGATTTTCAACTTTCGTATCAATATATATGTGTGTGTACAAATAACATTTAAATAAATCTGTCCATTTAAATAAATGGACAAAAAGGCAAAAGCGTAAAAAGAACAGAGGAGGTCCTGGCCACTAAGCTCATGTCCGTATCAGGCAAATACCAGCATTCAGTTAATCACCTAGAATGAATGCTTTTTCCTTTGGCTTAAACAGGAAAACTTTCTTCACAGTTCAGGAGGCTACAAGTCCAAAAGCAAGGAGTCAGCGAGTTTTGTTTCTTCGGAGGCCTCTGTCCGCAGCTTGCGGAGAGCTCTGCGGTCTCTGTGTCCTCACGTGGCCTTGCTGCTGTCTGTGTGTTGTCTGCGACCTAATCTCCTTTTTTTTTTATCACAATGAATTTTTACTGTTACGGAATCATCTCTCTGAAACCTAACTCATTCTTGAAAGTGAAAACTGCAAAAAGGGGTAAGTTAGGAAAGTTAGTGACACCTCTCACCGAGCCTGGGCCACACTTCGAAATTCCTTCCTATTCAGTTCATCATCCATCTATTGAGGCTCGATAAGGAGGGATTTCAAAGTTTGAAAAAAGTCACATTCAGGAATCTGAGGCAGCTTCACTGGAAAGTCACATCTGGGCTGGTCTTGAGCAAGAAATTTTTTTTTCTTATGCTATAACAAATACATACTGACAGTAGAATCATTAGAACAGGCCTTGTAAAAAAAGATCCCGCCACTTAAAACTGGGCCACTGTTAAACTCTGATGTATTTCCTCTCCTCTTTTCTTCATTATCCTTTTTATCCTTTCCTTCTTTTTCTTTCCTCCTCTCTAGCTGCCTCTCCTCCTCTTTCTTTTTTTTAACATTGGGATTTTAGACTGTTTTTAACCTACTTTTCTTCATGTAGTATTATATTATAAGCATTCTGGAGAACAGAAATGTTTTTTAAAAACATATTAGTTCCTTATTAATAAATAATAGAAGCTTTGTAGAAAAATTAGAAAATACATGTTTGCAAATGAAGGGAGACACAAGTAAACAGAAAAAAGTCACCTGTGATGTCAGCACAGAGAGATGGTCACTGTATATGTGGAGAGAGATATATATACACTGGAGTATGACCTTCCAGGGCCTTTCTGTGCACATAGATATAGTGCCTGGCACACAGCAGGCACTCGATAAATATCTGTGAAATGAAAAAAGTACAAATAAAAAAACAGGTATACATTTATAAAAATGGAAATCATACCACAGAGTTTTTAACTCATATTTTTTTTCACTTAACAAGATACGATCTCCTACCCCGAGTTATGTCCAGGTAGTAAATGCGGGTCTACACCATCACAGCAAACGCCTGCTTATCTGCCGGACTGTGCCATAAATCAACACCCGACCCTTTACTCCTGGACAGTCACCCTGCTTGGCAGACAAGAGACTGACGGGTAGAGATGGGGCCCGAGCTGAGACTTCTCAGTGAAGGAGAGCATGGTCAACAGCACAGGTAGGAAGCCCAGGCTGAGTCCAAGAAGCAAAGAATGACAGCTTCTCTGAAATACAGAGGCGATTATCAGGCAATGCAATTAATGAAAAGGCCTAACAGGGTCACTGGGTGAAGACCTTAATGTTAGCCCAACCATAATTACAATCTCTCAACATTTATAATGGGGTTACAAATTGAAGTTTAGTCGGCACAGAACATCTTTGGTCCTTCACCACGATCTTGTGAGGTACTCTTAAGCAAGCACTATCTTGGTACGCTGATTGGTACATTTTACCAAGAGTACTATCGTAAAATCTGTAAGTCTCTACTCTTCATAGTGTTATGTCTCAAAGGAGAAGATACACAGAGAAACTTGTCTAGCCTTACATTGCTTATACCCTATTTAAGCAAGCAAGACCATCCCACATAAAGTGACAGTACACCATAAAATATCTGCATGATAGAGACCCAACTCTATGGCAGAACAAAGAATAAACCCAGAAATATTTTGGAGATACATACATACATACAGATGTACAGGCAAGCAGGCAGGCAGGTAGGAAGGCAGGCAGGAAGGGGGAAAAAATGGGGCCTGGAGAAATCAGCTAAGGTGGACTTGAACTATGTCTAAAAACAGGTGGCTTTAGACTGGGGGATAGGGAAGGCATCACTTGTACTGGGAATAGCACAAGCCAAATGTGCACAGAACAGCCTTGCATGACCATTCAGATGAACCAGCTAGAGCAGAGAGAGCAAGCTGCATGTTCTCCAGTAGTGGAAGTTTTATAGCTTTGGTAAAAGCTGATTGAAGGACTGTAGAGGGGCACGCCTGGGTGGTTCAGTCAGTTAAGCATCCTTGATCTTGATCTCAGCTCAGTTCGTGACCTCAGAGTCATGAGTTCAAGCCCCACATCGGACTCCACACTAGGCGTGGAGCCTACTTAAAAATACATAAATAAATAAATAGATAGATAAATAAATAAATAAATAAATAAAATACCGTAGAGGGAAAGCCAAACCCTCTTGTTCTAACTTAAACAATGTCAAAAATCACTTTTTGGAATAAATACCATTTCAATTGCTAATATGCTTTATAGGGGACTGGCCTGCTCAGTATTTGTTCCTACTTCCGTTAGTCCCGTTCTGTAGATGATGGAAAGTTGAGAGCTGCATTTCCCACAATCTTTTGCAGCTAGGGTTCTAGGTATGATTTAGATCCCACACCAGAGAGCAAGGTGGTGGGGGCAAGGGAGCCATCTTGCTGGTACAATTCCAGCAGGTGCAACAGAAGGCTCTGGAACCAACATCTGTGGCTATGGATTCCCGATCATCAGATCTGGCTCCAATGATGTGCTCCTGGAGCATGCAGCTGAGACAGTGCGGAACCGGCTTCCTGGTTCCCTGGCTGCCGGCTGGAGGCACAAGTGGTAATTCCTTTAGCAGACTAGTTTTAAGTGGTAGTTTTCCAGTAATTATTCCTAGAGGCCTGCCCTGCCATCTCTTCTGACAATTTTACAGACACTTAATTGCCTGTATTTAATCCCTTTCACTTAACATACATAGAAAAATCTCTGTTACGTGCAACTAGACCCTAACTGATATTCGTAATTTTATTTTCCCCCCTTTTAAATTTTTTATTATGGGAACTTTTAAACATATACACAAGTAGACAGAATCGAATAATGAACCCCCATGAACCAACTTCAACAATTATCAATTCAGGCCAGTCTTGAAATTTAACCCCCATCGTCACAGAGAATTATTTTAAAGCAGATCCCAGATATCCTATCATCTGTAAATATTTCAGCACTTATCTCTGAAAAAATTACTTTTATAAACCAATACCACCAGATCACTATCAAACCTAAAAAAACAACAATAATGCCTTTATATCAACAACACCCAGTCACACACACTCAATTTTAAAATTATTGAGTAACTATTGGTTTTTTATTCTGTAAAACTAATAAGATTAAACCTTTCCTAGCTCAATTGCTGAGAATCAATTATGGTAGCTACATCAGTAGTTTTGAGAAAGTGTTAGGCCTTAGGCCAATGATGGTCCTATTCCTTCTGCCATCACTTCTCATAACTGAGTCGGTTTACCCATTGAGATCCTTGGATCAACTGGCTCTTAGATGAATCTGGAGCGCCTGGGTGGCTCAGTCGGTTAAGCGGCTGCCTTCAGCTCAAATCACGATCCCAGGGCCCTGGGATCGAGCCCCACATCAGGGTCCCTGCTCAGCGGGGAGCCTGCTTCTCCCTCTCCCGCTCCCCCTGCTTGTGCTCTGTTTCTCTCTGTCTCTGTCTCTCTCTGTCAAATAAATAAATAAAATCTTAAAAACAAACAAAAAAAAGAAAACCCAAAATCCTTTAAAAAATAATAATAATAATATGAGTCTATGAGCTGCTCTTCTGTATCTCAAAAGGCCTCAAACAGGCCAAACAGGTTGACTAAAATGTCAGGTATCCTTGCTTTGGCCTAGATTGTATTAACCTGCATGATCCTAAATTCTGACTGGCAATTTTATATTTCTTTGAGTAATAAAAACAGGAAATAAATTAATATATTAAAGTTGTAGTCAACATTCATTAAACAGTATACGTACAATCTGGATATTACATCACATATAAATAACACTTCAACTACAACAAAAGCTTAGTGTATAGAAATGCAACTGTCTTCTATCCATTGGTTTTATATCCTGCAACTTTGCTGAATTCCTGTGTCAGTTCTAGCAATTTTTTGGTGGAGTCTTCTGGGTTTTCTATATAGAGTATCATGTTATCTGCAAAGAGTGAAAGTTTGACTTCTTCTTTCCGATTTGGATGGCTTTTATTTCTTTTTGTTGTCTGATTGCTGAGGCTAGGACTTCTAGCACTATGCTTAACAACAGTGGCGAGAGTGGACATCCCTGCCGAGTTCCTGACCTTAGGGAAAGGCTCTCAGTTTCTCCCCATTGAGGATGATATTTGCTGTGGGCTTTTCACATATAGCTTTTATGATATTGAGGTATGTTCCCTCTATCACTACACTGCAGAGAGTTTTTATCAAGAAAGGATGCTGTGCTTTGTCAAATGTTTTTTCTGCATCTATTGAGAGGATCATATGGTTCTTGTCCTTTCTTTTATTAATATGGTGTATCACACTGATTGATTTGCAGATGCTGAACCACCCCCCGTGGCCCAGGGATAAATCCCACTTGGTTGTGGTGAATAATCCTTTTAATGTACTGTTGGATCCTGTTGGCTAGTATCTTGGTGAGAATTTTGGCATCCATGTTCATCAGGGATACTGGTCTGTAGTTCTTTTTGGTGGGGTCTTTGTCTGGTTTTGGGATCAAGGTAATGCTTCCATTTCTATTTTTTGAAACAGCTTCAGAAGAAGTATTCATTCTTCTTTAAATGTTTGGTAAAATTCCACTGGGAGGCCATCTGGCCTTGGACTCTTGTTAGTTGGGAGATTTTTGATTCCTGCTTCAATTTCTTTGCTGGTTATGGATCTGTTCAGGTTTTCCATTTCATCCTGTTTCAGTTTTGGTAGTTTATATGTTTCTAGGAATGCATCCATTTCCTCCAGATTGCCTGATTTGTTGGCGTATAATTGCTCATAATATTCTCTTATAAATTGCTTGTATTTCTGCAGTGTTCGTTGTGAGCACTCCCCTTTCATTCATGATTTTATTTATTTGGGTCTTTTTTCTTTTTGACAAGTCTGGCGAGGGGGTCATTGATCTTACTAATTCTCTCAAACAACCAGCTCCTAGTTTTGTTGACCTGTTCTACTATTTTTTTTTAATTTCTATATCATTGATTTCCGTTCTAATCTATATTATCTCTCTTCTCCTGCTGGATGTCGGCTTTATTTGCTGCTCTTGTTCCAGCTCCTTTAGGTGTAAGGTTAGGTTGTGTATTTAAGACTTTTCTTGTTTCTTGAGAAAGTCCTGTATTGCTATATACTACCCTACGACCCAAAAATTACCCTACTGAGTATTTAACCCAAAGATACAAATGTAGTGAACAGAAGGGGCACCTGCACCCCAATGTTTATAGCAGCAATGTCCACAATAGCCAAACTATGGAAAGAGCCCAGATGTCCATCAATAGATGAATGGATAAAGAAGATGTGGTATATATATACACAACGTAACACTACTCAGCCATCAAAAAGAATGAAATCTTGCCACTTGCAACCACATGGATGGAACTAGAGGGTATTATGCTAAGTGAAATAAGTCAGTCAGAGAAAGACAAATACCATATGATTTCACTCATATGTGGAATTTAAGAAATGAAACAGATAAACAGAGAGTAAGGGAAGGAAA
The DNA here is from genome assembly GCF_017311325.1 of Ursus maritimus. Lineage (NCBI taxonomy): Eukaryota > Metazoa > Chordata > Mammalia > Carnivora > Ursidae > Ursus > Ursus maritimus. Next base: position 37,174,978 of record NW_024425119.1, read on the forward strand.
AATAAAGTAAGATGAAAACAGAGAGGGAGGCAAACCATAAGAGACTCTTCACTATGGGAAACAAAACGAGGGCTCCTGGAGGGGAGGGGGGAGGGGGATGGGGTAACTGGGTGATGGGCATTTAGGAGGGGAGCACTTGGTGTTACACACAACTGATGAATCACTAAGTTCTACCTCTGAAACTAGTAATACATATTATGTTAATTACATTGAATTTAAAGAAAAAATTTTAAAAACCCCAAAGCTTAAAATTTATACTCAAAATCTTCAAAAAAGATCTTTGGGAGGTGGGGAATAATAAAAGTGGCCTTTGGTAGTGAGAAGCCTAGGAGCCAGTAAGCAATCTCAAATTAAAGGTGTTTTCTCTCTTTTTCTTCAAGACTCATGGCTTAACCAAATGCAAGTGGTCGCAGCTCTGCTAGCACGCTGTATCACCACTTCCTCTCCACGCACTTCCCTGACTTCCCTGACTTCTGCCAAACACTCTCAGCTCTGTATCTGGAAAGTGACTTTGTCTATAACCTTGAAATACGCCCCCCTCCTCGGCCCTTTACTGCCAACAACCTGAACAACCCCCTCCCGTCCTCATCGCCCCCCTGAAACCACGCTCGACTGGCAAATTCTGGCTCTACCATTTGGGAGCTGTTGACCCCAGGCAAGTAGGTTAACTTCTCTTTGCCTCAGTTTCTGACTCTGTAAACTGGAGATGAAGAATACCCACCTCACACAGTCATTGTCAAGATTCCACGCTCAGGTCCGCGGCCAGCACCTGCAACAGTGCCCGGCTCCTTGCAACTACTGCTGCCATTTCGTCATCAAGGCAAGCGGCCCTTTCTCAGTTCTCATTGTCTCCAACTGCTTCCACAGCAGGCAGGGAATACTGCTTCCTGACCTCCCCCGGCTTGCAAAAAGCCGGGCCTCTAGGCCCTCTCTGCCAGCGCCCTTCCTTCTCCCGCCTGCAGTGTAGGGGTCGCTCCTTCCAGCACACACTCCAGATTCTTTTCTTTTTAAAGTTGCAAGCCTGGAGTGTCAGGTTTCATCCCACAAAGGCATCTTTCAGATTTTTTCCCCAGTCTTTTTCATTTTATAAAACGAGCATTCCCCTGCATTATGAAATAGGATCTCCCTCATAAATACTACTCGATAGTCATCGAGTCACTTAACATGTCACGTGTTTCTTCATCTGTAAGATGAGAAGGCTGGAGGGAGAGAGGATCTCTCAGGTTCCTTCCTGCTCAGAAAAATTTCCAAATTCTCTTTAGACGCCAGCTGCCCGCGGGACTTCTCCACGCGGATGTTCGCCATCGCCTCAAACTCACAGGCCTAGCTGGACACACCACTGACCTCACACATCAGCTTTGCCACTCCTGTTAAAGATAATGTCCGTTCTCCTCATCACTCAAGATTCCGAGCCTGGGTATCGCTTTAAAGCTGCTGAGTATCTAATCAGTCACCAGGCCCCATCAACATTCTTTCGTATGTCCCCTCCCTGCCCACAATCCTAACTCACTTTCCTCCATGCTACCTGCCAACCCTACCCTCTTCCCCTACAGAGGCAGGTTGCTCCTGAAAGTACATGTCTGGCACATTCCTCTTCTCTTCTTGCCAGTCATAATCTCCCAACGTCTACAGGATGAAGTCCAATCTCTGGAACCTGACGACACAATCCCAGGTTGCTCCTGACTCTCTTTCTCTCCGATGACATTCCTCCTGAACCTTCTACACCCTCAATGGATCTAGTCTTGCACAGCTCTCTGCTTTGTTCATACCATTCCTTTGGCCCTGAACATGCCCCCTCCCCTTCCCGTGAAGCCCATTCCTCCGTAAGCACAACATTTCTCTCAAAGCCCAGCTTGTTTGCGTTCATGCTTCTTTTTTTTAAATTTCAAACCAACCTTCTCTGTAATATTTTTCTCCAGTGACCAACCCATGATTGATTATTTACCTGTCATGAATTCTTTCAGCATTTTTGTATCGATTACCCATTAGCTTATTGGCTTACACAAAGGTTCTTATATATGTTAACAGTCTTCTTGTGTATTTATCGGCCTCCATAACTATAATTTCAACTCCTGGAAGACAGGGGTCATAGACCTCATAGCTCCCTAGCACATGGTAGAAGCAAATATGTTAACAATAGTAACGATGACTAGATTTAAAAAGCAAGCTGTGAGCATCTGTCTGCAGACAGTGTATTAGTGATCCTCACACTTTCTCAGGAAAACAAAATAGAAACGGGACGATAAAGGAGGCAACATGAATAGCCTCACCTCCCAGTTTTCATGAAGTCTGCCACTTAATTCCTTTTACATTTAATCTGGGCACGTGAGAATTATGTGGAAATACATTTAAAACTGTAAAGTACCATATAAATGGAAGGTATTTATCATGAACATCGCAATCACTATGCTTGGAAGGTTTAGGAATTCTTGGCATGATTTCTAAAGGTGCAGAGAAAGTGGACTTAATTAAAACAGTGGTTCTCTACTGCGGACAATTCTGGCAATGTCTGGAGACGTCTCGGTCACAAATGAGGAGATGCTGCAGACTTCCAGTGGAGAGAGGTGGGGGCATGCTGTGATATGTTATACAATATACAGGATGGCAGTCCACAACCGGTCACAAGAGTCCGCAACAGTTATCTGCCTGCAAGTGTCAGCAGTGCCAAGGGTGAGAAGCCCTGCGTTAAAGGAAGCTCACCAGGGGACAAGTACCAACTATTTCTACATGGGGCAGGGAGATGAGCTGTACCCCGACACCTGCACCCACTGCTCCAGAATTCCTCTTCTCTTCCAGCTCCTATGTGACCTTTCAAACGTCTATTATCAATATGTCCAGCCTATGATGTCTAGAAATTAATATGTCCAGCCTATGATGTCTAGAAATTAATATGTCCAGCCTATGATGTCTAGAAATTAACCTATCCATATTCAGATGTTTTAAAATGACTCTGATTTCTCTAAGACAGAAAATACTGATAAACTCCAGAAGTTAACAAAGTCAATCTCTAACTTGGGTATGGGATAAACTGCATATCACATTTTAAAAAAATCCCCTCGATGGTTAATGAAATGAGAACAGTGAGTGTATTTGAGCAGGGTGGCCACCACAGAACTAAAAATCTTCCTCATCAACTGGAAAGTCATAGATTTAAATAACTACTGAAAACAACCTGAAACAGTTAGGCCTTTGAGAAAATTCTTTCCTTGCACATGTATGTTTTTGCTCTAATGATGTTTTTGATCAGGAACTGCTGTTGAACTAAAAACACGGGATGGGATTTTCTTTGTTTTTAAGGCTTAGCTAAGCTATGACAGCCAGCTCCCGGCAAAATACTCAGGAAAGAACAGAAATAATGAGAATTTTAAAGCGTCACAAAGTGGTGCATGTAAAGAGGATCATTTATTTTTAAAAAATTACAAATATACCTTTGCATGAAAATAGAAAAAACATCACAGAACACACTCTACCCCAATATCAAATGATGTAATAATCCTCAGACAAGTTTTTCTTCCCTCTAGGCCTGTTTTCTCAGAATTTCTCAAATTCTGATTAACCCATGCCCTCTCAAAAATCTCCTCCAGTTTTAAAACCCTCTGAATTTATGATTCCATCGAGTGTTTCTTAATGGATCGCTTTCAAAGATAAGAAATGGGCTTGTGGACAAATCTTCTGAATAGGTGACCGAGGCTAGAAGTCCTCCGTTCTAGACATAGACAGAGGAATCACCTCGGGACTTAAAAAAAAAAAAAAAAAAATAACGAACACACAGCAGTTTCTGATTTAAATGGTCTAGGATGGGATCAAGCATGGATAGCTTAAATGCTCTGCAGGATTCAAATGTGCAGCAAGCAGTAAAGTCTACAGATAGGTGCAGACTAAGGGTTGCAAATGCAACCACAGCCCAGGTGCGTGTGACAAACGAGCAAGGCAGACTGGGCATCAGGAAGTGGAGAACACATATCCCACCAGGTTCAGTAGGAATAAGCCCAATCTTTCTATTTTTAAAAAAAAATGCCAGAAATTCAGATTTCAAGTGAGAATCTGATGTTTAAATATTGTCAACTGGGGCGCCTGGGTGGCACAGCGGTTAAGCATCTGCCTTCGGCTCAGGGCGTGATCCCCGCATTGTGGGATCGAGCCCCAACATATATATTGTCAACTAACTCCAAACAATTGTAAGAGAAAGTGTAGGTCACACAAAACGTACCCGCAGGCTTCATTTGGCTTTCTAGCACCAGTGTGCAGCCTCAAGTAAACGAGTTCCAGGAACCAGGACGCCTTTTTCCTCTGTGCTCTGTCCTGTCTCTCCTACTCAGAGCCTGTTCCTCCTGTACCTGGGTCAGGGCCTATCCCTCTCCCTTTCCTTTTCCTTTCCACTGTCTCTTTCTTTTCCAATCTTCTTCATCACTCCTGGAAACTGAGATCCACACATTAAATCTTCATGTAGCCCTGGCTGTATCACTGGACAGGACTGGATGCCTGGGAAAATTGAAGTTGTAAATTGTAACCTAAGGCTGTTGGCTCCATGATGTCAACGACGGGCTGGGTTAGTCAAATCAGGGGAAAAGTCAGTCAAGCGCACAATTCTGCATAACTTAGACTTCATCAAACAACATATGGAGGTCTTCATTTAAATTCTGACTTTGTTTTGTTTGCTTTAAAATCTAAGCCACTGGGATTAGAATCATCCTGGGTGTTTTTAAAAATATTCCCAAATCTGGGCTCCACCCCATGCCAACCAAATCTGAGGTCTGGAAATGGAGTCCGGGCACTGGTAGCTTTTAAAAGACCCCAAGTGGGGGGCGCCTGGGTGGCTCAGTCGATTGAGTGTCCGGCTCATGTTTTCGGCTCAGGTCGTGATCTCAAGGCTCATGGGATCTGGGCTTAGTGGGGAGCCTGCTTGGAATCTCTCCCTCTGTCCCCCGCCCCACCACCCCACTTGCTCCTTCGTGCTCTCATTCTCTCTCTCTCTAATAAATAAATAAATCTTTAAAAAAATAAATAAAAAATAAAAATAAAAGACGCCAAGTGGGCCTAATGTAAAGACAGAGCTGAGAATCACTAATCTAAACTCGTCCCCTAAACCTGCAGAGTAGCAGCACATTTAACTCAGATGATTATCATCTTAAGTACTTCTTTTAACCCTTTCAAGGGTTTCCTCAGCTCTGTTCGCATTGTATCTTCACAACTCTGTGAGTTAGGCAGCGTGGACACTATTTATTAGCATTAGACAGATGAGAAAACGAGGCATAAAAATGTTAAAAGATTTGCACAAGTGCACCCAGCTAATTATTGGCAAAGACACATTATAACTGTACCCGAGGCGGAGTTCCTTGATTGTAAGCCTCGTTCTTGAAAAGTTTCCCCAAAACACAGGGCCTTCCTGATCGCTGAATCCCTTTACTGTTATTAAGGAACCCTAACACCTAGGTGGGCACTAGAAAACCAATGACTACAATGTGATCAAATTTCAGAAGTTAAGTGTAACTGTTTTCAAAAGACGTGGTTTAGGGTCAGTGGTCCAAGGTGTCTTTTTCTGAAGTCTGTGATGCGATTCTGAAAGCGCTGACTTCTACACACAGCCTTCCCCCACCCCCACACCACCTTTCATAGTTTCCATTAAGATATTATTTTCAGAAAAGTATTTTAAATGATTAAATATGCACAGAATATCAGAGGTAAGGGGAACTTTACTGATCAACTTTCCCACCACCTCTGATAGATGAGAAACCTGAAGTCCCTTTTAATTCAATATACAAGGAGTGTTACCATGGTACCAAGCGCTTCACACCCAGCATCTTAACTGAATCTTCAGGATAACTCAGTAAGACAGGTACCACCACCACCACCATCACCATTATCTTCATTCCCATTCAAGATATGAAAAAACAAAGACGGGTTCTGGGTGGCTCCACTGGTCGAGCAGCCGACTCTTGATTTTGGCTCACGCATGATTTCAGGGTCGTGAGATCAACCCCATGTCCGGTTCCACACTCAGCAGGAAGTCTGCTTGAGGATTCTCTCTCCCTCCCCCTCTGCCCTTCCCCCTCCATCCTTCCCCTCTGCCCCTCTCTCCCAGCTCACCCTCTCAAATAAATAAATAAAATCTGTTAAAAACAAAACAAAAACATTAAGGTTTAGAGAGGCTACACAATTTGCCCAGTGTCCCTGGGCTGGTAAGTCGGAACCCAGTATTTACTTTTGACTCAAAATCTGTGGCCTCTTCACCCTGCCTTCTATCACCAGAAGTAACAAAAGCACAAAAAGTAAAAGACAAATCCTCATGAAAATGCTAAGAGATGATCAGTGAACACTGATTTGAAAGGGGAGAAAAAGAGGCATTTGGGCTAGGCCTTCACAAATACACAGGATTACAGTAGGCATTCCAGTCCAGAATCAACACCCATACGGAAGCAGAAAAGCCACAGGGAGAGCACAGGGTGAACTGTGAGAAAGACGGAGAGAGACAAGGCATCAGACCATGGAGAGTCCTGAGTGCCCAGCTAAAAAATGGAGACTTGAATTTTAGGTCACGGGAACCCCCTGAAGGTTTTCAGAAGCAACGCCACTAAAAAATGAAAACTGAAGTTTAGAAATACAGATCCCATGCAAGTGTGGAGACTGAATTAGGGGAGCGGGGCTTCGTACCCGAGGAAAGGAACTAGAAAGCTGTTCCACCTCATGAATTCCTGCTTCCCCTTCACCATGTGCTTGCGTGAAGCACTGGCTTCTTTAGGGCACCTCCACGTCTGTATCCCAACACATGACTTGCACTGCCATGTCTAGGACAGGTGACAGGGACCTGAACTTGGGCAGTGGGAACGGAGATGAGAAGACAGGTTTGAGAGGCATTTGCCAGGGCCTGGTAACTGCTCAGAAGTGGGGAGAGGGTAAGAAGGAAAGAGAAGCAGAGTAAAGAAACCTCTCACATCTTCACTTGGGAGAAAGGGCAACGAATAATGAGATACAGAAAGGAAGGGGTGGTCAGCAGCAGAATGAAGAAGTGAATGAGATGGCTAAGGTCTCAATCTGAGAGGCATTTATTAAGCCGCAACTCTGTGCTGGCTATTAGTGGAACTATAATGAGTAAGATGGGTTTTTTAACTCAAGTTATCACCCAGAGGGAGAAAAATACAACACTAGAACAGCCAGATGCCTGACCTCCTCCTCTCTGGACAAACGTCACCCTCCCACACAGGCCCTGCTAGAGGGTCATCTATTTCAAGTGCCCTCCCCCATCACATGATCCTGTTTTATTTCTCCCTTATGCAAATACTTGAAATTCATTATATGTGCACTTATTGTCTGTTTCCCCCAGGAGAGGGGAAACTCCACAGAAGCACGAACTTTATCTAGTTACATATAGTAAGTCCTCAGTAGGAAATATTTATTGAATATTTGGGGGGAGGGGAAGGGGAGTGAATAAACTTCACCAACGTTTTAAGACCTCAAACCAAACTAGGCAAGTTTCCTAAATATTCCTAAAAGGTGACATGCTGAGAACTGAAGCGACTCAGAAGAGTAAAGCCATTTTGAGGTTGGGGCGGAAGCACAATCCAGGATCCGTGCCTCATCCCGCCTGTTCCGCATAGATTTCAGGAGTGCCCGCCCGGTGTGAGATGTTTCAACAATGAGGCCAGCCAGCCACCTAGCTCAGGTTTTATTTCCGTTGTCCTTCTGACGTCAGAAAAAGCACGAGTTGCAGCACAGTTTCTTCTATCAAGGTGACAAATTACAGCCTTGCTGTTCCCTGCAGTCTGCAAACCATAGCCTTATTCTCTCCTCCCCGATATTAAAAAAATTAGCTCCACTGCAGAGATGTCAAACCCCCTTCACATACAAATAAATGCCGTTTCTTAGCGCTGGGGTCTTTTTCACTCTTAACTACGTACATCACCATGGGTTCGTCTGAGAAAGTACGTGATCCTGGCGGCAGTAAGGCTTCCACGGGAGAAACAGTGCTATAAAAAACTGGGTCCGCGCCGCAGAGCGAGACACAAAGGACTCTCAATTGTAGCACCACCTTCCCAAGCCGGAGACAGCCTGTGAAAGGCATCCCGAAACGCGGTGAGGCTGTGACCGCGAAATTCCTTTTGCCGCCATATGCTCTCGTACATCCTCCGATTACAGTTCACCCTAAACCCAGGGGCGGGCGACTCCGCAGGGAAGCGGCGCCCAGCAGCCCCGTAACCTGTGGGGTCCCAGTGGGTGCTGAGGAGCCAGACGCTCAGGGAGGTGGATTATGGGGAGTGGGAGGCGCCCCAGGGCGCGCACTGGGGCGAAGGAGCGCTTTCCTCCCGGCACCCGCGGCGAGTTCAAAGGCCTTTTGTGGCCACGTTTAGGGACGCGAGCGAGGCGCCGGGGACCGGAGGAGGGAAGGGGAGAGGAGGCAAGGCCAGTCCGCGCCCGGGCCCCGGGCGAGCGGTGGCCTTTTGTTCGCCAGCTCCCGCGGAATCCAGCTCTCAGAACAGCACTTCTCTTTCTCCCCTTCTTCATGTTGGAAAGCACCTCTTCAGGGCGGGAAAGGACAGTGAATCACCGCCAGCTTCCCTAAGTAATCGTCCCCCCGCATCCTCCTACTCTAGGCTACTGAGAGAGGGGGCAGAGCTCGAGGAAGGGGCTGCAAACGTGCTCCTGTTTACTAGCGCTCGGCGGCTCGGCTCCCTCGCGGCGCCCAGTCCCCCCCAGCCCCAGCCGGCCGCACGCACACCCCCGGGGGCATCACATACTCTCCTCTGGGCCCTGCGGACTCAGGAAATCCCCCCCAAATGTCCAGGATTGGAACACTCCTCGGATATGCAGTAGCGCCCTCCCGTCCGCTCCACTCTCCTTCCAGACCCGCGTGGTCCCTGACCCTAGTATCGTTTAACCAGATCGCGTGCCACACTCTTCCGCTATGAAAACAGACCCAAAAAGTAAGCCACAGCCCACGCGAAGGTGAAATTGGGGCCCCTGCACCCCCTTACGCTGC
>NW_024425119.1:37183972-37299543 GCF_017311325.1 Ursus maritimus
ATCTGGACTTTTCCTACAAGCAAAATCCGAACGCAGCCGGCAGAACCGCGCACTCCTTCCTTCCACGCCCGCATGGGTGACTTGTACGTTACCGCCTCCTCCCGCATCCAAAACATCCCTTTCCTCCCTGCCGCCGCTCCCCCGGCTCCCCCTGAAAAAGCAAAATTGCCTTACCCTGGGCAATAAAGGGAAAAGCGGCAAAAGGAGACCAGGTGTCCGCCCTTCCGGGATTCCCCCGGCCCTGTGATGTCCTTTGTGTCAAGGTCTGGCTGCCTCGGCGGGGAAAAGGTGGCCTCCGTCAGCGAGGGCTGGGCGGGGAGGACTGGAGCTCAGTGGCGGATTTCCGAGTTAGGTGAAGGGCGGAGGTTCCCAGCGACCTTCAGGCAGAGCGGCGTGGCCGCCCCAGCCCGCGCTCTCTGGCTCTCCTCCTCCTTTCGCGGCCGATTGCATCAGAATCTCCCCCCACCGCCAACCCCCACCCACACTCTGCTCGCCAGTCTTGCACTTACATCCACACACTCTGGCACGGAGGGTCTCGAATCGCAGTCATTCTCCTACTGGGGGGCGCGTCGCCTTTGCGCATCCATGGCTCGTGATGGTTTAAAGGGGAAAGTCAGGCCATTCCTCCGCGTCCCGCGTCCCGCGCGCCGTCGCCTCCCTCCCGCGCGCCCGCTCTTTAACCAAAGCTGCTTGTCACTGAGCGGTGCCCGTCACATGGTGTCTCTGCTGGCGGCCGCGCCTCGCGACTTCCCTCTTGCCGCTCTCAGAGGATGCAGCGACCGCGGCTGGCGGAGATTGAGCATCGGGGAAGGGGCGAGGGAGGGGTTGCGGGGCGTGCGTGTGCTGGGCGCACTGACGGTGGCACTGGGAGCGGAGGCGGCGCGCAGCCTGGACACCTGCCCCACGCCCTCTTGGGGACCCGGCAGCGGGCCCAGAACCCCGCTGTGGTGGCGGCTGGAGACCCTGAGCGCTTAGGGGTGGAAGTGGGAGCGACTAAGAGGGCGCCGGCGGAAGAGAGGGGGGCTGTGCGCTGGCGCCGCATTTCGGGGTACGCCAGAGCGCGGATGGGCCGAGGGAGCCAGGGGAGTTGCATTGTGGGAAGGGCGCGGCGTGAGGATGGCCGCGGGAGTGGCTGGTCCGCGCAGCCCAGCGGACAGCTGGCAGTGTCTGGAGCTGCGGGCGGCGATGGAGCGCTGTGTTGGCTCCGGGGACCGCTCCGAGAAGGCCCGGGTTGGTGGGGGAAGGGAGGGGGCGTGTTGCGCAGTGGCTGCGGGAGCGGGGCGCACGGGCACCTTTGGAAACCCTTTGTCCCTACCCCGCAGTGGGAGGCGCCTCGCCTCTTCCGGATCCAGCACACCCGCAGACCTCGCCAGCCTTCCCCGACCTGTGCGGCGGCGCTCTGTTTGGGGCACTGCGTGTGATGCGACCCGATAGATGCGCGGAGCTCGGAGTGCGCACCTGTCTGGGCGCGAAGGGGCGCTCCAGATCCGGGGGCCGCGGGGAGCCAGGGAACAGGATGCAGGGGACTGGGCAACCGGGCCCGTTTCCCTTTCTTTTGCTTCCTCTTTGTTTCAGGCATAGACCCTTTTAACTGGGCACTTCCTTGCAGGGGAGTTGTGTTTCCTTAAAATGGCGTCAGGAAATCCCACCTGCGCCGCCGCCAATTAGACTGTCATTATAGAGCGAATTTGCGGGGTGGAAACTCGAGCTCTTTAGTGACAGGAACCGTTCAGTCTCCGTGTTCCATCAAAACAGGAAAGGGAAGGTGAATCATAACTCAAAAATTAATCTACCTGAAGCGTTTCAAGCGGGCAGACTGAATGGAGTAGCCATCGCTTTTTTTTTTTTTTTTTTTTTTTTTTAAACCACCGCTGGAAAAGTGAGAGGCCAACCAGATTTCAAACCCCGGACAACTAAAATCCTTTTTGCTTTCAAATGGCAGTAAATGGTTTTCATTAGTTTAGCAATGGCTTCCTGAGAACCCTACTTAGAAAGCACCTGCTTGAATAAACTTGAGAAATTGAAAATTCAGTACAAACAGGAGGGGGCGAAATGATGGTGGCTCACCTCGGACAGACCTGCGTTCAAATTCTGCCTCTGACACTGTTGCCCTACCTGCTTCACTTCTGTCCCAGTTCTGTGTTCCCAACTCGCAAAACAGAGGGTTAATTGTACCCACATCATAGTAATATTCTACAGGTCTCCAAAAAGTTGGTTCTTTCCCCCCTTCCTTCCTACAGGAAGCTAATATAGTATGGAGTTAATTAATTTTAAGTAATTTTAAGTAGTGTGCACCTTGCCTGACACAATAATTCTGATAAATAAGGAAAGCAATCTAAGAGACACCTGGGTGGCTCAGTTGGGTACCGGTCTACCTTCAGCTCAGGTCATGATCCCAGGGTCCTGGGACCAAGCCCAACATGGGGCTCCTTGCGCAGCAGGGAGTCTGCTGCTCCCTCTGCCTCTCCCTTCCTGCTTGTGCGCGCTCTCTCTCTAACAAATAAATAAATAAAATCTTAAAAAAAAAAAAAAAAAGGAAAGAAACCCGAACACGCAAGGTAGGTAAACTGAGCGCAGTTCCAAAGGCTGCTAAAATCTTTACCTCATTAGGCAGAATGTATATTCACCAATAGTTGTTTGGAGAGCATCTGATCTCAAGCTCATCCTTTGATTAACTTATTTGCTAGTTTCTATGCACCCCAAAGACTGCAGTTACCTAGCAATTTTTGGATTGGACTCAAGAGTGATGAATTGAACTTCTATTCCTTGCCAGCTGCTGTGCTATGCACTTTACACGTAAATATTATCTCATTTAATGCCTTCAACCACTCAATTAAGTATTATCCTCTCCATATAAACAAGAAAGCAGGTTCAAAGTGGCTGAATTGGCCCTGTTCATTGAAGACAGAACACAGTGAAGGGGGAAGCCTGAAAGTGATTCCTGTCCAGGTCTCAACTGAAAGTCTATGCTCAAGTCTTAACCATGACGCTACAACCTTTTGCAACTAGACACCCTTGGTCCTCGAGTTGAGAAAGATCTTCAGCCCTCATCTGGATTTTAGGTAACAAACTGGGACTAGGGTGTAAGCATCAACATGGAGGCTGAAAGGGCGGGCTGCTGCTGTGTGGAGAAGGGCGGGGGAAGGAGGGAAGAGGTAGTGTTCAGGATGAGTGCCTGCTCACTGCACTGTGTGGTTTTCTTGTACGTGAAACTTCCTTTCAGTAGCTCGGCACTTAAACCCAATTGTTCTGGTCTCAAATGGAGGCAAAGGGCGTCGTGATGACAACTCCCCCATTCACTGTCTGCTTGCTGAGACCTCAGCAGCAGGACAAGCACTTTACAGATGGTTTCTTAGTTAATCCTCATGACATTCTTAAGAGGTGCAGCCCAGCCTAATCCCCAATTCAGACGTTAAGGAAATTATCCCAAGTTCACACAGGTCTAACTGGCCCACCTAGCTCTAGAATCCTGAAGTGACTCCAAAGCTGATTCTCTGTGTCTGGCTCTAAAATGTTCTCTGATGTGGGAGCAACCCTCTTTGGAGGGTCAGGAGGTGGCACAGGTCCCAGGCCACTCGGCCTTCGGGTGGGAACCACTACCTTGTTTCCAGAGAGTCCAGGGAGTCCGTTTGCTCTATAATGGGTTTATGAGCTCCAAGGGCGTTGTCGATAGTATCTAATGTTCCTTGAATGGAAGGTAGTCAGGACACATTCACGGGTTGTACTGTGGGCTGCCCTATGAAACTGAGAAAATAAAATTTCTGCGTCTGTGCTAAATGTGATACTGGAGAAGGAAACTGTACTGTGAAAGAACTGAGTCACCTGGGGTCACCTGGGAGTTTTCTGGTAGCCCCAAAGGTCCTTTCCATATGGTTCCAGGAAGGAGGGAGGGCTTTGTGAGAAAGAGCCCCAAAGAGGATTTAGCCTGAACTGAAGTCACATCTGCTCTCAAACCAGCTTCGTCCTGTCCTCCCCTTGGTCGCGCTCATTCCCCATGTGGGCTGCCCAGGAGGATGGCTGGAAGGGTCCCCACTAGCTGTGCACTTACAGAGACACCATGCTTTCCTCCGTGGGTTTTCAAAACTTTCCAAATACATCTGGCCTCGCTACTAGCAGACTTCTTGTGGATGAATTGTGAGTCATAGGATAAATACTCTCTTCTGAATATGTAGTTTTTCCTTTTTATTTGTAAAGGACTGTTTTCGGACAGTCTGAATTTTAACAACGATGAAAAATAGAAAAGTCGACTGGTGAGGTTAATTCAGAATAAGTGTCCTGTACATTTCCTACTGGTAACAGAAGCAGGACAGCCATCTGTGAACAAAACCTACCTTGTTAGAAAATAAGTTATTTATTCTGAAATCAGGTTTTTATTCCTATTTCTAGGATCTACTCTGAAAAGAACAGATGGTCTTTAAAATTAATGGTTTTTCTTTTGACTGATGCGATCACATTTCTTTGCCTGATGAACGCTTTTTACCATTCTTGTTCTTTGAATGATCTTATCCAGAGGTGACAATATTTTGGCGCTGGGAGTTAAACAGCCAGGGCAAAAAGTAATTCCCCACTCAAGGAGTTCCCGGTCGTCTTGGCCCTCTTTCTGCAGAGACACAACACTGTGTGGACTAACCCTTCCAGTACTGTGCCGGACAGAGCCTACTGTCGCTTCTTCCAGCACTGAGATGACCATTCTACCTCACTGGATTTGTTTTTCTTTTTCTTTTTTCAATGATTTTATTTATTTGACAGAGAGACAAAGAGAGACCACAGCAGGGAGAGTGGGGGAGAGAGAAGCAGACTCCCCACCAAGCAGGGAGCCTGACATGGGGCTCGATCCCAGGATCCTGGGATCATGACCTGAGCCAAAGGCAGACTGACTGAGCCGCCCAGGTGCCGCAACCTCACGGGATTTGTAATTGATGGGTTCTGGCAGGAGGTCAACAATCCCCACTGACCCTAAACTGAATTTAAATTAAATCCCAGAGTGGGGCTCTTTAAGAGTGTCTATTTTCTCTGATTTTGGCCCAGGTCAGCTTTGTAGGGTCATTTATTTGTTTTATCTTTTAGGGGAGCAGGGAGTAGGGTTCATGAAGTATTGTGACTGTAGGACAAGATGAAGACCCAGGGCTAATGATCAGTCCTGAAGGTTTGATATCTAATTTACCTGACATTTATGCATCATTGTACATGTCAACTGTGAGTGTATTTCCCTAGCTTGTTGCCACATGGGGTAATGATACCCATCTGATGGTCAAATGAGTAGGTGTCTACACAGTACTTACCACAGTGCTTGGTGGATAAATGCTCAATAGATAATATCTGTTATTATTTTCATACTTTGCAGAAAAAAAGCATGGGGCAATGACTTTTCAAAGCCTGGGTTTAGGGGCACAAAATACGTCCCTGTCCTCACCCTCACTGAATGTCAAGCCCACACCTCTGCTCGCATTTCTGCCACTGTGGGAATGGGGAGACAGATGGTATTAGAGAACAGTTAGCCCTCCATTTCAGTTCTCAGCCTTATCTCTGAAGGAGAGAAAAGGAAGTTTAGGATCTCCCTAATAATGTATTAATTAAAAAGTAGAAGTGTTCCGAAGCAGCATAGCATCCGTGCTTACTAATGGGGCCAGTGTGAATCAGTGCAACTTCTTGTGAGGTTGCAAATTAGGTGATTGAGTGTGGTCTCTGGGCCAGATTGCCTGACTTCTAATTCTGATGCCACAGCTTACCAGCTCTGTGACCTTGGGCAAGTTACTCAATGTCTCTGTGCCTCAGTGTCCTCATCTTTAAAACAAAAATGAACAATAATACCTGTCTCGTAAGGTTATGTGAAATGTGTCTGTTAATAAATGTAAACACTTAAAATAGTTCACAGCGTATCTTAACTATTCAACAAATAATGGAAATTATTACTGGAAAGCAGTTTGGCAATAAGTGGAAGGAACTTGGATTTCACTGATGTCACTTCTGAGAATCAGTACCCTAAAATACACAAAGATGTCACTACTCGCAGAGAGGGCATGGATGTGGGCTTTGGAATTAGGCAAGGAAAGGCCAAAAGCATGTTGCCAAGTATTCATTTTTTCCCCAAGTATTCCTTTAAAGCAAGGATGACATAAATTCATAAATGACAGCTTGAAATAAAATGCTCCAGTGGCCAGGCAGAGCTATAAACCCTCCATAAACCCTTAGAGATACTTAGGAAACAGGATACTAACTGTTAACTGTTAGTTAACTGGCTAACTGTTCTTTTCTCCTGATCCAACGTGATCCTTCCTTCTTTCTTATCAGTTTGGGTGTCCAAAGGCAATAGAGCTGGAGAGAGGATCTGCATCTAAGAGTATGAGACAGGAACGTGATAAGGAAGTGGTTGAAAGGCCTCAGGGAAAGATAAGAAAGACAAGAAAGGGAGAAAATGAATGACAAGATCGGGAGGCAGGAAGATCTGAAACCAGTCAGAAATGCGTGGCATGAGCTATCCGGGTGGGACGAGAGCTGGGTCATCTCAGGGTGCTGGAGGCTCTCCTCGTGCTTTTTGATGCTACAATCTTACCGGGAGGAAATGCAGCTTTTGCCTTTTCTGATGAAAAGATAGCTTTGAAAAGGAGGGGCTGTTTGCTGTTTTTATTTTATGTTATTTTATTTTCTACTGCTGGCAGTACTTAGGGGGAAGAGTCCTGTTCATGACTTGAGTAGAGTAACACGCTTTACTAAAATAAGTTTCTATTCTAAATGATTGTTCTTAAAATAGGAAATACCCAGAAATATCCCTTTTGAAGGACTCTTTATTTGGTTTTGTTTTAGGCATACGAAGCTTCTTCATAATCACAAAGGGGGTAATTTTAGCGAGAGATGTAAAACTCATGGTCTTCTGTTGTATGTATTTATAGTTATTTATACACACACAAATAAAATGCTCAACGTTTTTGATTCAAATGTAACACGTCCAAGATTGAACTTGTTTCTTTCCCCAATCCAAAGGGTCCTCTTCTCCTATAGACTTCATCTTGGGAAACAGCACCACCAGGGGCACAACTACTTGAGCTAGGGAAAGGGGAGTATCTTGGCCGACTCCTTCACTCTTCACATTGAATTAATTAATTCTTTGAATTAACATTTACTAAGTGCCAGGCATTTTGCTGGCCTTTCGTGGAGCTTGGAGATAGAGTGGGAGGCCAATATTCCTCAGGTGATCTTGGCAGTAGATGTGAAAATTACAGATGGAGAGGAGTGCTCGGAGGAAAAGAACTCGGAGCGTGACTGTGAGAGGAACAGAGGAACATGCACTGGCCTGGGAGGCAGGAAGGCTCCCCTGAGGACGGGAGCCTTGTTTGGATTCTGTCCTCTTTATACTAAGGGTTTTGATAGGGAGGCGGTAATGGACATGATCCAGCATGCGTTTTCAAAGAAATCATGACTGTCCCATTGCTCTGCTGCCTAAATACTTCTAGCATCTGTTCCTTTTTCTCCAGCCTCATGGCTATCACTAGCGTGAGCCTCCATCAGCTCACTCCTGGCCAAGTTCAATCCAAAGGATGTTGATTACATAATCATTAAAAACATCTGATTATACTTACTCAACATAACACGTACGGGTAAGTATTTGTCAATAACATATATGTATTACTGTCCCATTTATTACATACATTAAAAGCATTTCCCCAAATTTTTAACAATTAAATAGGATTTTACATTTCATATTTATCTGTTACCAGTATTTTATTCTACTACTAAAATATATTGCTAATTGTTATTAAAATGTTAACATTTTAATGAGGTAAATTTGATTCAGTATACTTTATTTTTTAAATTGTGCTTAATGTTCTGTGATACAGCAATTCACAAGTCTGGTTCCAGATTTGATTTATTTTGACACTGAATTTAATGGCTGTCAGAGCTGGCAAAGAAACCTCAAAGACATATGTGGGCCCAATGGAGGAGGGACTGTTAGCTTCACTTACCAAATCAAGCCATTCATTTCTTAATCCCATCCACTAATTTACAAAGATTTGTTTTGTTCATTGTTCACCTACAAATGTACGCTTAGATGAGGGGTGTCATTAATGACTATGACGAAGAGAGCCCATAGCCTTACGTGATAATTCTGAATTTGTTTTAATGGACTTGCTGTCACTTTGACTAGATGGGCATTGCTTTGCCTTGCAATGTAGCCCTGACTAGGAGTGAAAGTGTCAGCTCTACTTTTTCTTATTTCCTTATGCTTGTATTATTATTATTTTTTAATCTGAAAGTTCTTTGGATGAATCTTTTAAATCTACTTGTCCATTTCTGGAGGACAAGTTAAAATATAACTTGTAAATGTAATCAACCAAGCACTCAGAAAAGAAATACATCACAATATGCCAAAAGGGGACGAATTAACAAGGGCACCATTGTCACCTCCCTGGGCCCCTTCCTCAAGATACCCTGAGTGCTGTAAGTGACAGAGGGCCATCTAACGTGTGAGCTGAGGGAAGGTCACCAATGATTTATATATTAATCTAAACAGGAGTTCCAGCATTTTCTTCCTGAGGTGCACTTTGTTATTCCACGTCAGCCTTTCCTGAGAGCCTCGTAACAACTCACTTAGCTGCTCTTGACCACCTCATCTCTCCACTGCAGTTTATTTTTTTTTTTTAAAGATTTTATTTATTTATGTGACAGAGACAGCCAGCGAGAGAGGGAACACAGCAGGGGAGTGAGAGAGGAAGAAGCAGGCTCCCAGCTGAGGAGCCCGATGTGGGACTCGATCCTGGAACGCCGGGATCACACCCTGAGCCGAAGGCAGACGCCCAACGACTGCGCTACCCAGGCGCCCCTCCACTGCAGTTTAGAAGTCATTGCCACTTCTGAAATCCAAACTAGCTTATATGCTTCCCTACACTGAAATTATTTATTCAAAGACCACCTTCGCACTTGTCTACAAGCTTCATAAAGGCAGATGACATGTTTTCACCTGTTTCCAAGTACCTCAGACATAATAGAAGCTCAATAAATATTTGTTCAGTTAATGAATGTATGGACGAGTAAATAGAATATAGTTAAGTAGCTCTAAGGCTTTCTTATTTAATTTAAATGTCAGGTCCTTAAAAGGACAAGGAATATAACAAAAATATAAAATATTTATCAAATGTACATTTAGCCAGGTTTTGAAAGTTTAGGAGCCTGTATACATGATCAAATGAATAGTGAATGAATAGCAATTTGGGGCTCTCGTGAATAAAGTACAATTTTAAAACACCAAGGGTAAGTGTCTATTGAATGTCATTCTTAAAAGGAAAAAAAGAACCCCAGCCTATGTTTGAAAGTAATATATTTAGCTTAACAGTTTTCTAGCTTATGGGAATTATCTGGAAAATTCAGAGCCCCAACCACTTCCTTAACAGTAAGTACAGTTTTTACTTCCAGAATGATCTGGATAAGTGCCAGCATTCTCCATGGGGCTTTCCCTGTATGAAATTAACATTTGTAAATGGAGTCTGATTAAATTTTGTGCTTAAAAAAAAGTTACAATTTGTTCTATTGTTCCTCTTTGCTCTTCATATAAAAATGAGAATTTAGACATAATTTTATAGTTAAGATAGGAACCATTTAGCAATGTCAATTTAACGATGAATATGATAGTTCTTTGTCTATATTCAAATTGTTATTGTTAATTCACTGATTTCAGCTTTGAAAAGGAACAGAAGTATAGGAAAACTGTCATGCTGCTGGCGTTCGTATAATCATTCATTCATTCATTCATGTGTTCAACGAATGTGTTTGAAGTTAATTCCTTTTATTTATTTTATTTTTTTATTTTTAAAGATTTTATTTATTTATTCGACAGAGATAGAGACAGCCAGCGAGAGAGGGAACACAAGCAGGGGGAGTGGGAGAGGAAGAAGCAGGCTCATAGCAGAGGAGCCTGATGTGGGGCTCGATCCCATAACGCCGGGATCACGCCCTGAGCCGAAGGCAGATGCTCAACCGCTGTGCCACCCAGGCGCCCCTGAAGTTAATTCCTTTTAAAGGCAGCATTCTTTATCCGTTTCTCTCATCTCCTTTGAAAATTTGCTCCTCCATCTATTTCTTTACTACTGTATTTTCATTCCCCCCTCTACTGAAAATAAAGTATTCAAACTGCTCATCATTAAAAAAGAAAGGAAGGAAGGAAAAGGGGAGGAAATTTCCCCTGATTTTACATCTCTCTCCAGATGCGGCTCTTCTCTTTCTTCTATTTAAGAACAAGCTTCCCCAAAGAAGAGTTAACAATATTTTCCAGTTTTTTACCTCCCGTTCATTCTTTAAATACACAAACATCCACACACACAAAATTGCAGAATTAATTTATTTCCACTGTAGAAAAGTTGGAAAATGCAGTAAAAATCTGAGGAAAACCAAACTCATCCATAAGTTTAGAGACCATTAGATAAGCACTACTGACATTAGTTCATTTTGTATATGTGCCCATCTTTTTTTACATTCAGAATCATGTCCAGTTTTGCATTTTCATGCAACATTAAATTATGATCATTTTATTATATCATTAACAGTTCTTCAAAAACATAGATTTTAATGACTACAAAATATCCCATCATATGGTTTTGCATTCTCATTAACCTCAGATTTTCGTTTTATTATATATGTGTACAATACTTTCCCCATCTCTGATTATTTCCATAAGTTAAACTTGTAGAAGTAGAATCAAAGGGTTTAATGTAGCAATATTTTAAAATACTTGATAGAAAATTTAAGGTCACTTTCTAGAAAGAGAATATGCATTAAAACATTAATAGTATGTGCAGGTGCTGCTGACATTGCATCTTCAGCAGTCTTGACTATTATAATTTTGCTCATTTTTATTAATCTATTAAGTGAAAAAGAATTTCTGGATTTAATTTGCATTTCCTTTCTTACTGATTTTATTGAACTTTTAAAATGTGTGCTTATTAGACCTTTTATTTGTTCTATGAATTATATATCATATGCTTTACTCATTCTAATATTTTAGTGTTTTTAAATCCATTTGTGCAAATGTTTTGTATTTTAAAAGTCAAAATTGTAGCTAACTATACATTTTTCAACTTTTTGTTTGCTTTTTATTTTTACGTTCGGAAGTTTACAATTTTGGGGGTGCCTGGGTGGATCAGTCGTTAAGTGTCTGCCTTTGGCTCAGGGCGTGATCCCAGAGTCCTGGGATCGAGCCCCACATCAGGCTCCTCCTATGGGAGCCTGCTTCTTCCTCTCCCACTCCCCCTGCCTGTGTTCCCTCTCGCTGGCTGTCTCTCTCTGTCAAATAAATAAATAAATAAAATCTTTTAAAAAAAAGTTTACAATTTTCATGTAAATGAACTGTTGAATTTTTTCTTACATCTACAAATTTTTTTCTTGTACAGATACAATATTCATTGGAATTTGGCCTTACTTCTTATGACTTGGGTTTTTTCCATTTAATTCTTTCATCCACCTAGGAGTAAGAGTTAAGAATCTAAATTGATTTGTTCCAAATCACTAACCAATTATTCCAGTACCAGTTGTGAAAATTCCTTCTCTTAACCCCTCAGCTGTGGTGCCTCCTTTATCAGATGTTACTACATTTTAAAAGGTTTTACTCCTGATCTAACTATTCTGCCTGCTGATTTGCTCATTCTTCTAGCATCTATACTTATTTAGTAGACCTTTGTTATGTGCTTTAATATCAACTAGGGCACAAGCCTTTTCATATTTTTCTTAGCTATTTTTAGCTGTTCATTATTCCGTGTGAATTCTAGGATCATTACTAAGCCAATAAGACAAAAATCCTAGATTTGGGCTTTTATTTTGCCTATCAGTCAATGTATATGTGCTGCCGAAGCGAGCACTGCCTATCAGTCAATGTAAACATACACATAAAACATTTACAATAAAAACACATAAAAATCTAAGAGTTCCCTTTAAAAGAAATGTGTAGGCTCTCTTTCTACAATTTTGAACCTATAGGGGTGCCTAGCTGGCTCAGTTGGTAGAGCATGCGGTTCTTGATCTTGGGGTCATAAATTCGAACCCCCACATTGCGTGTAGAGATTACTGAAAAAAACAAAAGAAACACACTTAAAAAAGTATAAAATTTTACTAATATATAAATGAAGTACTGAATGCATTGGGAAACATACCATACAGTCGGAAGGTGATAATTTTTCCTAAATTAATTTATAGAAAATTAATTTTGCACATATCCTTATTTTTATTATTTTTAAAGATTTTATTAAATAAGCTCTACACCAGCATGGGGCTTGAACTCACAATCTTGAGATAAAGAGTGACATGCTCTACCAACTAAGCCAGACAGGCGCCTCCATAAATCCTTTTTTATTTTTATTTATTTATTTATTTATTTATTTATTTAGGCTCCATGCCCAGCTGGGCCCCATCTCACCACCCATGAGATCTTGACCTGAGCCAAAAATCAAGAGTCCGGAGCTTAGCCGAATGAGTCGCCCAGGCACCCCGACCCATGAATTCTTTTTTAAAAAAGTAAAATCAGGGGTACCTGGGGGGCTCAGTCACTTAAGCATCAAACCCTTGGTTTCTCCTCGGGTCATGACCTCAGGTGTCCCCAGCTGGGCCCCATCTCACCACCCATGAGATCTTGACCTGAGCCAAAAATCAAGAGTCCGGAGCTTAGCCGAATGAGTCGCCCAGGCACCCCGACCCATGAATTCTTTTTTAAAAAAGTAAAATCAGGGGTACCTGGGGGGCTCAGTCACTTAAGCATCAAACCCTTGGTTTCTCCTCGGGTCATGACCTCAGGTGTCCTGAGATGGAGCACCCCCCCACTCCCCCCCAGCTCAGTGGCGAGTGGGCTTGAAGATTCCCTCCCTCTGCCCTTCCCCCCCCATAAACAAATAAATCTTTAAAAAAAGATAAGGCACTCATTTTTAGGTGAATTACATTTCTGTATTAGGAAAGTATAAATAACCTTATGCGCTTCGGTGTTTTGGGATTTTGGGTTTGGTTTTTGGTTTTGTTTTTGCTGCAAATAGCTTTATTGTTTCCCCTCGGTGCACGGTTGGGAGGGGGCTCCTGCAAAGCTGCCCGGCGGCCCACCGGAGAGGCTCGGGCACGAGCCCGCGGGCGCTGAGGCTGCCGGGCTCCCAGGTGTGCTTGCGGCTGAGCCCCCGGAAGAGACCCGCGCCCGGCCCGCGCGCTGGGACCCGCCTGCGGAGGTGAGTCTGGCGTCGGGCCCCGGGCCGCGCCTCGGCGGCGAGCGAGGAGCCGGGTGTCTGCGCCGGCGGCCCCCGGGCCTGTGGGGAGCGGCAGCGGGGCCTCTGCCCGGGTCGGGCCCCTCGCCCTCGGCTCGGGAGGCGGCCGCACGGCCTCCGGGCCTGCATCTTCAGGGCGCCCTCGGGCTTCTCCTGGGCCCGGCGGCCGGAGCCCGGGCCTCGCGCTGGAGAGGGAGGCGGGGAGGCCGGCGGCGTGCGAGGCCGCGGTGCGCGCGTGGCGGCGGGTGGACGGGTGTCCGCCGCGGGGAACGGGCCTGGCGAGGCCGGGAGCCCGGCCCCAAACAGGGTGCTGGCGGGTCCGCGGGGCGGAGGGTGGCTGAGGAGAGGGTGGTGACGTCTGTGACCGGAAGAGAGGTGGGAGGGTGGTCGAGGCTGGAAGAAGGGGCGTCCGTGGGTGTGTGGCGTCCCCACCCTGCTGGCGCGCGAGACAGATCCGGGGGCCCCGGGGGCACCGCCTTTAAATGCGCTTACGTTTTAACCATCCACAGTATATTTCTTGACATTCTATAGGTTAAAATGAAAGACACCAGTCGTGTTTGCTATATCGAGCTAAAGAGTATCTTGGTCCGAGTTACCAAACATGTTTAATAATCAACCAATTAGGTATCTGTCGAGGTTTTGGATTCTCTGGGGAAGAGTCTGAGACTGAAATTAAAGTGCGGGAAGTGTATCACCTTGGGATCACACTTGAGGAAGGGAAGGAAGCAGCGCTAGGGAACAGAGACGTTGGACTATGGTACGCTCTCAGCGAAAGCCTCAGACAGTGCCTCAGGGCGCTCCGAGGCGGACTCTCGGGTCAGGATTGTCTTGAGTTAGGGTGAGGGGCGGGATAGTTTTACCCTCATGTTGACCGTTGATGCCGGCTTCCGCGGGAGCTGAGTGCGACCCTGGGCGAATCAGCTTTCTGTAGCTGAGATACTTCTGTAGGAGAGCAAATGAATGAGGGCTTCTACGGGCTTCTAAAGGGGGACATGGACGGAGTCCCACAGTGTCCTCTGTAGTACACACTTAAAGTAGGCCTTACAATTTCCACAACATGTACCAGTGTGTACTCAATAACTTTTAAATGCGAAAGTAGAAAATTCTTAAGAGAATTGTTTTAAAAGACACATAGCCTAGTGTACTTCATGTCATGAACAGGAAGAAATACAAAGGAAGGATTCTAGGGTTCTCACTGTTCTGACTTATCTGGCCCTTGGGCATGAAAAACTAGGATGCAAGAATTCGAATCTCTTTTCCTTTGCTTTCCATTCCCTTCTTCAGTGAAGCAGCAAAATAGAATGAAGCCGGGAAGAATAGCAAGGGATCAAAATTCACCCTACATTCCTGAACAGGCAGGGAGGGGGTGGAGCTTGGTCAAGATTTCATAGACAGCAATTAAGCTGAATTCAAACTCAGATCTGTCTGCTCTTAATGCCTGTGTTTCTTTCTCTATATGCTGTAAATATGAGGGATAGAACCGGACAAAACAATCAGAAATTATTCCTCCATTCTAGCATAACTCAGTTTTTAAAAGATTTTATTTATTTATTTATTTGGGAGAAAGAGAGAGCACGTGCACAGTTGCACACGCCCAGGAGCAGGGGAGGGGGCAGAGCAAGAGGGAGAGGAAGAGAATCTGAAGGAGTCTCCACGCCCAGTGTGTCAGAGCCTGTCGCTACGGTGGGGCTCGGTTTCACAACCCGGTTATCATGAGCTGAGCTGGAATCGAGAGTCAGATGCTTCACTGACTGAGCCACCCAGGCGCCCATAGCATAACTCCGTCTTATTCACTGGTTTAGTAAATATTTATGGGGTGCTTATCAGGCACTTTACTATTTGTTGGGATAAAAAGAGATGGATGAGATACAGTTGTCGTCCTGAAGATCTACCGAGCTTAGCAGTCCTGTTAATTATTAGGGTGTTTGCTTCGCTATCTTGCTCCTATGCCAGTGGCAAAGTAACTGAAATAG
Organism: Ursus maritimus; assembly: GCF_017311325.1. Classification (NCBI taxonomy): domain Eukaryota; kingdom Metazoa; phylum Chordata; class Mammalia; order Carnivora; family Ursidae; genus Ursus; species Ursus maritimus. The sequence continues at coordinate 37,199,169 of NW_024425119.1, forward strand.
TTATCCAACCGATTCCTTTGATAGCTTGCCTGAGTTACCTAAGTGCATGTTGAGTGGGCACCAGAAAGACGTTAAAAGCATAAGGTACACCCTGAAGTAGAGTTTTGGAGATGAAGGTGGATATGCTGGCATGGGGAGGGGAGAGAGCTGCAGCCCATTTTTGAAGCAGAGGCAAGTAAAAGAAAACCCTATCATGGGAGAAGGCGAGTTCAGAGGGGCATTCTTGAACTGTTTGTTGATTCTGATGAAGAACCTAAAATAGTAAGTTAGATGCCATTCATCCTTTCTTTTGGTACAAGGTCCTGCTCGTAGGCATGGGCTTTGCTACTAAATATACCCAAATTTTAGACTTGTCCACACGCAAGATGCACATGGAGGCAAGCGACTTAACCACCTCAGTCTTGAGTATCTTCACGTGTAGGATAGGGATGATGGCGGCGCCGAGCTCATGGGATTGTTGTGTGGAGTACAAGTACAAGCTTACATAGGGCCTGGTGCTTACTGCTTACTACTTATTAGCCCTTGTTAAGAATTGGTACTCTTGGGACGCCTGTGTGGCTCAGTCCGTTAAGCATCTGCCTTCAGCTTAGGTCATGATCCCGGGGTCCTGGGATCGAGTCCCACATCCGGCTCGTTGCTCTGTGGGGAGCCTGCTTCTCCTGCCTGCCACTCTTCTCCCTCTGCTGCCACTCCCCTGCTTGTGCGCACGCACTCTTTCTGTCAAATAAAATCTTAAAAAAAAAAAAAAAAAAAAGAATTGGTACTCTTTACTTGAACACTTATTTAACTCTGTTTATTGCCAGTATGGGAGACAGTAGAGCCTGATGGTTAAGAAAATGGTCTCCAGAACCAGACAGCCAGAGTTCAAACCAAGGTTCTTCCTTGGACTGGCTGCATGACTTTGGGCAAGTTCCTCAATTTCTTGTCTGCAGAGTGGGGTTTATACAGTTCCTACTTACAGTGGTGTTGTGAAGATCGAGTGAGGGTCTGTAAAGCCTCTAGGATAGCACCAGGTAGAAAGAGCCATGCAGGGGCGCCTGGGTGGCTCAGTCGATTAAGCTTCTGCCTTCGGCTGGTCATGATCTCGGGGTCCTGGGATCCAGCCCCACATTGGGCTCCCTGCTCAGCGGGGAGTCTGCATCTCCCTCTCCTGCAGCCCCCCCTCCCCCTGCTCTCCCTCCCTCTCTCAAATAAATAGTAAAATCTTAAAAAAGAAAGAGCCATGGGGCGCCTGGGTGGCACAGCGGTTAAGCGTCTGCCTTCAGCTCAGGGCGTGATCCCGGCGTTATGGGATCGAGCCCCACATCAGGCTCCTCCGCTATGAGCCTGCTTCTTCCTCTCCCACTCCCCTGCTGTGTTCCCTCTCTCACTGGCTGTCTCTGTCTCTGTCAAATAAATAAATAAAATCTTAAAAAAAAAAAAAAAGAAAGAAAGAGCCATGTAAATATTAGCTATCATTGTCATCACCATCATCCTCATCAGTGCTTGGCTCGTTAAAAACATGCGCTTCTCCACATCAGTCGGTGTTGCAAAACACGCAGCCCTCAGACATACAACAACACAGCGGAATGCACACACACACACACACACCCCAGCTACGAATAGTCCAGGCTGCTACACACCATTCTCTGGGGAGACTAGCGGTGCCCTTACTCGTCTGCCGAATTTCCCTGGGAAGGGGAGCTGACTTCTGGAACAGAATGTGAGGGCAAGATAAGACAGGAGGAATGAGCAGCCTGGGGCACTGCCAGCCCCGGGGCAAAGGGCGACCCTGGTGCCCTCATCACCTCCCTTAGCAGCCTCCTTTCCTTCCTTCTGCCATCCCACTCTCTCCTGCCCCCCAGGGCCTCTCCTATGTCTGGTCCCCGGTTTCAGTGACTTTAGCAATGAGCCCTTGCCAAAGTATGAACTCTAATTAAGGTATTTGCCGAGAATGTCAGGTATGCAGCCTCCCGGCTTTTCATTTTTTCACAGGAGGAAGGGCCGATCGCTGCATTGTTGCTTCCCCTGCTCGAGCGCCCGTCCTTCCTATCCTGTGTCGGGCCGTGGGGAGAGCCCGCAGCAGGTGGGGCAGTGGGGCCTCTGGCTCTGGCTCTACCTGCTGTTCCTCTGCAAGTGCGGGGTTTGCCGGCTGTGACCCACGTCAGTCTTCCGCTCCCGTACCCTGTGCCAGAGCGGGGGTTCCTGCACCGGGTGCAGAGAGGTATATCGGGTATCTAGTCGCTCTCTGTGACTTTTCGTTCACAAAAAACAGTCACACTTCTAGCTGGAGAAAAGAAAGGAGCCATTAAAAAGAGGAAGGAGGGGGCGCCTGGGTGGCACAGCGGTTAAGCGTCTGCCTTCGGCTCAGGGCGTGATCCCGGCGTTCTGGGATCGAGCCCCACATCAGGCTCCTCCGGGATCGAGCCCCACATCAGGCTCCTCCGCTGGGAGCCTGCTTCTTCCTCTCCCACTCCCCCTGCTTGTGTTCCCTCTCTCGCTGGCTGTCTCTCTGTCACATAGATAAATAAATAAAATATTAAAAAAAAAAAAAAGAGGAAGGAGAAAGTAGTTTGAGTGAGGGCTTCGACAGGTTCCCTGAAGCAGCCAGACCTGCGCGAGTATGCCAGCGACCACCCCGGTGGCAGCTAGATGAGTGACCGGACAGATCTTGGAAGCATCATGGAAACACAGCATTCCGAGCCGGGGCTCCGGCATTTCCTTTATAACATCCCCAATAAGTGAATAAGTCCAGCTGCTTGGGGTTATTTGTTTTGTTTTCAGGTTACTCGGTTTCTCCTGGCTCTGCCCTTGGCCACCCCACCCTCCTCTTCCCTCTGCCACATGACAGACCCTAGATACTCCAGAGCAACCTCTCCTGTATTCTCTCTGTAGCCACCATTTAGCGCAGGCCAGTCCTACCCCAATCTGTCTTGTCTTGTCTTCCTCAACATGAGTCCTTCGGTTCCTTTGATCACTCCCTATATGTGTGTTGACAATACGGTCTGCAATCAAAATGTTCAAATCTATGATCTCCGCTCACTTGGCTAGTCCAGTGTCAGACCACACGTTCTAAACATTGTTTGGGGAAGGTGTTGCTCTGGGCCACCAGGCTATTCCTCCAAATTCTCTGATTCTGACTCCTGATCTTGCTCTCTTCCTCTCCCTTCAACCCATTACAACTTCCTAAATACTTGGCATGGGTCCCTGTGAAAGTTGCCGATCCCTGAAGGACCCTAAGCATGATTCTAAGGTGCTGGTGGATGTGGAATTCAGGAGTGACCAGGATGTACGAGGAGGTGTACAAGTAACAAATCTCAGATGGTGGAGGGGAGCACAGAGTTAGGGTCTGAAGTTCATAGAACAGAAGAAAACACACATCCAGTCAAATTTACACTTGAAATCCCTTTAAACTTTGGGTCTTTCTGCTCCTTGATAATTATTTGTCTTCTGTAGATTATTTTTGTTTCTTTGTGTCTTTATTAGTTCTTCAATTAATTCTTCAATTTCTTCCTTGAGAATAGCTACCCAGCCCTTGCTATACAAGCATCAACGGTGCTGGCGTCACGTGAGAGTTTGTTAGAAGTGCGGGACTTCACGTTGCACCTCAGACCTACAGAATCAGTCAGCATTTTAGCCAGATCCCTAAGTGATTACCTTGCACACTGAAGTCTGAGAAGTGCTATACTGAACCATCATAGCCGCTTGCCAGTACACTATGCTTCTTTGTCAGTAGCTGGAAAATCTTAAAATAATGATGCTCTGTCCCAAACTTGCACCAACATACACCAATCATTTTACCCTTGACTACACGCATTGATTTTTTTTAAAGGCATGTACAGTTAAATTCAGGGACGTTCAAAATATGGGTTATGTATTCCAAGAAGTACAAGGATAGAGGACTACACTCTAATTCTAGGAAAAGATGGAAATTTAAATCATTGTCTTTTGGTAAAAATGGTGATGAGGAAAGAAAGGGGCACGAGTAGAATCAAAAGCAACCTAGGACTGGAGCTGTTTTCAGGAATAGACTTGGGATAGCCATATTTGCTTGCAATGAGAATGAGTCAACAGGCATGACCCAATGCCCATGATGGGGTAAAAAGCTGAAGCAAGACTATGGACTATGAGAAACAAACTGAGGGCTTCAGAGGGGAGGGGGGTGGGGGAATGGGATAGACCGGTGATGGGTAGTAAGGAGGGCACGTATTGCATGGTGCACTGGTTGTTATATGCAACTAATGAATCATCGAGCTTTACATCGGAAACCGGGGAGGTACTGTATGGTGACTAACATAATATAATAAAAAATCATTAAAAAAAAAAAAAAGCTGAAGCAATGTGGGGGCAGTTGGCAGACTATCTTGTGGACATTTGAGCAAAGAAATAATGTAACTAAAAAGGATTTGGGAATTTTTCAAGAGACTCTAAAGGACGGACTGGAACTTTTCTAAGCCTCAGTTTTCCCATCTGTAAAATGGAATGTAATTTCTAGCGTGCAGATTGTTGTAAGGAATAAAAATAGATTATGTAAAGAGCTTAGACAGGGTTGGCACATGGGAAGCACTCCACTGGCACAGAGGTTGTTATAATTATGCAAAAGGGGGGTGTGGGAATGAGACACTGAAAGTGGAGAAAATATGTAGGAAGCTCTTCCAGTAGTAGTAATAATCGAGGCAGTGATGAGGTACTCACGGTGTGCTGGGCACCATTCTGAAAGGGCTTTACAGAAAGTGGCACATTTACTGCTCCCCCTGGTCCTATGGGTGGATACTGTTATCCCATTTGTCAGATTAGAAACTGAGGGACCGGGAGGATACGTGACTCACTTACGTTGCCACGGACAGAATGCACGGCGTGACTTCACACCTGACACCCTTGAGCACCGTGCTGTTCCATTGCCGGTGTCTCCGCGAAGACAAGGAGGAGGGGTGTGATGGGAGAAATAGAAAGGGAGGAGCAAACAAACACGCATCCGTGAGGAGAGATGGCAGTGGGTGAGCAAACAGCCCTGGATGAGTAGACAAAGTCCAAAATAACTCTAGTTGGGAAGCGGAGTTGGGAGGGAAACAGCACCGGGGCCAGAGATGGAGGCTTGCTTTGTTTTTGGCTTACTGTCCTTGAAGTGTTTAAGGTTTGATTAAAATCTCTTGGATCATTTTGGAGCTATAATATGTTATTTAAAAAAAAAAAAAGAGCATTGCTCTTGCTTTTTGAACAAAGAACACTCAGCCCCGGTCGTTCACCTGAAGCCTGTGTGTTCAGTGATTAGTTTTGTACACAGGTGAGAATTTCCCTCAAGTAGCACGTATTTAAAGAGCATAAGTGGCTTTTTTTCACACCCCATTTAATTTACACTGGTTTTACCTTCCTGCACAGATGGCCTGCTTTTCCTCTTCCTGTGCTTAATTCTCACTGAAGCCAGAGAATGCTAAATGCCCATGAGGATTCAGTGGAGTTAAGGAATACAGGAAGAGGAGTCAGATGGTGCTAATATTACAACAAAACTGCAGGGTATGATTTTAGGCAGAAGACATTAAAAGCATCTTTTGCAGCATAGGAAAATGGGAAGACACAAGTAATGTCAAATAAAAGAGAAAACTAAATAGTATATGCAGTAGGATTCTTAAATGGGGACATTAAACAGTGTTTATAAATGTAAACATGTCACATACTTTTTAAAGGCCAGGAATTTATTTTCAAAAATAAATAATTATGGAGGGGTAATTTTGGTTGAAAAGACGGAGGGTGATTTTATTTTCTTCTTTAAGTTCATTTTCATTTTTCCACGCTGAGTATGCATTCATTTTATAATCAGAAGGATCCCACACTTTTAAAAAAGAAAAGTGACCTTTAGAATCTCTGTTTTCTCTGGTAGGTGTTTAAATCTGAATGAAAGCTGCAGTTTCGGCTGAGTTTTTTGCCCGGTGGGGGCAGTATTCGTCCCCGAGATTTCTGCAGTTGCCGTATTGTTGGTATGTTTGGGAGAGCCTGAAGTGCAGGAAAGAAGGGAGGCTCCTCTCTTTCACCAGCTGTTAAGTGATTAGCAACACTAAGTGGAATTGTTCTTCCTATTAAGTGGAAGAGTCAGCCTAGGGGAACAGAAAGAGGGGGTGGTGGTGAAGGAAGAACCTTCAGGAGAGCTTCCTCTTCAGCATTTTTCAGGGATGATTACTCCAGGGCCCCAGCCAGCTGCAGCCTGCAGCTGTGTTTCCAGCTGTGCCGAGTGGGGCTGGATGATGTGTTTGCCAAGTGCCCCAGTGGCCCTTTTCTGGGGCATGTAGACCAGCCAGCCAGTAGATATGGTGGAGCTGGGGCTGCACTGAAACTCTAGTGAGTGGGCTTTCTGGCAACTTTCAGAAAGTTGAAGTTGTACCTTTCAGGGGTCAGAAAGATCAAGGGAGCCAATACCCATAAAATTGAAACCTACAAAGCACTATCTTGATGGGTTTGTATGAGATTACAATTATTTCTCTCTTTAAACTCTGAAACTTGAAAGCTTAACCACTGTTTCTTTCATAAATGGAATAGACATTTTTTTATTACTTAGCCTATTTTAAAATTCTGAGAACAATATTATAATGACCATAAAGAATGCTTTAGAACATGAAAAGGACTGATCATGTAAGAATCCAATTATTAAAAAAAATAATCGAATTATTTTCATTTTGGGGGCCTTAGAGTGTTTATGCTTATAAGAATAATGAAACTATATTACAGAAAATTTGGGGAAAAATATCACCCCCCCTTATCACTACCCTGAGACAACTGTCATCAATTCTTTATATTCTCTTCCAAGTTCTTTTCTAGAGGCAACATCTTTATTTTTTTTTTTTTTAAGATTTTATTTATTTATTTGACAGAGAGACAGCTAGCTAGAGAGGGAACACAGGCAGGGGGAGTGGGAGAGGAAGAAGCAGGCTCCCAGCGGAGGAGCCCAATGTGGGGCTCGATCCCAGAACGCTGGGATCACGCCCTGAGCCGAAGGCAGACACTTAATGACTGAGCCACCCAAGCGCCCCTAGAAGCAACATCTTTAAACTTGAGATTGTAGTGGATATAATACTTCAGTAATCTGATATTTGAATTCTTTTTGCTTTTCTGTTTAACACCATACTGAATAGGAGACAGTTTAGGGTAATGCTTAAAAATCCATACTCTGCAGTCATGTAGGAGCTCCTTTAAGGAATTTTCTTTCCGTCAAGTAGAAAGGGAAGTCAGCATGGAGAGATAATTGAAAGAAAGCAGTGGGGGATAAAAGAAGAACTTGAAAAGAGCCTTAACCCGGGGTAATACCTACTTTACAGAATTATTGTGAGACTGAAATGAAGTCATATCCACAATATAGCTACTTCATGGCCTGGGACACAGTAAGCATTCAGTGAATGGTAGCTATTGTACCATGCATATATTGTTATATAGACTTTATAATTACTTTAACGCCAATATCAATATTTTAATTTCACTATAGAATTTCAGTAGATACATATATTATATCTTTATTGGTGACCATTAATTTTCTTACAACTTTTCAGCATAATAATGCAGGACATGGCTTTTCTCACATTTTAGATTATCTTCTGAGACTATATATAATTTAATAGAATTACTGTGTCAATGAACATTTTTATGGTTCTTGATATATTTTCCTACATTGATTTTCAAACATGTTCCAATTTATAATGCCATCATCAATATTTAAAAGCAATAGTTTTACTGTACCATTGCCAGGATTGAATATTAAAGTTAATTTGTGTGTGTGTGTGTGTGTGTGTGTGCATGCTCACATGCTTGCATGCATATGCACACATTGTGTGTTTGTGTATGCTTACTAACGTGGTGAAAAGCGAATGATGATGTAAGAGTATTTTTGCTAAGCCAGAACAAAGCCTCTGATAGGCTGGCATGTGGAAGTAGGAAGCACTGCTCTCTAGAGGTACTTTGCAGAATCTGTGTGAACTAACTTCCTAATGGAATTAGAAAGTTCCAGAAATATGACTCCCACAGGATGTGCAGGACAGATGCCTAACTGTATCTCCCAATTTGCACTGGTTCAGGAACTCAGGAGGAATGAATTAGAATTCAGCTTACAAGAAATGGGGCTCAGATGTAAAAGGTTTTAATGGTAAAAGAGAGAATCTCCAAAAAAGAAAGAAAGATATATTAAACTTTAGGAAAATGCTGTTGAGGCTTTGAGGAAAAAGTCTCTTTGAGTAAAGATTTATTCTGACAGAGTGGCTTAGGCTCAACAGCAGGATCTGACTGCTAAAAGGAGCTGGCATGCTTCTGAACTCTTAGAAAGAGAAGATGGTAATAAAGGAAAAGAAAAAATATCACCTAGGATACAACATCTTTGTTGTGGCAACTTTCTCTGAAATGCTGGTCAGGAAAAGCAGGTGTCTCCAACTAGCTGGTGAGAGAAGCCCTTGAGTGGGTGGGAGAGGTGGTGGCGGCGGGGGGTGGGGGGGCATGTGCAGCAGGGCAATAACCATCAGTGGAGCAGGGATGGCTGAAACACCAAGCACTGAGGTAAGGGTAGCAATGCTTTGGCACCACTGATGATATGTAAGACTGAGGGCCTGCCTGTAGCTGCTTGCTGTCCTCTTTCTGAACTGTTGCTTCTGATCTACTTTGGGCTTGGAAACCAGATACCCAATCTTGTCAGAGTTGTGGGTAAAATAACAATAAAAAGTTTCTGGGATAATGGTGGAATAGGAAGTGCCAGAAATCTGTTTCCCTACCTAGACAAAAATTGTACTGGCAGAATCTGTCTGATGTAACTATTTTGGAACTGTGGAATCTGTTGAAGGCTTGCAACTTCCAGAGGAAGGTTTGGATGGTAAACTGCAGTTAATTTTGGTCAATTCCAGCTCTTAGCACAGTATCAGCTACCCAGCCCTCACCCCCTAGATCCACGACAGGCAGCCATGCATGCATTCCAGAAGAATTTTGTATTGCTGCTTGTAGCAGCCCTGTTCCCCAAACATTGGGGATCTGCACTCCAATTACTGATTACTGCTCTGATCACAGAGATGCAGATGAAGAAGGGGGTGGCCCTTGTTGTTGCACCTCTCCCCATTGTTGCAAACCCCTCCTGCTATGGCTGACATGACTTCCAGAGAACTTAAAGGGCCAATGACCTTTTTTCCCTTCATTTTTCTTTTTCCCCTTGTGAGCCAGACACTAAAAACCAAGATATTCAAAAACAAAACAAAACAAAAATGATCCCAAGACTTTCAGAGCAACTGCAGGGGTGCCTGGCTGGCTCAGTCAGTACAGTACATGACTCTTGATCTCACGGTTGTGAGTTCAAGCCTCATATTGGGCATAGAGTTTATTCAGGAAAAAAAAAAAAAAGGCAACTGCATATATGGGGACATTGGAAAATCACTGCACATGCCCAGGGAAGAGCATATGCACAGAAAAAACCTGAGAAGACCTTAATTTTACTCCTCAGGTTGATCTCTGGCACAGATATAGCTCCCAACAATCAAGACAGAAACAAAAACAATAAATAAAAACAAAACAAAACCCAGAAGACCCTGGGAAAGGGGAGAATCTGATTTTCAGAGTTACTACATTATTAGATTCAACTGTTAAGTTTTCAATAACAACAACAACAACAACAACAAAATCACAAGGCTACAAAGGAACAGGAAAGTAAGGTCCATTCAAGGGAAAAACATTAAGCCAAAGAAAAAATTGTCCTTGAAAAAGACCCAATGGCAGATCTTCCAAAGTCTTTAAAACAACTGTCTTAAATATGCTCAAAGAACTAAGTGAAGATGTGGAAAAAGTCATGAAAACAAAATGTGAATAAAATGAAAATATCAATAAAGAGAGAGAAAACAACAACAACAAAAAAAAACCACAAAAAGAAATTCTGACGCTGAAACTTACAATAGTAGAAATGAAAAATTCACTAGAGGGATTCAAAGGCAAACTTGAGTAAGCAGAAGAAAGAATCAGTGAACTTGAAGATAACACAATGGAAATTATCAAGTCTGAGGAACAGAAAGAAAAAAGATTGAAGAAAAGTGAACACGAAGAGTCTAAGGGACCTGTGGAACACCATCAAACAGATCAAATACATATTGTGGGAGTCCCAGAAGGAGAGGAGAGAAAGAGGCAGAGAGAATATTTGAAGAAATGCTAGCTAATAAAACTCCCCAAATTTGATGAAGACATGAGTATAACCATCTAAAAAGCTCAATGACTTTGAGGTAGGATGAACCCAAAAGTAGGATGAACCCAAGTAGGATGAACCCAGAGACACTCACACTAAGATACACTGTAATCAAAGTATCAACACACAAAGACAGAGCAAGAATCTTGAAAGTGGTAAGAAAGAAGCGACTCATCACATACAAGGGATCCTCAATAGGATTGTAAGCAGATTTCTCATCAGAAACTTTGGAGGCCAGAAGGCAGTGGGCTGATATATTCAAAGTGCTAAAAGAACAAAACTGCTAACCAAGAATCCTGTCTATATCCAGCAAAACTATTTGTCACAATTAAGGGGAGAAATTAAGTCATTGCCAGATAAACAAAATCTGAGGAAGTTTGTTACCATTAGACCTGCCTTACTAGAAATGCCAAGTGAGTCCTGTAGGTTGAAATGAAAAGACAGTAGACGGTAACTCAAAGCTGTATGAAGAAATAAAAAGCCCAATAAAGATAAATACAAGGACAATTATAAAATCTAATATTTTTGTAACAGTGGTTTGTATCTTCATTTTTAATTTTCTGCATGATTTAAGAGACTGATAGGTTTAAAAAAAAACAATTATTTGTCTAAATGCTAGTATTATTGCAACTTTGGTTTATAACTTCACATTTTTTTTTTACATAATTTAAGAGACTAATGCATTTTTAAAAATTATCAGTTTATGTTTTTGGACATGAAATATATAAAGATGTCATTTTATGACCTCAATAACTGAAAGGGGTCGGGGCAGAAATGCAGAGGAGCAGTTTTTGTATGTTATTGACAATAAGCTATGATAAATCCACATTAGCATGTTATAACTTTAGGATGTTAAATATAATCCCCATGGTAACCACAAGTAAAATAAAACCCAATTCAAAAATGGACAAAGGACCTGAATAAACACTTCTCCAAAGAAGATATACACATGGCCCACGAGCACTTCACAAGATGCTCAGCATCACTAATCGTTAGGGAAATGCAAATTGAAACTACAATGAGATACCACCTCCACCCATGAAGATGGTTACAAAACAAACAAACAAACCAGAAATTAACAAGTGTTAGCTAGGGTGTAGACAAATTGGAACCCTTGTGCACTGTTGGTAGGAATATAAGATGGAGCAGCTGCTGTGGAAAATCATATGGCAATTCCTCAAAAAATTAAAAATAGAATTTCAGTTTGATCCATGAAACCCTGTTTATGGGTATATACCCCAACATTTGAAGGCAGGGTCTTGGAGAGATATTTGTTCACCCATGTTCATATCAGTATTATTCACAGTAGCTAAAATGTGGAAGCAAACTGAGTATCCACTGGCAGATGAATGGATAAGCAGAATGGGGGATATACATACACTGGAATATTATTCAGCCTTAAATAGGGAGGAAATTCTGACATGTGCTACCACATGGATGAACCTTGAGGACTGTTACGCTAAGTGAAGTAAGCCAGTCCCAGAAAGACAAATACTGTGTGATTCCACCTATACGAGGCACTTAGAGTAGTCAGATAATAGAAACAGAAAGTAAAATGGCGGTTTCCAGGGGCTGAGGGGAGGACAGAATAGGGAGTTACTGTCTAATGGGTGTAGAGTATCAGTTTTGCAAGACGAAAAGAGTTCTGGAAATGGGTGGTGCTGATGATAGCACAACAATATGAACGTACTTAGGGCCACTAAGCTGTCCCCTTAAAAATGGTTAAGATGGTACCTTTTACACTATGTATATTTTAGCACAGTAAGAAGTCTCTGAGAGAGAACCCGAGGAATTATCCTATAAGCAATGTGTGTGTATTTTAGTATATGAGATTTATAAACTCCGTTTTGACTACTTATTCTTTTTGTTTCTTTCCTGATTCTGTGCTCTGTTTTCACAAAGGACTTTGTCTAAGATCCGAGTTCTAAATAGGTGAAGTCTTTTGGCAAATTTTGTACAGGTTTCTTTGCCCTCATCCAGCTTCTTAATATATAAAGGCACTATAATGGAGTGGATTTAAATTTACGCTCTGGAGTCAGAAAAAGTTGAAAGACCTGGGTTTGAAGCTGAGTTCGACAAGTAACTACCTATGTGATCTTGGGAAAAAGTTATGCAACCTCTCCAAGTCTAAGCTCATTCATTCATGAAATGGAGATAATAAGTTACCTGTAGGGTCCCTTGTGAGGATTAAGGAGAAAATGCATATGTAATGATACAATGCATGATGCCTGACACCAGTGAGAGGCAGGGTGTGTTAACATGATACTGAGAAGAAGCTCCAGCAGGAGGGCGGGATTCTCTCTTGCTCATTCTGCTTGGTGATGAGTGACCATTCAGCATAATAAAGCCAGCTCACTTTACAATGTGGAGGCAGCATTAACACCGAGAGCATTGCTTTATTATTAGATTATATCAACAACATGTGGATTTGTAGTGGATTTTCTAAAAGAAAGAATGAGTTTTCAATTAAATTTAGAAAATAGACAAGCAGAAAAAAACTTATTTCGCTTGAGTTTACCTTATAATCACAAGTGGGGCCTGAGTGAGCATATGCCTTCTTAGAACACGGGTAAAATAAAGTTTTTCGAGACCTAGCAGTATGCATTGGTTTTCCCTAAAAGACCTAGAGATCAGATATTCAAAAGAGATACCTTTTAAGTACCATTAATATTTAAATTTGAAAGTCTTTTTTCTTACTTTTTATTTGCCTTTTGGCTGAAGTCTTTACATGTGTGCACGCACACACTTGTATTCATAGGTGTGTGTGTGTGTGTGTGTGTGTATTCTTAGTTTGCCTACTTATATTTTTTCCACAGGAAAAAAAGAAGCATGCAATTGCCAGATAACCTTGGTGAATGTACCCCTTCATTTTCAGTCAGGAAATGGGTGTTTGGAGGTTCCAGGTCACCTTCCCTTTTACCTTCCTTACCTCAACTCTCTTCTTTACTCAGGCTTAAAGAGAACGTGAGGGCATAACTGATGAGAAAGTGTCTTTCTCACAGAAGGCGTGCAGAAGGAAAAAGCACATGTCAATAAGCTATGCAAATGTACACTGGGATTGAAAACATACGTCCAAGACTTGTATGTGAATGTTCACAGCAGCATCATTCATAATAGCCGAAAAGTTGACACAACCCAAATGTCAATCCCTTGATGAATAGACAGAGTGTGGTGTAGCCATACAATCGAATATGTCTGTATATATATAAATAGATGCATATTTGTATTTAGTTTATTCAACTCTTTTGTGTTCACTGAGCTGTGTACTTTAAAAGGGTAAATTTTATAGTATGTGGATTAAATCTCAATAAAGCTCTGTATTTTTTTATTTTATTTTTTTAATGCTATACATTTCTATCTTATTTTCTTTATTTATTGTTTTAAGTAGGCTCCACACCCAGCATGGAGCTTGAACTTACAACCCTAAGATCAAGACCTGAGCTGAAGTCAAGAGTTGGAGCTTAACCAACTGAGCCACCCAGGCTCACCCTTTTTAAAGCTGTCCAAAAAAAAGGAAAACAAAGGCATGACTAGGTTCTCACAGACCTGTTGTTTTTATCACATCTATATATAACTTCACCATAGCAGAGTTATAGCATTTCATAAATAACCTGAAGGTTATTTACATGAAGCCAATTTAGTCTGGAAAAAAAAATTCAGAATTTTCCAGGAAAAGCAGGCAACATGAATGGTAAATTTGCTCCAATCCACTTGGAGGATTATGGAAATATTCATACTCTCTATTCACATTCATCAGTTGAAGCTTCTGAGGCAACGTTTGTTTTCTGAATGTTTCCTGCTTCCTGGAGAGGTGGAAGAATTCTTCTTATTAAGAGTAATGCCAAAACAGCATTACACATTTGACATGAAGAATTAAAGAGGATGATTAATGATGTTCTAGGCGAAGCTTTTGCAGTCTACCTCTGTTCTCTACTAGTATGTGTGAGTCTTGTTTTCCTATGCCCCGTTTATTTAAGCAATGAATTTCTTCCAGAAATGGAAAACCCAGTAGGCAATGAATGATATTGCCTAAAGTAAGGAATTAACATTGAAATAATAGTACAGACTTTAAATTACGCTATGTTTTTAGTCTTACAGGTGTGACAACTGATATTTTGGGCCTAGGAATCGTTCCTTAATTATCAATAGAAAAGTTCCTACACAGAAAAAAAAGTATATCATATAATTAGATTCAGAGCTTATTTGGATCATACATTTAATTATGCTTTTTGAAAAAAATAAATTCTGATCTATTAAACAGATTAGAAATAACAGCACACATCCTCTTAGCCTGCCAACCAGTTTTATTGTCAGTATCAGAAATTATCTATAATAGTCAGTGAGCCAATCCACTGCTGGCTCCTTTAAGAACATAGTCTCTAAAATAAAGCAAAAATAAATTAAATGAGAAATAGAGACAGAATGAATCATTTGCAACCTCCTTAAAGTCAAATGAGATGATTCTTCCCAGAGCCCAAACAGCTTTCTTTTCAGCTGATGTTACTCAGGAATTCCACATCCAGCAATGCCTGAGGGCTATCGTGGAAGTGCAAGGATACCCAGATTTCCAGGGACAGCTTCCTGGACTAGAGATATCTGAACCCAGAACTGCCCCCCAACGAGTCTTTGTGACATGTTTTTATTTTTTTTATTTTTTTATTATTTTTTTTATTAAAGATTTTATTTGTTTATTTGACAGAGATATAGACAGCCAGCGAGAGAGGGAACACAAGCAGGGGGAGTGGGAGAGGAAGAAGCAGGTTCATAGCGGAGGAGCCTGATGTGGGGCTCGATCCCATAACACCGGGATCACACCCTGAGCCGAAGGCAGGCGCTTAACTGCTGTGCCACCCAGGCGCCCCTGTGACATGTTTTTAAACTTCTGAAGTCACTTCTGGTGGCCCTACTCTTGACATGACCCATCCAGTGACGAGGCACCCATGACAACTGGTCAGGAACCAGGGACCACTACACTCACTTCTGATACCTTGGGACTCAGGACATTAGACTTAATTTTTCACCAGTGCCGCTCCTATCTCACACATTTGCCCAAGTTTATCTCCACCTTGTTTCCTCAATCCATTTATGCTTGTTAGTGTCCATTTGCCCCACCCCAGCCTCAGCCCATTATCTGTTCTTTTCCACTCTGTGCTGCTAAAGGTTGACCTTCACTGAAGCAGCTCCTGGGTTTTTGGCTTTTTGGAGTCCAGTTGGGTTTGGCCAATGGGAGGCACCAGAAGTCAGATTGGAGGGTGCAGGTAGAGAGGTTGGGATATTCTTTTTTTTTTTTTTTAGATTTTATTTATTCATTTGAGGGAGAGAGACAGAGAGAGCACAAGCAGGGGGAGAGGCAGAGGGAGAGGGAGAAGCAGACTCCCTGCTGAACTGGGAGCCCAATGTGGGACTCGATCCCAGGACCTGGAGATCATGACCTGAGCCAAAGACAGACACTCAACGACTGAGCCACCCAGGTGCCCCGGGATATTTATTCTTATGGTCTTTCTCCCCAACTCCCATGCCTTGTCTCCTTGTGATCCTGGCAGTAGCTTCATCCCTCTTCAGCCATAGACCCCTCTTCCACATCTCCAGCTCTCAGTAGACTCTACATTTCCCTCCCTCTGCCTTCTTAGACCAAGTGGCGATAATGGTTTCCTGCTAGTGCTTGTCCCAGTGCTTCATCTTCCCTTATTAAGTCCTTTAATCCTGCCCCCTTCTGTTTCTTTTTGGGACAGTGGGTGATACCTGTCCCTTTCCCTGAGTATCTCCCTGATTTCTAACTCTGAGGCTTCTTGATGAAACTCCTGCTAACCACTTCTTTTTTTTTTTTTTTTTAAGATTTTATTTATTCATTCGACAGGATAGAGACAGCCAGCGAGAGAGGGAACACAAGCAGGGGAGTGGGAGAGGAAGAAGCAGGCTCATAGCGGAGGAGCCTGATGTGGGGCTCGATCCCAAAACGCCGGGATCACGCCCTGAGCCGAAGGCAGAAGCTTAACCGCTGTGCCACCCAGGCGCCCCACCTGCTAACCACTTCTGAACACCTTCCTTCTTCTCTAGGAATAACCACATTGATGATGGGGAGTGGAGAAAGGATCGCATACTTACAATTCCTTTTCTTCTGTCTTATTCTCCAAATATTATTGAGAGATGGCAGCTACCTGTGACATAGTACAGGGCTTTCCTCTGCCTAGAGTATTAGTCTTAGAGGGACAGAGACAGAAAGGGCTCAGTGGGCAGTCTGTGCACCAGTGGCATTTTTGGAGATAGCCTGGGATCCAGGTCGCCCTGAACCATTTAGGACTTAAGCTATTGTTATTTCTAAACCCCATAGCTTTTGAGTGAGGGTTTGTGTTATACAGACCAGCTGGCTTCATTTTTCCAGGAAGGAACAATCTTCAGAAAGCTAAGATAGTTTTTAGGGTCAAGGCAGGGTCTGACAAGAACCTCCAATTATTTCATTATATAAAATACAGATCTTCCACTGCCAAAAGTTTATAATGAGTTGAATGTCTTCTCTTAGCCCAATCAGCTCCAAACCACT
The DNA here is from genome assembly GCF_017311325.1 of Ursus maritimus. NCBI lineage: Eukaryota > Metazoa > Chordata > Mammalia > Carnivora > Ursidae > Ursus > Ursus maritimus. The sequence continues at coordinate 37,215,875 of NW_024425119.1, forward strand.
AAAAACAAACCCTTTATTAGGCAAAATCAGATGTATTGACCCATTGCTATGGGGGAGACCACACACTAGAGAAACTGCAGGGCATCTCACCAAGCAAAGGGAAAGAAAGAGTTAGGACTGATAGAATTCTGGGAGAGTTTAGGTAAAAAATTAAATAAATTAGTGTTTTGATAGGTTCCAAGTAAAGCAAGGCTGGGTAGCGTGGTTAACATCACATCTGGACTGCAAAGTAGACCCAGGGCCTTGTTTCCTTGGGGGAAAACAAACAAACAAGATAGATGTGGAATGCTGTGTGCTCAGACCCCTTATCTGAAGCCCTGCACCTGGGCTGTAAATCCAGATTGCTTCTCTGTGTCCAAGGAATTTACCCCCCGGGCAAGTGGGTGGTTCCATTCTTACGGACATCATTTCAAACAATTTAAATCAAAGTATTTCAAATTTTGATAGTCTCTGATTTTAGACAATAGTTTCCCAGCGACTGAGGAAGCAGTAATCGCTTAAAGGAGGGGGGCGTGATGACAGTTTACAGCTGCAGGGTGTCCTTGGGGGAAATATTGTTTCCTGTTAACTCTGCAGCTGGCTCTATCTATGTCTTTTATTCCGATCTGATGACTGGCAGGACGGATTTGTACCATCCGAGCTATTTTTACCTTCTCATTGCCTCGATGAACTGCATTGGACATGTAGCGTATGCAAGAAATAAACTTTTGTAAGATTAAGCTGCTGGCATTCTGACGTTTTTGTTTAGTTTAGTTTAGTTTAGTTTTACCAGAGCATAACCTAGCCTATTGTGGATGTCATAGACATTTCTATTTAAATTACATTCATAAAAGGAGGTATTGGCTTAGGGGCTGGTAGCAGGTGGTAGAATACTATTACTGGAAGATGAAAGGATGTATATCCGTATTCTGCAGGAGCAAAACATTTGGTACAGTTGTCATCTGAAGTAATTTGTGTGGCACATCGAATTTCTAATAATTTATGGTTTAAGAAGAAGAGGTTGGAAAATAGGGTGTTCATAGCCTGTGTTGCTTGCTGCTGATGAAGTTTGGCACGGTAGTAGAAGAAACAGGTAAGCTTAGGAAAGTTTGCATGCAGGAAAGGGAATAGGGTGTCCACAAATTTGGAAATTTATAGGGTTGCAAAAGGCAACCATTTCTGAACCTCAGACAGTAGAAAGCAGCACTGAGAAATGCTTGGTTAAGTGGTGCCTGCGTGGCTCAGTCAGTTAAGCATTTGCCTTCAGATCAGGTCATGATCCCAGGGGCCCGGGATTGAGTCCTGCCCTGGGCTGCTGGCGCAGCAAGGAGTCTGCTTGTCCCTCTGCCTCTGTCCCTCCCCCTGCTTGTGCTCCCTTCTCCCTCTCTCCGTCTCTTTCTTGCTCTCAAATAAATAAATAAAATCTTTTTTAAAAAGTGGGGGGGGAATGTTTGGTTAACAAAGTCTGATTAAAACTCAAACCTATAGCAAAGATCAAATCAAGTTACAGCGATTGGACATATTGTTAAAATCTCTGTATTGGTTAGGGTGGCACTTGCTCTATCTTCTCAGTTGGACAGACTAGCTCAGGGTAAATGTGGCTTTCCCACCAAAGATAGGCCCAAAGTAATTGCAATTGAGAGAAAGAGAAAGAAAAAGAGAAGAAGGAGGAGCAATAAAGCAAAGAAATGTAGAAAATTCAAGAAGTATGACTAAAGAGAAATGAAAACATATGTCTGTTCAAAAACTTGTACACGTGTTTATAGCAGTATTATTCATAATAGCCAAAATGTGGAAACAACCACAAGGTGTATCATTTAATGGGTAAATCAAATGCATTATATTCATACAATGGAATATTATTCATCAGTAAGAAGAAATTAAGTACGGATATATGTTACAACGTGGATGAACCTTAAAAATGTTATGCTCAGGGAAAGAAGCCAGCCACAGTAATCAATGGTCTGCTTCTCTGTCATCCTCACCAGTGTGAGTTCTTTAAGGACACTGTGTATCTTTGTATTCCCAGCTCCTGCAAACAGTAGGTCATCAATAAAGGGTGATGACAGCAACTATAACTTATTGAAGGTATGTCAGATCTTGGTGCTAGGGTAAACCCACAATATTTCATTCGATCCTGTAAGTCATGCGTAGGTCTGTTTCACACAAATATTGGTTGAGTGAGTCTCCGCCGAGTCCTCCGGGCGTCTGGGGTCTTTGTGTCTTTGGCATGGGAGTTCATAGTGTGAGCCCTTCCCAGAAACACTGCCTTCCCCAAGATTTCTGCACATTTCTGAGAGCTTGGCTTCTTTCGCAGTCTCTTCTTGCTTTTATTTGTCTATTCCTCCTGAGTTCCTGATCTCACTCGGATCTTTTCTCCTGCCTGTGTCATCTCTCAGCTTTGTATCAAACATGGAACATGGGCCTTTGCTTGAACGTCACCGCACTCGTTAGCATGAGGTAGTCAGGGGTAGCGGATTGTTCCCAAAGTCCTGAGAAAAACAAAGTAGCGTGTGGCATTGCGGCACGGCATACACTCTAAAATCGAACGTAATGCCAAGTATCTCTGAAAGAATACACAAGAAACTGCTAATTGTAGATGCCTAAGGAGAAGGGAACCAGAGGGTTGGGGGCTCAGGAGTGAAAGATGGGCTTTTCATACTGCAGGCTTATGTCATCTTTTCAAGAACCCCCCCCCCAAATGCAATTTATAAAATTGTTTTTTAAATTATTACTTTGCTCTTAAAAGTCCCTTGGCCATTCTCATTCTCAAAACATGACCTCTGGCTGCTTCTTCTACTCCCTCAGCCTTCTCCTTCCTCCCTACTCCCTTTACTCTCAACCCTTATTCTACACTTTCCCAGCTCTTTTTTGGTTCTCCATTAATTGTACCCTTTTTTCCAGTTTTCCAGATGAGGCCCAGAAGGAGAAAGAAGGGGGAGTTTTATCTTTCATGTCCAAAGAGGCCATCTGTAATTTTCCTTGAATCATGCATCAAGGAAAGGAAGCTGCAGTCCATTCTTATTTTAAGTCACACCTACTAAGATGGCTATAATGTTTTCAAAATGAAAAGAACAAGTGTCGCTGAAGATTAGAGAAATGGGAACCCTTGGGCATTGCTTGTCGGAATGTAAAATGGTGCAGCCACTGTGGAAAACAGTTTGGCAGCTTCTCAAAAGGTTAAATATAGAACTGTCATATAACCCAGCAACTCCACTCCTAGGTATATAACCAAAAGAATTGAAAGCATGGACTCGAACAGATATTTGTATGCCCGTGTTCCTAACACAATAGCCAAAAAGGTGGAAACAACCAGGGTCCATCCGCACGTGCATGGAAAACACCATGTAGTATATTCGTACAATAGAATATTATTTAACCATAAAAAGGAATGACATTTCGTTATATGCTACAACATAGATGGACGTAGAAACATTATGCTTAGCGAAATGAAGCAGATACAGAAGGACAAATATTATATGGTTCCACCTATATGTGGTACCTAGAATTCATGACCTTATAGAAACAGAAAGTAGGATACAGGTTACTAGGGACTGAGGGGAGGGGCTAGGGAGAGTTGTTGTTTAATGGGTACAGAGTTTTTCTTGGGATAATGAAAAAGTTTTGGGTGCGGAGAGTGGTGATGGTCACACAACATTGTGCATGTGTTTAGTGCCACTGAACCACACACTTATGAATAGTTAAAATGATATGTATTAGGTTATACAAATTTTACCATAATAACCCTCCCTCTGAATACCATGCTTTCTCTACCCACTGTGTACTATTTCCCCTGTAACAGAGAGGCACACTCAGGCTTAGGAAAATAACATTCTCAAAGTCACACATCTAGTTAGTGTAGCATCGGAATTCAAATCCAGGCATGCATTCAAGCCTTCTCTTAATTGTATACTACACTAAATCATTCACTTATTTACCACCTAATGATAGCACTTCTAATATTAAATTGTAATTAACTGTTGGTCTGTTCCCCTCTTTTGACTGTGAACTTCTTGAAAGAAAAACTTTCTCCACCTTTGAATGCTTAATGATTATCTCAGGGGCTTAAACATGGAGTCTTCTGGAAACTGAAGGCATTGCTAAGGTTAGACCAAGACCCAGCTAAGGGCTTGGTCTGAAGTGGGGCTGTAATGGATCCCATCGAGTAACTCAGCAAATATTAATGTAGCACTTATTCCACATACTGTTAGATGTTGGGGTGCAGGGACAAGGAACACAGTCTCCCACCTTGGAAAACTTCAGTCTAGTGGGCCAGGTGTGGACAGTGAGACGGTTTTAGAGAACCATTGGAGCCATGCTCAGAGAGTGCCTTAGGTACAATGGAGGAGGTGGCGCTTGGTCTGAGTCTTGATGAAAAGAGGAGGAGAAGATCAGGGAAAGGTGTTCCAGGCAGGAGACTAAGCACATATGAAGACACGGAGTGTATAAGGGTGTGGTGGGTTCTGGAAGTAATTCTTTGTGGTTGGGATACGAAGGGAGATGTGCCGTGATACAAAGCTGGGGAGGTGAAAGAAGTCGCAGTCGTGAAGGACCACAAAGATTTGGGACTTCATGCTGATGGATGGTTTTCAAAAGAGAACCAACATGATCATCTTTGTTCTGTGGAAAAAGTCTGAATGCAATGTGGGGAATGGATTGGAGAGGGGCAAGGCTGGAGTCCCAGGGTGGATTCCAGAAATGCCAGTGGCTTGAAACCATCTGAGAAGGGTTACAAGCCAAGGGTTATAGGAAGGGCCCTGTCACTCAAGGGATGTAGCACAGTTGCCAGAAACAGGGACGGACAGCCAAGCCTGATAGTCTAAGGAAGCTCCCGTCAGAGAACGCAGAGGTCAAAGATGGCGTCCAGGAGCATCTGGGCTGAGTCAGAAAGCAGAAAGTGGATGCCAGAATGGGGCATGGGTTCCAAAACTGGGATCTCAGGGAACCTGACGAGCCTTCAACATCCCAGAGGAAACGTCAAAGCAGCAAGGCATGTCCCCTTTTTATGAGAGGCCGGATGAGAAGGACCCAAGCATTTGGAGCCTGAGCTCTGTTCTGGTGTACGTCTCTCTGCCCAGCCCCCTCTACGTACTCTGTGCACAGTGTGATCTTTTTCTTCTCTCATTGAACTACATTGAGATTTTGAGTGATCATTAATTCAACGATTATTCAGCACCCCAGATGAACTTGTCACTTTGCTAGAGCCCTTGGGACACAGAGACCAAATATTGGGAGTGGGATGGAGACACGCGTCCTCCTTGTAGCCGGGGCGGAGGGGTACGATGAGCTCAGGCTGCTGTGGATTGTGTAGGCACCTCGTCGTATCGAGCAAGCTCAAGAAAGGGTAAATAGAGAAAAACCCAATATTTATTGATTACATATTGGTTTAAAACATGGAATTTCCAGTTTGCGTGGGTGAACATTGAGAAAAAATGGGCAATTTCATGTGGTTCAGACTGTGTCAAAGTCGCCTTGTGGGCCTCAGAAGTATGTAATCGACTTCTCAGTCACATTCGCCATTGGCCCAAGTAGGCCCCCTTTGGTCTGTCAGTTTTCCCACCCTCCCCCACCAACACCAGAGAACTAGAGCCCTGACCAGCTTCCATCTTCCCGCGTACTCTCCCTCCTCCCCCGCCTTTTCAAAATCCTCCCGCAACAACCACTGTTTTGCATGTTGTGTGCGTCACTCCCTTGCTTCTTTCTCTAATGGTTGTATCCAGCATGTAAGTATGCTAATCAAGAGACTCTTTAGTCGTCGTTGTTTTGAACTTTATGAAAAGAACATAACGCTCTAAGTATGTGATATTCTGAGACTTGCTTTTTTCTTCAAGGTATTAGGAAGATGAATTGCAGTCCATTCATTTTCAGTGCTTATAGTATTCCATTGCGTGATATACAGTGAAAGGCACTTTCTGGGTTACTTTACTCCATCTCCAAAACAACCTCCCAAATAGGCAGTTAATATTCATCCTTATTTGAGAGCAAGTTAGTTAATGGCAAGACATCAGGACTGAGGCTCGAGTCTCAACTCCATCACTTTCTGGGCAAGTTACTTAACCTTGTAAGGTTGAGGCTTGACCTACAACCCTCAGTTTCTTCTTCAGCAAGACTTGGATTAAAAAAAAAAGCTCCTCCTCAGGGGACTGTAGTGATTATCCTCGGTGTGACCTGGCAGGTGGTAAGCTCAAAATGATGTGAGTTATGTTAGATTTTATTACAGAAGTGAGCCAGCTGGGGCATAGGCAGGTTAAGGAACTTGCCAGAGATCAGATAACTAGTAATGGCAGACCAGAGCTTGAGCCTGTCTTTGCACAACACAATGACAAGATCATGCTTTTCCCCAAGACCTTTTTAATGTATTATGGTATGTGTGTACGTGCGCGTGTGTGCACGTGTGTGTGTAAGAAGAAAGGTGCTTGTTTAAAATGCAATTCACTAGGCTTTCTCTCACAAGCAAGAAGGAGTTTCTCTTGCTTCATTGCCTTCAATACAGGCGGTAAGTACTAAACATTTCTTTTTGGAACAGTTTATGAGAGAAGAATGTTTTCAAATTTATGAGGCTCTCATGCATTTTGAGAAGAGATTTTCATATTCCACATATTTCCTTCTTTGGATCTTTCTATTTAGGGATCGGTTTAAAAATACAATCCCTCTATCTGGAGCGAAAGGGTTGTGAACTCCGAGTTCCACATCTCTTGAGACTTTCAGTTACTTTCAAGGAGAAATACAAAGAAAATGAAAGGAAATAAAAAAGAAATTTGGCTTATTTTTGGCTTGGAAGACAGCACGATTCCATGATAGGCTGCAGTAGATGGGAGGCACTGGAAGAAAATTCATCATTTACCAAAACTTAAGGGGTGCTTCTCCCCTCAAGAAAAATAAACAGTTGCTTACTGGAATTGCATCCTTAAAATAGGCATCTTCAATATATTTGGTTTCTTTTACTGCCTGTTGACCAGATGCCTCACTTAAAAAAATTTTATCAATGTGTGATTTTGCCACATTTCCAGTAAGAATGTGTATAACTTTGGAAGTTTAAAGCTGTACATTGAGGACCTGGGAATAATTCCAGAAACCCCTGAGAAACAGATGATTCATGGGATTAGTTTGTGATCACTTGTCCTTTTAAAACCAAAGACCTTCAGAACTAGTTCAATTTTTTTTAAAGATTTCTTCCCCTACCTAGTTGAAAAGACCATGGCTTCTTTTGGCAAACTGAAGGCACTTCTTGCCAATGGCATCATTGTTGACTAGGGGGCAGGAAATAGATTATTCAGTAGCTGTATCGATTCTCTACTTTGATTTCTTTACCTGCTCCACTTTAGGGATGGATACCTGGAAGGACCTGAGTATTTCCTCGGCCACATATTCATAGTCAAGGAGACTTGACCTCTATGTGACCCTAGTGTCAAGCTGGAGGTCATTGGGTTGTTCTGAGGTCAAGATAAGTGGGTTATGGAAAGGATGCTAGGGCACCACCACCTTGTCAATAAGGAGAGAAAGAGACTGTTTGAACATGTGACTCAGTAGCTGAGTTTCAGGCTGGCAGGATTCTTGGTATCTTGGGGTCTTGTTCTCCTGAAAGGATTTAGAGCCATGTTTCAAACCGTGTTCCAGAGGGCTCTAGATTAAGGTAGCACCTCATGGGCCACTGTGGAGAGATGAATCGGGTGGAAGGAGTTGGGAGCTAGAGCTCTTAGGCTGTAGACCTCACCCCTCACCATTTCAGCCAGCACAGCTCTGCTTTTATCTCATTCATATATTGGACTCTACATCAGATATTTTTAATATAATCAGATAAGAAAGTTGAACTTACCAGAACTCCTTTCAGGGAAAATAAGTAAAGAAGAATACGAAGATAAGTCCCACAAATTTGTGTTCAGTAAAATGCCATCTCAGGAAAGTAAGTCCTGATGACTTAAAAACTTTTATCTGAGAAAGACAGGTTTGAAGACAGAGTAGAATTACTCATAGGAATTGAAGACAGGCTGCATATGTTGTGGGAGGAAGGGCAGACAGAGAGAATCTCTAGTTCACAGCACAGCTAAAGGGATTTGGGAGAAGAAATTGTCAAATGGGATTTTACAAAGTGGCACACAGTGGGACGTGCAATGTAAAAAAAATTTTCTTTGCTATCTAACCCTCTCAATACCCCACACCCCAAACAATATTTAGTGAAATTTGCTCAGTAAGGCTTCGAGGGTTTCATCGTGAATAGATTCTTCCTGGAGAAAGCAAGAGATACCGAGATTTGCAAACTGATGGTATAGAGAAAAAACAGATACCATACACATGTTTCATTTGGCGATTCACCAGAAGGGCTCCCAAGACTCAAAAGCAGATAATGCTACTCGGATTTATTACAGCAAGGGATATGGAGCAAAAGGAAGAGGAAAAATATATGCAACAGCAGAATCCAGAGAGGTCCGGCACAGGGTTCCAAGAGTTTCCTTGTCCGAGGCCACACAGGAATGAGTGCTCTTTCTCTAGCAGTGAACTACAAGCTTGTGTGTGGAATGTCTCTGCTCAGGGAAGCCAAAATGAGTCCCAAGGCCCAAGGCTTTTATGGGGTACTGGTTACATAGGCACATTCTGCTTGGCAACCGGTCTTGGCAACCAGAACTCAGGACCCCAACAATGAAGCCAGGTGCACATCATTAATCTTGACGTCTGTGTAGAGCAACCTGAAAAGCCAGTACGGCATGGGCCGTTGCTTCGGGTATATGTAACAAAACCATCAATCACGAACATAAAAAAACAATCCGAGGCCCACATTCCCAGGAGTTGGCCAAGGAACATTCATGGTTCCCTTGAAGACATAAGTAGTAAGCAACCAGAATAACCAGACTTGCTGTGTGGATTTTCCCCCTCACTATACCTGGAGCACAACCAAATCCGGCTAGCGTTTGAAACGGATTTCACCGCCACAAAATCACTTATACGGAGTAGAGGTTAAAGATGGCTTCTGCCACCTGGAGGCAGATCACAGGCTAGGCAAGACAGCCTTCCTGTCAGACAGAGGCTTCTGGTGGAAGATGAATAAACTCTCTGAGTGTTTAATTTCATGGTTATTTATTTTTACACATTTATTTTACAAGCATTTAGTAAGTTTTAACTTAAAAGTTTGAGCCTCACCTCAACTATGCTATGAGAAATACAGGGCATATTTATTCATTCAACAATTATTTTGAGTATTTAATGTGCTATTTGCTGGACTGTTGTGAATGTTGGGGATAAATTAATCAAAAGTTGTCTGCTCTTATGAAGCTTACAACTCATGTGGGGGAAATCAGAAAAAAATGTAATTTATGGAAGATATAATCCATATACTTGGGGCAAAGTCAAAAGAAGACTAGACGTTCTACCTATTAGTCTAGAAAAAGGAAATCTAGAGAAAATGAGTTTATCGCTATCACAATGCAGTAGACATTCAATTAAAAGAGTTTGGGTTCTCAGACCAGTAACTGACAGCCCCTCTAAGCCTTTTGTTCTTCAACTCAGGTGTGTCGCAAATTCTGCCGTACTTTCTTTTTTTTTTTTTTTTTGTGCAGTTTTTGTTTTTGTTTTTGTTTTTGTTTTTTTTAATGATTTTTTATTATATGTTAGTCACCATACAGTACATCCCCGGTTTCCGATGTAAGGCTCGATGATTCATTAGTTGTGTATAACACCCAGTGCACCATGCAATACGTGCCCTCCTTACTACCCATCACCGGTCTATCCCATTCCCCCACCCCCCTCCCCTCTGAAGTCCTCAGTTTGTTTCTCATAGTCCATAGTCTCTCATGTTTCATTCCCCCTTCTGATTACCCCCCCCTTTCTTTATCCCTTTCTTCCCCTACTGATCATCCTAGTTCTTATGTTCCATAGATGAGAGAAATCATATGATAGTTGTCTTTCTCTGCTTGACTTATTTCACTTAGCATTATCTCCTCCAGTGCTGTCCATGTTGTAGCAAATGTTGAGAACTCGTTCTGATAGCTGAGTAATATTCCATTGTATATATGGACCACAACTTCTTAATCCAGTCACCTGTTGAAGTCTGCCGTACTTTCTAACCACAAATAACTCTTTCCCACTTGACCATTGCAACTGGATTATTCTCTGGCAGAAAATTTCACTTGCCTTTGCAACCACTCCCAAGCACACCTGCAGCTCTGAGAGGTCTTCCTGTTTTAGTCCCTGGCTATCTCACTGTACCGGCCCTAAGCTTCCAGGGCTCTCAGTAGGCTGTACCTGAACTACCCCGTGCCTTAGCAACCCCCCTCATATCTAGTCGTATCTAGTGTCGGTCAGATAAACCTGTTTGTCTAGGATTTCTCTGCAGCCACAGTGCTTCCTTTTTCCCTGGTGTACCTAAGCTGAATTCCTGTCTTCCTAGACCTTTTCCAGTGCCCCTTGCTTTCACCTGTGCCTCAGCATCACCTGGGTAGGATGGGGAGGGGGGGCAGGGGGATAAAACTGTCGGCTGCCTTCCAGACCTATGGAATTAGACCATAGGCACATGCTCCAGAAAGCTCTATTTTTAAAAAGCTCCCAGATGATGCTGATAACACTACTGGCCAACCCATAGCAGGCCCAACCCTGGGTCCTTGAAGTGCCTTTTAGCATTTTTCATACTCTTCACTTTGTAAACTTTAGAAACAGAAAAGCTTTTCTGACCATGCTCTTTAGAATCTTTACCATTATACGGGACCTACTAATAAGCTCTGATGTATGATGCGTCAGACACCCCTTATCCAGTTACCTCAAAGAAAACACTGCTACTCAGGATTAAGCATGTATTTATTTTAGTTCAGTTAAAACAGACATAGTTTCATTGAAACGGTGTAGCACTCTTTGCCAACAAGCCCTAGTGGACCCGTTGGCCTCTAACAGTACAGTGGGGGTATTTACACTATATACAGAAAGCTAACACACCCAGGTTCTCAAAGATCTTTCATTACACTAGATCACATCTGATTTCATTACACTAGATCACATTTTGAAACGACTGCATTTTGAAAATTAGACCTTATTTAAAATTTAAATAAGAGTTCTGAATTTGCACCAAGTTTTCATGAAAAAATGTGATGTTCATCCAGTCTGTTTATTGCAAATACAATTTAAATACCTTAAATTTTTAGTGTTTACATAATTACTCAATTTGTTTATATTGAAATCTCTGTACAGGTATTTTTGGGACAATTCTTATAGATACATGTGAATTCATCAAAATGCAGTTAAGAAACTTACAGGAATATATACACTTGAACCCAAGACCCAAACCTGACATTATATACATTATATATTACAAATACATATGGACAGACAATGTATGTACAGATTATCATAAATATTGAAAAATAGGTTAGCTTTAATGGATTAATGCTGTTCTATAAATAACATTACAGTTATAACTGAAACATCCACGGAAGACAGTAATGCAAAACGAGGTGACAAGACAGTGGTTTTAATACTGAAGACTGCTCATTAATGGGAATTCACTGTTTTAGGAACCTCAAGGCAGGTAAGATAGCTCCAAGAAAATCATGCAATGGAATTTACCCTAGGCAGTTCATTTTGAACCTCAAACAGCTAAAAGAGGATTGAAGGAGCCTCCTCACGTCAATTTGCTACGAGAAGAAAATTCTTTTTTCCATTCCTTCCTGGTTGCCACGGTAGTTTCTCCCACATGAACGGATGTAAACTGTAGAAGACAACTCTACTTGGTATTCCCTGGCAGGTCTCAGATACAAAATCAGCAATTCTTCCAGGAACTCAAGCAGAAGTGCCAATTCTTGGTCTGAACTAGAGGTGAGGTTCTGGATTTGAAGGGAGTGCCAAAGCCCAATTAAATGAAAGCAGTGCTGTAGAATCCATCTTTTCACTGCCTTTCTGGATGGTCCCCAATCACGTTATCTTTGTAGAAACACAAACGGACCATTGGTTTCACCCAATGTAGCACTACAAGAGGTCTTCCAGTTCCACAAGGGTCTTCACAGACATATCTTGTCTGTAATTTAGTCACATATAATACAAGAATGTGTAACAAAAACCATGTCTGCCACGTTTCTGGCCCCTGAAACTAAAAATGCTTAGTTTAAAAGGACCAACTGATGATTCCATTATTTGCTTCCCTCAACCACTAATGGAATTATGTATATTAGATTTTAGACATTATGCCTGATGAGCAAAGTACCACATTATTTAATATATTCACCATACACCATAACGTACAATAAATGTGCTCTTAAAGCCAAGGAATTGTTTCACTTCTAACTGGCACTGAAATGGAAGGGTGCACATGCAGCTGGACCGACTACTTCCACTCGGGTTGCACTGCTTTCCCTCGCTGACCATTCGTTGGATGTAAACAAGTAATTCTGTGTTGTACAAGAAGGAGATGACAATCCAGTGCAAGTGAGTTTTACAAACTTACTGCATGAGAAACCCAGTGGCCCATACGAAGAGAACTTATACCAGACATCGGTGTCACCTGTGAGTTAGACCTCTACTGTAGACAAAACATGAACACAACTAAGCCGCACATTATCAAGTAATTCACACTTCCAGTAGCAGATGAGCATTTGGCCAAGTTGTACTCTCTGGATAGAACAGTTTTGGCCTATAGCCATCAAATGCCCATTTTCCACCGCTGGAAGCAATGTCCAAAAAAAGGGCTGGCCCAAAAAACCCAGAGCTGTCAATCCAACTCTGGAGACACACGCAACTGAATAAACCCTGTTTTACCCAATTGCACTATTTGGTACCTCAAAATTAGTTATTTGACTTCCCACAGAAATATCTGTTTTGTATCTTCCATTCTAATAGATTGAAGCCATTTCAGTCTGAATGAAGCAAATTATTTGGGGCCAGAGAAGAAAAGTGACGAACAAGTCCATCTGATTTGGTATAGCAATATAATCAATCAATTATTCTTCAATGGTGAAGTCTGAATGGAAAAAACTATGCTCCTATTCATGGTACATTTTTCGTTACATCATTTTCTCTAAAAATTTTTTTGGGTTAAAAAAAGTATTTGGCTTATTGTGCCTACAAAAAGGCAAATCATTTCACAATACTAATATTTGTTTTTAAATACCAATGATTTTTTCTTATGGAATTCGTTGACAGTTGTTTTTGGATAAAGTTAAAAAGAAAGCAATTTTTTTTTTAAAGTAAAATAGTGCTTCTGAGGTCTTAAAATATTTTTGGTACAAAAAAATAATAGTGTTTTTCTCAATGGTTATTTCAATACTTTGCTGTAAATTAATAAGAATTGTTTCTCACATCGAATGGTTCCATTAGGCACATTCAAGTAAAATCATAAAATATCCAAGTTAAACAATGACATAGCCAAACATGTGGCTTGATAAAAGTTAAGAGTTCGTCCATTCTCTGGAATGGAATAAAAATTGTCACTTCCATTAACCCGAGACTCGTGGTTTGGTTGTTAATATCCATTTCTATCATACAGAATAGTTTCTTTAAAAAGAAAAAAAAAAAGTTCACTTATTCTGCACTCAGAAGAACCAGCGAGGAATCTGCACTTCAAAAGGAAGTGAAACTGAAAACATTAGGTGAAATTTCATAGTAAGTTGAGAGTTGACTCAACACTGGCATCAAGTGGACTAGCGGAGTTTCAGCGGCGCCCGTTAATGGCCACCTCCATGGGCGTTGTGTACCCAATCCAACACAATCAAGGCCATGCTTCCGGTCATCACCACGATGCCACTTAGCAGGAAGAACACAGCCTGCAATGAGCACAAAGAGAAAGGGATTAGCAAGCAAAAAACCGTATCCGCAAAACATTCCTTTCTACTTTTAAAAATGGACTTTTATCACTGAAGTTACGTTGAGTGTTTTACAGAGCTACAGTTTTACCTGCTGAAGATATTTAAACTGTCTTAAGTTACCCAGGGCTTACCTACAGTACAAAATAGCTCAGCTTTTGAAATCTTCCAAAATTTTGCTTCTTCATTCCTTTGTCTCAAACGAAAAGGTAAATAATTTTCTTTGCTGGATAAACTACTTCATGTAATAAATACAACAGACCAGTTTTTTGGGGTTTTCTTTTTGTTTTTTTGCATTTCATGAATTTCAAAAATTTAAGTCACAAAATCAAACCAAAGTCATCCTAAATGCAGCCTGAGTCAAAGCCAGACGTTTTTCTAAGAAACATTAAGTTTACTCCTAATTCTATCCCCTTCAATTACTGCCACTATGTACTTTGGATAAAACAAGATGATAGTTGTTTGTTTAGAAACAATTCTAGTGCTTTCATCCGACTAGAACTATAGCAGAATAAGGACTAAAAGGCAGTCTTTTTCTTAAATAACCTCACCACCAGGATCTTCTGTAGTTAACGTATCATATTCTTTTTAATATCAGTTATTACACTTTAAAGTACAGTGACAGCCCTCCCGAGCTTTGCTTTGAAGACGGTTAGTTCGAAGGCCCAATTAACTGTTGAAGCGGGCAGTCTGACAAATACCAGTTCAACTAATGCTGAAAGTTGAGTCAGTATCTCCACACTGTACATGCACTCTTTATCTCTATTCCCATCTCTAACATATCGCAACCGCTTTCTTGCAATTAACTTAGACCTGTATTCGAAGGCAAACTTTCACCTTTCCGGTCCCAACGCTCCACCTTTGAAGTCCATCACTGAATATTCACGAGACACTTACAAGAAATGAACTAACGGACTAAAATCAGGTGAGGAAATTCTAGTATCAGAAGAGGATCACTACGGTTTCTGCAAGTCAGAACAGCTCACTCACCCCAATCTTTTGTACAGATTTCATAGGTTCTTTCTTCACCAACTTGATATAGAAGGCAGATGGCAGAATAAAAATCAACATAGCAGCTGCAGATGCCCCTGGAAAAGAACACAGACCGTTTCTTGAGGATTCAGTGAATTACCTGGCATCCCTTTTTTAAACTTTAAAATCCCTGATATGGGAAGGAACTTCGACACTTTCTAAAACTTACCAATGAAACCAAAGATATCTCTAATTGTTGGGACAAAGATGACGAGCAGATTGGTAAATGCCAAGATAGACACTGTAATGAGACTGTGGCGCCACCAACTGAAATCTTTGGCTGCACACAACAGGTGAGTTACAGAACTCCGGATCTGCAGAAACAAGCAGAGAGATGAAAATTCCAGCTTTACATTAATGGAGGAAAAAAATCCCCAAATAATAGGAAATATATCTTAAAAAAGAAAAAAAGGAACTTTCTAAATACTCAAATTGTGCCCCTTCCTCTATTGCTGTTTCCGTAACACCCGAACATTGAAAGATCATTTTAGATCTTCAGTTATGGAAAAAAATTACCCAGGATGTTTTGAAAATCTACAAAGTATTTTTAAAAATCCCTTTAAAACCACCATCAACTTGGTATTGCTCTAGCAGTGTCTCCCTTCTCACAAAAGAGGAAAATCTCCCAAGTCTTCACATGTTTAAAAACTCATTCCTGGTGAGCGGAAGGAGGGCAGGTGATTACTTACTGGGAAGATGACTACTGGTACCGTCAGGGTGACAGCCACTAGCACAGCCAAACGAACAATGAGAAGAAGAATATCAGTTCCCATGATGGTAGAGTAGGTATGAAGCAATTCTGACTCAACATGTTCTATGGGGAAAGACAAAGAAAAAAAAGCTTCAAGTGAGCGGTTTCCTCTAGAGATTAGGTGGGAAATCTAACTTACAGCAAATTTGCACCAAAGTTATTAGCTACTCACAAAACGACTATAAGAGGCTAATAAGATTAATTCGGAATTAGGGTTAATGCAATTAAAATAACATTGAAGGAAAATTTTCCTAAATACCAAGTAGAGATTTAGCCACATGACCCCCACCAAAAACAACAGGAGCTAAATAGCTAAATCCCATGGTCTGGCTTACAGTTTGTGTTGGAGGATTTGAAGGTGACTGAAGAGGAGATAGCATGAACTGAGATGCAAGCACATCATGTAAAAATGCCGTCAAATGACTAATGATGTGAACTTGGGTTTGAGAAATTACGGATTAAAAAGACTACGGGAAATTCTAAGCTCTAAATTCAGTTTCTCATCCCAAGACGAAATAACACCAAAACAGATCAAATTTCAGTGACAGATTATACACGTGCAGGTTATCAATTTTATTTCACGAAATGTTTTTTTCTGAAAGCTGGACATTACTTACCATAAAACGTCAGGTATCCAAAGAGGGCAGCAAGCAGGTACATGAGAAACATGGCGAAAAATGAAATCTTGGACACATTCATCATTCTTCTACGGCTGCGGCTATGTAGATTAAAAAAAAAAAACCACAAATATATACTTGAGCAGTAGTTATAAGCAATAATCTAATATTTTTCTAACTTTCCCAATAAATTTAAATAAAAACAGGTAAAGCACTCACCCTTTGAGTTCTTCATAAATGGGAAGGATAGCAGGATGACAGACAAATGAAAAGGTCAAAATCGGCACAGCGTAGACAGTCTGTAAAAAATGTAAACATTTACTTAAAATAATCATGTAACACACTTAGGTCATCACAGCTCTGCAGTTTAAATGTTATAGTAACCAATTTTAGAATCAAACCCTAAAGTTTCCCTTCTGATCTTTCACTAAGTGTGATCAACATCCTAACTTCAGAATGTGTCAATTATTAAATCACAGAATTATTTCATTTCAGTTCTCCATTTTAAGATACAAGCTAATGCTTTCTTTTCAGTCTTCAATAACTCAGTAATTCGCTACTCATGTTTTCTAAAGAGTAGCTATTATCGCTCCTCCCTTTACCTTGAAGTAATTTTTAAATTTCCAGTGGGTAGTATCCCTCTCTTCTTGCCTAAAATCTTAAGAAAATAAAATTTATATTTAGTTACCTGTGAATTGAAGATAAAATAACGTGGTCTGCAAGAATCATCGTCGGTCATGTTAAATACCATCTCAGGTGCAAAAGCCATTGGCTGTGTTAAGGTGCTGTTTATTGTCTCGTTAATTATCAAACCAACTTCCACAGGGCAAGGAATCTGAAATTTCTTGCAAATCACCTGAAAACATATTATTATGCATTTGTGAAACTGAATAACGTGACTGGGCTCACAAACAGATCTCTAGCTTTAAAGAAGAGTTATACCTACCACAATCAGGAAGAACATCATACACAATAAGGAAAGGCCACTGGTATAGCCCAAATATCCTGTAAGGGAGGCGAAGATTATTACTCCGATGTAACCAATTTCAGGCAAATTTATTTTCTCAACTAAGTCACTCAATTCTTTAGTGAAAGACTTTAGTATGAATATTAAATTTCTAATTCTTACATACTAAGGTACAGAATTACTTAAAAATACTTGCTAAGAACCAAAACAATAGAACTTCATTTTGAATTATTATTATTTACAAAGCAAAAATATTACCAAGTGTCAACGAAATATCCCAGCCCCTCCTGGTAGCCATTCTGCTAGGATTTTGAAAGGCCTACAAGGTGTGTACGTGGCAGCTCCCCAAGTTATGTTTTTGGGGCTTTTTAGCTTTCAATTTCTATTAAGAGAAAGCCAACTAGCTAGTGAGAGGCTCATTTTAGTTTTCTTTAGAGATGGGTTTACTCACCTAAATTTCTCAGCAGTGACAAAGGAAGAATAAGCACCAGCGACACCAGCAAAACCAAATAGTCACCGTTTAGATACCACAATCTGAATTAAAGAAAAGAAACATGAGGTCAAAACCAATCCTGAAAATTCCCAGAATACTATGCACATCTTCTTACTGGACTCATTTCATAAAGTAGATACTATAAAAATAACACAAAAAAGGGGCAGGTTTGGAAAAAGCACTGCTTATTCACAAAAAGCCTATAGACAGGAATAAATTTCTAACTCTGTGTGCTAGCTGAATATTCACTCAGGTTAGAAATGGGGTATGAACAGTATAACTTTTGTCCCACTGTTTGCTCTGGGAAGGCTGCCAGCTGATTCAGAACATAAAACGCTTCTTAAAGGCTTGATACTAATGCAGGGAACAAAGCAGCATTGTTAAGCCAGTAATCTTATCTTTAAGCATTTTTAGAAGAATTGTACACCAACTTGGTCATAGCTTTAGCTTCCAATTTTGAATGCTAGAAACAAGGAAATTTAAAACCAGTTCCTTTTAGACATTTATTATCAAATGTAATTATTAAATACTTCAACGAGGTAATTTTTTCATACTTAGGTAAAACACATAGGTGAAGACAAAAAACAAAACACAACCCCCCCCATACCAGAATTTACTCCAGGTTGTCAAGACTATGTTGTGACACCTTGACCCACCTTGGCTCCAAAAATAGTCAAAAGGTCCCTTCTGAACTTAGAGAAACTATTACCCATGTCTCCTAAGAGTTCTAGCAATGTCTTTTCCAGGTAATCAGCCATACCCTCTTTTAAAATCACTATTTTCAAATTCTAATTGTCCTGTGAATTCCGCTCCACTTACTTTAGCAACAAAGATCCCACCGAAAACTATGTTTAAAGATCGGCTTATTAAATTTCTAAAGTAAAAGAGATAACCACATTTCTCCACTTTGAGATAATGAGCTGCAATAAGTGGGGAAGTAAACTACCCTTCCCCCTGTTTACTTTAGATAAAAACCTGTTAGTCCGCTGGGAGGAATAACTGTGCTACAAGGATAAGGTTTCTACAACATGGCCATACACTTTCTGGTCTTCTGCATTTGAACAGATTACGTTTTAAGAATTTCAAATTTATAAAAAATCAGACAGGACTGATTTGTAATGTAATTCAAAGCTTCTACCTGACTTAGGTTAGACTTGTGTTACTCAGCTACGATTTCCTAGAGAGTAAGTATCAAGAGAAAGTTAAGGTCTAGAAAACCTGCTTTCACACACAGGCTGGAGAAATTATTATCCAGAATTATAGCACGAGCTTGATCTTTGGTCTTTCGTTCGTAAGACTTTAAATCAGTCTGTGACGGACTTCTTGGTCAATTTAAACAGGAACATTTACGAAAAATAATTTATTGGTAATTATTTTGTAGTCAACTTTGATAAAATGTATCTAACCATTTTAGACTGTAATTTTTCTTATGAGCAACCTTACTTAGCACCTACCCAGTTGTATCTTCAATGTTCATTAATGCCTGGATCACCAAAGGTAACTCATATTTCACTATGAAGAGGTAGCTTGACATAGCTGGAGGAAAACAAAATTATACCATTACAAGTGCAAAATGTGGCATGTGACACCAAAGTAACGTGTCACCACTCTGTGCTACACAAAGAGCAAAAAGTCTACCCAAATCACCTTTTAAAAAATTCTTACCTCCAATATTCTGCATTGTAATTGATCCAGAGGCTGCAAGCTTTCCAACTAAGCCAAATGCTTTATGTCCCAACTGTTCATATAATAAAGACCCTAAAATACGAAGAACACAAAAGCATGAAGGAAGGAAGAAAATCCTGACAGGCGTAATTGTTTTAGAAATATCAAGAATGCTACCATACCTCCTTCATTGGCAGTTTTCAGAAGGAGATGAACAGAATACAGGGAAAATATTGACACAAATGTCAAGAGAATTCTGATGAGAGAAGGAAAAGGCACAGGGTTATGAATAAGCACAACTGTATCTAAAGACAATTCTTTTGCTTGTTATCAAAACATTAAATATGGAATGTGCCCTCATTTTTCTGTGCTAGACAAAAGTCCCCAAGAACTGGTGTTGACCATCCTGGCTAGTGTCAACATCTCCTCTTAACCTGGTACTAAAAACCTGCATCATGTCTCAGGTGTTAGTTCTACGGTACTGGTTAAGAGCAGGGGTTTACCCACTGCACCAAACGTGTAGGGGGACCCAGGAAAGCTTAACTTTAAGGTGCGAAGTGATGAGACTTATAATTTGGTTCTGGCACCTAATATTTATCTGTATTCTTGCCACTTCTCCGCATTTTAATAGCTCCTTTTATCTGTAAAATGATGGTAATGTCTGCCATTAAAAGTCCAGCTCAAAAGGCACTTATGAAATCCAACTGAGACAGCGTCAGGAAAGACCTTGATACCACTTGGACTGCATGAAGAGGAGGAATGGGACTAGAAAGGGAGAGAGATACTAACATTAGAAGTGTCAGACACAGCTTTACAAACACCGGGCACAAGTCAGAAAAATAACCACTGAGACAATATACTATATTGCACGCCATGGTGTGGAATACAGGCCCACTGTTATGACCAAGTTAAACAATGCCTGTGCTAGAACAAGTAGCCTATCGGTCTGACTGGGGTAGCTCTTTGCTCCAGTAGGTGGAACAGGAAAAAAAAAAAAAAAAAAAGAAAGAAAGAAAAAGAAAAAAAAAGAAAAAAAAAAAAAAGAATGGGGGAACTAAAGGTTCCCTAATGTCACGTAGCTTTCCTTTAAGGATACAAATTCTCTCTCATTCCAGATTTACTTTCCACCCCTCCTGGGCAAGGCAAGGAAGATATATATGGATTTCTTTCTATTAAAAACAACAACAAAATATCAGGGAAACCCACAGAAAACTCTGCAAATGAGATCATTACTTTTTTTGATTCTGTACAGGAAAACTGAAGCCGGTACCATGTAAGGTCTGTTAGTTAAAACATAGGTGGTAGCATTGAACTGCCATTCTAATGCCAAAAACTTTATGGGGCTTAATCAGAGGTGGAAAAATGACCCCATCCGCCTTACCTCTAACTGAACAAAGTTGTTAGTTTGATCAAAAACAATGTTCAAAGTATGCTGACCAATTCAGTCGTCCTTTCTTATAATGACATTATCATGAGGGACAAATGGACTTCATAACCTTTGAGGTCACTTTCAAGCTCAAGCCTGAGTCTGCCTAACAAGGTTAGCTGGAGCTGTTTAACCACACTGTGACAGCCACGTGGCTTCTGGCCCATTTACCTCTACATCCTCTAAATATACCTTGTAAAATACTGACGGGATTAAAAACTCACTTTCACACTCCTGATGTTATTTAACCATTTATTAAAAGGGTTAATCAAACACATAGACCTCATTAATGTATTTCAAAGGTGCAAGGGTAACATCAGAACTTTGCTTTTACTTACGAAACAGGTGCCATTTTATCTTGTTAACTATAACCACACTGGCAGCATTTAAAGACTGCCTCCAGTTTTTATAGTAAGAGTCAGGAAGGATTTCGGAATATTTAACAATGAGGCCATTCAAGTTCCCCAGTAAAAACTCTAGAGTTCTTCCTATGTAAATTCCTTCATCTTAGTAAGAGGTCTCAAAAAGCTTCATGCTCATGAAGCAAGCTGCTGGAATCCTAGGTTCCAATGCTCAAAGCCAGGCTTAACTTCAGTACAGAATTTTGCCACAAAGCAGAACTTTGCAAAGGTCTGCTTTTCTTTTCATGAACATTCTATTCTGCTGGAGAATATAACTTGAGTAGATGGCACCAGTCAGCTAACTAAAACACATCTGTCACAACAGGACAATTCCCTGCTCCCTGTAAGGTGTGGTTTCTTCATCTGTGCAATAATCACACTATCTTCCACAGAAATTGCCTTACCAGGAGCCCATGGGTACTTAAACAGCTACCATACAACTATCACTGAGAAAGTACATCCAAATTTACATGGATTTTTGTTTTGTACCTTTCCCCCCTGGAAATAGGGTTCCTACTTTTATTATCTGAGAATCAGTGACTCCACAGCAGTTAAAAAAACCACTGCTCTAAAGTCTTTTATAGCTCCAAAATCCTATTCTAGGCATTTATGCTAGAAAGCACAGGAATAAATCATTTAACTGGGCAACCAGGGAAAAGTACATTTAAAAGCAGGTACTTATTAAAATATTTTTTTTTTTTGCTATGGCATGTGACAACCACACAGACCTAGAAGAAATAAATATTAGAACAAAAAAACCTCAAAAAACAAAGAAAAAAAAACCCAACATATAGGTTTCTTTTCAGTGTCCAGAAAATTATGACTCACTTTTCTTAGAACAAACGTGTTCCAGGTTAAGCAAATACCACCACACCCTACATATTCTAAAAAGTCTGTTTGCCTTATGCAAAGGTCCTTGGGGAGACATATCAATTTATGAACTGACTTGGATGTACTATGCTTATTAGTATTTTTTGTGTCCCATTTTGCCAGAACAAAATTCCTAGCTACTTTGGATTTATCAATAGTTTTTTTTTTTAAATATCCAAACCCTCCCTGTCACAACTTTGTTTTAACTATTTCACTGACTTAACGACTTTTAGTTTAATTATTAGTTTTCAGTGTTGTCCTGTTTCTTCCTAATTGGCTTTCTTGATATCATGCAGTTTACATATTAAAATAAGGAGGTTTCTGAATTTCTCATCTTAAATTTCACACAAATGACTTTTAAGTCAACTACGTCAACTGTGAATTCGGTCTCTGGAGCTGAAAGTTTTATGTTTTATCATCATATTAACTGCCCTGCATGGCAGACTCACTACTTACACATACTTACATAAAAAGAGCAATTCCAGTATTAGCCATGGCATAAGAAAGCCCAAGGATTCCACTGCCCACAATCGCATTGCTCAGATTAAATACTGACATTCCAAAGGAAGTAGTACCTGGATGCTACATAGAGGGAAAACGATAACCAAACATATAACAATAATTAAATGGAGAAAACCAGCTTTGGGCAAGTTAGATTGAAATCTAAAAGTAAAACTATTCTTTTACTCCATAAAGCCACAGACACACAAATTTTTATTTTCAACTTACAAAGTCTGTTTCATACTTCTTCTTCCCCGAATTTGATTCAAGTAAAAAGTTCTGGTTTTCAGGATCTACATCTGCATAATGGCTGTGAGGGAAAAAAAGGAATTCTCAGTCGTTGTGAAATATGCAACGGAATGCTTTAACACAAACAGCCCTTTAGTTGTCACACACCTTCCCTGAAATGCCTAAGTGTTAATTAAGTAGGAGTCGACTTTCACAGGAGATACTGTCAATGCGACAATCGGATACTCTTTCAGAGATTACACTCTCTCCAAATGCTACGGGAAATTACAGCAACCGAAGCAGAGTCCTAGGTAAAGAATCCCTGACCCGCACAAGGCGTTTAAAAAAAAAAAGGCAACACAACTTCTCCCACCTTTTCAGAGCAGCTTGCTTGGTGGGGTAGGAGTAGTTGAAGTCGCTGTTGGAACTGTAGCTGCTGCTGTCCTCATCCGGGGATATATTGAATCTTCCCATTTCGGCTTTCTTCATGCTGGCACCGGGAGGAATAGAGGGTGCAGCGATGAACACTGGGCTCCTTTTGTCCTTGGTGGTGCACCGGCCCGCGCGGCTGCCTGTGAAGAAGGTAGAGGCGGCGCGTCAAGACTGTGGTCACGTGACGCCGCCGGGAGGCGCAGCGCGGCTGATTCATCCCCGGCCAGGCGAGTGGAAAAGTACCAGCCGAGCGCGAGGGGCGGGGGCGCGCAGAGGGGCGGAAAAGTACAGACAGCAGAGCCGCGGAGAACAAAGATGGTCCCACCGCGGCGATGCGCCCGCAGAGGCCCGCGCCCTCTCGACCCCAACGCCCCTCTCCAGAGGATTTTAGTATTGCACCCTCTCCATTATCCCAAGTCTGAGGGGAGGGTGCACGGGGGCTCCGTTTCGGCTTTCCTCCAGCCTCTCTGGTCGTGCACAGGCATGCAGGGCACACATCCCACCCAGGCATTGGTTAGGTGTGCGTGCAGCCCAGGCTCACAGCTCCCAGTTTCTAGCATTTGCAACGGCAATTCGCGAAATCGGTCTTTTCATGCCCGGGGTCCCCAGATGGGGAAATGCCTCTGCGACAGATAGCGGACTCAAAGGGGGCAGAAAGGGCTGACACGGGTCCTCTCCTGAGAAGGGGAGAACGCCCGTTCCCCGGCGACCAGAGTCGCCAGGGTTTGTTTACACGCGCACGCCCGTGCCCTCGAGCACACTCGTCTACAGGCATTTGGCTCGAGAGCGCTTCGCCCGGCCGGCCCCTCCTATGCCCGGAAAAGAAACTGATGCAATATCGATCGCCGATTATCAAATGTTCCTGGCCCGTCTTCCTCTATCGTGGCCTCTGTATACCAGAAGCCCGAACCCTCCTCCGCTGCCCCCATAGTCCAGGCCCCCTCGATCTATTTTTTTTTTTTTATTAATGCAAATCAGTCACAAGACTTGCCGCAGCGGAGCCACGGGCCGGACGGGCTGGTTCCCCTCCCCCTAATGGGAGGATGCGGCTCCGCTCCCGGCGGCACGCGGCCCCCGCGCCGCGCCCCTCCCCCGCCCGAGGAGGGCGGCGACCCCCGTACGGGCCGGGACCGAAGGCGGGTCCCGCCGACCAGACACACCAGTCCCCGGAGGAAACAGCCCCCGCAGCTGCCTTCCCGCCGCGGCCCCTCCCGGACGCCCCTCCCCCACTCCCGACCGGGCCCCGCGCCCTTCGCACAGACGCCCCCGCGCGCGTTACCTCGGTGGTCTCCGCTCCTGTATCCCGGAAACGTCAAGCAAACGCCTTCAGTGAGTTTTTCTCGGCTAAACAAAAATCGTAAACCAAAAACAAAAACCAACAATAGGCAGGAAAAATAATTTTAATAAAAAAAGGAAATGGCAAGTTGTTGCCGCCCCAATCGTCCGGCGTCCGCCGTCTCGAGGGAAAGGCGCGAGTGTGCGGGAACGCGTGGTCCGGCTAAGTGCGGTGCAGCGGGGACAGCGCTCCGGGACGGCGGCGTCGCGCGGCTCTGGTGCTGCCGGCCCGGCAGCGGGTTATAGCGGCCGCCCAGGAGGACGCGTCAGGGGGCGGGGCCGCGGCCGCCCGGGTGCCTTCTCTTTGTGTATCAACACTACCTGGGCTCCGCCCCCGGCCCGCCCGGGCCCGCAGACCCCGCCCCCCGCCACCCCAGTCCCTCCCTGCCCCCCGCGGCCCACTCGGGCGGCCGGCCCCGCCCGCTGGAGCCCCCACCCTCGGACAGAGCCAAACCCCACTCCCTCCAGTCTCCTGGCCAGCCCGGAAAGACCCCCATGCTTCCCTTGGCCAGTTCATTTCAACCTCGATAGGTGCCCAACACATGCGGTTGTCTTTACGGAGCCTTCTCCTTCAATCCCCTCCGTCCGAGTTACCAGCAGTCTTTGCTTTCTCCTCAAGGCTTTTTGGGGACACATCCCGCCCACCCAACCCTTTCCTGCCTGTTATTTTTGTGATTTACTTGGGGTTTTTCTCTTGCAAACTTGGACTAATGCAGCAACGTTGTCTCCACGGTCGGTTTCTGTTCTCGTTCTTTCTTCTCCATCTAGACCGGCTTTCACTCTTCAAAACTAGCCTGATTGGGTCAGTTGGCAGCTGCATTTCGGCCTATCCTTTTTATACGAACGTGGAAAACCCTACTAGGGGAAATGCTACATTCTGACCAGCAAGCCAGACCCCCTAAAAGGGGATCCCGGTTGGGCCTCCGGTTGGGGGGACCGGCTCTTTTGAGGAGGTGTAGGAATCCCCCAGTTTTGCAGACACATTTCACTCATTCCACCACCCCTGACCCAATTTGAGAGCTCTTCTGGCCCTCCTCGCCTTTCTTCCCCTGTATTTACAAAGGCGCTGGCTCCACTGGAACGCTGGTCTGGGAGACTTTTCCCCGAGCTAGTCCTTCCCTTCCAGTGGTGATGTGGTCTTGCTGAGCCAGGCAACTAGGGGGCCCCTTCGCTGCGGAATCCTCTGTGCTGCGGAAAGGCACTAGTCCGTCCCTTGCTGGAAACAAAGGCCCCTTAGGAGAAATGCTTGTTGAATGAATGAATAAACAAACGAGTTTGACCTACTGCTCTCTTCCTTTTGGGGACGTGGGAGAGATTGGGCAGGGCATAGAGGAAAGGGTTGGGTGTGATCACAGTTTTTGCTTTCAATGTTTTCCTGAGGAAATCTGTACAGCTGTCTATTTCCGTGGCACGTGAGGCTGCCGGAGTCCTGGGCCTGCACCAGTGTTCATGATTGACAAGGGTGGGCCCATTTCCCCTTTGCACTCCTCTGTTCCCCACCCCTTCTGTTGGTCAGATCAGTCCCACCTAAACAATACTCTTCCTTGCTTTCGTGCCCAACTTTCTCTGACCGTCCCTCAAGGCTTAGTCACTGAGCCTCAGGCTGGCCCCCTCTTTTTCACGAACTGTTTTCTGAACCATGTGGTGCTGGACTTTTTAAACCTGTGCGGTCTTATACTCAAAATTGTTCCAGTCTGTTTGTAGTCTGGTCTCCCCAGGGAGATTGTGAACTTCCCCAAGGCAGATTTGGCATTTGACACACAATCAGGGCTGAAAAAACTTACCTTTCTTCCACATTCGTTCCCTAATAACACCAATCAACTCTTGTCAGGAGAGCAATCTTAGCGGTGGGTTAGAGAGGACTCCCTGCAAGCTTCTTTATATCAGGTTTCAACTGATAAAAATCAGAAGGTCTTAAACCACAGTTTCATCCAGGTGAGTCCCCTTGCCCAGTCAGATGTGCTAAGGAAGCCCTCAGGGTTGGTGGTTTGGGGTGGCAAGTTGCACCCTCACAGCTGGATCTCTTGTCCTTTGGACTTTTGGGAGGTTTGTATTGCAACACATACTTAAGAGGACCCGTAAAATTCAGGGCGTGTGTGTCTGAGTGTTGAGGGGAGGGCTGCAATCTTGTTCTGACCTCTGTATAAGAACCTGAACGGTACATGATGAAAAAGAAAAAAAGGTGGGGGGAGGTATTGACACATCTGTTCTTCTTTTGCCAGTTTTTCAGAGGCCAATCTGAGGTGTATCTGTTAACTCAGGTGGCTTCCAACTGAGACCTAACATGCTTTGGGCTAAAATGCATGGGACACAGGGCCCTTACCCAATTTCTGGGAGTCTGTGCTGCCCAATGCTTGTTGGTTAGAAGTGTTAGAATTTTGCTTCATTTCCAAGCTCATGTTTTAGAAGAATGTTTTTCAAACTGCAGAATGGAACCCAGTGGTGGATAGAGATAAATTCAGTGGATTACTATGAGCTTTTTTTCTTGAGTGCCGTAGAACAAAATAGAATAAAAGATACCCCTGTGCTGTGTGTAGTAATGCTAAGTACTATTCTATAGAACTTTAATTTTGATCTATACATATGCATATATTCTGAGTTGTGATGTAAAATGTATTTCTTACTGTGGGTTGGGATCAAAGAATTTTGAAAGCTACTGAAAGCAAACCTATCCTAAGACAGAAAAATAATCACAGATAGCAGTTGTCAACTTTGGATTTCCAGAAATGCAGTCAAGGTAGATGATTAGAACTTTCTAGTGAAGGTAGTTTTCTTCTGTAGAATTATTTGGCCATTATCACCTAATAAAATATAGGTGTTTTTTTTTTTCCTGGGGGCATAAGGAGTTGACGTTGCTAAATGGTTGTTAAACAATTGGTCTTTAGGATGTTCTTCAAAATTCTATTTATTCAGCATTTTACTTCGCCCGAAGTGGGCTTAAATACTAAATGTGCTTCTTTCTATCCTCCATTTCCAACCAAATACTTTTGTTTTCTTCCTTCTTTCCCTTCCTTCCTTCCTTCCTTCCTTCCTTCCTTCCTTCCTTCCTTCCTTTTTTTTTAGTTTGGGTGGGGAGGGTCAGAGGAAGAGGGAGAGAATCTCAAGCAGACTCCCTGCTGAGCAGGCAGCCAGATAGCGATATGGGGCTCAATCTCAGGACCCTGAGATCATAACCTTGAGATCATGACCTGAGCAGAAATCAAGAGTCAAACGTGTGACTGACTGAGCCACCCAGGCACCCCTAAATAATTCCGTTTTCAGGTTGGCTTTCATAGCTTTCTTTGATCTGTCCTAGCCTGTATTTCTATCCCTGTCCTTTAGTGTTCCTTGTGGTAGGCAGCTGCCTGCCATTACTGTATATCTAAACTTTATCCTTCCTTTGAGGCTCAGCTTAAATACCACTTGTTTCATTAATTTTTCTTTATTAGATGCTTCTATTTGAAACTGATCTCATTCTACTTTAAACTTAGTGCTTTGTAAGTATCTTTTTGTGGCACTTCTTTTTGTATTGTCTATGTAACAGATATTATGTTAGTGTCTTTTCAGGGTAGAATCTGACGAATCATACCCAGCCTAGTTGCTTGTAAAAAGAAGGTACTTTCTGAGTAGATGGATGAATTAAATATGTTTTTTTCTCTATGCTACTTGTCTCTACTTGGGTTATATTTATTTATTCACGTATTTATTGTTTATCTCCCTCACTAGAATGTAAGCTCTGTGAAGGCTGGACTTTAATCTTGTGAAAATTAATAAAGGAAAACCCAAATGTGGATTTGGGGTGCTAGACTGGGAGGCTGGTAGGTGGTGCTGGTACCACTCAACATCAATTATGAAAAGAATTGTCAATTATAGACTCAACAGAAGAATCCTCAACAGGAAAGTATCATCAATTACAGGCCCCAACATGAGAAGATGTACATTGCATCTTCTTTAAGAAATTAGCTACTCCTGTAACTCAGTGGATGAGAAACTGTCATCACTTGAACTCTTGCTTCTCTCCAATGGACTTTTGTTCAAAACAACCCCTCCCAACTTCCTCCTTCTTCTCCATAAAATAAGGTTCCCCTCTTTTGTTTGTTGGACTTGCCTATGGTTTTGCCTTGGCTTGCCTGACCTGGATTGTAATTCTCTGCCATTCCCAAACAAACCCATTTTGGCTGGTAAAATAACTGGCAGTTGTATTTTTAAGGTTAACAATCTGCTTTGATCACTGTTGGCTCCAGCACCTAGAACAGTGCCTGACAATACATTTTTGTGGAGTGAATAAATGAAGGAGTAAAGAGTTTTGAGCTTCTCTAGGACCAGGAGGAAACATACTACCTAGTGTGTCTGAAGGGCGTCTATCTCATCCCTTACTGGCCTTGATATCCCTAGCAAAACTGTTCCTCTCTTAATTTTTACAAGTTAGAAAAATAATACCACCATTCATGAGGAAGCGTAGGTCCCAGACCACAGAGTCATCTTGAGCCTTTCTGTTCCTCAACTAGCCAACCCATCAGCAAATCTAGAAGGATCTTCCTCCAAACAAATTCAGAATCCTACCACTTCTTACCATTTCCGCTGCTCTGGTCCTAGTCGAAGGGACTGTCACCTCTCTCCTAGATCACTGCAAAAGCCACAGTCTAGCTCATATCTGGGCTTCCATTCTCTACCCAGCTGTCAGAAAGACCTCAGAACAGAAATAAAATCCTTTGCTTAAAGGGAGAAATGATTTCCCTTCCTCTAAGCCCTACAGTGACTGCTCATGGCAACCAGAATAAAGTCCATATCCCTCACTCACCGTGGCATTACCTGGTTGTGCCCTTGCCTACCCCCTCAGCCTCATCTCCTACCACTTTTTCTTTTCTCCACATACTAACTACACTGATTTTACTTCTCTCCCTAAAACACTCTAAGTTATTCCCTATTCAGGGCTCTGCACTTGCTCTTTCTTCCACCTAGAAATCTCCTTGCCTAGATCTTTGTATGGGAATTTCTTATCACTTAGGTCTCAGCTTAAATGTTACTTCCTCAAAAAAAACCCAAAAAACAAAAACAAAAACAAAAATCTTCCTTGACCATTCTGACAAAAGTTGTCCCTTGCATGCTATCTCCATCTCACCACTGTCCTATGTTTTTTATTGCGTTGATTTCATGGTATGAAAACATATTATTTAATCATTTGTTGATTTGCTTATGACCTCCTCCTTCCCGCCTCTCTGCCGGACCCCTTTGTGGAATAACTCCAAAAGGAAACATTGTGTTTTTTTTTTTTTTAAAGATTTATTTATTTATTTATTCGACAGAGAGAGACAGCCAGTGAGAGAGGGAACACAAGCAGGGGGAGTGGGAGAGGAAGAAGCATGCTCATAGAGGAAGAGCCTGATGTGGGGCTCGATCCCATCACGCAGGGATCACGCCCTGAGCCGAGGGCAGACGCTTAACCGCTGTGCCACCCAGGCGCCCCAGGAAACATTGTTTTGTTCAATCACTGCACCTTCAGTGCCTAGAACAGAACCCGATATATAGAAAGACTTATGTGACTTAGTGAATTAGTATATTTAACACGGTGCATAGCAAATAATACACTGAATAAATGTCTGTTGCAATGGCATGATGGTGGTAAAGGACAAGTTCTTCTTGAACCCAGTCCTCTGTAAGCTACGAGTGTGAGAACTGATCCCAAGACTTGCTTTCTAATGGCTTCATTTCACTTAATTAATATGACCTTTTGTGATGTACACAGCCCGACATTCTTGTCCGGACAGTGTTACTCAAAATTCAAGTATGGACACCGGCATTAGGAAGAAACAGTGAAATCCTACCCTTCCCCAACCACAGCTGTCCCTTTATTCCAATGACTTACATATTTCTTAGCATTTGTCTCTCCCAGGTTCCTCAACAAATTCCTCTCTCTGCTCTTCTTTTTTCTCTTCTTATCATTTTGTGTCTTTTATTCATGACTTTATGTTTAGTAGGTGCTCAACAAATGAAGCGTTGTATTTTATCTTTGTAAGACAGCTCGCAAGCCCAAAGCAATAATAGTAACTGTCTGAGCACCCTGGTGACTTCAGCATGTTTTTCTGGTGCTGAAGGATACTCCATTAGGTAGCAATTGCTGTGTAATTATTCCACAACTTCGTGGATGAAACTTCAAAGTTTCAGTCTGTGAAGCAGACGTTCAAGAACAGTTCCGTTGCGTGTTTTGGCTTGGAGTCTCCGATGAGGTTGCAGTCAGCTGACAGCTAGGTCTGTAGTTATCTGATGGCCTGCCTGGCAAACCCCGTTCAGCTTGCCCCGTTCAGTAGGAGAGGACGACGGAAAGACGTGAATGCCAAGAGGTGAGGATCTTTGGGGGCTATCCTGGAGGCCAGCCATCACAGAGAGGTTGTCAGCAGCAGAAAACATTTTATTGCAAGGAACACAGTATGCCACTAAAAGTGGTTTAAGTAATAAGGACTCGTATATACTATCTCATATAATAGGAAGTCCATAGATAGGGCAGTCATAGGGTTAATTCTTGGCCTTGATAATCCCCTCAAAGATTGAGAGCTCACCATCTCTTCACTCTGACATCTTTGGCATGCTGGAGATGTCTCCTGTCATGGTCACATTTTGGCTGCAGTGGTTTCAGGGGTCATACGCAGACAGGGCCACATCCACAAAGAAAGGAATGTCAATACTGTGAATCAATTTTATTATGAGAGAAAACATTTCCTGGAAGTACTACTGTAGAGGTCTCAGGTCCTACTGGCCAGAATTAGGTGACATAGTCATATACAAAAAAATACAAGATGCGTATGTTTGGAAGCATTACCGTTCTGTTAGTGCACACCTCATTTCTCAGTCAGAAAAAGAAAATCATGGTGTCCACAGAAGCTCAACTTAAAAAAATATTTAGGTAATTTTACAGATATTTAGTATCAACATATTCAGTTCTGTCAGGACTATAGAACTTTCCAGAATACCAGTACTCTGCTCTTCTCATCTCTTCCCCCAAGTAAAGGGGAAAGGAATGGCTTGAATAATGACCTTTCTTGTGGTGTTTATCCATTGGCCTTTCCATGTGACCCTGGGATGATCTATTTTGCTAGGTGTGATATATAATAATGAATGTGAACGAAAACAGTGTCAGAAAGATGAAGAATTTATTGGCCATGTTTCTTTCACTGGGTAAACTGACACCTGCTAATTAGCAATAAGTGGCTTGGAAAGTGAAATGTGAAAGCAAAATCACTGACGTGAATTCTCATGTACAGGCTTCCAGGTTATTCAGAACATGCCAAGTTTTCGCTAAATCGCGAATTAAGCTGGAAGACAAGATGTGTATATACTTAGTAAAGAGAAGATTTATGTTTTATCGAATAGTATCGTATGCTCCATTCTTTTGAAAATTAGAATTTTTAGCCTTAAAATTTTCCAAAATAAGGTGATTTAAAATACCTTTATTTTATGCTTAATTGTTAGTGGTCTGTTTTCTTGTCCAAAGAGAAATGACAGAAACTGCACAATGTGTTCTATACTCAAACCACTTAGGCCACGATGGGCTTACATTCCCGGCTTTCCATCAGTTTCTGGATCTTTCTTTGCCCAGGGCTAAGATACTCAAATAGGGGTTTATTAAAATTAACATACCTGTAATTCTGGTTCTTAGACGGAAAGCATTTTAATATCTGAGCTTGGTTCTGGAATCCTTACTCAGGTAAAACTTCCAGTTTTAGCTGAAATCTTTGGCACCCTGTGTCTGATTAAGATGCCAGCATCCTGTTCCAAGTAACCTTTTTTGGGGGACGTCTGGCGATAATGCCACTTCTCAACCCCCGTCCCCATTCAGGGACATCCACCCAGAGGGGCAGTCCAGAACCAACCAGTCGCTGAAACTGTTAAATGTGTTTGTTTTCTTGAGGTGAACCACGCGCATAACACACCCCTTTTGAGTGAAATAATGTCATTGTGTAGCCCTCTGTCACCCCTGGGTGGACGAGGTCAACAAACTCCCCAAAGTTGCTGTCTCAGGAATAAATTTCATTCGTGGTTGGAAAAACGAAGTGAGGAATGTTATGGGATAGGGAAAATAACTTGTTTATTTGCCTGGTGGTTAAGTGGGGGTAAGTAAAATAAAATTGGGCCGAGCGTGTGCTTTGTTGGAGCGACAACGCAGTGCGTTAATTGCGGGAAAGACAAGAGGCGGATCGGAACCGTCCTCTCCCTTTGTCTTTCACTCCACCCGAGGTGGGTGGGGGCGTGTCGTGCGGATCTGGGGTGGCGGGACTGAGGGGCTTGCGGCGCCCCAGAGGCGAAGGCGGAGGCGCCAGGACGCCGCTCCACGCTTCTCAGGATGCCAGCGGGCTACACACAAGGTCGGGGGCAAGGCCGCGCGGCGGCTCGGAGCCCCAAGGAGAGGCGCGAAGGAAGCGAGCGCTGCCAACCCGAGGGCGAGCGGCGCGGGCGGCGCCAGCCTGGGGGCTGCAGCGGGCGGGGCGTGCGCGGCGCAGCTCCCGAGGGAGAAAGGAACCTCCGCAGTGGCGGGGCCGGGCCGCGGCCGGAAGACGGGGGCAGGGGGGCAGCGAGGAGGGAGGCGACGGCGGGGGGAGGCGGCGGGCGGGGCCTCCGGCGCGCAGCCCCAGTAGGTCTCCGGGAATTTTCCACTAAGGCGCGGAGCGCCAGAGCCGCCAAGGCGCAGCCCGCCCCTGCGCACCCGGGGCCCACGTGACGGTGATTCACCAGGCGCCGCCTCCTGAGCCCCGGGCGGGGAAGCGGCGGGGAGAGGAGCGAGGGAGGGGAGGAGGAGGTGGAAGGGGAGAAGGGAGGGGGGCGAGGACGACAGGGAGGGGGAGGAGGATTGTGCTGGGGGAGGGCTGAGGGAGGCGCGCCCGGGAGGAGAAGGAGGGGAGGACGCAGGAGGTGCGGAGGCCCCGCGGCGCTGGGCGGGAGGCAGGGAGGCGCCCCGCCGACGCCCCCTCCCGTGTGGCGGGGGCCTGCTGGGCGGCTGCCGAGTGCGCGCCGGCCTTGCTCGCCCCGGGCGAGCGGAGCGCCCGCCTGCGACGGGGAAACCTAGACAGCCGTCCAACGGCCGGGCTCATCCCGGGGTGCTTTGAGGAAAGCCGCAGAGGGGAGGGGGGCCGGAGGTCCTGCGGGGTTTTCGCGAACGCGCCACGCCGCGGAGGGATGCCCTGCTTGGGAGATTGCAGTGTGGGAAACGGTCACGCCCTGTTGGCATCTGTCCGTGCCTGTGTACGTGGCTCCTGACGTGGAGAGCCGCGGCGGTGGAAAGCGCGCACCGGAGGGAGGGACGGACAGACGGCAGGACGGAAGGAAGGGTGCGGCCTTGGCCCATCATCCGTGCCCTGGGAGACCCACGGGCACTGGTATTTGTCCGATTAAACCCCCAGACCCACGGGGCGACCCTTGAGGCTTTGGTGAATGTGGGATTTGTGCAGCTGGTTCCAGATGGTTCCCCCGTTAAGACTTTTGGAAATCGGCATTCCAAAGATTTCCTCTTACCCTTGTGCTGTGTTGAGCAGACATTACACAGACACTCCGCCCATATCGCTGCTCTTGTAAGGAAACCTTTATTACAGAAGTATTCCAACTGTTTCATCTTTCGTGTCCTTTAAGGTTCTTTCTAGTAATTGTGACCTTTTCCTTTTCCTCAAGTCGTTCCATCAAAGACTTGGAAGCAAATTAAAAAGAAAAAATACTAGCCTGAATTAGAAAGTTAAGATCTTTGTTTACCAACTGCGTTGCCTTCCAAGGCATTGTGGGTTTGCGCTGTTCAGGGTTCCTCACAGCTTCTTCTGGGGCCTTTTTCGCTCATTTCCACCTCGAGGCAAAAGCACAGACTAGAAAAAGCTGCTGAACCTGCTGGATGCCATTTCTACACTGGTTTTAACTTTTGCTCCAGAAATATGTATATTGTCTTCTCATAGGTTTCTGCAATTAGAATTATTGCAACTAAAAAGAGCTATTATTCGTGGACTGCTTGGGATAGATGCTGTTTAAGTTCTTTATAAATATGTGAATATTTAATTCATCAACTGTGTGTGTGTGTGGGGGTGTTTCGGTCCCATTATACACCTTAGCTCATTCCTTACAGGTAAGAAAATTGAGGCATGCATAAATTAGATAACTTGCCCAAGGCCATCCAGTTTGTAAGTGGAGGAACTGGAATTGGAAGCCAGATTGTTAGAGATAAATCCCCTGCTGTGGTCACTATGCTATGGAAATTTCCTATTAACAAACATGATTGTATTGAAATATTACATTTACATTTTGGTGGGATACCCCCCTTTATTAATTTAGCCTTCCTGAGATTTATTTTGAAGAAATGTCTAAATTTAGTTTGGGTGGAAAATTGCCCGCAATTTAAAAAAGAAACTTATGAAGAAATCATGCATTCCAAGGCAGTATTATTACATTTTTCATACATGGAATATTTGACCTAGGAACTTATTTTCCTCAGGAGAAATATTTGTCTTCAAATACCTTTAGCCTCTTTTTTTTTTTTTTTTTTGAAGATTTTTATTTATTTATGTGACAGAGAGACAGCCAGCGAGAGAGGGAACACAGCAGGGGGAATGGGAGAGGAAGAAGCAGGCTCCCAGCAGAGGAGCCCGATGTGGGACTCGATCCCGGAACGCCGGGATCACGCCCTGAGCGGAAGGCAGACGCTTTAACGACTGCACTACCCAGGCGCCCCTCAAATACCTTTAGCCTCTAGTAGGTGGTGAGACCTCCAGGAAAATGAGGATGAGACTCGTCAACTGTCAGTGTTGGATAAATATATATTGATTGAAATGTACTCAGAAAGTGAACACGCTTGAAATGGTCAATGACATAATGTACAGTGAAAATGAAATTTCCAAAAGAAACATATGAGTATTGGATGCATTCAGTAAGATACTATGGGTTCCTTCCTTCCTCTCTCCCTCCCTCCCATCCTTCCTTTCTTCGTTCTGGAACCTTCTTTTCTGCCCTCGAAACCTTCCCTGACCCTTCAGGATTGGCTTAGAGGCCTCTTCTGTATGCTCATGTCCCGTCCAGAGTCTACTGTGGTGGCCCTTATAACTACGCTGTATTTTCATTGCTTGTTCACCTGGCTCTGCCTCCTGGGAGATCCATCAGTTTCCTGAAGGGCAGACATTCTGTCCCACTCAACAGTGTGTCCCCAGAGCTCAGCACCGTTGTTTGTCCTAAAATAGGAACTCAGCAGTACTTGTTAAAAGGGTGAGTTTACATCAGTCTCGTCTCGTAAGGATGTACTGAACTGGGATTTAACGGAAACCAGGAGACCAATGTACCCATGGGGAACATAGTCTCTGTCCATTCTTGGTCCATACTGAACTCCTCCAACCTCCCTTCTTTCTTACATTTCCATGTTCCCTCCCTCCCTTCCTTCCTTCTTTTCTCTCTCTCTCTCTGCCTGTCTATCTTTTCCACTAGATATTAACTACCGAAGGCCAGGGATAGATATTTTGTTTGAATGTGTATATATGCTGCTGCCCCACTTGTTATTTTGCACGTAATAGTTTTTTGAAGTGCATTAAATAAGAACAAAAACAACTGAAAAATTTTGTATCTGGTTACCCAATTTTACTTCAGTACCTAATTAATGTTCAGAGGTTTAATAACCACAGGTTTAATCCTGATCTCACAATTTGGGATCCTTAGAATGATAGAATCGTAGGATTTTTTATTGCTGAAAGGGGACCTTATTACTGCTCTGTCCGATGCATGTCTACTAGCCACACAAAGCTGTTTAAACTTTAATTTATTAAAATTAAATAAAATTAAAAATCAAGGTCCTTGTAGCATTAGCTGTATTTCAAGTACTCATTAGCTACATGTGACTAATGCTTACCCTATTGGACAGCACTGAAATAGACATTTTCATTATTGTGGAAAGTTCTACTGGACAGAACTGACGTTACAAAAAATAGGTAAAAGAACAGTTTTATTGGCTTAAACATATCACTATTGCTAAAAAATATTTCGGATTGCTTAGTTCTTTTGCGTGCAAACAACATCACATTTATATTTCAGATGTCTGTTATTTCATATAGGATGAAATTTCTCCCTTAACAGTTGTGTTTAAATTAATGCAAATTTAAACATAATCAGAAGGACTCATTGTTCAAAAGGATTCCTCTTTGTTTCCTTTAAAGTGAATATTCACCCTTCCCCTATGTGCTCGCTTTCCCCTATGTGCTCGCTTGCTCTCTCGCTCTCTCTCTTTCTGAAATAAGTCTTTTTAAAAAGAGGGGGGCGCGCCTGGGTGGCTCAATTGGCTAAGCAGCCGACTCGGCTCAGGTCGTGATCTCAGGGTTCTGGAATCAAGTGCTGCATGGAGCACCACACTCAGTGGGGAGTCTGCTTGGGATTCTCTCTCTCTCTGCCCCTCCCCCCCCACTCTCTCTCTCTCTCTCTTTCAAATAGATAAATAAATATTTTTTTTAAAGATTTTATTTATTTATTCGACGAGATAGAGACAGCCAGCTAGAGAGGGAACACAAGCAGGGGGAGTGGGAGAGGAAGAAGCAGGCTCACAGTGGAGGAGCCTGACGTGGGGCTCGATCCCGTAACGCCAGGATCACGCCCTGAGCCGAAGGCAGACGCTTAACCGCTGTGCCACCCAGGCGCCCCTCAAATAGATAAATAAATCTTAAAAAAAAAAAAAAATAAAGTGACTATTCACCCCCAACCGATCCTTTGTGAATCTTTTTTTTTCTGTGTAAAAGTCCTCTAATCAGCTTGAGTCACTGCACAAGTTTCACGTTCACTGGATTCAGCTGTACATTTAAGCTCACAGGATTGAGAAACTAAAATCCTCAGTAATGTTGGTAAAGGACAAATGCCAGATAATTTTGGAATGACCAAATATATGTTTAATGACTTCACACATGCAATACAGACAGTTGTCCATTTCCAAACCCTCCATTCAGAAGCAGCCCCAATAGGAAGCATCCTGGCGTACCTCTTTACAACTCCTCCTTAGAACAGGTAGCCAAGGTAGCCGTCGTGCAAACGAATTAGTAAATTAAAAAAGAAAGGTAAGTCTTGCAGTTCTTGGAGAATGTATAGCTTGAGTAATGGAGGCAACGAGAAAGCTATGAAAAACCTTGGGAAATGAGTAGAGGTTATTTCCACAGTGGAGAAGATTTGCTTAAGTGGTAACCCCCTGACAGAAATAGTCCAGTTCCACCTTTCCCCACCAGGCCCCGCCCCTCCTCTCAGCCAGTCCCACTCCCCCAGGGTTTAAAAAAATCCTCCAGTTTCATTTGTACTCCGGTTTAATTTCTGTCCAGAGCTTTGTGATCTTGGGCAAGTTTGCCAGCGTCCCTGAGCCTCAGTTTCCTAAACTCTGAAATAGGAATGTTAAAATGCTGAATGTCAAGAATTGAAGAAAAATTTATGTGAAAATACTTCATAGTTTAGAAAACTAATATAAAACAAGACATTATGGTTATATATATTAATAAAGCTCAAAGCCATCCCCCCCCCAGGTTAAATGGTTATCAGTCACCCGCATATGATGGGAATCGGGTTCATCAGTGTTTAAACCAGCTGATGGCTTGAAGTTTCTTGGGGAGGGAAGGGTGTCCTGGGAGGAGGAAGAGAGATTTTTAAAAGGAGCTGGAAGGCAACGAACTATAATAGTTCAAACTTTGGGAGGAGCCTGGGCAAATACCACGTTTTCATTTATTCCTTCTTAATTTTTAAAAAAGTTTTTATTTATTTACTTGAGAGAGAGCGCGCACAAGCAGGGGGAGAGGGAGAACCAGACTCCCCACTGAGCGCGGAGCCCCGACCGACCGTGGGGCTCAAACCCAGCACCCCGAGATCATGACCCCAGCAGAAGGCTGCCGTCACCTAACCGACCGAGCCACCTAGGTGCCCTCCAACCAGGTTTTCTTTTTTTTTTTTTTTTAAAGATTTTATTTATTTATTCGACAGAGATAGAGACAGCCAGTGAGAGAGGGAACACAAGCAGGGGGAGTGGGAGAGGAAGAAGCAGGCTCATGTCGGAGGAGCCTGATGTGGGGCTCGATCCCATAACGCCGGGATCACGCCCTGAGCCAAAGGCAGACGCTTAACCACTGTGCCACCCAGGCACCCCCAACCAGGTTTTCTTTTGAAGAATGAATGTAATTGCTTGCATTTTCTCTCTACTTCCTTCTGTTTCATTGATTATTCCTAAGGCTAGGGTTTCTCCTTTGCGTTTTAATTCACCTGACGTAGCATGTTTTTAAAAATGTAGCGGTGCTTGCTTTGATTTTCCAGGTGTCTTTTGCTGATGGAGCTTCTGTGAAGGGCAAACTCAAAGTACAGCTGGCTGCCCAGCACAGGAGTAGGAAAGCGGTGGTCGTGATGGGGGGACCTGGGCAGCTACAGCCCTGGCTCTGGCACCAGCAATGCCAGTCACAGCTACTTGCTGGCTTAAGGCAGAGGCAGCCGTAGTTAGACCAGACCAGACCAGACCAAGCAAAAACAAACAAACAAAAGGGAGAGAAAGGTTGAGATAGAGAGAGAGAGAGAGAGAGAGAGAGGGTGAAAACAGGGAAATGGAGGTAGTGAAGAGGAAGGGAAGGACACAAAAGAGAGTGATGGATAACATCAATAGGTCAAAGTACAGTACATGTACCCACTCATTTAAGCCTCGTGACCATCCTAAGGGGCAAGCTGTGTTATTATTATGCCCATCTGAGAGATGAAGAAATTGAGGCACAGAGATGTCGAGCAACGGTCCGCAATGTCACGGAGCTCCTAAGCGGTACAAGTGGGATTTGAGCTCAGCCAGTCTGGCTCTGGTCTTAACCACTGCACTAGCAGTTCTCAAACTTTCTAGTCACAGGACCGGCCCCCACCCCTTGCACTTTTAAAAATTATTGAGGACTGCAAAATGTTTGTTCAGGTGGGTTATATTTATTAATATATATAACTCAAGGTCTGTTTCAGTGAGCACCCATGTGACCTATATGAGGAAGAAATGATAAGACTTGTCCGAATGGGATGGAGCAGCGTCTGGGTTTTCATGCCTGTTTTACTCTTCAATAGGTAATTTGGAATCCCTCTCTCTCTCTGTCTACACACACACATATATGTACGTGTCTGAGGTTCAGTAAAAAACTTTGGGTCTAAGATAGATTCTGAGTTGGAAGGGATTTTAGAGATTTATCTGACTAATTTTATGAAGGGAAGATGCTGAGGCTGGGGCAGAAAAAGAACACCGCCGGCTGAACTGCTTACTGGTTCCTGGGAAAACTGCGGGTAGGACCCAGGGCCCCTGTCTTCTCATTCCACTTCCGAATGTCATGTCATGGGAATTAATAAATCTACTTATGCAGCCATTAGAGCAATCTATTTCCACTGAAAACCTTGTGAATTGACAGCCATGAAATCTATGGTAAATTCACATGCTTCATCAATGACATTGTGAAAAATTGCTTGTCTCCTCTGAAAATTGCCTCTCCCCAAATGTCTTGGTCTAATATTTTGTTGGGACTCGTTACAACTTCTAGCTTGTTGTCTTTTGTTTCCCAAGTAGTGGTGAAGAGAATATGGGCTTGATGTTGGAAGGAGGGTAGGAATGGGAGAACCAGCCGTTGTGAGACATCTGAGAACACGGATTGGCCAGTCCCTGTTATCTGCAGAATCTACTTTCCTTAAGGATGAGCATGTTTTGGTCCACAGGTTTCCAAGACAAGCACATTCCTGCCGACATGATCCCTGGACAAGCTGTTCTGGAATTTGAACTTGCTACTGAAAAGGGGTTAAGTCCAGGACACACACACTCGTTTCAGCAGGGGGTGAGCCATAGTTGGCTATGTTAGCACCTCATTATACAACAGTTTCAGGATAAAGTGATTCCAGATGTGCTCTCAGCAAGTACCTAGTACTTATGCTTTTAATCCATTAGGCTAAAATCCACCTTTCTGAATTTTGGAGGAAGCAGAAGTTAATTAACTAGTCATTCCTAGTTACTTCATGAAGTTGATTCTAAATTGGCCATAATTTGCCGTATGCTTTAGGCTAGCTGATTATGACCATGAGAACATAGATATTTACACATGCATGTATCTGTCACATACATGTATCTGTCAAGGATTAGAAGTTCATTTTGAGTACTGGTTTGATGATCTAAGAAGTAGTCTTCTAGTCTCCTCCTTCTGACTGATGAGGCTGCTTGTGATTCTGAAGACCAGCTTCGTGGGAAGGCCTAGTTAAAGACTCACCCCCTCTTTTGCCTTTTTAAACACAACTGACGTTTTTCACTTCATAAACCTTGTAATCTGAGTTTACAAAGAAGAATTGAAGAGAAAAGGTGCTGAATGTGTTCTCTGACAAGTCAGATTATTGTTAAGAATATGGGACTTTTTGCATCACTTGATTCTGGAAAGTGGGGACCTAAGGGTGAGCATTTCACTTTGCTTTAAAATATTTCAGATTAGGGGTGCCTGGGTGGCTCAGTCAGTTGAGTGGCTGACTCTTGGTTTCGGCTCAAGTCGTGATCTCAGGGTTGTGAGATCGAGCCCCGTGTCGGGCTCTGCGCACAGTGTGGAGTCTGCTCGAGACTCTCTCTCCCTCTCCCTCCACTGTTCTCCTCCCCCCTCTCTCTAAAATAAATAAGTAAATCTTTAAAAATAATTTCAGATTTGTCTGCAGAACGTATGTGGGTTTTTTGTTGTTGTTGTTGAATACAAAGTAAACCTGGTCTTTGGTTACTGTAGTGGAGAATGTTGCGTTCTAATATGCTGTTTTGATAGGATATTAAACATATTTTTAAAAATGTAAGTATTAGATGTGGCTTTCAGGACCACAGCATTTATTTGTCAAAGACTTTAACCGAGGACATTATTCGCGGGGTGGAAATATTGGCAAACATATTTTTCAGAGGCGCCTGTTTCGTTGCAGCCGGAGTGGCAACCACAGCGGGCAGTCTAGATAGGAGAGTGGATTCTGGCTCTAGACTGCCTAGCTTGATTCCTGGTTCTGCTTTTTGGTAGCTGTGTGCTTCCGTGTTCCCAAATGTAAAGAATGAATAATGACTGGTGAAGATTTAATGAGTCCATGCTTGTACAGAAAGCACTTAGAACAGTGCCTAATACGTATTAAACACCACGCAAGTGTTAGTTTAAACAAATAAAAAATCTCAACCTTTGTCTTTGCCACGTCTTGGGTGCTAATAGTGAGGCCAGCGGAAACAGCACATCACTAGTTAAAGTTAAAAGAAAAATGATCCTTAGGATTAATCCCCCTGTTGTGAAGACGGGTCTTCTAGGTGCTTCCATCCAACCGGGGCTAAAGCTGGAGGACAAGAAGGTGAGGAAAGTGTAGCAGACTGTACTAGGCTTAAAGGCTCAGGTTGAGACCTTGCTAGATAATGATTTGTGTATATTACTTCTGATGAAAGTTAAAGACCCTTGATGTCACCCCTCAGTGGGTGATGGATGGATGTAGTCAGTGTGTGGATTGTCAAGTATTTGTAGTTTAGTGATACGAAGGGCTTCCTCTGGATGAAATGGAAAATTTGTGGCTTTTCCCTAAGTCATTTAGGGAGTCACTGCTGAGTCAGCCAGGCAGGGCCCAGGAGTCTATGTGACGGCTTTGTGACAGTTAGCTTTGTGCTGTTGCAGCCCTTCAGAGGCATGGGGCCTTTGGCTTGGAGCCGGCTCCTCTCCCTGCTGGCTGGCAGAGCCCGTCCGGAGGGTAGAGCCCCGAAGAGTGGGTTGCAGCCCCCACCTCCTCCTCCTTCCAGGGTCTGGCAGTCCACAGACTGCACCTTGACTGCCAGCCCCGAAGGCAGGCTTTTGCATACACTTCCTATGCTTCAGTTGAGAGTCTGTGGTGTTCATTCTCTTCCATCTTAGGGCACTTAAATAGCTGGAGTCAGGGAAGAGATGGTGTCGTGGTTTTTGTCATTGAATCCAAGGGACAATTGCTAATCCCACTACTTTGGATAATCCACAAGCATCTTGCTGACTGTCCACAGCTGTTTTCTTCCTTCCTTTCTTTCTTTCTTTCTTTCTTTCTTTCTTTCTTTCTTTCTTTCTTTCTTTCTTTCTTTCTTTCTTTTTCTTCTTCTTCTTCTTCTTTTTTCTTTCTTTCTTTCTTTCTTTTTAAGATTTTATTTATTTATTTGACAGAGAGAGGCAGCGAGAGAGGGAACACAAGCAGGGGGAGTGGGAGAGGGAGAAGCAGGCTTCCCGCTGAGCAGCGAGCCGGAAGCGGGGCTTGATCCCAGAACGCCGAGATCATGACCGGAGCCGAAGGCAGACGCTTAAAGACTGAGCCACCCAGGTGCCGCTCCACAGCTGTTTTCTATCAGAAGTTTTCCGTAAGACACTCAATTTAGGGTTAGAGTGCCACTGGACCTTTCGGGACTCTGAAAACAAAGAGAAAGACACACTGGAGTATTAGACCCTTTAAGCCGTAAATCATATTTCTGCAATGCCATTGGTTCTTTTTCTCTACATGCACTTATGATTTCAGATGATGCATTTTCTTTTATTTCCGATGGTTTGCAAGCTGTAACTGGGAGATTGAAAGCTTGGGAAAGGCCCTGGGTAAACCAGTCAGTCTGTTGACATAGAATCACATCAGGAGTGGCCTCACAAGACTTGTGAGTTTTGGCCTTTCCTGTTTCTCATCAAATATTTCTTTTCAGTATTATCCACAGCCAGATTCCTCATTGGAGACGCAATAGGTTAAGATCCCATTAAAGTTTGGACTTCAACCAAACATAGCAGAAAGTCTTGATTCTTTGACTTTACCTCCCCGGATTCTTTTATTACGGTTTCAGTGGTCCTGAAAGTTGGAAGGTGTGGGTCAAATAGTATCTCTACTATCCCCCCACGAAGACAATGCCACCTATAAAAGTTTTATTGTTTCGATTGTATTTACCCTCATTCTTAGGGAAACTTGAAATAACTTCTATTGTTCTAATCTTATCCCTTTTCATTTAGAAACCCTTCATTTCCATTTCCATCTCCTGCCTTGGGTTTTTTCCATTCTAAAATGAGTGGGAACTCTGCTTTTTTAGTTCACTCATGGTACAAGCATAGCTTTGGAAACAGGTGTTTGTTTTTTTTTTTAAAGATTTTATTTATTTATTCGACAGAGATAGAGACAGCCAGAGAGAGAGGGAACACAAGCAGGGGGAGTGGGAGAGGAAGAAGCAGGCTCATAGCGGAGGAGCCTGATGTGGGGCTCGATCCCATAACGCCGGGATCACGCCCTGAGCCGAAGGCAGATGCTTAACCGCTGTGCCACCCAGGCGCCCCTGGAAACAGGTGTTTTGATGATCAATCTTCTCTCTAATAATAAGTCACATGCATGCAACACATTACACTTTCTAAAGTACTTTTCGAATGCGTTATCACATTTAATCAACCTGAGCTTTTGAGAAGGCTTTTATGATTTTCTCTGTTTTTACAAACTGGAAAACTAAAGCTCAGAGATCTGCGTACTGTGCTACCCTAAGGGTATGAAGAGAATCGAGTTTTCACTTTCTATTGACTAAAATGAGAGGTTCCGTCCCCTGTTTTTCTATAGGATTACCGATAGTACAATTTAAGACATCTTGCTTCTGTGCGGCACAGTTCTCGTCCTGGGAATATCTGCATTGGTAGCTAGCCTGTGAATTTGTCCCAACTGATTGACACAGTATTTTCAAATGGTTTAAAATTCTTAGGGTTTTCAACTCAGACTGGATAAAGGACAATGCGCAATTCTTTGGCAAAATTTACAGTAGTTAGCATATCTGCAGCTTCTCAATGTAATCGGTCAGAGAAGCTTGCATTTCTGTTTTGTTGTGCTTATCACGTGTCCCAGCTAATTCGATATTTTCACTTTTTCTAACTTTTTTTTCAGGGTGTGTTGACACTCAGGTTAATTTTCAGCTGCTTTTAAGAATATCCAGGGCCTAGGAGCGCCTGGGTGCCTCAGTCGGTTACGCAGCTG
The DNA here is from genome assembly GCF_017311325.1 of Ursus maritimus. Taxonomy (NCBI): domain Eukaryota; kingdom Metazoa; phylum Chordata; class Mammalia; order Carnivora; family Ursidae; genus Ursus; species Ursus maritimus. The sequence continues at coordinate 37,260,285 of NW_024425119.1, forward strand.
CCTTCGGTTCAGGTCGTGATCTCAGTCTCCTGGGATTGAGCCCCTCATCGGGCTCCCTGCAAGGGAGCCTGCTTCTCCCTCTCCCTCTGCCCCTCCCCCTGTTTGTGCCTCTCACTCTCTCTCAAATAAATAAATAGAATCTTAAAAAAAAAAATATCCGGGGCCTAGCATATGATAGGCACAAAATGCATTTCAAATTAATAATTGAATTGTTCTTCATAGGGGCATAGGGCAATTTGTAAGTTAGTATCCCTAAAATGCAAATAGTTAATGTTTATTGTTAAAAAAAAATTTTTTTTTAAGTTTATTGTTTAGTAATCTATGCACCCAATGTGGGGCTCAAACTCACAACCCCAAGATTAAAAGTCGCCTACTCCGACCGAACCAACCAGGCATCCCATCTTATGTTTATTGCTCTAAACTAGAAGATTTTAACATAGTCTGAAGTGTTGTAGGAAGGATCAAGGACTTTGAAATCTGAGCATCTCTGGGCTTGACTCTTCACTCTATAACTTACTGCTGATTGCTGCACCTTCCTTAGATAACTTCTCTGGTCTTCAATCTCCTCACCTGTGAGCTTGGGATTCTATTATCCACCTTGCAAGAGTGCTGTAGAGATAACCTGGAAAAACATATGCAAAGTATTTGGCATTCTGCTTGATGCATAAAATGTGCTCGAAGTTCATGCCCAGCATTTGATAAGACAGAGATGGCTGTGGTAGCTCTAAGTTTATTTTACATTATTATAATTTTAGAAAGATATTTCTGAGTGCTGTTATGTCGTAAATATGTGAGAGGAATGTAAAGATCCATATAACGTTATCTTCGCTCCGCGAGATTCCTACCTTTGCTCTTGAGGCAGGGACAAGCCTGAAGTTTCTGAATGTACCAAGACTAATTTAAACCCTGTCCTAGAAGTGTGATTAATGCTGAGGACTCGGAGGGGCAGGCGGCGTGGAGGAGCTAGGGGAATAGTGTCGATGAAGTGGGACATTTTTTCAATCACACCTCCCATACTGGCCGTAAGCTGGTGCTAGGGCTTCCTCCTTCTTCAGGAATCGTGGAAACTCCTGCCAGCTAGTGACACTGATCTGGAGAAGACAGTGAGCCACTGACTGCTGATGGTAGCATCATACAAAGTAGAGTGAGATGGCCAAGTCTCTTTCTAGGGAAAGACCCAAAGTCTGTTGATATCCATAATCAACCAAAGTCATTCAGCAATCATTGTGATTTGGGGGTATGGCATTTTTAGAATTTGTCTATGCAACTTCATTAGCACTGATCAGGTTGCATATTACGTGAGTAACCTTTGTATGTACAAATCAGTTGCATAATCTATAGCATAAAATACTCATGATGACAGTAGAGGCTGAGCAAAATTGTCTAGATTTTACATGGAAGAGCAAAGAGCCCAAAATAGTTAAGGTAATTTTGAAGAAGAACAAGGTGCAGAGTTCTACTTTAATAGCTATTAGGACTTATGATGAAGCTCTAAGAACCAAGGCAGAATAGTAATGACAAGTTTAGAAACAGATCTACACATGGATGACAACATGATATAAACGAGAGGTCAGATTGGGGAAAACTTTGAAGGTTCAGTAATGGATTTTGGTACAATAGGGAAAAAAAAGGAAAATTAGATTCCTATATCACACCATACACACAAATCAATTATAGATAGCTTAGAGACATAAATGTGAAAAAGCATACTTTTTAAACATCTAAAGAAAACATTTTTATGAACTTGGAATAGGTAGGATTCCTTTAACAATGTACAAAAACCATAAAGAAAAACATGGACAAATAAACTTGACAAGGTTAAAATTAGAAACTTCGGTAATTAAAAGACGCTTCAACAAGTGAAAGACTAGTGAGCAAAGAAGAAAGAGATTTAAACATATAAAAGCATTCATGCACAGAATATATAAAGGATCCCTATAAATCAATAAACGAAAGGCAATCCACAGAAAAATGGGTAAAGGATATGAACAGGCAGTGCACAGAAGAGAAAACTCAAATAGCCAATAGTCACGAGAACATGGTTGTCAGGGCAATGCAAAGTTTAAACTGTCAGAAGATAGGATTTTGCATCCACCAGAGACCAAGTGTCGGTGAGGATGTAGAGCAAACAAATCTTATGCATCGCTCATGGGAGAATTTCACTGGCGCTTCCACTTTGCAGAACAATTTGACAAAATCTGGGACTGAGGATGAGCCTGCCCTCCTACCTGCCCCTCCCTGCTGGGGTTAATCTCTAGAGAGACTTTCACAGCTCCGCCCCGGTCTTAGTGCAAAGCAGAGGCTCAGGAAATAGATCTTTAAAAAAGGAAAGAAGGGAGGGAGGGAGGGAGGGAGAGAGGAAGAATATTTGTGTCATTGGCTTCATTTCTGCTTTGTTCTGAGTGTTGTGGGACTGCTTCTTCCTTGCCAGGGTGGTCACAAACCACCTTACAGGTTTGTCAAATGCCTGCGATTTTGAGAATCTCAGAATAGCCTCTACATCTCCCAGACTGTAGGGAGATAACAATGTTCACGACCGATGAATTAAATACATTCCATAAATGTATTTTCTTACAGAATTCACAGTGGTATAAATGCTAAGCTCTAATTGCTTATTTAAAATGAATCTATCTAATGTATAAAATGAAATGTACCAGGATGTTACTGGTAGCATCAAATATTAGTTATTACTGGATCCTTACAGTTCTAATGGCAAAGAAAGATGAGACCTGATGCCCTGAAAAGATAAAATGTCCTTTTCAGGCATATAAATAATAAAAAAATATTCCACTGGTTTATGAAGAAATGGGTGTTCTCTTTAAATAGTAAATATTCATATGCACTAAGCCAATCCTTTTATAACTATATTCCTAAGTGCATAGAAAACATGGCAGCTCTTCCCATAGCTGGAAGAATGTGTGGTTACCCTGGCAACAGCATCTTAGTTCCTGCTTCCAAGTACCACCTGGTGATTTCAAGTCTAACAGCTGTGCAGCATCTACATTTCCATTGAGGAAATAAAATGCATTCATGCATCATCTCATGGAGCATTTAAAAAGAAACAAGCTTGCAAATTTGGGGAAGGAGGGAAAGAAATAACACAACATATTAGCAGGGCCACTTGCAGTTTAAAAGCCCTAACTGCAGTACTGGAAGCTTGCCCAAAGCAGCCAAGGCCACCGTATTAGGGCTGTAGGATCCTGAGGCAGGTTTTCCATCAGGACACTAACAATCACATAGGCCCAGTAGCCCAAGCACATTTTCTTACCCCTTACCCAAAATATGTACCCTTTTTTTTTTTTAAGCTTTATTCACCTATTTGAGAGAGGGAGAGAGAGAGACTGCAGGGAGGGGCAGAGGGAGTGGGAGAGAGAAATTCTAGCAGACTCCTTGCTGAGTTCAGAGCCTGACTTAGGGCTCAGTCTCACCACCCTGAGATCAGGACCTGAGCCGAAACTAAGAGTTGGGCACTCAACCGACTGAGTCACCAAAATATGGGGGGCCCCAAAATATGTACTTTTAAGTAGAATTGGCACTCTCTGCCCTAACAGGCCTTTAAACAAAATGCCTGGGTGCCCATCACTGTGAGAAGTAGAGGTAGGGGCGCCTGGAGGGTGCAGTTGCTCAAAGGTCAGACTCCTGATTTTGGCTGAGGTCCTGATCCCAGGGTGGTGGATCGAGCCCTGCTTTGGGCTCCATGCTCAGCACGAGTCTACTTGAGATGCTCTCTCTCTCTCCCTGCCCCTCCCACTTATCCTCTCTCTTTCTCTCTAAGTAATTAAATAAATCTTTTTAAAAAGTAGAGGAAAATCAAGAAAACAGTGTTCTCAGTTTCATGTTGGTTTCTCAATATTCCCAATTTTACCCAAAGTATTGGGATCCTCCCGAGATCTAGTCATATTAAAAAAGCCAAATCCTACAGTGATTTCCAACGAAATAAGTTTTGTGGGAATTTCTGGATCAGGTGGTTGAGTGCTAGAGGGAAAGAAGAACATTGCTAGGCTGCTGGGGCACAGCAAGCTAGGGAATAATTTCCTGTTCTCTCTCTCAAAAAAAAAGACTATAAACAATTTAAGATATGTGTTTAATTTTTTCCTTTCCCTTTTTTGATAATTATGATTCTACACATATGTTACGGAAAATTTAGAAATTAAAAAAGTATGTAGGAACAACAAGAAAAATCACTGAAGATACTAACCTTGTTAATAATTTCTTTGTCTTTTTAATGCATTTTTTCACTCCTGTTCTGCATTTTAGAAGGGCAACTCAGGTGATCCATCGACACAACAATTAATTTTCTGCAGTGCCCATTATGATTATTGCTTCGAAGGAATGCTTTAATTCTGATGTGGCATTTTGAGTTTCCTTGCATTTTTCTCTTACACTAGCGGCTTCATTCTCTTTTCTCCTTTCATCTTTGTCTATTCGTTCTTGAATTTCCTTCCCCTTTTATTATAGAGATCGTATCTTCATACACCTCTGTTTAGGACACCAAACAGGACATCAACTTTTTCTTTGGTACCGTAGAATCTTTTCAAAGGCCTCACGCTGCTTTTGTCCTGCTTCATGCCCTCACAGGGGGAAATTTACCCAACCCAACATAAACAGGGTGCACAGGACATCCCCAGGACTGTCCACTTCTGTGCTGACTTCTCCTCTCTGAACTAAGCGCTGAAGGCTGGCTATGTGCACAGCCTCTGTTCGGTTTCCAGGACTTAGGATTCCTTCACCCGAGCACTCCACAAATACCTGAATTCCTACTATGTGCAGACACTGTTGCAGGTGCCGGGGCTAGGGCGGTGAACAAAACAAGCTTATATAAAATAAGTAAACCTATACTTGCGTAAGGTAGATTATAATATTAAACTTCAAGTAAGGGAGGTAGGAGGTAAGGGAGGCAGTTATTTTATCTAGGGAGTCAGGGCAAGACTTGCAGACTGAAAGGGTGATATTTGAGCTGATGGACTTCAGGAAATGAGTTCTTGGGTTATCTGGAAGAACGTCCCCAGAAGAGTAGTCAAAGAGGGCCTTTTGAGCCATTCTAAAGCTTTTTGGTTTCTATTCCACATGAGAGGGATCCCCATTCTAGGGTTCTGAGCAGAATAAAGTCCCAGAAGCCAAGTGAACCAAGAGTGAGCAAGTGTGTCTAGTGTTGGACAGGGTGAGCGAGGGGAGGCTGAGAACTGACCGTTGCGGGGAGCACCATGGGGGTCACTGGTGACTTCACACGAGCTATTCCAATGAAGTAATGAGGGGGAGAGCTGTTTGAAATGGATTCCAGAAGGCGTGGGAGGAGCTGGACAGGAGGCTGACTACCAGACTGCTCTGTGAGGAGTTTTACTCTTACAAGGAAGAGAGATGGAATGGTAGCTGGAGGAGGATGTGGGACCAGCAAAACTTAAAAACATTTATCAATGGGAGAAGTTATCACAGCACGCTTGTGTGCTAGGGACGGTCCGACAGAGAACAACTCGATGATGCGGGGGCGGGTAGACAATCGCTGGAGCGATCGATGTCTTGGGTGAGAAGGGACGGGCTCCAGAGGGAGTGGCAGGGGCGCGAACGTGCCCATGGCTCAGGAGGGAGGCTGGGCTGTGGGCACAGAGGGGTGGGAGGACAGACATCCACTCAGGATGGCTCAGCGGGACTTCACTGGCAGTTAGCATATTTGACAGACTAAGGTGCCATCTGCCGCACGTCTGGTGAACGGTGGGCACCAGCGCACTCCATGAAAGGCCGACGTCTCCCTCTCCTCTCGGCGGCACACCTGCAGGCACTGTTCCCAGAGCTGACCTTAGCCTCCCCGCTTCGTGTGGGTAAAGCAAGCACTGCATTTGTGTTCGCTGTGCAGTTTAAAAACTTGGGCTGGGGGGTGCGTGGGTAGCTCAGTCGGTTAAGCCTCTGACTCTTAATTTCAGTTCAGGTCATGGTCTCAGGGTCATGAGACGGACCCCGGCGTGGAGCTCCACGCTGGGCATGGAGCCTGCTCAGGATTCTCGCTCTTTCTGTCTCCCTCCGCCCCTTCCCACCCACGCACGCATGTGCGCTCTCTCTCTCTCTCTCTCTCTCTCTCTAAAAACCAATCAACAAACACACACCAGACTTGGGCTCAGACCAGTTTAGCCAACAGCATAAGATCACACCTTAATAAACAATAGAGCAGGGAATTGAATCCAGATGTTTTGACTGTTTCTGGGTTCTTCCACACTGTTATCAGGGTGGACCCCGGGAAACAGGAAGGGATATTTTACTCCCCAAGATTGAGAGGCAATGTTTTTTTCCTGCTCTTTTCCACAGAGGAGCCCACCACAGGGATGACTGTGTGAAGGCACAATCCGTTCAGGGGCACAGGGGTATCTTCACCAGGTGGCGCGCATGTCCAGATGCATGCACCGTAGAGATGGCCTTGCACTCCCTCACTTGAGCTGAGGCTTAAAGCACCCGGGAGCCCGCGGTGCTCACCACAGCCTTTGACGGGCTGCATTTGGGCTGCACCTTCCTACCTGTTCATCCTCTAACCACCTTTCGGTTAACATTCCACTGTTTCTTGTGCTCTTTGGGTCTAGGGAGAAGCAGAGTTTTGTGCTCATTCAATTGCCCTGAACCAGAGGATAATAGATTTTTGACTTGGAAGGAATCATTCCAAGACCTTTAGTTTAATCCTCTCCATATGCAACACATTTTCTTTATCTGCTGTGCTGGTATCTCAGGCACCACCTAATATCTACTTCTAGAACTTTCTACCCTCAACACAAGAAAACACACACACACACACACACACGCACGCACACATCTGCTTTGTTTTCTTTTGGAAGAAGCTCGAAGAGAAAAGATGTGTGAGTTCAGGTTGGTCCCCGCTATTTCAAGGGCTGTCATTGCAATCATTATGTGGGGCCCTAGAGGTAGGGCTCTAACATGTATCTGGCAGTTACCCCATGTACTATGCAGTTCCCTCAAAATCTGCTACTTTGTGTTAGGTGAGCTGTACTTTCCAAGTGGCAGGTGTTTTCTATTACACATACATAATGTGTAGTAAGTCTTTGTAAACTATCGTGCCATGTCATGGTTAATCAGTTCAAACTCATCGTTATAAGGAAGTGTTATTATTTAAAAAGTTCAGGATATAGATGAATGAAAAGGATGTTTCAAGAACTAAAATTTAACACATGTAACCAAGGAGTATATTTAGATGGTACTTAAACATGCCTTAAAAATGAGTTTAGGTTGAAAAGTATTTCGAAAAAAATAATAAAGTTTAGAGCATATATATATGTATAAAATTTGTTATTTAATCTATGTAAATATATTATTATATTACATATAAAATATAATAATATATATGTAATATTTTCAGACGCGCCTATGGCTCAGAAGCATACCCACTTGAAAACATCTTGGAATAAAAGATGTTTCATTCTGTCCCCTTGCTGAAAGTTTTGCAGGGGTTCTCCCATTGATTTGCTGCCTTTTACAATTTCTTGCCCCGAAGGCACCCTTCCTTTGTGGGAAAGTTCAGGCCTGAGAATCGTGGAGGAGAATCAATCATTCCGAAGAGAATGAGATGATAGCTTTACTAACATCTCCATATATGTTGATCATGTGTGTGGGGTGGGGTGGAGGTGGAGGGTTCGGCAAACCTAGGATTAGTCATATGAATTATGTGCTTGTTTGGACACTGGGCCAGTCCGGCCCCGATCAGTGCCAGTAAACCCTGCGGACAGCTCCAACACCACCACTCTGTTTCTATCCCACTCATATAAAATTCCATGCCAAGGTACAAACCACAATCCTCCCTTTCTCGGTTTTTCATGCAAAAACTATTTTAGAATAAATTTAAATGTCAAACCTTTAAGATCTCTGAACAGAGGGGACTTTAGCTTACTCCATTCCCATGGCTCACAGTTTTAAAAAAAATTCTGTTGAGAGTACTAAACTTTCAGAGGTCTATATTTTCCATTGATTTAAGTTCCAGAGAGAAACAAAATTGCTACATCGGAGCCATAGGATAAAAGAAGAAACAGAAAAGCCTAAGTCTCAATAGCAGCCCTTTCCTGCCTGGGAGAGGTCCTCGGGCCCTGCGCGTGAATAACATGGCAAGCTCTGCTTTGCGCAGTACGTAAACAAGCACGGTCCCTACACCATTCACAATATTCAGCGCTGACCTGAGCAGACGTGGACGCAGAAGGCCAGTCCAGGCAGACGTTTATGAACGTACATGAGCACACATTGCAGGAAGCACTCGGTGCTTTTCTCCCCCCTCAACTATTTTATTATACACACATTTCAGGTTCAATACACATTCTGTGTTCATAGTCTGAGCAATAGAAAACACATTTTTAATCAGCCCTAGACAGCAGGAGAAACTTCCTGCAGGAGTTCTAGGAGGTTTATTCTTCATTTAACAGATGTTTATTGATAATAGGAGGCAGGAAGTTAGATGACATGTCTCTAGCTTCAAAGAGCTTAAAATATGGTTGAGATCTTTAGGGGAATTTGGTCATCAGGGAATTGAAGAGAACTTTTGTATAGTTATGTGAGACAGGAATAAAACCATAAAGAGGGAAGAGAAGGTCAGAGTTTTGATTTCAGAACTACAAACTGAAAAAGAATGTCCAGGCAATCTGGAAAAGTCTTGAGGTAGAAGCAGTTGAACCAGGAACAATAGTATGTATTATCTGATCCAGAGTTTCCCAAATAATGGAATGGGACTGCAGGTGACTGATGAGAATCTGATGAAAGTTATGGGCTGCGAAATAGCCATCTACCCTCAAACTTGTACACAAAACAAGAGATTTGGAGTCTGAGTCCATGGGCTTTACATTTTAAATCTAACACAGTTACCTTTACCATGGATAATGAGTTGTCACCATTGCCTCACATTCGTGTCTCCTCCAGTAGAATGTAAGTATTTGTAGGTCAGGATTGCATTGTTTTCTCTTTCATTCAGACCCCTCTCCCTTTAGCATTGCGTTGTTGTGTGGAAAGTACTAAAAGTGTCGACTGCCTGCCTGTCTCAATGTTTAGGTGTTAGGTTCATACAACATCTTCCAAGTGTCAGTCATTGGAGTAACTTGCTCAATTTTCGCTTGCCGTGGCTGTTTACCACCTTTGTTATTATCTAGTACCGAGAGCTGCGAAATAATGAATTTCGATGATAAATAATGTCACATTTCAGGATGAGCATGGCATTTTCATTCTATTTGTTTTCAGGCCAGTTTACACCAACCAGAGAGTTGCAGTTTACTTCTGGCGTATCTTTCACACCCATCTGACATTTGGGGATCTTTCTTTGGAACTAATACAGAGGCTTCCGTATGCAGCAGTATTTGGCTAGAAGTGAATAGTAGTACTTTGTTCTTTTTTCTAATTACGTTTAGTTTTATGAAAAAAAGCGATACTAATTTTCTATCTGTGGAAGTGACAAAAATTTTCTTTTAACATATGCTTAAGTTAAACAAAGTGTATTTAAGGAAAAGCAGGAAATCAGTTATCTATCGCTGTTTAACAAGCTACCCCAAGCATAGTGGCTTAAGCAACGATGTTTATTAGGGTTCTATGGGTTAGCTAGGCTCCCGTGGGCAATTTTTCTCCTCCACGTGATGTCTGCTGGCGTCATTCCTTCATCTTGACAACTTGGATGGCGCTGGAAGGTCCAAGATGCCTTCCCTCCTGTCTGCCAGCCCAGCTGGAGTGGGTGGAATGGCTGAAGCTGGCTGAGCCTCTCTCTCTCCACGTGGCCTCTCATCACTCAGTAGCCCGGCGGGGCTTTTTTTACAGCACGGATGGATCTCCGGAGAGTAAAGAAGAAAGCTGCAACGTCTCTTAAGGCCTGGACCTAGAAGTCAAAAAACATCTCCTGCTACATTTCATTGGTTAAAGCAAGTGGCAGGACAAGTCTAGACCCAAAGGGCGGAGAAATAGAATTTACATCTTTTGGGGAGGTTAGTGGCACACCTGTTCAGAGATGGAAAGACTCTTTGGCGATAATTTTGCAAATAACCTAGCACAAGTAATAAGCCAGAGGACAAATTGTAGCAGATCTGGCAAAAATCGTGAGTGTTATTCAAATGACCAGTATTTGGAAATGCTATATTAATGTAACACTTACATATTGCAGTGGATAGTCCGTTACCTTTTTCAGTACCGTGGGCAAGCCAAACACAGTGCTACACCAAAGGGAGTGAAGGAAGAAGATAAAACATGATACAAACGTGTCCTAGAATGGCATACACTCTAGTGAGGAAGACAGGTGTGTAAGTAGAGAGTTATAACAAAATAACCATGAGGCTTGTTATAGAAAAGGTTTAAAATGTAGAGTCCTGACATTTTACATAGAAGTTTAAAAGCTTGTGGATTTGGGGGGGGGGCTTATGACCTTTATCAGATTCTCAAGAAAGCATGAGACCCTAAAACGACCTAGAAAGCACTCACTGAATCAAGAGACACACGGGTGTGATGTTCGGGGATGACAGCTGCCAACCGCAGTGGTGAGGAAAAGGCATCACAGAGGCAGGGACACTTTCGGGTGGGAAGGAGCCATGACTGAAGAGGAAAAGCTGGCTTGAGTTGGAAGCCACTTAGATGGGCGAGGGGATGGATGAAATGCACAAAGGGAAAGCAGGAGGAAAATGGTGAAAGGGGATAGGAATGTGGGGAGTTGGAGAAAGAAGAGAGAGAAGTTAATTCTAGGATGACTGAATTTTCTAGCTGGGGAGAATGGTAGATGGTAGAACATAAATGAGGAAGAGTAGATTTTCTGGGAACTCTTCCCAGAATTCAGCTTTTTCCAAGTTGTAATTGAGGCGCCCACATGCTAAACCAATAAATAATTGGAAATGCAGATCTGGAACTTTCCTACCTTGTGCCAGGCACCTTTATAGGAATTGGGTATAAAACAGTGAATATCCTAAGAGAGGTGATGCCCATGTTCCCATGGAGCTCATATTCTAGGAGGGCTGGGGTCCAGGGGAAGATGGGCACAGAGACAATTAGGGTGTAAAAAGTTCATACAAATTTTATCTAATGTTAAGTGCCAAAAATAAAGTAAATCTAATTAATGGAATAGAGAGGGTTGAGGCAGCTACTTTATCTAGGGTAATATGGTAATTGAAGGCAGCTTTTTGGAATATAACCCAAAGCTAGCTGGGAGGCCCTTCTAACTTAATAAGGTAGGGAAATGATACTAACAGGAGATTAACTTTTGCAATGGAAGTTGGCCTTACCCAGAGACCAGATCGTTGTGAGGGACTCCTCCCCACCCACCTCCACCCACAGACATCTGAATCTTCCCTGTGTAGCCATGGAACCATGGGGAGTAGATAATGAGTATAACTGGAAACCCGCTCTGATGGTCAGGATACCAGAGAAGTGGAGACCACAGGGAGAGAACTCTAGGGGAGAGGAAGAGAATGCATAGAAGAGTGGCAAGGGGGGTTACTCGCTGGCTGTTGCTGGGGTACCATCTGGGTTTTGGGTGTGTTGCTTTGAGGTAGTGGTAGGACATTATCCTCTCTCACCATCCACAGGCAGTTGCCTGAACCCTGGGTTGAGAATAGAGTTGCCTCTGGATCAGTCCACCACCGGGACACATTGTCTTCTGACCATTTTACTCCATCCACACCCAGGTGAGGATATATTTAATTTTGAAAGAAAATTTCATAGTATAATATTATTCTTTTATGATTACTATTTTCAGTTACTCATTTCTGAACACATCTCCCCTCTTCCAGTGAAGAATGTGTACAATGGCTAAGTAAATAAGACCACGTCTACTTTGGCTTGTGCCAGGATTCCTCTAGATTTAAAGTGAAACAAGAATAAATTAGGTTAAGACGTGTGTTGAAATTATAGGATCTCATAAAATGAAATTTTCAGTGATCAGAACATATGATTTTAGAGCTTATAAAAATTTCAAATATTGGATTAACAAAAAAGAATTTAAGTGATTGGATCTATTATTATCTTAAGCCTAAGGTAAAATATTTTAAAACCCCAGCCTTTGAGGGGTGCCTGGGTGGCACAGTCGTTAAGCGTCTGCCTTCGGCTCAGGGCGTGATCCCGGCATTATGGGATCGAGCCCCACATCAGGCTCCTCCGCTGGGAGCCTGCTTCTTCCTCTCCCACTCCCCCTGCTTGTGTTCCCTCTCTCGCAGTCTGTCTCTATCTCTGTCAAATAAATAAATAAAGTCTTTAAAAAAATAAAATGAAACCCCAGCCTTTGAGTGTTACTAGAAATTTGGGGCAGAAGAAGCAAGTAATGTGCCAGTCTGTTTGCCACAGCTGTAGACTTCATTCTGAGAAAAGAGGTTTGGGTTTGGGAATGATTTTAGACCACTATTTTTCTGCCATTTCCTGTTATCACCCTGATTCAATCCCATAAATTGAGGCATTATTCAAAATACAAAATTGTAGTCAGGGAACAATTGATCCTTCAAACACAGACAGTATATAGGATGAAAATCCTAAAAAGTACCCATGACAGAAAAGCTGGGGTAAATTTGGGCTTGGTGTCATGGAGCTGCTGTCTTCCTTCATCCTATTGTTTGTGACCTTGACTATTTCCATCATGATGTAACCCCCTGGAATCAAATCACTGACATGTTTACGATTCTCTAGTCACGTTTGGTAGTTATTAATACTAGAGAGGTGGCAAGGACACTTTCAACAGACAGGGCCTCCTGTCAAGAGAAAAAGAAAACTTTCCGGTAAAGGTCCCAGAGCACTGGCAGTAGGCTTTGTTCTAAGTCAGACTCTTAAGGGGGAGCGGGGGGTCTGAACTATTCACCCTCCACCTAATCTAAAAGAGGGAAAGATAACAGCACTGGGATCCCTTGTGTTGGTGGCAGAGAATACTACTGTTACTCCTGCTACTCCCTGCTACTCCTACCGGTAAGAATACTAGAAGCCAGAGCAATGACTTGGTACTTACTATGTCCTAGGGACTGTTCTAAGCACGTTCCCCGCATTAACCAATTTAGTCGTCACAGCAGCAGTAGACATCATTACTACCTGCCTTTTACAGATGGGGAAACTGAGGCCCAGAGAGGTTCCCACAGCTGAGAAGTGGAGGAGCTGGGATAAGAGTGGGTGCTGACAAGTGAATAAGACTGAGAGCAAAAGTGGGGAACAGATGATTTTTCTGTAAGGTGAGAAAGGTCACCTGGAAAAAAGCTGTTCCATCTTTGAAGTCCCTGCTAACACTGAGGAGAGGGAGTGATGTTGACTTCCCAGCCCTGGGCTCTGCCCGGCCACGAAAAGAGCCGAGGACCAGGACAGAGGGTGTGGGGCTGCTGCCGAGGCCCTTCTTGTCTACAGCCATGCACCCCAGAATCTTACAATGAACTGGAAGGACGGCTGAGGAGACACTCCCCTGGAGCCCTGAGGTTTCATAAGCACTTAATGCTGGGTTACAAGGACATTCTTCTGGTTTTGTTTTTTTTGTTTTTTGTTTTTTTTTTTTGGTCTAAGTAAGCAGACTTTTTCAGTTAACCGAACAGGCATCTGGAGCCCATATTATTTATGTCTTTTTTTTTTTTTTTTTACCTCCTGTCCCTGACAGACAGGAACGACAAGGATAAAGGCTAGGATAAAAGGGAGGAGATCCTACCAGATTTTATGGAGACCTATGTGAACAGGAAGGAGACCTTCAGGCAGAATTTATTTATAGCACTGTGGGGTGTATGGATTTGTGTTTATGGGTATGAGCATTCAGAAACTGTGACGTTTACATTCCTTTAATGTTCTTAGAAGGTGCCCGGGAGGATTCATTATTTTAGTTTTCCTATTGATGCTGTTGGGAAAAGTCAGACAATTTAGAGCCTCCTATTTCTTCACAGAAATTCTTACTGGCACCTCTCCGTGTGCTGCTGACTTGGGCAGTCCCCGGTGCCCACGCTTTGGACGTGGACTAATCACTATCACCTGGCCCTTTGTTGTGGCTGGAGGTTCCACTCAGGCGTGTTGGGCAGAAGGCACCCTCCCTTGCTGCCATGTTTTACCCTAGCCCCTCATTACTCTGTTCAAGAAATCACTCCTCTTTCTACCCCTAATTATGCCTCCGGGTACTTTACGGTAAGTGTGACATTTTTCTCTTGACAGTCAGTATTATAGTATAAAACTGTCCTTGTCACTCTTTATTGCTTTTAATAACTATGAAATCTCTTATGAGATGTCTAGAGGTTCATCGACATATGTTGATGGCACTATTCTATCAGTCCTGAAACAGTCAAGGTCACAGACAATGTGCCAGAGGAAGGAAGACAGTGAATACACTATTATAAATAGATATGTGCCTTGAAAATGACCCTTTCAGACATGGGGACATTAGTTGGCAATAGGAAGGAAGTGATGAAATGCAATAATTTTATTTTACTTAGGGAAGTCTCTAGGTGTATGCCAAATGCTTGCTGTATTTAATCTGACCGGCATGTTACACGTCAGAGCTTTAAACATAACATTTATCATAGTTGTTTTATGATAATGAAAAGAGAATTAAAAGATTAGGATGGAGCAAGTACAGTTTGGCTAGTCAAAAGTTAGCATATGATACAGTATTTTAACTTGGGAAATTTGAGTGAAACGTGTAAGAACAGCGTACATTACGTTTTGTCTTTCTGAGCTTTTTAAAAACATAAGCACTGGGGACCATGTTAGGTAGTAAGTTGAAATAGTACTGAATCCCATTTCCTTGCCCCTTCATCTCTCATTCATCCTCAGTAGATATATTATAACAATGAAACATCTAACAGGTATATTGGTATTGTTTCTTGGTGCTCAAAAATGTCCCCAGGGCATCCGTTTGGAGAAGTTGATGATTTGTGCTTAATAGACTTCGGAACTCTCAGCATCTGGAAAGAGAGAGAAGCAGCAAAAACAGTATCACCATCTACAGCAATAGCCCCCAAAATAATGACAATAGCATTAACTGGCGTCCGCGTACATGAATGTTAACCCTTCAACGCCCTGTTTAGACAGTATTATCACAACAGTACAGGGGGTCAAGGGTTCAGGCCGTGAGATGAAATCTTGGGGAAGTTAATGAACCCCTCTCAGAACTGCGATTTCTTCCTCTGTAAAGGAGGAAGTATTATTATTACTTATAATGATGATTAATACTGCCTCAGAGTTTTTCTCGGAGTACACGAGGAACGCATGCAAGCACTTAGCACAGCACCTGTTTTATGATCGCTAGTTCTCAGCAGCCGCACCGTCACTGTCCCCACTTTTCAGATGAGGAAGAGCGAGCACAGAGATTCAACAGGCTGGCAAGTGGGAGGCAGGAGTTGAACAAGGGGGCACTGCTGGTCACCCAAATCCCTGCTGGTCACCGACAGCGCCCCCCCCCCCCCCCCACCCCCCCCCCCCCCATTACGGGATAGCGCCTTCTGGGAAAGTGTGATGTAGCCTTTGGCCAGGAAATCTAACTCGAAGTTCCGGGAAGACGTGAGAGGACGTGGGGAACAGCAGTTATTTATAGTCAGGGCCTCTGGGGCCCCGGATGCTGCCTCTCACTGGTGCCCTTCTCCCTCCTGCATTCCTGTCTTCTCCCAGTGGTGTTGCCCTTTCCATGTCTCCTGTTGCCCAACGCTAGCAAATGTTGATTAGGTTACTCACTCAGGCCCACTCTCTGTGAACTCCCTGAATTCCCTGGGTAATGAAAAGAAGGGAAGGGGAGTAACCTTCCAGGGGGCTCTCCCAGTGCGCAGACCCAGGTGCTCTGCTCGCCGGCAGCGTGCTACTCAACTTAAGCAGCTTTACCTGTAGCATGTTACAGCAAAATAAATGCTCATCTTGTTTAAGAATCGCTGCAGGTGGGGACATAACATTACAAGAAGTTACCCTGGTCTCCTATCTACGTAGTTCCTCTTCTGGTAAAGCATAAGCATTTGTACCGTGCAATGCCTCACCCCTTGCAAAAATTTGGGAGGAGAGGTGCTTTTTGAGGTTGAAGATTTCTTTGTATGACATCCAACAAGTCTTTGTTTTGTGCCTTTGTTTGTTAAAGCGTTTTTAGAAAAAATTTTTTTCTGCAGTATAATCTGGTAAGGATTGGTGAAATCACCGTCCGCTAGTACCTAATCACTTTCCCCTCCGTGTTTTCATCGCTGCAATTCTCTTTTGTGTTAGGCTTGGTTGTTGGTATGTTTGTTTTCCTCTGTTGGGACACAGCCTCTTGCAGACAAGGACGCGGCTTTCTTCTCTTCCCTTGCACCTGGTACAGAGCGTTGCCCAGCAAACATCGGGGCACACAGAGCTAGTGGATTGCTGTGTACTAATTTGGTCTAAACCTTGCTGGCCACTAAGCTGATAAATGAGTGAAAAGGAGAAGGGAGCTCGTAGTCTTGACTCCAGGAGACAAATAATTTTAGCAAGTCAGGTGCCTTTGGCGGTCACTAATTGACACCAGCATAGGGTGGGGAAGAGTCAAAAGAAAGACAAAAAAAGAGAGAGAGCAAAGACCATTTTTCTAGATAAGTCTCCTGAGTCAAGGGAAACAAACGTAAAAATAAATTATTGGGACTACATCAAAATAAAAAGCTCCTGCACAATGAAGGAAACAGTCAAAAAAACTAAGAGGCAACTTATGGAATGGGAGAAGATATTTGCAAATGACATATCTGATAAAGGGCTAGTATCCAAGATCTATAAAAAACTTATCAAACTCAACACCCAAAAAACAAAGAATCCAGTCAAGAAATGGGCAGACGACATGAACAGACAATTCCCCAAAGAAGACACCCAGATGGCCAACAGACACATGAAAAGATGCTCAACATCACTCATCATCAGGGAAATAAAAATCAAAACCACAATGAGATACCGCCTCACACATGTCAGAATGGCTAAAATTAAAAACACAAGAAACGACAGGTGTTGGGGAGGGTATGGAGAAAAAGGGTCCTCCTGCACTGTTGGTGGGAATGCAAGCTGGTGCAGCCACTCCGGAAAACAGTATGGAGGCTCCTCAAAAAGTTAAAAATAGAGGAACCTTATGATCCAGCAGTTGCACTACTGGGTATTTACTCAAAGAATACAAAAACACTATTTTGAAAAGATGTATGTACACCTATGTTTATAGCAGCATTGTTTAAAATAGCCAAATTATGGAAGCAGCCCAACAGATAACGAAGATGTGGGGGGTGTGTGTGTGTATGTGTGTGTGTGTATAAATATATGTGATATAGAATATTATTCAGCCACAAAAAAGAATGAAATCTTGCCATTTGCAACAACATGGATGGATCTAGAGAGCATAATGCTAAGCAAAATAAATCAGTCAGAAAGCAAACCATATGACTTCACTCACATGTGGAATTTAAGAAACAAAACAAATGAGGGGCACCTGGGTGGCACAGCGGTTAGGCGTCTGCCTTTGGCTCAGGGCATGATCCCGGCGATCTGGGATCGGGCCCCACATCAGGCTCCTCCGCTATGAGCCTGCTTCTTCCTCTCCCACTCCCCCTGCTTGTGTTCCCTCTCTCGCTGGCTGTCTCTGTCTCTGTCGAATAAATAAATAAACTCTTAAAAAAAAAAAAGAAACAAAACAAATGAACAAAAGAAAAAATAGACAAACAAAAAACTAGACTCTTAACTAGAGAACAAACTGATGGTTACCAGAGCGGAGGTGGATGGGGGGATGGGTGAACTAGGTGAAGGGGATTAAGCGTACGCTTATCATGAGCACTGGGTGATGGATGTACACCTGAAACTAAACTAAGACTGTGCGTTAACTATACTAGAATTAAAACAAAATTTTAAAAAAAGGAGGAGAAGGCAGGTAGATGCAGAAGAAAGGACCTGAAGATACAAAAGAGGCGAGGGAAGATATTTTATATCACCAATTATTTGTCTCAGTTCGTAACCCCTGTCTTGAGCCACTGTGCTTTGCTATTACAAACGTCTTTATTTATTTGTTTGCTTGTTTACTGAAGAGTATATTTATTTAAGAGAGAGAACATTAACGGGTGGGGGCAGAGGGAGAGGGAGAAGCAGGCTCCCTACTGAGCAGAGAACCCGATGTGGGGCTTGGTCCCAGGACACTGAGATCATGACCTGAGCTGAAGGCAGATGCTAAACCAACTGAGCCACCCACGCGATCCTGCATTCATTTTTTTTTTAAAGCTTAATCAAGAAATTAGGTTTTATTGGACTCTCAAATCAGAAAGAAGTCAGGGCTGAAACTGTTCGGCAGTGGAAAGTGGGTCACTATATTCCTTCCTTTAGCCAGGCCAGGAGCTCTGGTGTTAGCAGGGAGCTGGAGATGGTAAATCTGAATATCTGATCTCATGGGCCTAGAACAACTGACAGGGGTGATTCGGAGAGGAAGCGCAGCAGGTAGGACCCACTGTGTAATTAGGGGTAGGTGCTGCACCAGGTGCGGGGATTATACATGTTTTGTCCAGAGCTAGGCAGCGTAGACCTCCTGCACTGGCAGATCTATGTCTCCTAGGAATTTCAGGGGGTTGGTCTTGACCTGAGCACTACTTGGAAACAAATGGCCTTCTATTTTCTGTTTCCATAAACCCCTTTTCCTCTTTTATTCTCCTCTGATGTCTTCTTAGACGGATAGAAAAAAAAAAAAAAAAGAAGGAGAACGGGAAATAAGGGAGTACTTGGTTGTAAAAAGAATAAGCAATTTCCGAAAGCCAGGTTACATAGTGTTAGCCTTAGGTTCTTCCAGAAAAAGTCCTCAGACCTACTTTTGCCATTCCTGACAATCTTAGCAATACTGTTATTTAAATTTAATTTTGTTTTTTAACCAATCATCATGACTTTCATAAAGAGGCTACCCTGGGTCTCTTAAAGCTTACTATAAACAAAATATATTTCAGAGAGTTCTACAGAATTTAAACGTCAGCTGGCTGAGGGCCATGTGTTTCCTTTCTAGAGACATCTCTGAAGAGAAAAGAATGTACAGGAGAAGGAAAAATAACAGACAATGAGTACAGTTAAGAGGGAGGGAAGCTTTTTTTGGGGGGGCGCCTGGGTGGTGCAATTGGTTGAGCATCTGACTCTTGATTTTAGCTCAGGTCATGATCTCAGGGCCATGAGATGGAGCCCTGCACTGGGCTTCTCTCTCCCTCTCCCTCTGCCCCTCCCCTGTGTCCTCCCCCTCTCTAAAAAAAAAAAAAAAAAGTGAAACACTGATTACTGGATAGATTTGATTCTTGTTGTCGGAGAGAATAAAGGATCTCCTTCTTATTCCCAAAGATGAAGTCCGTTGGCTTGTTCTACGTACGCATGGAGATAGTCAGCTTGGGTCCACTGCCAGCATTTTGGAGTCACTCCATTCCCGGCTGTGGGGACTCTGAACAATGCAGCATTCCCCTCCTGTTCCCAGTGCGTTCCATCTGTCATTTAGTTTCTGTCATTTAGTTTCCAATTTGCTTGAAATAGTTTTATTTACTCTCAAGTAGGATGGCGCCGTGTTGCCAATGACAGGTCTGCAGCTCCGGCACCACCGAAAATGCTGTCAGCACAGTATTGGGGAACAAAAAGCTAACAGGTGGAGGTCAGATAGAGCCAGCAGCGTGCGCAGATGGCAATGCAAAAACCTTACCTTTATGCTACTTCAGGGCTGCTTTGTGTTTCCATATTCTTGCTAAGGGGGCCCAAACGACCAGAAGCCTTGCTCCTTTTATCCACACTCATAGGAGAGGCAACCCTAGAAGTTCATTTTAATGATCTGGTTTCAGCATTTTTTTTTCATCTTCTCATGAAATCTGTTACCCACTTCGCCAAAGGAAAACATAGTCGGTACTAGAGATCTGCCGACTGGTCCAGAGGCTCAGTTCGGTTCATGTTCATTGCCTTTCCTTACTGTGCTTCAACACGGGGGTGGTAAGGATGAGAAGAATGTCGTTCCCGACTTCACCAAGCTCACAGGTGAGCCAAGAGAGACAAAGGCGAGGGAAGCTTGGGCTCAGGTTGAGACCTGGTCTCTGCTTCATAATACTTTTGGAAGAAATGAATCAAGTGCTAGATTTCTTTCTTTCTTTTTTTTTTTTTTAAAGATTTTATTTATTTATTCGACAGAGATAGAGACAGCCAGCGAGAGAGGGAACACAAGCAGGGGGAGCGGGAGAGGAAGAAGCAGGCTCATAGCGGAGGAGCTCGATGTGGGCTCGATCCCGTAACGCCGGGATCACGCCCTGAGCCGAAGGCAGACGCTTAACTGCTGTGCCACCCAGGCGCCCCATCAGTTCCGTGCTTTTAACAAAGTTAATACACTATCTTCTTTGTTCCACACCAGCACATAGAAACCTAGCTTATTCTTTTAAATAGCTACATAGTATGCCATTACATAGAAGGTACTAGAGTTTGTTCAAAACCAGTCCTCTACTGATGGTTACTTAGATTGTGTTCGGACTTTTGCTACTATTAGTATAACGCTGCAAGGAATGAGGTGTCTTTTTATAATAATACATTTCAGGGATCTTGAATGACCAAATGTTCATAGGAGAACAATTAGAATACTTTTGCTATATGTATTGGAAAATATGGGCTTTGTTTTCTTTTTTGGTTACGTTTGTATTGCTATTATTTTGCTACTAATTCCTGTGATTTCAACTTTTCAAAATACCAATTACACCTGAAAAAAATCCCAATTAGCATAGTTTTAAAATCTATTTAAAGGCATTAGGATCCCAAAAGACAACTTACCAAATATCTTTAGTAGTTAGTGTTAATTCAACGAATATTTCTTGAGTGTCTCTAGGTACCAAGAACAATATTAAGGGTTTTAACAGATTTGATGCCTCCTAGTATCATTGAAATTCTGCTGAAATTGAAGACCAAGAACTAGTTATAAGATAATTACTCATTTATTCCATGAAGTCTATAACAGGACATTTGTATACTACTGAGGTGGAAAGGAGGAGAAAAGTAATATATTTGTATTTTAACTGTATTTTAACATATCTCCTAGGTAGCAGTTATAGAAACAGGTACTTTTCTTTCTCTTTCTTTTTCCTTTAAAAAAAAATGACTATTCTGAATGCTAAGGCTTAATGTTACATGGCTTTGGAAGCCCCGACTGTCCTGGATTCTAGGATGAAGTTTTTAAAATATACCACATTATAAGCTTTTTTCTATTACAGAGGTATAACTAATCTCCGATTAAGATTGTAAACCTACTATACATAAATGGATTCCAGACATTTAAATGCAGTCGATATGCTTCCCTTGGTTTGCTAGAACAGATAATTATTATTATCTGTATTTATCCAATTAACATCTACATATTAAAATTGTTTTATCTTTTAATGTTTAGATGCTTTATACATGGATAAGGTATAAAATTTTAAAATGGTGCAAAAGACATCTACGGAGCCAACCAATATAGCCAATTTCTTCTGAGAGGTTCAATGTAGACACCAGCGATTATATAGGCTTACATTTCTGCCTCGCGTCCTTCCCGCCCTTTCTTCTCTCCCTCTTTAATAATTGCTCTGATCAGTCCTTCCTAATTCTTCTTTTTATCCTTCCCTAAATGCTTTTTCCTGGCTCTTTGCTCATTTAGTTTTATACCAGAACCTTAAAATCAACTTGTCTAGATTGAAAAAAAATATCCTACTAATAATTTTGGGAGTGGGATGCACAATATTTATAAATTCACTTTGACAGAATTGCCATCTTAAGTTGCTGAGTCTTTTAAACCAAAATATAGATATATATTTTGTTTCAGTCTTTTAAAAAGTGATTGTTAAGTTTATCTTGAGTTTTTATCTTTTTATTGCTTTTTTGAGTAGTGATTCCTTCTATTATATCTTCTGGTGGCTGTTTGTACAAAGACTGTTGCTTTTCTATATTATGTTTTTTTTTTTTAAAGATTTTATTTATTTATTTGACAGAGATAGAGACAGCCAGCGAGAGAGGGAACACAAGCAGGGGGAGTGGGAGAGGAAGAAGCAGGCTCACAGCGGAGGAGCCCGATGTGGGGCTCGATCCCACAACGCCAGGATCATGCCCTGAGCCGAAGGCAGATGCCCAATCGCTGTGCCACCCAGGCGCCCCTATGTTTTTTTTTTTTTTAATCATACTGGATTTTTTCATTGTTTGTAATAGTTGTTCAGCTGACTCTCTGGAGTTCTCCAGCTAAGCAAGCACTTGATCTGCACATCCCTTCAGAACAATATTAAATTATTGACGATGTTAAGTTGTGTGGTTAGGTTAACTTACTCATGTGCATAGTTTCCAACAGTCTCTCTGGCAAACTGCTTAACTGAAAAGCAATATAAGCTATTAAATATGAACACAAACAAAACAACCAAATCTACAGTCAACCACAGAAACAAAACAAAACAACCAGCCAACAAAAACTGTTCTCGTATGCAATCTTGTGAATCAGGCTTATCTCACTTTAGTGAAAACAAACCAACAAAATGAGATATTTGGATACCGAGGTTAAGATCTGTATCACTACCATGAATAACCTACAATTTAACATTTTTTTGTCTTCCTTAAAACTCATTGTTCTTGGTTTATTAATCTTATATTAAACACATGTCACAAATTTGGACTGATAAGATATTCTAATAAAGTATTACTTTTATTGTCTGTTTTATCTTGTAGATCCACAGAAGATTTAATTTGAAAACTGAATGCAGTCGACACGGAAAATTGAAAACTCTGGATTTAGTTCTCTTGCCTCTCTCACTTTGCTGGCATAGAGCTTGTCCTTGTAGACGGAGAGTCAGTAGGTCAATGGCCCAATACAATAGTCCTTGTCTTTTATGCTGGAAATATCTGTAGAGAGGGAATCTTAGACTCCTATAAGTGAAATTCTTAACAATACTAATTGTTTGCTTACCTGCAATGTACGATTGTTAAGATAAAGCAGGGTGGGAACCTGACCTATCCAGGCATATCTTTCATCTGAATATGAAGGAAATGATTCATTGATACTCAACCCAAAAGACCTTGCCTGGAAAACACAGCCCAGCATTGCATAATCAAGCATTTGAAAACAAAGTGTCCGAGAAAACAGTTTGGAAATCAATTCCCATCATTTTCTCTTATTAGCTTAACTATTGTTTGCTAATGTCCATAGTAGTAACTACCCCCTTGCTTTGTTTTGCAGTTTAATGTTTTCGAGGTAGCCTCCTGAGGTGCCAGGGGGTCTCATCACTCTCATTTAACCAGTGAGGAGAGCGAGGCTCACAGAGGTTCAAGACTCACCCGGGGTTGTGTAGGCTGAAAGTGGTAGAGCCAGGAATGACTAAATCTAGGTCTGCCTAGGAAGTGAGAGGGCACGGATCATATAACTTCATCTTTTGGAAACTCAGTTTTTGATCTTTGAATGAGCACGATAGTCATTTTGCATGCGGTATTGCTAAAAAACCGAAATGAGAGAATGTAGGTAAAACATCCAGGTCAGTATTTAACATATGCATGAAGCTTAATATGTATTTATTTCATTTACTTTTGAGCTCTTTATTCTCATTGCCATGTTTATAGTTCTATAGCTGTGGCCTTAATTAGTACGTTAAGTTTTCCACTACCTCATTCCTTATGTATGATAAGAGTAAATTAGGGTATTGAATCCTCAATATAGTGCTTTTCCTGGGACTTCTATCAAGTTTCTTTTGGTATTTTAGTTTACTGACCCCTTCCCCCACTTTTGGGCTGAGGGCCAAGAGTCTCTTGAAGGGATTAAGATGAACCTACAATTTATTGAATCTGACTGTGAAATAGGGCTAGAATTATAGTACATCTGCAAGGTGACATATAGAAAGGGGCAATAAGCAGCGGGCGTAAGCAAAATCATAAAAATCCATTTATCTGCCAGCACATTTATGTAAGAGATTACGCTACTGGTCAGGAATTTCCTGCCGTATGTCTTTTTCTTTTCTTTTCTTTTTTTTTTTTAATGGAATTTTTCAATAGCTTGTAATGGGCTGTTGTGCTTCCTTTTCAGACTTGGCTGTTATCAGTTCCACTCAGATATTCCTTCCTATTCAGTTTGGAGTGTTCTGTGACACTTATGAATGAATGCATCTATTTTTTAATGATTAGAATGTTGATTTATGTCATAGAAGACTCATCATTTCTGTTTCCGCATACTCAGGGCTCTTGTAAGAATTTACTCTTTTCCAACATACATTCATTATTTGAACCTCCAGGAAAACGGTGCTGTAAAATCAAAAGCCCCATGTGAATTTTATAAGAAATAACCTCCTACAAAAATAATAAGCAATGGTAACAGTTGAGAACATTTTCTAAGTAGGTGAGGAAACATGTTTGAGTGTTTCTAATTACATGCATAATGCCAAGTGAAAAGAAGAGCATGTAGAAAGGATATTTGGTGGGTAACAGAAAATCAGAGTTTGAGTCTGAGCTCCGTGACCTACTGTGTGAGTGTGGGAAGACACATAGGACTGCTGAGTCTCGTTTTCTTCAGCTGTAGGAATGGGCACTGTATCATGGCCCCGAATCTCTGTTTTATTAGGACAAATGTACCTCCCCAGAAAATCTTAGTTTACAAATGTGGCATAAAGCTTTACTCATACAGCCTTATTTCAATGTCGTTAGACATGCAAATCAAATCTTTGGCTATTACAATGTTTGTACAAGGAATTAGTAAATACCAAGTAAAACAAAAATGTTGATTTAATATTTTCTAACTTTCAATGGAGAAACATGGTTTTATGTTTTATTTAAAAAACAATTAGATTCAGCAGTAGTTGATTCAATAAATTAATTAGCCACCTAAACATAAACCAACTTCAATCTTCTTTTCTTTTTTATCAATTTTACATCAACAATCTGCCAACGAAGAGAAAAAAAACTTAAGATTTTTCTCGAAATGGACCTTCATACCTGTTACATACAATGGATGTCGATTGTTATCTTATCAGATATTTTGATACATCTAAATTAAAATTTCTGGTAAAATATACAGGCCTAAAGATTAAAAAAATTTTTTATGGCTTTTTTTTTAACTGTAAAAATAGAGTTAATTTCCAGAAATTCAAGTGTGGGTAAATACAGGGACTACTGGAAAACTTCATTGTGCTAATGGGTAAAAAGGAGAAAAACGAACCAGAAATGCATACTCTCGGAAAGGAGATACAAAATTATCACTATGTGCAGGGGATGTGATTATTTGGAAAAGCTGGAAAATCCATCATCATATTTTTAGAAGTAACAAGAGAATTTAGTAAGAAGACAGGTTTAAAGTAAATGCACAAAATTCAATAGCTTTCTTATATACCCCAAATTAAAAAATATAAGGGGAAAAAAGAGTTCCATTTTCACTAGAACAGGAACTCCACGAGGGCAGACGACATCTTGCTCACTGCTGTTTCCCTAGCTCCTAGAACCGTGCCTGGTACATAGCAAACAATAATAGACATTTATTAAATAAGTGAGTGAATAGTAACACAAACATCACAAATGAGTGTGCCTGGGTGGTTCAGTCCCTTAAGTGTCTGCCTTCGGCTCAGGTCATGATCTCAGGGTCCTGGGATTGAGTCCCATGTCTGGCTCCCTCCTCAGACGGGAGTCTGCTTCTCCCTCTGCCTCTGCCTCTGCCCCTCCCCCCCACTCATGCACGTGTGCTCTCTCTCGCTCAAATAAATAGATAAAATCTTTAAAAAACAAAACAAAACAAAATCACAAATGATTAGGAACCACTGTGATATGAAACACATAGGGCCTCTATGAAGAAAATCATTAAAATATACTGAGGGACATAAAAGAAGACTTGAAAAAAAAAGATAACTGGTTCTTACTTGGAAGGATTCAATGCTATCAAGTTGTCAGTTCTTCCTAAAATAATCTTTTTATTCAACTTTAATCTTATCAAAATCCCATAGATTTTTCTTTTTTAGTTGGCCAAATCAATTCTGAATTTCATGGAAGAATCATTGTCTAAAAAGGGCTGGTGAATTCTCAAAAAAAGGTAGTGGTTCTATATAGAATGCTTTTCTCTACCAGATATTCATTCATTCAACAACTATTTTTGAGGATCTACTCTGTGCTTGGCAGTGTTCTAGGTACTGGGGATACAAAAGTGCATAAAACAGACCCAAATCCCTGTTTTTGTGGGACTTAGTTTAGAGATGCAGACAGTAAGTAAAAAACGTAGGGTGTCAGATGGCGATGTGTGTTAAGGAGAAGAACGGAGCCAGGAAGGGACTCGGCAGTGGGAGTGTGCAGGGTGGGTGAGGGTGGACAGAAGTTGTGGTTGTAAGTAGGGTGCTCAGGACAAGTCTCACAGAGAAGGTGGTATTGGAGTAAAGAGCTGCAGGAGGTCAACCCTGAGGTTATCTGGGATATTAAAACCTATAGTAATTAAAACAGTGTGGTCCTAGCTCCAAAAAGCCACGGAAGGAGGGAACAAAATACTGAGTTCAGAGAGTGCCCCAAATATGTATGGAGATTTAGCATGTGGTGGGGCACCTGGGTCGCTCAGTAAGTTAAGTGTCTGTCTTTGGCTCAGTTCATGATCCCACTGTCCTGGGATCGTGTCCCACATTGGGCTCCTTGCTCAGTCGGGAGCCTGCTTCTCCCTTTGCCCTACTGCTCCCCCTGCTTGTGCTGTCTCTCTCTCTGTCAAATAAATAAATAAAATCTTAAAAAAAAAAAAAGATTTAGCATGCGATAAAGTGGCCCCAAAGATGGCCTTTTTGTAAGTGGTGCTGGGACAACTCGCTAGCCATTTGGGGGGAAAAGAAATGTTGGGATCATACTTTACATGGACAGAAATTACGAATGGATAGAAGATCGTAATGTTAAAAAACACACATTAAACTGCTAGATGATGCTTACAGTAAATATTTTTATGCTCATGCTCTGTGAATAGAGCAGGCTGTGAAAGCATGATAACACGGCCAGAAAACACAAACAAATGGCCTACGAATCTGACCATAGAAGTTTAATATGGCAAAAACAAAACAAAATAAACAAAAATCAAAATCACCACCCACGGAAGTTAAATTTTTTTGAAAAACAACATATATCACAGAAACACTGTATTTTCTTATTCTAATTTTTTCACCCTTTCCGAGGTTAGTGGATACATTTCATGTGGTAATGTCTCTTTTCCTTTGTTCCTAAGAACTGTTAAATTAATAGTGCATCTTCTAAAAAAACTGCCTGCTAGAAACCAGAATAAGATAGACAAAGAGTTTTAGAAAACAAAAAAATTTCTCTTGCAGACTCCAATAGCAAAAGTGAAAAGAATATGAACACAATTCCTAAAGAAAGAAATACAAATCGCCAACAAAAGTAAAAACCTGTTTCATCTCAGGAGTAATCAAAAAAAGATAAGCCAAAGCAACACTGAGATGCGCTTTCCTGCCAGTTGGGTTGGGGAGGTCGAGGAGGACTGATCCTGAGAGGCAAAGGCCGTTTACTGCTCATGGGAGCGCATGTTTGTATAACCGTTCAACAAAACTAAATACGTTCAAGCCTTTAACGTTTTTTTTTTTCAGATTATTTTCCAGATATAATTGAACAAGGGATCAAAGATGTATAAAAATTTATTTATATGAAAAGATGTCTACAAAAAATTGCTAATTGCAAAGCAGACTACAGCAGTCATTTTGGAAGAATTTGGCAGTGTCTTACAAAGCCAAACAAGCATAGTCTTACTGTAGGATCCAGTAGTCACAGTTCTTGGTGTTTATCCAAAGGAGTTGTGTGGACTGATGTCCACACAAAAACCTGCACATGGATATTTATAGCAGCTTTATTTATAATTGCCCACAATCGCAAACAACCAATTCTTCTGTAGGTGGATGGATAAGTAAACTGTGTGGTCTATTCAGACAATGAAATATTATTTAGTGATAAAAAAGAAATGAACTATCACATCAGGAAAGCACAGAAAAGACACAGAGGAACCCTCAATGCATGTTGCTAAGGGAAAAAAGCTAGTCCAAAAGGTTACAGAATGTGTGATTCCAACTATATGACATCCTAGAAGAAGCAAAACCATGGGGACGGTGAAAAGACCAGGGGTTGCCTGGGGCAGGGGGAAAGTAAGGGAGGGATGAATTGGTGGAACACAGGGGACCTTCAGGACAGGACAGCTATTCTGTATGCTACCTAATGCATTTGGTAAAACCCATAGAAAGGGGAATCCTAACGTAAACATTAGCTGTTAATGAGAATAAGAATAAGAATAATAAAATATTGGTCCATCAGTTGTAACAAACGTACCACGCCAATGCAAGATGTTCATTATGGGGGACTGCGTGGGGGGCGGTGAGGAATGAGTGTATGTAAACTCTCTGTTCTTACTTTCTGTTCGGTGTTTCTGTAAGCCTAAAACTGCTCTAAGAAATGGTGTATTAGTTTAAAAAACAGACTATAAAGATCATGTATGTACAATTCTCTTTTCGTAGTGTGTGTGTGCGCGCGCGCGCGCATGCGCGTGTTTGCGTATGAGTGCGTGTATAGGGGGAGCTGTGTAGAAATACTAAGGAGGGTTACATCAAAATATTAATAATAGCATTTTCCAGTGTCAGGACTGTAAGTAATTTTTGCTTTTTAACTGGTGTCTTTCTGCACTACCTAAATATTTTACAGTTGTTTGATAACCAGAAATAAAGAAGTATTGTCATTTAAGAAAAAATAAGACAACAACAACAATTAAAGAGAACACGGGGCACCTGGGTGGCTCAGTCAGTTAGTTAAGCATCTGATTTTGACTCAGGTCATGATTCCAGGGTCTTGGGATCTAGCGGCACCGGCTTCCTGCTCAGCAGGGAGTCTGCTTCTCCCTCTGCCCCAACCCGACCCGGCTCCTGCTCTGTCTCTCAAATAAATAGATAAAATCTTAAAAAAAAAAAAAAAAAGAACACCACCAACAACAAAAAGAAGCAAAGCAATCTATGATCCTACCATCTAGAGATAACTACTTAAACATTTTGGTATCTGTCCCTTCCGGCTAGTTATAACAACATATGTAACTTGTGAAATATATACAGATACAAACATTACGGGTAATTTTGCAACATATATATATATATATATATATATATATATATATATATATATATATATAAAATTTGTTCCCTTTGCTTTAAGCTTACTTTACTTCTATTAAGGTTTACCATGCTATAAAAATCCTTTGAAAGCGTCATTAAAAAAAAAAATGTTGCGGGGCGCCTGGGTGGCACAGCGGTTAAGCGTCTGCCTTCGGCTCAGGGCGTGATCCCGGCGTTATGGGATCGAGCCCCACATCAGGCTCTTCTGCTATGAGCCTGCTTCTTTCTCTCCCACTCCCCCTGCTTGTGTTCCCTCTCTCGCTGGCTGTCTCTATCTCTGTCAAATAAATAAATAAATAAAATCTTAAAAAAAAAAAAATGTTGCATAGTAATCTATCCTAGGAAATCCTATCACTTACTGAAATGTTCTTTTCATGCTTTGATGTTATCAACAACATTGCAGTGGACAACATTTTATAAAGCGTTGGTATTATGTCCTGATTATTTCAGGGCCAAGGGCATTTCTAAGGTCATTTAAAGGCATCACTTCAAATAAGTGGCAAACCAGGTAACTAAGTTCTTAAGATGAGAAAGGATATTAAGAAATCGTTTAATCCCATCCCTGTTTGCATGGAAACATTGCATCGAATCAGTTAGAGTCAAGTTTTCTTTCTAACCTTAAAATTTTCTAAATATACATGATGCCTTTATGAAAAAGGGCCTAAAACAGAAATCTGAATTTATAGACATGAGAAGTGGCTATTCAATTTACAAAAAAATGTGTTATATAGTTTAATCAAGATACCAAACATCTTTAGAATGATTGCACTTAACTTTGGAGGGCAGGGTGAGAAGTGAGTGTGGAACTACAGATCCTTTGGAAGAGCTCATGAAAACGATGGCTCCCGCACTCAAAAGAATGTTCACGTGTGGGTGTTCCTGTATTTTTGCATAGTGTGCTGGATGTGATGATGGTCCATCTGTGAACCCCAGACTGAGGCCCCTACTGTAGCATTTGAACATGACTCAGGACTTTGGTTTGCTGAAGCATTTCAAACAAAATCACTTTCTATTTGTATAGTATTTTATAAAATCTTTTCCTTTATAGGTTTGATCCAAGCACCCCAATCAACTGAAATAAATAAGATGAGCATTTCTGATGATAGTTCTTGAAAAAATAGCTTTACTACTGAGCCTTTTTGTTTTTTGTCAAATATTATTTATGAAGAATGTTAAAAGCAACTGGAAAGGAAAAATGTCACAGAGAACAATTCCCCTGGGTGGAGTCGAGGAGACTCATGCTACATATAAGTTGCCTCTTATCAGAAAGTTACCAGTGACGTCATATCCTTTTTCAGTAAAGCAAGCAAGACTTTTTTTTAAAAAAAATATTTAACCTCTTTGAATAACTTACTGGTGTCAGAGGGGACAACCCTGATGTATTCATGTATTTTCCAAGTACATAAAGTCCTCTGTTGCCAAAGGAATTGTACCACAGAAACCCAAGGCTTGAGGGTATTCCTTTTTAATGATATTTTATTGACCATGGTGGATTGGAGATTAACAGTCTATACCCGGAGATTAATTTGGAGGAGGTGATGTGGGGAACAGCATACGGATGGGGTGGAAGGGAAGCAGGGAGTATTGGGCTGTTTGGGAATAAAGGCACTTGAACCACTTGGAGGGCTGTGCACGCCGCCCCTGGGGCTCCCTGTGCTTCCCAGACTCGGTGCTAAGTGCTCCACCATATCTTCTCATTGTTCTCCTGAACAAACCTGTAAGGTGGCAGATATTATCTCCTCTTAGAAAATGAGGAAGCAGACTCAGAGGATTTTAAGTAAATGACCCAAGTTCTCATAGCAAGCGGATAGCAGAGTCAGGAATTTAAACTCAGGAATGTTTGGACCCCAAACCAACCTACATGCTTCACCATGATGCATAGCTCCGTCTAAGCAATACTGATGTTGTGTAATTTCTCCCAATTTGGTTTTTGGTTAACTGCCCAGAACTTTTAAAAAACAAATGGCACATACTCCAGTTTATTTATTTATTTTAAAGATTGATTTATTTATTTCAGAGATGGGGGAGGGGCAAAGGGAGAGGGAGAGAGCTTCTTAAGCAAACTTGGCTCTGAGAGCCGAGCCCAATGCTGGGCTCGATCTCATGACCCTGAGATCATGATCTGAGCCAAAACCAAGAGCCCAACACGTAACTGTACCACCCAGGCACCCCACTCCAGTTTATATTTATTCAAAGTAGGAGGAAGTGTCACCAGGATGGCAACATGGGCTGTTCCTGACTTCATTCTCCTTCACAAGAAGAACAACTACCTACTATTCAAGAACAAGACACCACTGAGAGAATTCTAGAACAAAAGGAAGAGACTGAAGCCCCTCCGGTACCTCAGAGACCAAGACAGACTGCCTTAGAAGGACGAGACAAGGGGCTACATGTTGACTGCATTTCTCAAAAGAAACTTTTCAGGCCAGGAGAGAATAGGATGAATATTCAAAAGAACTGTCAACCAAGAATTCTATACCTGGAGAAGCCATCCTTCAGGAACAGGGGGAAGGATAAAGATTTTCCTGAACAAGCAAAAGCTGAAGGAGTTCACCTTTAGAGCAGCATTATTGACAATAGCCAAGACATGGAAGCAACGTAAGTGTCCATTGGTGGATAAATGGATAAAGAAGATGTGGTGTATGTATACACACACACACACACACACACACACACACACACACACACAGTGACAATACCTGGCAACAAGCACAGGAAGAACACTATGGCAGGACTGAGTGTTTTCTTTTCCACAGCAGATTACAGTTTCACAGAATTGGAAATTTTAAGAAAATAGTCCCCATGTCTGATAATCATTTATTCATCAAATTCTTTTTTGGTAGTAGATTCTGAAAATACAATGATGAATTAGTCAATGTTCCTGTTTTCAAGGAACCCATAGATTAGAAGGAAAGAATATATAAAAAAATTTCAGTCCAAGATATCAAGGGCCATAATCACAGGGCCTTATGCATGCACCTGGGAGAGGTGCCTGACTCTACTGAAGGGGTCACAGAGAAATTGTTCCAAGGGAGGGAACATCTGTTCTGAGCACAACTGTCTATTCAATTTGTGGAGTCCAGTGCAAAACAAAAATGCAGATTACTTGTTAAAAAATATTAAGAATCGCAAGAGGGAGGCAAGAGGATTAAATCAAGCATAGGCACTTCTAATTGAATTTCCTTTCACTGAGACTTCAACTCCCACAATGGGAAAATTCCAAACCATTGTTTAACAAAATGAACCCAGTCTGGGCACTTATGCCCTTTGTTTCTTTTGAAATGTCATTATTACACAACAGACGTCTGTGGATCTGAGACAATATATTTAAATCAGTTAGGCGTGGCTGTAATTTTTGAAAGAACCATAGAATATGAAAACAGGTCATGATTGTTTATTATTTATTGCATTTCCCTCAGAAAAGGGCAGGGAACTTTCTGGGAACTTCAGGGAATACTGAAATACTTTTTTTTTTTTTTTTTTTTAGCAGCCTGAACAGCTGAAAGAAATAATTATGTAAATGATAACAAGTACGTGCTAGGGGCGCCTGGGTGGCTCAGTCGGTTAAGCATCTGACCCTTGGTTTTGGCACTGGTCATGATCTCAGGGTCGTGGGATCAAGCCCTGCGTGGAGCCCCTCACTTGGTGGGGAGTCTGCTGGAGATTCT
Organism: Ursus maritimus; assembly: GCF_017311325.1. NCBI lineage: Eukaryota > Metazoa > Chordata > Mammalia > Carnivora > Ursidae > Ursus > Ursus maritimus. The sequence continues at coordinate 37,292,950 of NW_024425119.1, forward strand.
CTCTCTCTCCGTCTCCCTCTGTCTCTACCCACCCTCTAAAAATTAAAAAAAAAAAAAAAAAGAGTGTTAGGATGTTTGTTGGAAATGAAAACAGAAACTCAACCTGTCAATTACCAAAAGCAGAGAACCTGGTATCTGTGGAATATTGTATTATTGTTAATTTTTTACTGCACTTTTTAATAGTTTTTCACATGTCTGTTGACAGCCATACAATTTACAGTGCTTCCCTGTGGGAAGAGTCGACCTCCAGGTCCTATTGGTATCATGCTGAGCCATGTGATTTGCTTTGGCCAACGGAGTGAGAGGAAGCGATGTATGCCACATCTGAGTAGAAGTTTCTGGCAAACACCAAGGGCCATTGCAGTTTGGCATCTATTTTCTCTCCCCTGCCGTGTCCAGTGTGTCCCGTGGAGAAGCTCCTCCTTCAGCTTGGATCCTGCATGAAGAAGCAGGAGCAGAGGCATAGCCAACATATAAAATGGGGCTGAGAAATAAATCTTTGTTGTTGAAAAGTAACTGAGATTTTGGGCTTATTAACGACCACAGTCTAGTAAAACTGGCTAATCCAGTATCTTATTTATAATAGGGCAACAGTTCACAAAGACAGTATTTGCCTGAAAGATGTTCAGGGATCCCAGTCCTTTCGAGACTGACATTGCTCTAATAATGATGATTACGTAGGTTCTTCCTGAGGCAGACCCCGGAATTCTGCGATGGCAGCCCCATCAGCTGCGGAGTCAAGCCGAATCCGAGAGGCAGGAACGGGCGCTGGTGTCCAACACCCTCTGCCTTCACTTCCCCACCTGGCCTGCTGCTTGCGGCGTGCTTGACCTTGAACACATTGCTTGGTCTCAGCTTCCCCATCTGTAAACTTGGAGTAGGACTATTTACTTCATCAGGTTGTCAGGACAGGGTCAGTTTCTGCTTATTTCTTTCCTATCAGTGCCTCTTTCCCATTGAGTTTTTTTCCCTTTTATTCAATTAGCTTTTTGTCCTTTTTACTTTATCATTTTTAATATAAAAGAAATAAGACGTTTATGGATTACTGTTGAGCTTCTCTTTCTTCCTCTCTGAGTACTTATTCCTTTAGTCTCCCCAGTGGCAAACAGTATCTCATATTTAGTACATGTTATTTTTATATCTAAATATAGTTTATTATACACATAATACATTACATGTATGGTGTACATATATACACTTATTACATATATACCTATTAGTATATAACATATATATAACATAGTATTTTACATAACTCATAAGTATACACATATTATAACTATATTAGTATACACTATAGTGGCTATTCAGGTGCGTGTATCCATGTGCATGTGTATATATATATAAAATATAAAAATTATATAAATTAAAATATACATATATCCATAGTCTTTACATAGGACACACTTAGGATAAAAGAATTAGTAAAATATTAGCTTTTCCAAAAAAAATAATGGTGAGGAAAAAGTTTTATTTCTCCCTATGAAGTTTTTAATTCTTTTATGTCATTTGTCAGTTTTTTCTAATTGTCACTATAGGTCAAGCCCGGGACTAGGAACTGGGGATGAAGAGGGGAGGAGGACAGAAATGGACTTGTTCCCTTTGAGCTTACCTCCTAGTGGGAGGAGGCAGAAAATAAACAATTGAGCAAATAAGTAAACACAATGACTGGCCAACAAAAAATTGAGGGTCACTCTTTAATGACTGGAGAAGAATAATGGTTAACTTATAGCTGTTTTGAGGAAAGAAAGTAACATTTATTGAATAAGTTTCGGCTAGTTTATCTGTATGGTTTCATTTAAATATTATAATAACCTTGTGAGCAGGTCCCTTTTATGGATGAAAAAATTTGAGGTTCACATCAGTCAACTAACTTTCCTCAGATTACCCCGCTGGCAAATTGAAGAGTAGACTTTTAATTCTTACCTCCTACTTCTTCCTCCTGCCTAATGATCTCTTTTCCAGTAGGAAAAGCATATATCTTCCCGTCTACCCGCATCTCTTACATCCTCAGTTATGCTGTTTTCTAGATGATAAATTATTTTATCTTAAAAGAAAGATAAATTTCATCTCTCCCTTCCTCTTAAGGGCAGTACTCCTTTATAAACGGAGCAGGACCAGACTCAAATTCTAGAGAACCACTTTCAAACCACAGTTCTGTTCCTTGATAGCTGTGTGATTTCTGGCAAGTCACTTAACCTCTCTGAGCCTCTGTGTCCTCATCTGAACCAGGAAAGAGTGCCAGCTTTAGGGTTTTATGACCTCAAATTTTGAGTGAGTAATGTTTGGGTTAGTGAATTTTACTATACTTTGCACACTGATATTACACACTGATGCAGATTCTCTCTAGTGATGTGCCCAAGGGTTTGTAGAACTCGGGTCACTTCCTTAGGGGGGTGGCCCAGAGGCCTTGGAGAACTAGGAACTTGACTCCTGAGTCTGTCTTAGAAGAACTGCCATTTCCTCTACATCTCACTCTCAATACTTTTTCAGGCTGGGGCAATGTTTGCCTGTGGTACCCTTTGCCCTTGTGGATAAAGAAGGCTCAGGGTGACTTTAGAGACTCCTCAGTGAAGACGGGAACACCAGGGAATTATCATTTTCTTTCTCTTCAGTTGTCCGGATGAGTGTAGCTGTAATAAAGTATAGTTCAGGAGGGCAAAAACCATTTCGGAAGAAGTGTTGAAAGTGATTCAGTTTCAAGTCACAAGATCAATTACGCAAGGTTCTAGAACTACTGATACTATTATGGCAGATCCATGGCACAGGTTCAGAAGGTGATTCAGGATGTCTCTTTCCTTGGACATTAAAGCTCATTACCTGAAAATTACTCAGCCTTGGCCCTTAGGGAAATCTTAAGTGCCCAGCCCAAATGGCATAATCCTATTTGAAATACCAAGATCTCATGATAATGAACCACGTAGAAAAAGAGAGGGCACTTGTCTGGGTTAGACCTCATCAATTTGATAATTTCCAACTGAGAGGAGAATCATCTCTAGATAACCATATGTCTGTCATATAAAGGGTCTGCAGACTTTTAGCTGTGTGCTTAGAGGAAATTATCTCAAGAACACTAGGCAGCGGGAAGAGAAAGGGGAATAAATTCTCACTTTTTTACGTTCCTGTCTATAAACAGTTTTTGACCAAATAAACTTTGTTCGATGAGCATTTCTAGTCTTGCCTGCAAATTGGACTATGAGACCCTACCTCACAGGGATGTGATGCGGGTAACATGACACCATGTAACTAAAGGCTCACGAGGTGTTGGGCACAGAGTCCGTGTGGAATGGATGTTGGTTCTCCCCTCCTATTTTACTCATCACATAGCTGCTGTCTGATGTCTGTGAGGTGCCAGGCTCTGTGCCTTACAAACCGTGGGGGAGATGTGCAAACCTGCCCTCAACGTGTGGTCCAGGAAGGAAGATCAGATCTGTCAATAGACTACTGACTGGCGGGGTTTGAGGGAGCCCATGAAATAGCACCCCTTTTTCTGGCTGAGTTGGGAACTGGGAGACTCAGAAAGGGACCCAGGCGTTGCATAGATTCTGGACAACTTGGCATAGATCTTTTTGCCCCAGAAACTTGCTAGTTCTTCAGTCAGACACTGCAAAGGCCCCAGGTGCAACCACTGGCAACCTCAAGAAGCCCAGGCCTCTGACGGGAGAGCAGAATGTTCAGGGGCTGACCCACAGAGGTGGGCGGAGGGCCTGTGCGAAGCTGGCTCGGAGAGCGGGGAGCATTCCTGCTGGCAGAGCCTTTTCCACACCGCAGGAGACAGGGGAAAAGTGTAACGAAAGAAAATCCTAATAAAGTTTGTTTCCAATTTAAACGGAAGGACTAAGAACAACTAACATTAATACTAATACCTCATTACTGGCTGATTTATTTGGTTCCTAAATCCCGTCCCTGTCAGAATCACCTGTGGAGATTTAAAAAGTTGTAAATACCGGGCTCCACCCTGTGGGTATTCTAAATTAGAGGATTTGGGATGGGGCCCAGACATCTGCATTTAAAAAACTCTCTACAGGTCATTCTGACAGGCATCCAGGGTTTTGACCTACAACATTGAGCAATGTTGGTTTGGTTGATCTTAAAACACACACACACACGTGTATACACACACACACACACACACACACACACACACACACACCCCTCTTCTTTAGAAGAGGACCAATGAAGATTGCATTACACTTCTGTGTGAATAACTCCTTCAGATCTCTCTGCCAAAACAGATAAGAGAAACTCAAGAGAGTAGACCAATCAAAAAGTCAGTCCTTCCTCTTTGTACAGTTTTTTGTAGAAATGACCCCGCAGATATATTTTTGCTTATCTTTGTTCCATCCTTTGTATGCTCAAAGCCAGCATTTCAAAAGGCGGTTTTCCCTGGGGACATGGATAGGATCATAACAGATGCAGCTGCAGACTTAGCTAACCTTTAGTGAGAGCCTACTACGTGCTAGCACTGGGCCACGCAATCTCATCTGTGTTTCCTCAGGGGAGAGAGTCAGGCTAAGAATGTCGTGAGACTAATGAAGGCTCTATAACTGGTGAGAAGGTCTGGGGACTGTGACTTCATGAAAGTTGCCCTCAGTGCTGATGAAGACATGGTAATGCTGTGGCATGGACACATTACTAGAGGCCCTGGAAACCGGTACAACTTTTGAACATACATTTGGTTATGTATTTTCAGAACTAGATCTATGTAAATGTTCTCACCATTTCACTCATTAATCCAATTTCTGAGAATTATATTAAGGAAATATTTCTTGAAAAGTAACATGCTATAGGTAAGGAGAGAATAATTACCATATTTTAAAATTATAGAGACATCTAGAAATTGTGAAATATTAATCATTAAGAACATAAGTAAATTATTGCCTAGTGACTAACACCTTAGGTAAATGTTACATAGACACTTAAAAGTGATCGCTATAAAGTCTATGTAGCAATAGGTAAAATGCTTATGACAAAATGTCAAATGAAAAGGTATGAGCCAGGATACTATATAAGAGTTAGTCACTAGCACTGGAAGGGAATGTGAAGCTGGATAGTGGTTTGTGTGTTGGAGTAGTCGAATTCGGAGTGTTTTTTCCGTTGTGGATGTGGTAGATAAATATTGTTTGGGTTACCCTGCATTCCTTTCTACCCTATATGGACCCAAAAGGAAAAAGAAACTTTCCACCCTTGGCCGGTGAACTGGGATGATGTATGCCTGAAGTTTTTGGTGACTTTGCCCTTTTTTTCCCCTGCCAAATGAAGTAAACTGGCCTCCGGTAAGGGATAACTGAATGCTAGAGAGACGGATCAGGAGTCAGAGAGATGGGTGGATGTATAGATAAAAGGGTAGATAGATTGGAGGACCCACCTAATGACAGTTTATAAGTCCCAGCAACAAACCCCAAAGTTGTCACTTACGTGAACCCACTCAATTCGTTTCTTATACTAGTTAATCTCCTATTAGTTATTTGCAATTCAAAGAATTCTGACAATAGAATTGATTTAATTGCAAACATTTTTATTCTGTTAGAATTTGCCAAGGTTGTTATTTGTTTGTTTTTAAATAAACCGTGTTTATGTGTTTTTTTTTTTTTTTGTTTTTTTTTTACTTCGTGAAGTCACTGGAACAAGTTGTACTTGTGTGTAAATACCGCTTTTGTGAATCATTTCCCATTAAATTACTGATTGACTTTTGGTTTCTATTGAACTATAATTTCCTCCCTTCTCCTGCAACATAGCCACATTCACTGTTTTTCCACATCCCGCTTCTGACAATAGATACCCTGAGAATGCTTTCGAAAGGATGATCTGAAACAGAACGTGAATCCAAATCTGTACAAGGCAGGAATATATGGGGGAATTTTGAAATAAACAACAAACGTTAAGTGAACACCTACTATATGCCAGGCGCTGGGACCACAACAATGAAAATAAAAGTGTCCAGAGTCCCTGCCCTTCAGGTACTTCAAGTACTGTCTGCAAGTGCGAGTGTGTGTTCACTGGAGGTACAGGGCGGGTCTAGGCTGGGAATTAGTACTTACTATTTACTTGCTTAATGTCTCTGCCAGGGCAATAGGATAATAACCAACGTTTATTCAACTTTTACTCTGTGCCACACCTATGTGCATTAATTATTATTATTAATTATTATTATTATTAGATTATTATTTTGCTGCCAAAGGCTTGTTTCCCCTCGGTGCACGGTTGGGAGGGGGCTCCTGCAAAGCTGCCCGGCGGCCCACCGGAGAGGCTCGGGCACGAGCCCGCGGGCGCTGAGGCTGCCGGGCTCCCAGGTGTGCTTGCGGCTGAGCCCCCGGAAGAGACCCGCGCCCGGCCCGCGCGCTGGGACCCGCCTGCGGAGGTGAGTCTGGCGTCGGGCCCCGGGCCGCGCCTCGGCGGCGAGCGAGGAGCCGGGTGTCTGCGCCGGCGGCCCCCGGGCCTGTGGGGAGCGGCAGCGGGGCCTCTGCCCGGGTCGGGCCCCTCGCCCTCGGCTCGGGAGGCGGCCGCACGGCCTCCGGGCCTGCATCTTCAGGGCGCCCTCGGGCTTCTCCTGGGCCCGGCGGCCGGAGCCCGGGCCTCGCGCTGGAGAGGGAG
>NW_024425119.1:37299553-37413768 GCF_017311325.1 Ursus maritimus
GAGCCCGGGCCTCGCGCTGGAGAGGGAGGCGGGGAGGCCGGCGGCGTGCGAGGCCGCGGTGCGCGCGTGGCGGCGGGTGGACGGGTGTCCGCCGCGGGGAACGGGCCTGGCGAGGCCGGGAGCCCGGCCCCAAACAGGGTGCTGGCGGGTCCGCGGGGCGGAGGGTGGCTGAGGAGAGGGTGGTGACGTCTGTGACCGGAAGAGAGGTGGGAGGGTGGTCGAGGCTGGAAGAAGGGGCGTCCGTGGGTGTGTGGCGTCCCCACACTGCTGGCGCGCGAGACAGATCCGGGGGCGCCGGGGGCACCGCTTACAGGCGGTAGTTACTCTTTTCCCATTTACCAGGTGAGGAAACTGAGGACCGTGAGGATATTTCATGGGCCCAGGTGGCCGAGGTGGGTGTAACGTGAGGTAGTCTGGCTTCTTACCACCCAACAGCGCCACTTACACAATATTGTGAGAAATGTGCTCGGAATTGCTGGATCTGATCCTTACATCAATTTTTGACATTTTTTGGGGGAAAAAGTTATGAAATCAGATCTTGGTGGTGAGGTAGCCAGATAGCTGGTCAGGATGAGATGAAGGGAGAGTCCCTTCTCAACTCGTTAGACTTTGAGCTGTAGAGAAAAACGATCTGAAAAAATGAATTCGTCCGTGCATTCGTCTATTCAACAGATGTTTGTTGACTGTCTGCTACTGAGCAAATGTTGTCAAAAGCCCTCAGTTTGGTACGGGTAGATGAAAAATAAGCAAATCCTTAAAATATACCCTAGCGTGGTGAGTCCTATAATAAAGGATTTACAGAGGACTCCGGGAGGGTATGGAGAGGAGGAGGGAGGTAGGAGAGCTGGAAGTTATGCAAACTAAAGGAAAGCACTTGGGCTTAACCTTGAGGTCAGGGTCCTATGAACTTTCTCAGTTGCATACACCGAATGGTACAAACAACTTGGTACAAACAACTTGAGCATGTCAGTCTTCAAATAGGTAATTATTTAATACTTTATATGGATATTTATATATGTACTGTCATCCTCGTCTATTGTATCTCTTACAAAATACATGGGGATGAGATTACATAGATAATATTTAAAGATATATCTTTCTTTTGCTGTCATTAAAATATTCAAAATTAAAATGAGCGTGTGCGTGAACGTTTGAAAACTTTGGTTGGTTTAATACTTTGTGATAGGGTAGTTTAAAGGACTGGTTTTAAGTTCAGTTTATTTTGATTTCTGGGTTTAATCAAAACAAGATACTTCAAAAAGAGATAGAGTTCCAATCAAAGAAGTGTTTTCTGGCAGGATTAACTAAATCATGATGCTGTTTTTTTTTTCAGATCTCAAGCGCTATGTTCAGGTTTTTCTTGAAATTTAATTACTACCTTTCCATCTTCCATGATGTTAATAAGTCATTCTTGCAAACTCTTTGGAAGGTGTTGCAGTTTGCATTTTTAGCAATTGGTTCAAACCTATGCATAGTTTTTATCTGGGAAACTTTTAAGTAGCCTAGAGAATTCTGTTTCTAATTTTCTAATATGCAAATAGGAGTTTGTTGTTTTTTTAAGTGAGACACATTCACATTTTCATCCATCAACTCGTTAATGATGGGGAAATATTTCCCCAACTGTGTGAGTTATCTCTTGCTGTGTAACAGACTATCTCCCAAACTAGTGGTTTTAAACAGCAGACATTTATTATCTCATCATTGTTCTGGGTCAGGAATATAAGACTGGCTTAGCTGTGTTCTTTTTGTCTCAGGGCTACAACTGAGGTGTTGGCCAGTCCTCCAGTCAAGGCTGGATTGGGGGACAGTCTGCTTTTAAGTTCATTTACATGCCTGTTGGCAGGCCTTAGGTCCTCACTGGCTATTGGCCAGAGATAGTAGTTCCTTGCCAGTGGGTTACTCCAGAAAGTGAGAATGAGAGAGGGCAAATAAGATGGAAATCACAGTCTTTTTGTGACAATCTCAAGTAACTTTTTAAATATTCTGTTTGTTAGAAGTCGGTGCCTGCATCCAGCCTATACTCAAGTGGAGGGGATTATACAAGAATGTGGATACCAGGAAGAAAGGATGGGGGCGGGTGGAAGGGGTGAGAGTTGAGGGGGTGGGGGGCAGTCTCAGAGACTGCCTACTACACCCATTTTCAAAATAGCAGATTTATTTAGAAAAACATTTACTTATTTACGGTGAACATGTCATCTTTACCTTGAAAAGATATATTAAGTATATTTATTTTTCCAAAAATATTTGCATGATCCTGGTAGCCACTAGTCATCACAGGAAAGGTCAGACAACTTGGGAGCCTCATCTTTTGCAAATAAAAAATGCGTAAGTTATCTTTTAGTTAGACAACTCTTTTAAGTATTTGACACAACATAGCTAGCAAACTGGCATGGGTATAAACTTTTTCCATCTAATTTAAAAGAATTGCAAAGAATCTACTTCATATAGGACTTAATTTTATAAAATTAACCATGGATGACACCCTATCGTACATAGAATGCAGTTCATTCCAATTATGGTAGAACTCCCTTTCTTCCTTTAGAGAATTTAGGTATGTTATGGGTGATTCACTTTCAAGGAGTGAAAAACAGTAACCAAAGCTCTGATCAGGTGTCTACAAAAGATTGAGAACCTCTGCTCTAGGTAATGGATAGCTATTGAAAAATGTCAAGAAGGAGAACATGAAGAGATTTAACATTTAGAATGCTGCTTGGGTAGCAGGGTGGTGAGTGGCTTGGAGACTGTGAGCCTGGAGGCAGGGAAAGTGGTAGCTGTTAGCTCCCCAGTGAGACAGAAAGTAGCAAGGGCTTGAACCATGAAGGCACTGCTGAGCATACGTTCATAAAGGCAGTGTAGAAAGAAATCATGCCCTCTAAAGGAAATCGTAATTCATATCTAAAACATTTCAGGTTTGGGGTGCCTGGGTGGCTCAGTTTTAAGCATCTGCCTTTGGCTCAGGTCATGATCTCAGAGTCCTGGGGTTGAGCCCCACCTCTTGGGTTCCCTGCTCAGTGGGGAGTCTACCTCTCCCTTTCCCTCTGCCCCTCCCCCGGCTTGTGCATGCACTCTCTCTTTTTCTCCCTCTCAAATAAATAAAATCCTAAAAAATTAAATAAAATCTTTTAGGTCCTCTTTCTTTTTTTTAAAAAAAGATTGTCTTCTCCTTTATATTATTATTATTATTCCTGGAGATTCAAGCTGGAAGAGAGGGAGAGATTCAGAAAAACAAGTTGTCAATATTTTAAAAAGTCTAGTAATAATAGAAGAAAGGTATTTGGAAAGAGACTGCAGAGTGGTATTGGCGCCCCAAATAAATGTGCAGTCTGATAAACATTTTTCTGGGTTGGAAAATAGAATTGGTTTGAATTTCACATCTGTGCCTTCTGTAAGAAGAGTGAGGTGTTTTCAGGTTTTTTTCCTCCTTCTCGATTTTTAATTTCTTTCTATCGTGCGCAGCATTTGGTTTTGTCTAGGTTGAGCTGTTATCTGCTGGCCAGTCTCTTATCTCCCTCCAAAAATAAAGTCTCACCTCTGTCGTGCTCAGACCTCACCCAGCCCCTTCACCTACACTTATTTCCTGAGTTCCTTGGGCACCGCTTGGACTGTCCAAGTCAGCTGGAAATGTCATCTCCGTGGCATTGTTGTCACAGTGGATTCCCAAGGTGGTGGCTGAGGCTCCGATAAGACGGTGAGAGGGGTACAGGCGTCCTGGGCGTCATGCTCCAAGTCACGGGGAGAGAGGAGGGAGGCAGCTCCCTTTCAATAAGGGCCTCTTTCAGTCCTCGCACAGCCTCGTGTTTCCCAAGGCCCAGACTTGCTGAACGGATCCAGAAACAACAATCTGAACACGCTGGCCTTTCCCTGCTGCCTCCGTAGAGGCTGATGTTATTACTGCGCCCCGGCCAGGGCACCCTCCCGAGGAACGCGGAGCCAGTGTGCTGTGGGAGTCCAGGCTGGCGTTGGAGTTGGCGGCTGCTCCCCACCCACGGCCCCTTCTCCCTGCCGGCAGAGCCCGGGCCGGAGGGCGGACAGGGAGGGGGCTGTGCCAGACCCATCTTTCTGAGTGGCAAGTGTCTGCAGGACAGGGTGGATGGTTCCCTCTGGGATTATCTTGACAAGTAAGATTTATTTTGGCTGTCAGTGGCCACGAAGCGAGCCCTCAAAATGTAATTATTTTCAACCCGGCTGGTGTTAGACCTCGACAGCAGAGCTCCTGGCAGGTGGAAGAAGGTGTTTGGGGAGCCCCAAGAAATCTGACCTCTTTTCCATAGCCGTGTCTTGGGAAAAGAGCTCTTCGTTGGCTTAGGGGTCTGGTTTCAATCTTGTGTGGTGATCGCTGGGGCTTACGCACTGGGTATTTCATGCAATTTTCTATTTGAAAAACTATTTAAAGGTTTACAAAGACAAGGTTCTTTTTGTTTTTGTTTTTTCTTTTAAATTTGAGGTATAGCATGAGAGATTCTTCCCAGATTCGTCGCCTAATCTGTCTCTTTCTTGAGCAAGACCCCACAGCTGCCGTGTGGGATTAGGTAGAGCTGGACTGTAGTCTCCCGCAGTGACTTATTCGTTGTGTGACCTGGGAACATCGCTTCTCTTCTCTAGGCCCTGTTTTCTCATCTGTAACAACAGCTGCTTTATCATAGGTTGGAATTCCTTCATCAGCAAGGACTGGAAGTAATGAGTAAAGTACTCCAATAGGGCCTGTCACGTCGAATGCACTCGTTAAAGGAGAAATATTATTTTACTCTCGAAATTGTCACCAGCGTGGCCTTCAGGGCCTTCATGGAGGAATGAATCAAGGTTTCTTGGAAGGGATATGTGTGTGTCTTGTGACCTGAGTAAGGAGCATGACGGGCTTAGTCAACAAGTATTTATAACAGTCTCCGCTGACAACACCGTGCTGCCGTATTAGGGATCATTGTCCAAAAAGTAAAAACATGAACTTTAATGTCTTCTAGTCATTAAAAACTTGTCATCGTATGTGGCAAGACATATTAACAAAAACATTTATGAAAATGTAATTTTTTTAAACCATAGGTCGGTTTGTGGTTTTCTAGCTCTTATACTTTCTACTAGTGTTCCAAAAAAAAAAAAAAAAAAAGAAAAAGAAAAAAAAGTAGTTCTTAGATGTCTACCTTTCAGTGAGCGAGATGAGGCCAGTAAGTTACTTCTGGGGTTTTGAAGTTACTTGGGTTTGGGGCATTCACAGTCCCACTTTCGGTAAAGGTAAGTAGAAAGCTGACTCATTACCTGATCAATACAGATAAACGGATAAACATATGAGGTGGAGGAGCGAGCACCGTCTTTACGTCTGCCTTCTAACCTGAGTCAGCTCTCTGGTTCTTGTTGACCATGTGGGCACTAAGGTGTTCCGGAGAAGTCTGCAAATGCCCTCATTTTGCCCTGGGCTACTGAAGGGTCACTTTCTGCTGCCCCCTCCTGTCTCGCTTTGCTGTCTGGTCAACTCTGCAGTCTGCCCAGCACCCCACTGCCCTTTAGAACTCTTTTCCTTGAAGCCTTTCCAAACAGGTGCCTGTCTTTATATAGCCGAGACTGCCTTTGTGTCTCCATATCCGTCGCTGGGTGTTTACCCGTATTTATCCGATCTCCTCCAGGAGAGCTCAGAAGGCTAGGGATCCAGTGTGCTGCTTTTCATGTAATGCCCCACATTGTTAAGGATTAAACGAATTTCACAGACAATAGATAAAGGGTGTGTGGGGGAAAGCTCACAATACACTTCTTTTGTTTTTTAGGTTAGCAGTTCTCATCTTCGTCTGATATCTTCCTGTTAACTAAATACTTATTAGGCAAGCTTCTGAATTTTTCTGGCAGGAATGTGCACAAGTTTGGACTGGTAGACGATTCACAGACTCTAAGGAATTTAAATGTCATGGTATACTGAGAAAGTCCGAGACAGAGAGTTAGGGAGTCCCGCGGCAGACCCAGGCGCCGAGGCCTGGCAAGGCCTCTTGGAAGTTCCCTGTTGCTGTCCCCATGAACGTGGGACAGGTGGCCGGAGCTGAGTGCTCTGTGGCAGGGGGAGGGAGGAATGAAGAATAGGAGTACTTATTCTACTTCTAGCCTGATTCGGTCGCTACTGGTGGTAATTACCACCACTCACTGAGACCCTTTGTCCACACACTGTGCTATTTAACACACAACATTATCTTCTTTAATCCTCACAAAACACCTCTGAGGAATTGCCACAGTTTTACACAAGAGGACCGAGAAGCCCGAGGTCACACAGTTAGTAAAGGGTACAGTCAGGCTTTGCATCGGGTCTAATCTTAAGGACTGTGATGGCTCATTCTCACCTATTCATCTGTTCATTTTGACTTTTGAGCTTTTTTTCTCCCTGCTACTGGGAGGGAGGGAGGGCGACCTCACATGTTTCAGCTGATGCGAACTTGCATTATACGTAGGGCTTAGCATGCTAGGTGGGTTCTCAGTACACTTTTGCTGAGTGAGTGGGTGAGCCTGTTACAGCAGCATCTCAGCCCAGATGGAACAGGGTTGAGCAGTGTCTGGGAAAGAGCTGTGGTGAGGGGGTCGGAAGGAGGCCTTTCAGACTAGCTATGCGATCTTGGGAAAGTTGCCTAAACTCTGTGGGCCTCAGAGTGTTACCTGTGGAGCATAGGGGGCTGAGGGACAAACAGTGTGACCTCTCCGATGCTAGCTCTTGTGGGGCATGGGGAAAAGTCTCTATCCCTGTGGGCATGTCTGTTCGCAGTCAAAGAGGGGAAACAGAGTCAACCGTCCATGCCTAGGATTCTGCTCTGTGTTTTTATCTCAGAAATCTGTATTTGTGATTTATGGTAAACGTGTCTACTTTCCTGTGCCATTTCTCTCATTTGACAAAGAGATTTAGCAATATTTGCGTACTTCCTTGCTTAGTATATTTGTTATGATCCTCAAAGTTTCATAGAAGATAAATTTTTAGTAATACTGTGATGAGGCTTAATGATTATAAAAAGTCGTCCGTAAATATCATCTAGTGAAAACCTTTCTCATCCAGGAAATGCTGAACTGTGATGGCATTGAATATTCTGGTTTAACACAGATGTTTTACTATTTATTTATTTATTTTTAAAGATTTTATTTATCCATTTGAGAGAGAGAGCGAGAAAGAGGGGAAGAGAGAGAGCGAGAGAGAGCATGAGCAGAGGTAAGGGGCAGAGGGAGAGGGAGAAGCAGACTCCCCGCTTAGCAGCGATGCAGGTTGACCTCAAGACCTGGAGATCATGACCTGAGCCGAAGGCAGACACTTAACTGTCTGAGCCACCCAGGCGCCCCAACACAGTTGTTTTAATATCCTGAAAACATCAGTGCTTGTAGCAGTTGAAGAAAGGTATCAAGAAAATCATAGATTATTCAGATACAATGTACAATTACCCCAAGTCTACCTTTAATTGAATTCACTGACAATTCCTAAGTTGAAATCATCTTTAATTACAACATTATTCTTGTTCTACAGAGTAAATTGTTTCAGCGAGAAACTAGATTTCAGAGAGAGGTGAATATTATTAATATCATATAACCACTCGTAAAGGGCCAGCTTTGAGTTTGATGGTCTTGCGTGTTTTGTGGTCTTTTTCTGAGATTCCGATGATCAGAATATACACATTCCAGAAACAAAAGTGTCCTTAGGGAGTGATATGAAACCATTAGTGTGAATGACCAGATACAGGAGGAAGAGAGATTGTGTGTTGAATGCTGGATTCCTTGTTATTTAGAATGCGTCGAGAGGAAGGCATTAGCAGTTTTTTTGAGGAAGAAAGCGGACACAGCAGTTGAGGTGCTAACACAAGGCCACACAGATAATAAGCAGCAAAATTGAAATAAACCCCAGATCTTTTGAGCTTCTCTTTAAGTAGTTGTTTACTCTACCGCACCCTGCCATTGGTCCCTGTTTCTCTGAGAGCTGACAACTCTTTCTTGGATTTGCAAGATTTAGACAGAGGAGAACTTCATTGCTTAAATAGTCAGGAATTAGTCACTTCATCCACTCATGAAAGATGATTGGGAAGGGCCAGTGCTTTTGAGCAATTGGGCGGGGTAAAAAGCTCTGCTGCGAGAAATCTGTTTCTGGCATTATATCCCAGGATGTAGTGGTGATCTTGCAGAATGGGTGATGGTGGGGTTTGCATGGAGGGCAAGGATAAGCGGATTTACGGGAGGAGTGTTTCAAGATGGCAGAGAAGGATTTTGTCTCTCTTCTCTCAAAGGTGCCGTATTTGACAGAAGCCTGTTTCCTTCTAGAGAATTCTTGTATTAGAAGGGCTTGTGATAGATCTTGCTGCCAGGTGTCTCTTTTAGAGATCTATGTAGTCCAGTTTTTCTCTTCTCTTGTTAGTTTCTGTGTCCAGAGGTGTTTCCATATGTGTCACCTGCATTCTTACTGCTGAAAGTTGAGCTGACTTCGTCCCCACTGCTGTTAAACTGATCCCCCACCCAACCCTGGTTAACCCCAGGAAAGGGCTTTAGACAAAGTTACCTATTGGAACACATTGTTTTGGTCTAGTTGTCTTCGTAGTCCTGTTTGTAGGGGACAGGTTATCTTGGTTTCTCCCACAATTGGTTTGGAAGCCTGCTCAGCTGCCCTTGTCGCTCAGCTCTCCAGGGTCATTTTGTCATCAACCAAATATTGAAACAGGTGGAACGAGCCACCAGTAATGAGACCCACAGTGAAAGAAAGTGACTCAGTCCTGGCAGCTCAAGTCAGGCTTGAAAGAGGTGACCAGGGGCGTCCAAATGCCTCCTTGTGACTTTCACAGCAGAGGGCCTTTGAATGGCTTCACCCCCAAAGAATGTGCCATTCCGGTATTGTAGATGTGACTGGTTCAGTGTAACTGGGTGTACCCGTCTGCAGTCTTCTCTCACAAAGCCATCTGCCCCGAGTCGCTGCTGGAGAGCCGGGTCTCCGGGCTCCTGCCAGAGCAACTCCAGCATACACGGGAGAGCTCAGGTTCGGGCTGACGTTTAGGCACAGATACAAAACTCAGGGCTGGAGTGGGGGATTAAATGAGGCCAGCGGGGAAAGAAGTGTGTTATAAAGTGCTCCTGTTTCTCGCTTTTTCTTACACAGTTTCCTTTTGCTGACCTGTGCACAGTCATTCACATGTTGCTCACTGAACGTCACCCACCATGCACAGTTCTGTCTGCCTTGCTTCTCTTTCTCCCCAGTCTCAGAACGCCTGCTGGGTCACGTCAACCCACCTTCCAACAACCTTCTTGGAAATTGCCGAGGTAGGCAGTCTATCCTGCCCAGCTGGGCACTGTGACTGCTTAAATTTATGTAAAGGAAGAATAATCCAGTGGGAAAACACCCTATTATGTGCGAGAAGCCATGAGTTCTAAGTCAAGTTTCATAAAGTCATAGTTATGTGACTTCGTCTTCTTTGAGCAAGTCATTTCATTTCCTAGTACCTCCAGTTTAATCTTGTGTGATAAAGATAAGATGCCAGTCACATCCCTACATACAGGGAATGCTATGAAAAGTAATAAACCAATGCATGTCAATCTAAGACCTCCTTTGAAGTAAATCCTACATAAAGTCAGTAAATCGAGGTTATTGTCACAGTGATGTGAGTGAATGTCTTGAGTATATAAGCATAGGGAGGTGGAGGAGATGTGTTTTTGTGTTAGAATAAATGGCCAACCACCACCCTCCTTTTTTTTTCTTATTTTCCGGGTGTGTGTGCATTAACGTTTTTTTAAATTGCCCAATGCCTGCTTGTGAAGCTTTTGCTAAAACCAGTAAGTTTAGACTATCTGGTGAAAAACCATATCCTCTTGTTATTGATGTTTTAAAACATTTAAGTATTTTGACCGAAATGGTAAGAACAAAGTCAATTGTTTAACTAAAAAGGCAGAATGTAAATATTTAGTGTAGGTATTTGGAGTATCTATTTTCACAGTCTCAATACTTCCTTGCAAATGTTTGAGAAAGAGTTAGAATATGGCTCTTTGAAAAGCGTGGGAAATTAAGGATGAAATAAAAACCTGACCATAGACTTCCTTCCTCAATTTTGAGTGAGGTCTCATTGAGGTTCTCTTATAATTGGATGTGGACCTCATTAGCTTTGATGTGACTTCATATTACTTATTTTTGGAAACTATTAATTGCATTTTAATAGAGACATGGTTTACAGACATGGAAATACAGGTCTTGGAAAATTAAAAAAAAAACGTGCCTTCTATTTTATTCCTCTTTGCATTCATTTATTCCCAGGCTCTGCAGATCAATTTAAACTTCATAATTTTGCTTATTAGTCATTCACTTTCTTGTTTGAACTTTTGATCATTTATTCCTTTATTAGGCCATCTAGTCATGTATTCATACATCTATCATCAATTATTTAAGGACCTACTAATATGTGCCAGTCACAGTTTTAGGTGCATTTATATTTAATAAAGGTGTGGATTTTTATTTAAGCATACTTCTTTTGTATTTGGCAAACCCATTTGTTTGAAAGCACACCGTGGACACCGGAGAGACTTACGGATATGTCTTAGTGTGCTAATAAGTGAATGTCTGCGACTGAGCTGGAACCCGTGTTGGGGAAGGGGGGCCATAGGCAGTAGTAGCCACAATGCCAGTTAAGCTGACACCGGCACAACTGTGCCCTGGGCACGTGGTGCTGCGTACAGGTGTTTGCCCCGCACAAACTAGTTTAATCCTAACAATAACTATTCACATTCTCATTTTAGAGAGGAGGAAATGGAGGCAGAAAACCTCAGTTTTAGTAATGTTCTCGAAGTTACGGAGCTTACCAACTCCTGGATTCAGAAGAGGCATATTACCAATCTCAAGCGTTTCCGTGAAAATAAAAGTAGAAAAGTCTTGTAAAGTGATTACATCTCAATAACCATTAAAAAAGACCAGAGAGTCATTGTTTCTGTGACTGCACCAAGTGACTGATTTAAAATGTGGCCCCTCTATGAGCTGCGGGACCTCCAGTACATTGTTTTGCTCCCCTGTGTCCGCTCTTATGAGGGTTAAATGAAATAATAAATATAAATAATTTAGCATGTGTCTGACACATGATAAACCCTTAATAAATATCAGCTATTTATTATTAATTTCACTACCACTGTCTTTCTACTCTTCCCCACAAGAGAGGCAAAGGCTGATAAAACAGCAGATAAAATTAAGATAAAATTTTTGACTAAAGCAAAGTCAGCAACTTGAACCTCATGGAACTGAAACATCATATTTTATGAAATTGATAAATTTCCCACAATATATCATGCAAGTTACCGTAGTGCTCAAATTCGATGATGCCAAGAAGCAATCTATCATGCAAGAATAGAACACTGAGAGAATAAGTGATTCTTTGCAATTCAGTTTGTATTTAGCGAGCATCTTCTGTGTGTCGAGCACAGTGGTGGGCACTGCAGGGGGTAAGGCAGGTGGCTCACGGGAGGGAACCCATGTATGGTTCCTCCACCCCCAAGCATACAGTTTTATGGGTAAGACAAGTCATATACAGACCAAAGATTACATAGCAAGACCTGACAGATGGGAAAGTGAGGTAACCATTGCTTTAGAATCAGAAGGGAGAGGCTCAGGGGCGCCTGGGTGGCACAGCGGTTAAGCGTCTGCCTTCGGCTCAGGGCGTGATCCCGGCGTTATGGGATCTTCCACTATGAGCCTGCTTCTTCCTCTCCCACTCCCCCTGCTTGTGTTCCCTCTCTCGCTGGCTGTCTCTATCTCTGTCAAATAAATAAATAAAATCTTAAAAAAAAAAAAAAAGGGAGAGGCTCTGTTTGCAGAGTCTTCAGGAAAGCTCCATGTAAGGAATGGGACCACTTTGAACGGCAAAGAAGTGAGAAGTGCGTCAGAAGAGGTGAGCAAACTATAAGAGTTGAGGAAACTTAGGAGATGGGCTTTTTTTTTTTTTTTTTTAAGATTTATTTACTTATTTGAGAGAGAGAGAGCACAAGTGCTGGGAACAGCGGCAGAGGGAGCAAGGACCCAAGCAGAAACCCAAGCAGAGCCCCACATGGGGCTACCTCCCACGACCCTGAGATCAGGGTCCTGAGATCACCACCCAAGCCGGCTGTTCAACCGACTGTGCCACCCAGGCGCCCCTAGGAGACAGATTTGAACAGCAAGTCAAGAAAATTGAAATCTGGGTGGCTCAGTTGGTTAAGTGTCTGCCTGCAGCTCAGATCACGATCCCAGGGTCCTGGGATCAAGTCCCGCCTCGGGCTCCTTGCTCATTGTGGAGTCTGCTTCTCCCTCGGCCTGCCGCTCCCCCTGCTTTTGTTCTCTCTCTCTCTGACAAATACATGAATAAAAATCTTAAAAAAAAAAAAAGTTGAAATCACTTCAATTTTTTAACATCTTTGAGCTTTACTTTTTGAGATATATATGGCCGGGGGGCGGGGAAGCATGGGCTTTGGAAAAAAATTTGGATTATCTCAGTCCTGCATTTATTAGCTGCGTGACTATGCCAATATATTTAACCTTCCTGGGCCTCTGTTTCCTCCTCTGTAAAATGAACATATTTCTTGTTCTACCTAAGTAGCTAATTATGAGGCTCCAGGGAGGTGAGGGGCCTGACTGTGCCTCAAGGCTGCGCAGAATTCTGTGAGTGTCGGGATTTTGCAGCACTGTCTGTTTTTAAAGGTCCTACCTCTGTCTAGCACTGCCCCCCAACTTGAAAAACATGTGTAGCCTAAATGATATACAGAACAAGCTTTTCCTTGTATAGCAGTTTTTTCCCCATTAAATACTTCTGAGTTTTTGGTAATTCTTTTGTAAGCCACTTCCTTTTGTTGAAATCTTGAACTAGTCTCGATGTAGAAACTGGCTGTTGGCGCAATGGTGAATGAGCCAGTTTGTTAAAATTACTGCCTGATCTTCGGAGAATGGTGGTCTCTTCTTTTTCTTTATCAGAGATTACAACTCCCTCCCAGTCATAGAAACTCGGCCTTAAATACTTTTAATTGACCACATCTTGCTGTTCTGTAATTCTAGCTTGCAAAATAAGCTCTCCTAAATATATCATGTGATGACTACTCCAGCTTGTTATGCTTTCAATTTCTTACATCTTGGGTTATTTGAAGATGTTTATATTTACCTAATCCCCAAGCAGCCCCAAGGGAAAGCAGGCTGCCACCAGGCTCCATGCACGCTGTCTGCACTTATTGGCCAGAAGGGACAAGATTCACTTCCCTTTGTTTATCACACAGGTCACTGCATTTCTGACTCGGCTGCACATTCCTTCCTCTGTGATACTCTAATTTGAATCATTGCTACTCTTAATGCCCAAATGCTGGGTTAGTTTTATTTGCCTTTATGTTCTTTTCTCTTTTCTTTGCATTGGAAAGTCTAGTACCTTGCCCCTTTTCTATTCTCCAAAAGGAGTTAAAAACTAATATAAACTGATCCACAGGTTATGTGACTGTAGGTTTAGTTAGTACAATTGGTATTAGTCCACACGGCTGGAGGATTGGAGGAAGGAGAAAAGAAGCTGCTATTATAAAATTGTAATATATGTTTAAAAACAAAGTTATAATTTTCATCTTTTCCTTATTCTTTGATGCAATGTATCTTGTACTTCAGGGTTAAAACGTATCTTCCTCTTCTGAAATCCTGGATACACACCGTTGCTTCTTAGTCTTCTTTTCTGGGATACCTGACAGCCAAGGTGGAGGTTGAATTGACCAACATAGGTTAGGCACCCTTTGCTGTTGAAGGAAAATCTTGTTGGAAGGATTAAAGCTTTAATTGTGCTGTGCTGTCTGATCCACGCTTCTTCTTTCCCTCCTCTGTCTTCCCTTTCTTCTTCTTCCTCCCCCTTTTGCTTTGCAGTGCTCTTCAGACCCCTTCTCTCCTGGCCCAGTAGGATCTAGAAGTCCAAGATGGCGCCCTTCTACCCACCAGTGCTCTGGGCCGTGCTCCTGTCAGCCTCAGATGGAGTGGTCTGCAGCTAGAGGTTTCTCTCTAAGCAATCAGGCTGCCATGAGCACGATGTTTTGGTGTGTTTGCAGCCACTTCCTGTTGCAGAATTTGGGAAGTGAATCTGGTAACTGCCCGAACTGAAGTACTTCCCCTTACTCTCTACAACAAAGAGAAGTGACCTGCAATCGATGCCGACTCTTCGGAGTAAGGATAAAGTGCTGTATTTTAAGGAGGCCACAGTGAACAGGGCAAGAACCTAGCTTCACCAGCTGGACCTGGCTACACAATTTACCTTAGCCTGAGTTTCCTCTTACATCAGATGAACAGATACTATCTTCCTTGCGCAGTTATTATGAGAGGGCGATGAGGTAATTTAAATGAAATGCCAGGTACTTGGGAGGCTAACTCAGTAAGTAGTAGCCATTTCTCTTGTGGAAAATAAATGCTGCTGTTTTGTATCCATGTTGTGGACTATGCCTCCTGAAGTTTGTTTTTCGAGTTGCATTTGTGTGATTCATATTTCTAGTATAGCCTGTGTACTCTGGGTAGGTGTTTGTGTCCACCTTCCCCAGCAGAATGAAAAATCCTGGGAGGAAGAGAGGCTTGGTGCATTCCTCGTTGTGCTGAAGTAGAGAAGCATAGGTGCAGGGCCTAAGCGCTCAGGCTGGAGCTGGTCTGGCCGGGTTCAAATGCTACTCCTTGGCTGCAAGCTGTGTGACCTTGGACAAGGTGCTCTGCCTCTGTGTGCTTCAGTTTCCTCACCTGTAGAGTAGGGATAATAGTGTATACTACCTCAGAGAGTGTTTGTAAGAATTAAAAGAACAAAAATTCACAAGTACACGACAGAGGCTTAGGACAGTGCCTGGCTCAGGGTTTGCTGTTACTAGTCACAACATCCATCGGACTGCCCCTCCCCCCCCCACGGTGAGTGTTGCCTAAATGCAAAGTTGTGGATGAGTGGGCGGTAGAGCCTCCCTCTGTCCCTGTGCTCTTCAGGGGCCCAACTAAAACTGCGAACTGCACATGCTGATAAGAGATAAAGAGTATTGAGTAGAATTTAGGCTCCTGTTTGTGGGGGAGCATTCCTGGGAAGCAGGACTTTGCGGGGACCCTATAGGCAGAGTCTAGCTCAGCACAGTGTGCCTCAAGCATTCACTGTTCACTGTCACCTGCAAACGGTTGCTGCCTGCCTTCTGATGGGGCATTCAGGTCTCTGTCAGAGATACCCTATTTCTCCAGTTCCCGGCCCTCCCCGCACATTGCACCCCCTCTCCCCATGCTCCCTCTTCACTTGGTGAATTCCCTACTTGCCCTTCAAGTCTCAGCCCAGTTGGGATTTCTTCTAGGAAGCCTTTGCTGGCCTCCAGCGAGCTTCCGCAGGACCCTCTATTTCCCTGTCATTGGGTACCCCGTTGGGTTCCTGGCTGTATTCATTTTGGCAGTCAGTTCTGTGCGGACAGGACTGTGTCCAGCTTGCTGTGCTATATTTGTAACTCCTAGCCTCTGGGATAATAGATTCTAAAAATATGTTTCACAAATGATACATGGAACACTAGAAAGTGCTATGGGACGTAAGCAGTTTCTAAGAGACATTATCCTTGTACTCAGTAAGGTCACCATGCCAGGGGGGGTGGGGGACACATGAGAACACAGCTTTAATGGGAACATACCCATGCATTTTACAACTACAGAAAGCTTGTAGGCAAGCTCATGACACCTGATTTAGAAAATGGTCCTATTATATGTAGTGTTAACTTGAAACCTCAGTGTTCAGTTTAGGGTAGAATTTGGGGATACAGATTGAATGGGAGATTCAGCATAGATAAACCACAGAATAAGGACTGATTAAATATTGTACATTTTTTTCCTCAAAGCTATCTTGTAATAGCTGTTCTTTGCCTATTTATTGATTGTCCATCTAAAGGAAGCAAGCACGGAAAGTTTAACTCATCGTATTTTTAGAAGTACTTAAGTGAACTCTAACAGCTCCTTGAGAATTATGGCAACGTCCAGGACGTTTTTTGTCTTTGTTGGGCATATGATATATTACAGCCTGCTGGGCCCAGTGTCTTTTAAGGAATTCTGCAGATCAAGTGCCAGGCAGTGACCGGAGACTTGTTCTGAAACAATCATCAGCCAGCTTGAAACAACAATTAAAAACATTCCTAAGTTTGCTTAGCGTGTTGTTCACAATGCCTCCTGTGCGCCCTAGATTTGTTTCCGCGGAAGGTAGGCTTATATCACACTTCACAGCCGCCAGGGGCGTCATATCAGGTTGAGTGTTCTATCTGTACGCCTTTCTTAGTTCAGCAAGAAAATTTAAAAAACAAAGAAAAAAAAAAAAGAAAACCTTGTTGATCTTTGACTCTGTGCTTATAATGCCTTTTATACCCCTAAGAATTGATATCTTCCAGACAAAATGTGAACTGCAGTACAAAGACATGTGTATATATCAAGTATGAAAACATGCTGGGACTTTGGAGCCATTGTGAGACTTTATACAATTGTATATAATTTTGTCATTTTAATAAATTACATGGTATTTTGTTCTGATAAACGAAACTCCCCATTCTTGTTTTTCTTTCTCAATGGGAGGAAACTAGAAAAAGAAGGACTATTTTTGCTTTGGGATTGGATTTATTTTTGACTTATTTGTTGATTTGGGGGCATGTTACAGCCTGTTTGGGGAGAGGAAGGCCCTGAAATCTGCAGGACTAGGCTTTCTGTCCTGCCTCTGGCACCAGTCAGGCACACATACTGGGGTGAGTCACCTGCCCCCCCGATGGGCAGTTTCCTCATCTGAAAGGCAAGGGTAATGTATTTACCTCACATGGTTGATGTCAGTGTCCAGCACAAACTGGGCAACAAGAATTTAAAAATCTGACTATAGGCTGCTTTTTTACATACATATCTCTAGAAAGAAAACTGGGCTTGAGCCATAAGCCCAGAGTTTTGATCTGCTACTTCTTAGGTTTGAACAAGTTAACTCAGAAATGGAACCTTGACCCAGTCCAGCTCCTTTGACTTACAAATGACAAAACTGAGGTCCAGAAAAGTGATGGGCTTTGCCTCAGGCCATGTATTGGCCATAAACCAGGAGTCGGGGGGTGCCCGGTCCCAGGGTTTCTCAACCATAGTGTCCTGTCTTTGGTAAAGAGCTATGCAGATTTGTCATGATATCATCATTTTTTCCCTGGTGTCTACCTAATTTGATAATTTGAGTGCCAAAAAAAAGCTACTTTAGATCAAAAGAGAAAAATGGCAACAATGACTGATCAAGAGAGAATTACAGAGTGGAGAGCCTTAGGGCTCAGGTCAGGAAACAGGCTGAGAGGGGCGAATATCAGCTTGGACCTACACATGGACACCCAGTGCTAGAGCTCCTGATTCCCCATCTATTCCTTCACATGACACCTGCCTCAGTTTGATGAAAGATGGAAAGGCACATGTACCTTATGTTGTTGAAAACTTTCACAGTGGCTGGTACAACACTTAGTACCCCATACGTTTCTCTAGATCCTTCTAAATAATAGGAACAGTGACAAACTGCTACCAGAATTTTCAGTATATTGTCAAATGGGATTTATAAACTGAATGCACCTCTGTAATCAGGACTCTGATCCAGAAATAGAACATTATCTGCATTCCAGAAGCATCTTGTATGCCCCCTCCAAGTACTACCTCTATCCTCACTTCTAACAGCATACATTAGTTTTTTTCCCCTGTTTTTATACTTGAAGTATAAATGGAATAAAACAGTACATATTCATTTGTGTCTGGCTTCTTTGGGGGAATATTTTGGTGTTGGCTTAGATCCATGAGAAGTAGGATTTCAAACTGGGGGGCCCTCGGTGGAGAGAGAACGTCTTCTGTGTACTGCAGCTTCATTGTCATGATGGAAAGCTGGTATCAACATAGCGGTTGATTAGTAAGAGTGTGTAGGTGTAATGGAGTTGAAACTTGTCCTTATTGCCAAGATTTTTATACCTTAAATGATTCATTTTACACTAAATTATAATTTTAGTTAGGCCAATTGATGTAAGTAGTACAAAATTGAAGAAAGTGAAAAATAAAACTCTCTTGTGTGTTTCCCTTGAATTTGTTACTTTTAAGCAAATTTTGGGTTTTATCGTCTGTTCAGAAGAGACTAATGAATTTTCTGAGTAAGTAATCCAAATAAATAGAAACTCTTAAGTTAGGATCCCAGATGATTCTATCTTAGTTATCTGTGTATTCTTACTGCCTAACTAAATGTCTGGCACATGGTAGGGATTCAATAAATGATGACGGCTAGAATAAATTTATAAACGAATGATTAGATCAGTTAAACAAAGCATCATAACTTTCTTATTCTGGAGAGTATGTGTCATCAAAGGAAAGAGTAGCAATAAGAGCCTTAACCTTCGTTATAAGTATTGGAAGGCAGTTTTGGAAGTAGTTTTACCTTTGGTATCCGGAGGCAAGCAGTTGTGATACTCTAGTCCCCATGGTGGCAGAGACTGCTAAGAGTCTCCCACAGTCTCTTTTCGTCTGCTGGTCTGAGTAATGGGATTCCTGAGTATTAGCAAGGCACACGGATACTCAGCTAGACACAGTATTTCACAGCATTCTTTGTAGCTACAAAACTAAGTTCTTGCCAGTGGGGTGTCATCAGAAGTGATGTGGCACCTTCTGGATATTACTTGTAAAAACCATTTCTTCTGGCTGGGAAATGGTAATAGGACAGCTCAAGGGAGCCCAGAGAGGAAAGTCACTTATTGGTAACACCGTCTCCCTGCTTGCCTCTGCACTGTTAGGTGAGAGAGAAACAAAATTCTGTGTTATGAAGACATTGCATCTTAGGGGATCTTTTTTTTTTTTTTTAAGACCTTAGCATGTACCCTCATTAATATAGAAATTGGTACCGAAAGTTGGTGTTACGGTAACAAAAACCTAAACTTTGTGACTTTGGGTAGCAATAGGCAGAAGGTGACATTGGCACAATATTTTAGCTAGGAAAATTGGTAACATTTGTTATTCTGTGGCATATCATTTACTAAAATAGTTACCTGCCATAACTTGGAAGATGACCCATGTGCCTAATGACCTTTAGCTCAAGGAGAACAGCTCAGAATATGGTATATGTTGGCTAGCCCTCACTACTGTTAATAGTGTATTATAAGAGGAACGGGAAGTTGTGTAATTATTAATCAGTAAGCAGTATAGCTCTGATAATAGAGGTTTTCTCACTTATGGTTTGTAATCTAACATGACTCAGAATTTAAAAGTTTGGGACATGCAAGGCAGGAAAATCTGTCTGCATCCCCAAATAGGTAAATTTGATGATGAAGGTCTTTCTCATGAGCTTTCTGTTAAGTGTTCTGCTTGGCCAGACAATGGAAGTCAGGCCAGAGCAAAGATTGAATTATAAAGACATTGCCTTCCCAGCTGTTTCAGATGGTTCTCACCAAAGGTAGCCAACAGTAAGTTGAAGGAGAGAGGAAAAGGCTGAGCATAGAGGCCAGTAAATAAAAGAGGAGACTTGGTGCAAGGGCTGTGACGAGAGAGATCTTTGGCTGTCGTTACTTTCACATGGAAGCCGATAGATGAGACTCTTACTTCAGTGTGGGGGTGAATGTGGTCTGTCTGCAGAAAGTAGAATGTGTGCATGGATGCTGCGCAGAGTGGTAACCATGGCAGAGACTGGTAAGTTACCCTGATAACCATTTTTCTTTCTCTCTTTTTCTAACAAAATATCTTCACCACCGCCCCCTCCCGCCCCAAGTATTAGCGAGGTACACGGTTGCCTACCTAGTGACTATATTCCTTCCCCTACTTTGTGATTACGTGTTGCTTGTGACTCATATCTAGCCAATGGCATGTGAAAGTGAGTTTTGTATGTAGTTGAAAATCATTGGGTATTTACTCTTTCTCCACCTTGCGGCTTTCCTGTTGTCTGAGAAATAATCAAAAGAACGGAAACTTCCCTGGGCCATAGAGAAAATCTGCATATTGATGACAACAGAGCCGCCCAGCCTGTGTGGTATCACCTACTTCTGGACTATAATGTGGGAGAAAAGGAAACTTTGGTTTTATTTAAGCCACTCTATTTTGGGGGGGGGGGTCCTTTGTTTCAGCAGCTTTACACATAGGCTTTTGCACACTGTCAGGTTCAATACAAGAAAAGAGAAAGTAAGTATTCTAAACAGGGAGAGATTTAACACAGGGGACTAGGCACTTAGGAAAGCATTAGAAGGGTTGAAGAAGCAGGTTCTAGGTTGTCCCAAAGTTGTCCAGGAATGGCTGCAAAACTTGACATAACTTGGCCCTCCTACCTGTGAGGCCAGCCCTGGAACTCTGCCCGGATCAAGAACTTGCTGCTGCCCCCCCAGTCTCTGAACACTGAGGTGGCTATGTATGGACCCTGTAGCATGGTGCCAAAGAGCCATCATTTCCTTCCCCACAGAAATCGTCAAAAATGGGAAGGGGGTGTCTGCCTCACTTCTGCCTTCTATATCTCCATGTCTCACTTGCGTGTCATCACCTTTTGGGACCTAGTTTACTCCCAGAACCCTAGCTGCAAGGAAATCTGGGAAATGTAGTTTTTGTCTTTGCAAACTCTGATGAGAATGAATGAAAATCGAGTGAACAAATCCACAGGCCTGGCACTTAGGTATCTCACCTATAAAATGGAGATGGTATGTTACGTACCTCAAAGGTTTATTAGGAGAATTAGATGAGATTTTATGTGATTTCTAGTGAATGCTCCTAAAAGTCAGAATACTCCATGGTTTGACAATAGGGTGGGGAATAAGGCTGGAGCAGAGAGTAGGGGACCGATCATTTTTAGATCATCTTCATGATCCAACGTTCTATTTTAGAGTAGTGAGAATCTATCGAAGGGCTTTAAGTTGGGAGAGGCATTATCAGACTCCTAGTTCAGGAAGCTCTCTCTGGTGGAACAGACAATGCCTTAGAGGAGGTAAGACGAAGGACAGTTAGTGGGCAGTTGCAATAAAGTGGGTGAGTGATGGTGGCAGCTCCGGCCACTTGAGTGGTGCCAGTGGTGAGGGGGATGAGCAGCTTGGAAGGTGTCCTCAGTGGGAATTGGTGATTACAACCTCAGAATCCTGCCAGGGGAATTTTAGGGTAATAGAAGAAACTTATGTTTCTCAGTTAATATATGCAAAACAAGTATAGGTGCTGTTGTATCCTTATTACCTGGTATGAATTAAAAGCCTGATTCTGAGGGTGCTTGGGTGGCTCAGTCGTTAAGCGTCTGCCTTCGGCCCAGGGCGTGATCCCAGGGTCCTGGGATCAAGCCCTGCATCGGGCTCCCTGCTCCACTGGGAGCCTGCTTCTTCCTCTCCCACTCCCCTTGCTTGTGTTCCCTCTCTCGCTGGCTGTCTCTCCCTCTGTCAAATAAATAAAATAAAATCTTAAACAAAAACAAAAACAACCCTGACTCTGATTCATATAATTAAATAAGAGGGAAGGAAGATGTTATCATCTTCTTTGGTTTATAACCATGAAGGAAGCAAGTATCATATAAGATTTTCTATGAATTGGGTCCAAAGTTATCCAACAGTTATCTCATGGCTGAGTGTGAAGATGTTCAAAGCGTAATTATGCCACAGTATTACGTATCAGTGACCAAAATGCTAGTCAGTTGCTTTACGTTATGTGACCAGACATTGGAATAATTTAGACATTTTACTCAGGCTATCCTAATGAGATAGCACCGAGGCCTCTCACACACGGAGGCCTTGGATGGAGACACAGAGAATGGCCTCGCTGTACATGCTGAGGATATCTTGCTAGACTGCCATTTCATTAATCTGTTTGGATCTTCAGTCAAAACTAACGAAACTATGATCCATTCTCATGATTTGTTTAAAAAGGAGTAGATTATAAAGTGTGGTATGCCCTGTTTTAAAATCAGTGGTGTCTGACGCAGTTATAGGACATTGCAAAACTGAAGGGATAGACGTCAGGTCAAATGAAAAGAAGCCGTTCCGTTGTCTAGCGAAGAGTTCTCGTCAGCTCTGTTCTCACATCACTGGTGGCAAATGCCAGTGTTGCCGGTATCATTCCAGGTAAAAGGTCAGTCACATTCCAACTTTCTTACTCTGGAGTGTTTCCTGTTGCAGTCTAAAAATACAGGGGGAGAAAGTAGGCTCGGTTCACGGGGTAGGAGCAATCCATTTCATTCTGAGGAGAGGGCACACTTTCTTCATTCACTAACTGTGGACTACTCAAAGAAACTAAGTCATTTAAACAACCTCTAAACTGTTTGATTCAATTAAAAAAGTAGCCACTGACTTTGGTGCCTCGTAAGATGTTCCTGCTTCTTTTCTTCCACTGGGATCATCTGAGTTGGTTTCCATCCTCCTGATCCTTCTTGAATCCAGTGAAGAAAGTATAATTCAGAATAACTCTAGCTTTCTGAATTGGTGTCTTTGAACTGTTGCAATTTTTAGAAGTTTAATTTCTAAAGATGCCATACATATGTGAGGTTGGTCAATAATTTTACCAATTTTGATTTATTTATTGAATACTTAATGAATGCCTGTTATGTGTTGGGCTCTCTTGAGCAGTCGGAGTTTTTCAAGTATATACTCTACCCAGGACAAGTTTTCCGGAGCCTTCACAGTCCTCACGTCACACATGTGGAAACTGACTGCTGCCCAGCTAGAAAAAATGAGTTGCCACATGGTGACAGATAGGGTCACTTGACTGGTGTTCCATGGATGAGCCAGATGAACTGTTTACCAACGTACCATCTTTTCTTTTCTTTTTTTTTTTTTCCTTCCCCCTTTGGTCATTTTCATGTCATGCTTACATGACTTAGAATAATGTAAAGTAGCTACAAGATCTAAAATATTATTTTAAATAGGTATTCTTAAGAAACATGGTAATCTTATGTTTTACAGTCTCTACAAAAGGTGCAGGTTTATTTTTTATGTACTTTTTAAGATTTTGTTTTTTAAGTAATCTCTACACCCAACATGGGGCTCAAATGTAACAACCCCAAGATCAAGAGTCGTATGCTCTACTGACTGAGCCACTGAGGCACCCCTATTTCCAGCTTTAAAATCACGCAAAGAAGATAAAAGAGGAAGACAAGTAGGAAAATTCAGGAGTCTGTGTCAGAGTTGCTTAAACAAAATGCCAAAAAGCAGGCAACTTTTTTTTCCCTTTAGTCTTGACATTTACAACAAATACCTTGAATTTTGGCTTTCTAATTCAATGAATTTTTTTCCACATTTATATTTTATTTTTCTTTTCAATTGTAAAGGAATACATCTCTCTTTTTTTTTTTTTTAAAGATTTTATTTATTTATTCAACAGAGATAGAGACAGCCAGCGAGAGAGGGAACACAAGCAGGGGGAGCGGGAGAGGAAGAAGCAGGCCCATGGCAGAGGAGCCTGATGTGGGGCTCGATCTGACAATGCCGGGATCACGCCCTGAGCCGAAGGCAGACGCTCAACCGCTGTGCCACCCAGGCGCCCCGGAATACATATCTCTTGTCATAATCTAAAAACTCATCAATTCTATAGAATAGGAAACAGCAGATCATGCTCCCACTCCTCATACGCACCTCTTTCCACCAGTTCCACCTGGGAAGTGATTGCTGTTCATAGTTTGGTATCTTTCTCTGAATTTAAAAGTAATTCTGTTAGGCTGGTGATGAGTGGTAGGGAGGGCACGTATTGCATGGTGCACTGGGTGTTATACGCAACTAATGAGTCATCGAACTTTACATCAAAAACCAGGGATGTACTGTATGGTGACTAACATAATATAATAAAAAATATTTTAAAAAATTCTATTTCTAAAATACTATTGCATTCTGAGAAGAGAATCCTATATATTCCTATCCTGTGTTAGTGAGAAAGACCATGCAGATGGATGAAGGAACAGAAAGTAAAAGTAAACTATCATCGGATTAAATGAAATCTCAGAACACTGTTTCTGAGATTAGCTTTAGAGTTTTCTCTTAGTCTGTTATGGACTGAATTGTGCCCCTCCCCCACCCACACACCCAATTCGTATGCTGAAACCCCAACTCCCAAGGTGAGACTTTATTTGGAGAAGGGACTATAAGGAGGTAATTAGCTGAAATGAGGTCATACAGGCCCTGAGAGGATAGGATTAGGGTCCTCATGAGGAGAGACACCGGAGTGCCCTGCCTTTCCCTGCACAAGCACAAAGGATAGATCACATGCAGCTGCTGGTGAGGCAGGCAGAGAGGTCTCACCAGAAACTGACCACGCGGGCACCCTGATCTTGGTGTATCATTGAAGCCCCCAGTCTATGGTATTTCATGGTAGCCGGAGCTGACTAATGCATAGCTCAGTGTTGGTTCTCCCTAATGGCAGAGCAGGAGGGTGGAGCCTCCATCAGCCGTTAGCATAGGAAAGTGATACGCAGGAGCTGGGTACAGCCCTGAGAGAAGGAGACCAGACAGTGTGTGAAAGGAGGAAGGAGAGGACTGGTCCCAAAGGAGGTGCACCAAGATTGAGAAACAGATGCTGTTAGGACAGAGGCACCTGAAGATTTCCACCAAAGAGACCTCCCCCTTTCTGAAGGGCTGTTGCCAAGATGATCAGAATTCTCTTCCTTCTTGACTTATCATGGCAAAGGTAGTGCATTATTCCAGAACAAAATGGCCCCAGTCATCTCTAATAATATCTTGAAGTTAAGAACATAAAATATCTGTACCCAAGCCCTCTGCTTGCTCAATCTCCAGAGTCTTGTTCTTCACGGGGAAATGGACTTGGACGTTTTCCATGTCAACCACTTTCTGTGGAGAGCCCCACCCCAGCAACGATGCAGTGGGTGGAACAGGGTGAGGGGCACGTACACAGCATGACTGGAACACGTTACCAGAAGAAAGGGACCGCCTTATATTTTAAGTTAGTCTTATGAGATCTTCCCGTTAAAAGAAAATAAAAAAATATTTCTACAATTAAAATTATGTTTCTCAGTTTAAAAAGTGATATGAAACAATAATGACAACACATAATGATATCTTGTTCAGGCACGAGGGAACTCCAATTAATTTCCAGGAGAAATAAGTTTGTTTTTATGCTCTTTCTTAAGATGAAAAATTATCATCTGAATGGAGCTTTTAAGTTAATTAGCATACTTTTGATATTCGCTTTATTAAAAAATCTTTTGTTTTATTCACTTGTCATATGTAAGCTCATCTTTTGTTTTTTATTAATTTGCAAAATGGTTTTGTATTTTTAACTTATTAAAAAGCTGAGTTTTAGCTGTTCTAGAATTTCAATATTTTCCAATGTGTTTATTTCCATTTTTGTTAATGTTATTTCACTTTTATTTTCCCTTGGTTGATTCTTTTGTTATTTTCCTTACATGAAATTTAATGGATGTTTAATTTAATTCTTGTCTCACTTTTATTCCTAATAACAAAGAAACTATATTTTTGAAAAAAAAACCTAACAGAAATAAAATGTCTCATTAAGATAATGTTTTAACTCTTCTAAGTGCCTTCATGTCTATCTTCTCATTTGATCCTCAGATCAACCCCTGAAGTTGGAGTTTATAATTATTATTTATCTCCACATGTCAGATGGAGACACCAAGAGGCCAATAAGTTAATTAAATGACTTATTTATGGTAGAATAGCTAATTCGTGACAAAATAAATCTCAAATTTCAAAATTAAAGTACTGTAATAATAATGGAGAAAGTCTACTCTGGGAAGGCTAGCCAAAATTATAATGGATATGTTTTTTGATCTAAAGGTATTCTCATCCAGTTGTAAGTCTTCACCATCCGCATGCTAACAATTCCCACATTTCTATTTCTGCCCTGACCTCTACCTTGAGATCCAGGCTTGTAAGTCCAAGTGCTTATTGAAGCTCCTCTTGGGTGCCTCATAGGCATCACGATAGGAACAGTACCAAACTGTGAGTCCCAGCGCCATCCCCAACATGTTCTTTCTGCAGAGTTACCCTTGACAGTAAATGGCAACTTGGTTCTTCCAATTGCTTAAGATACTGGTCTTGGTGTTATTATTGCCTCCCCTCTTTCTCGAACACCCTACATCACATTTATCAGCCAATTTTGTTGGTTTTACCTTCAAGACATGTCCAGAATATGGCCAGTTCTGTTTTACATTGGGATCCTGGGAAGCTGATGCAGAAGAACACTAGTTTGTAGGAAGTTGTTAGGGAGTGCTTTTGGGGTTGCCCATCTGTGAATGGGAGGAGTGTGAGCAGGACTGGACAAGGGACAAGTTGTGCTACAACTCAGGGAAGGTCTCAGTCAATTCCACAAGGAGGTCTGAGACTGGGATGACTTTCAGAGACGCCCTCATTGGGGAGAATGGTTCTCCCTTCTACTGTTGTTAGACCAATCAGTGGATACAGACTGATCACAGGAAGCGGGTATAAATAATCCTGGGTGAGGCAGCTCTCTTCCAGCTAAGGACACTCAGAGGAATGATTATTATGGAGGAGGTAATCAGAGTGATGTGATAGTTTGGGATTGGGAAGCCACTTTAGAATGAATGGTTAAGAGATGCTCTTTTAAATGTGCTGACATTGACTTGAGACCTAGATAACTGAAAGATGGGCCAGATCCAACCTCTCCAAGAGGCTGGCAAAAGAGAGTAAGGTGAGAGTGAGCTTGGTGGGTAGAGGGGTCAGACTGAAAACCAGAGTGGCTGGAAGGTACTGAGGGCAGGGAAGGTGATAGGAGATGGAGTTGGAGATACAGATGTGGGCTCGGTTGTGAAGGGAATTGGATTTTATCCTAAGTGTGAAGGAAAGCTGTGGAAACTTTGAGGCACAGAATGTCTCTCCGGCTGCTATTGGAGAATGGCTTTGAGGAGGGTAGAAAAGAAAGCAGAGAGGGGCGCCTGGGTGGCTCAGTCGTTAAGCGTCTGCCTTCGGCTCAGGTCATGATCCCAGGGTTCTGGGATTGAGCCCCACATCAGGCTCCTCTGCTGGGAGGCTGCTTCTTCCTCTCCCACTCCCCCTGCTTGTGTTCCCTCTCTCGCTGGTTGTCTCTCTCTGTGTCAAATAAATAAATAAAATCTTTAAAAAAAAAAAAGAAAGCAGAGAAACTCGTATTGGCAGCTGTTGCAGTGGTCCAGGAGAGAGATGATTTTTGGCTCAGACTAGAGTGGTGGCCAGGAAACTGGGAAGAGGTAGAAAGATGTAAGATATATTTTGTGTTGGAGCTAATGGTGGAGTGGGTGTGGGATTGAGAGAAAGCAAGCAACCATTGGGTTGGGTTCGAGCAGCAGGATGAAGGGTGATCTTATGGAAGGGTTAGAGACTGTGCATGTAAATGTATGTTAATAGTATATTATAGATAGCATTTATTTTAATAAAAAATAAGAATTTTATATTTGTTGTAGTTCCAGATATTGACGTCTCTTATGGAACTTAAAAATTAACTAGTGGTCATTCGTTTATGTTAGATACATTTCTCCAGCTATGGAGGCCAACGAAAATAGAATCTAGCTAGCTGTTTATGTTTAGATCTCACAGATAGTAACTGCTTGACTTCCCTGCTTCACCTCAGACCAAGTTCACACTTCTCCATTAACTGAACTACTCTATGGAAAATTTGTCTAAACAGTGTGGATTAGCCATATTAAACATTTCATGCATATTTACATTCTAAGATTTGCACTTCTTACTACGTTCCGTCCCTCTTAAGGGAGCGGGGAGTGAATACAAACACCCATTTACATTAGGTTCTGAGAATTATGTGGCTCACTGTACACCTGGAAAAAAAATGAACTCTGTTCACTATTTAATATGAAGAATCTCAAGAATAGGAGCAGGGGTTGACATAAGCCACTGGAGGCACCTCAGAAAGAGCTGGGGAAGAGTCCCCTCTCTTCCTGTGGCCTTTCTTCTGGTTTTTCTCGTTCCATCCTCGCGCATGGTCACTGTGGCTCATGGATATGGGAAAGTTGTAATCTGGAAGTGTGGTTCTGATGGACTCTGGATTATGTCCCAATCTTGCCTTCGTAGTGCCATGGTGATTTACGTTTATTGCAATGCTGTATTGGTAGGTTTGCCTGAGAGCCCTGAAGACCAAAGTCTTTTCTGTGAGAGCTATCCAGCATGCCTGACCTCATTGCACGTGTCCTCAAAAACAGGTCAATGTTTGGGCTCCATATCGAATTTTTTTAGGGATTTGAGGGAGTGTCATGAGCCATACATGATCTTTGGCTCTTTCTCTGAATTCTTAATTAAATTTATAATAGACATTAACAGCACCAGGAGAGTGACCTGCCTAGGATGGCTATTAAACACGGGTTTGTGTTTGCCAAGGTAGGCGGCACAGTCCATTTCCCGGATGGTTTTGGCGCAGTCCTCCCTGGCACTTCAGAGATGGGCAGTGCCATGTCATGTCATACACCAGGGTGGTTTGGGAAAAACACAGAGAGGGACCGCCAGTGTGTTGTATGGAACATGGGGCGGCAAATCCTATCTCAACTTCTTATCCATAGAGATTTGCCAAAGGAAGTGTTTCGGTCCCAAGCAAACTAATTGAATTTCAGTCTCATGAAGATTTCCGTCCATCAGTAAAATATTTATTAATTTCTTGCCAAATGTAAACATTTAACAAAGTATAGTAAAATGAAACTGAATGTTAAAAACTTTTATGAGATTTCCCATGGTATTTAGATTTGGGTATGATCTTTTGAAGGACTCTATTTAACTATTTTGAAGAGAGCCGTTATTTTTTTATTTTATTTTTTTAAATGTAAGTTTGTTTCGTTTTTTTTTGTTTTTTAAAGATTTTATTTATTTATTTGACAGGGAGAGAGACAGCCAGTGAGAGAGGGAACACAAGCAGGGGGAGTGGGAGAGGAAGAAGCAGGCTTCCAGCAGAGGAGCCCAATGTGGGGCTCGATCCCAGAATGCCGGGATCACGCCCCGAGCCGAAGGCAGACGCTTAATGACTGAGCCACCTAGGTGCCCCTTTTTCTTATTTTTGTATACACAGTGTCCATTTCTAGAGTCTCTTTTGCCTGTGAGTTGAGAGAGATGGGGCTCATGGGAGACTGTGGGTTCTCTCTTCCTGGCTCCTTCGCAGCCTTCATTCAGCTCTGGCATTCTTACGCTCACCTATTCAGGAAAGACAATGACCCACAAAGAGTCACAAAGCAGCAAGGGAAAAGACTGAAATTTTCCCCTTTTGAAAGCCGGTTAGTCAGTCAACAAACAATACCAAGTGCCTACCGAGCACCGAGGTCGGCCCTGGAGACAGAGGCAGAAACAATTGTGATCGCGCAGGAGCGCTTGCGCTTTAGATGAGGTTATTTGGATGGTGGCAAGGGAGACCGAGTGAGAGAAGACAGAGAATTTGCACATAATTGATACTTTCAATTAGATTAAGAAAGACACATTTGAGATTTGAGATTCAGCATCCCAGTCCATAAAAAGGGTGCCGCAGGACTCTGCCCGCTTTAAGATCACTGATACAGTGTTCATTTAGGGTCCTGTGGAAGGAAGGTGACTGCTGTGGGCAGAAAGGGACAAACAGTGGGAGGGGAAGCCACACAAAAAAGGAAAATAGAAGAAAATGTCCCTAAAGCATTATATGATTGCGGTTTTGCATTTTTATGAGATTATATATACACAGGGAAGGTATGTTTAAAAAAAGATTAATGATTGTTAGAGCAGGAAATGACTTCAGAGATTATTGGATTTAGAGATTCTCTAACTTTGGTGTGTATCAGAAGAATCTCTTGAGGGAGTTCATAAAAAAAAAAATTACAGATGCAGAGACCCTACTCCAATGGCCAAGATGCTCTCCAGGCAATTCCAAAATACACTGTGGCTTGAGGAGTACTTAATTTGTCCGGTTTTCTTCTTTTACAGAGGAGGCTGACTTCCTGAGGGGTTAACGTGCTTGCCCAAGGTCATATCCATTCCCTCTCCAGTTTAATCTTTATTGGCTATACGCCCGGCAAGAAAAAAATGCATCCACTCTGGGAAGTATCCAGAGATCCTTTTTTCTTCTTTATGTTAGAAAAGATTAGAAATGTGTAAGCAAATTGAGAAAAAATTACTACGTATGTATTTGTGAGTAGAGTCGAATAGATATCTTTTATGCTATAAAGTTTTGTGATAGGTAAAACTAGGTTTTCACTTTCTCATTTTTGCCTACAATTTAAAAAGATATTTAGTTGCTAAGCCATTCCTCCCAGAGAGAATACGGTGCTAGGCACAGTAAACTGGATTTCACCACAACCCTAACATAGGTGGACGAGGTTGATTTTTTTTTTTTTCAGATGAGGAAACAGAAGACGTGTCCTACCTCAGTAGCACAGTAAGATAAGTTATTAGAATTATAATGGAACTGGAAAATTCCTGACACTCACATGTGTGCTGGGTGCTGGGTTCATAGCCTCATTGTTCACAAGACCTAGAGTCCAAGGTACTGTAAAATAACTTTGGGTTTAGGTTCAATTTACCTGTATTCCGCCCTTGCCTTTCTGGCAATGATTAACACTAGTGTTTAATGCATGGTCTGAAGTATGTTCTTTAAAGTCTCCAAATAGAAGTTGAAGTTGTGGTGGTTTTTTGTGTTGTTTTTTTTTTTTTTTGGTTTTGTTTTTGTTTTTTGTTTTTTGTTATGAGCCAGCTCTCCAGATGTTTGTAGCACTGGAAATTGCTTCTCCGGTGGTGGAGATACAGAGCCCAGCTGCCAAGGGAAACAGCCACTTCCTAATGTAACTGCTCAGAAATGCTGGAGGAGAAAATGTAAGAAAAGAAATTGCTTCCCTGTTTTATAAAAAGTCAATTGCGTTTTACAACAGTGTACCCGTACTCTGAATCATTTATCAACTTGAGTAACTGTGGTTGAATTTCACTGTTAGGTTTGCTTGGGAATCACATTAATCTTTCTCTTCGACATAATGTGCCAGATTTCTTTGATGACAAGCAGTCCACAAAGGGGCCTAAGTACAGTCTTGGGGGGGGAGGTTTTAATCAGACTCAAACTTAACTCAGAGGCCATCTTGGCTTTTCCTGGAGTTGAGCCAGAAGAAATGCTCCTTCAGATCGAATCAGGACAATTTGGTGATTGTTTTCCTCTGATGGTTTTAATTTTTGTGATTATAACAATCTAAATTATTAAAAAATTAACCTTCAATTAGGATTGGAACTAAGCCAGAGTCACGTAACGGTGGCTAACAAGGAAGCTTCCTTGGCTCATCCAGCAGCTACTTGAGTTGTTCTATTCTGCTCACCAGTGAGGCTACTGACCACTGCACATATGTGTTTTCTGGGC
Organism: Ursus maritimus; assembly: GCF_017311325.1. Lineage (NCBI taxonomy): Eukaryota > Metazoa > Chordata > Mammalia > Carnivora > Ursidae > Ursus > Ursus maritimus. Next base: position 37,330,740 of record NW_024425119.1, read on the forward strand.
CCACAAGAATGTTAAGCTGTAATGTTCAGGCAGAATTCCGATGTAGAGAAGAACTTCAGGCTTCCTGATTTCAGGCTCTATTCTTTCAGAGATAATGTCAGCCGATCCTGGTCAGACTTCCTATACTTTTATGGAGTGTTAAGCGAGCTTTATGTTTATGTAAGTTATTGGCATCCTTGCTAGTTTGCTGGGCATTGGTTAGCATGTATTAAAGATACAAAATACCCACATCAAGTATGTTGAATAGAAAATCTTCTTCCTTCTCTGATTTTCCAGCCATCTAATTCCCAATCATTGTTCCCAGCTTCTCATATATTTCTAGAGGTCCGTTAGATATTTATAAATGTGTACATACATTTGTACATATATTTTTTTATACAGATGATAAGTATATGTGTATCTGTGTTTTCTTTTCCTACAGATAGTAGCATACTGTGTATACAGTCTTCTGAACCATATCATTTTCCCCTTAACTATATCTTGGAGATCTACCCATCTCAATACATGACAACTCAATCAGTTCAGATTGATTATCTCAATCTTCCATGGAAGGGCATTTAGGTTGTTTCCAATTTTTTGTTGTTACATAAAAAAGTGAATTTTCACCTGTGGGAATATATTTATGGGTAAATATCCATGAGTCATCTGCTGGTTTGAACAACACATGTACTTTCAATTTTAGTGATTACTGTCAAATTGCCTTCCAAGAGGTTATGATCATTTATATCCCCACCAGCAATGCAGCGATGTACCTGTTTCTATAAATTATTGCCAACATGGTATTCTCAAATATTTTGATCTTCGCCAATCTGATTGTTGGATGCTGCTCTCTCATTGTAGCTTAAGTTTACATCTCTTTTATTTTGAGTGGTATAGTGCACTTTAAAAATGTTTCTTCCAGTTGATTTGCAAGAGCTCTTTATTCATGGACAAAATTAGTTCTTGGTCTGTGAAACAAAGTAAAATTTCTTTTGATCTTGCTCATGGTATTCTGAGATATACAGAAATTTAAACATTTTTATGTAGTTGAATCCATCAATCATTGCTTTTGTGGCTTCTTAGTTTTATGGCAAAATTTAAAAAGGCCTTCTTCACCTTGAGGTTATTAAAATATTCTCCAACCTTTTTCCTCCTCATTCTTTTATGGTTTCCTTTTTCATCTAAATCTTGATTTATCTGGAATTTTTTGTGGGTGTGTGGTGTGAGGTTGGGATCTAACTTTCCCTCCAAGAGAGTTGTGGGGGCCTTTTGCATACTTACTGAGTTTTATGTTCTGGGCATCCCTGAACTATGCAGGGTGTGGCTGCACAAGGTAGTGTGTCATCCCATTGCCAGTGTGTTTGCAGTCAAGACATGGGAGGGCTCTGGAGGGAATGTTAAGAGTCTTATGGGAAGAGGAGAATATTGACTCACTGGAAAAGAGGCAGCTGGAGTGAGAGGCTATGAGGGTGGTGGTATAAGTGGAGAAGACAAACGTTTCAGATAAAGAGAAACAACAAAGGCTGTTTTTGCCATTGGGAATGGAAATCCTTTCAATATTTTGTATTCCTATTATATCCCTACAGTGTGATAGAGGAAATTTTAAAAGTTTGATTTAAGACAACTGAACAGGTTTTTGAAGGTGTAAAGTAATAGAAAAAAAAATATATATTGGTCTCTGCCCCCATTCCTGGTACAGAGCTCCTAAAACCTTTGTAATTTCCTAAGTGGTAAGTGTACTGGGAGCATCTCTTGTTCTAATATTTAGTCTTTAACCTGTTCCTGACACAGGATTCCTAAAGCCCTTGTAAATCCCTAAGTGATAAGAATACGGTGAGCATCTTTTTTCCCATGAGGGGACTCTGGGTGGGTCCTGGATGGCTCTTGGATGGGAGCCAGTTACCAGAAAGACCAAACCATGATGAGAGCTTGGGATTTTAAGAGAGGGGAGGGGAGCTGGAAGTAGAATGAATAGTTGATCATGCATCCTTAGGAGGCCTCCATAAAACCTAGATGTATGGGGTTCAGATAGCTTCTAGGGTGGTGAACAGGTGGAGGTGCAGGGAGAACAGTGCGCCCACACACCTTGCCTTAGCGTCTCTTCCATCTAGATGTTCATCTGTGTCCTTTAGCATATCCTTTTGTAATAAACCAGTAAATGTAAGTAAACTGTTTTCCTGAGTTCCATGAGCCACTCTAGTGAATTAATTGAACCCAAGGCGGGGGTTGTGGGAACCTCAGCTTTAGGGCCAATAGGTCAGAAGCATAGGTGACAGCCTGGACTCGCGACTGGTATCTGAAGTGGGGGACAGTCTGGTGGGACTAAGTCCTGACCCTGTGGGATCTGATGCTATCTCCAGGTAGATAGTGTCAGAATGGAATGAAATTGTAGGGCACCCAGCTGGTGCTGGAGAACAACGTGATGTGGATAAAACCTCCCACACATTGGGTGCCCAGAAGTAAAGTGTGCTGTGTGGGTAGTCAGGGAGATAGATGGGAAAGAAACACACAGTAGGGAAGAACTGGGTTGTTTCCTACTCAGGAGGTAGACTGAACTGAATTTTTAGAATATGAAGGGCTTATATTTCTCTAACTTCACATAAACTTTGTAATAGTAACATCATCCTATGTATGCGCCTATTAAGTGAGTGATTGGTAACTTTCAGTGAATGCACACGGTACTCTTAGTTGAGTACAAAAAGGGTACAACTTTAGTTTAGATTTGTATATACCTGAGGGGCTGATATGTCCCACGAAAATGACTACATTTATTATATTTTTCTTCTGCTCTTGGCTAGATATTTGTTTCTTTCAGCTTTTCATGTTCACGGGACGGATGAGGTCAGGTTCTTATTGCTGAAGGTCCGATGTGTTAAATTGCTCAATTAGATTAAGAGATTGTCCAGGCCTTTCCTGGAAGTTTGCTGACTGGTGTCACTAAAAGTTCACAGGCTCCAGCTTCCCCCGGGGTCCTCCATGCTGCCCTCCAGTCCTGCTTTCTGTTGGCAGCTGTGTCTCTCATTTTCACCTGATTGGAGTGTGCTTCTATCAACATTTTGTATTTCCACTCTTCAGGGTGCTGTAATGGGCAGAAGTTTTGGATTTCTGATTTAGAACAACTGCAAACAGAGTTTTGAGGGTTTGTGCACATCTGAATGTAGATAAAACCTTGGTTAAAAAAAATACCTTTTCCGCACCTTTTCTGCTCTCCATTCATAGCATGAGGCCTCTCCTTCTCCTTCCCTGAGAAGGAAGAGACCACTGGAGACGAGCTCCTGCAATGAGCGTCCTGCTTCTGGTTAGTCTCCGTCTGCGTTCCCTTTCCTCCATTCCTCCTTGTCAAACAGGACTGGCTTTCTGTCCATCTCTCACCTGGAATCCATCACCTCCCATCTGCTCAGGAACTCTGTTCCTTTCACCACCCCCTCTTTATATCGGCCTCTCTGTTCACATCCATATGGAATTGTGCTCAGAAGGTCCTATTTTGAAAGTAAATAAATAAGCAGAAACTCTGCTTTGACTGTACCTTACCTCCTCCCACTCACAGCTGAAGTTTCTGAAAGTTTTCTACAGTCACCTGCTATTTGCCCTTCAGCCTGCAGTGGTAGGTTCTGAAACTATTGCTTCACTGAAATGACTCTTGCCAAAATCTTTGACGACCTCCTTAATGCTGAATTTGGTGAAATTTCCTGTCTTACCCACTTAAGTTTGGGCCACTCTGTCATTGACCACTCCCTCCTTCCTGACCTCTCCTCTTCCTTCTCCAGGCTCTCCCTGGCTGCTCCGCTGTCTTTGAGACTCTTTCTCCTTTGCCCATTTCCCGGTGCCAGATTTTCCCTCGGTTCTTTCTGAGTTCCTCATCTCGTCCCATCTTAGGAGAGCCAGTCACATCCAGCACTTTGAGAACAATGCATCCATACTTAACGATCCTAGTGTCTAGAGTCTACCAGACTCAGATTTGACTCTTAATTCCAACCCTTTTAAGTTGTGTCATCTGGACGGACCACTTAACTCCCATAATCTTAGTGTTCTCTTCTTTAAAATAAGCATAATAATTCCTACCTCACAGGGGTATAGTTGGGAATAAATTAAATCTTATAAACTCTATAAAACATTTCATTAATTGGTTGATTCAACTAACATTTTGAACCTATACTATATTACAGGTGCTATGTATAAGCTTTTTTTTTTTTTAAATTGTGACATACAATAAGAAATACAATTTATAATGCCACCTAGGACTTACATACATATATACAAATTTTCCAAAGGAATTCTTACTCTATGTTTAATATGGTATGTTTTGTTATTTTCTATTTCACTAACACTTATACTGGTTATAATCTACTGAACATCTCAATTCATGATTGAAATATGGCCTGGGTTTGAAAAATATTCTAGGTTCTACATGAAACTTTTTTTCCAGAGCTGAGCTGTCCATCAGAATTTTCCACAGTGATGGAAATGTTCTAGACCTTTGCTGTCTAATATGTTAGCCACTAGCTACATGTGGTTCTTAACCCCGTGAAATATGTCTAGTGTGACCAAGGAGTTGAATTTTAAAATCTTGTATAATTAAAAAGTTGTAAGTTTACAAATCCACATATAGGTAGTGGCTATGGTATAGGACAACACAGTTCTGGAGTGTGGGTGACAAGAAAAAAACAAATGAATAAAAGAACAAGGTAATTTCTCGTAGTGATAAGGGCAGTGAAGACGCTACAGAGCATAGGGTGGTTCACGGTGACTTTGCTGAAGTCAGAGTTGTCCCGACTTGAGCCATTATCCTGGACTTACAAAGCTGGCTTCCATTTGTGGGGCCTAAAAAAAAAAGCTTAAGACTAAGTTATTTTCTTCAGTTTGTTTGGATATATCTCAAAAAGATCTGAAAGTAAGCTTTCTAGGGGTGCTGACTGAATGCTCCAGCCGTGGGCTCCTGTGTCTTGGAGAGGCACTGATTGGTGGTATCCATGGAAAGAGAGAGGAGCCCGGAGCTGGGGTCTGAAGTGTGGACCTGCTCTGGCCAAGGGCATCTGCATTCTCTTTGTGATCATTAATCCATCTGGGGAGTGGCCTTGTTTTTCATATTTCAGGAACTACCACAGTGCGTTGTCATCCTGGGGTTTACATTAACACCGCAGCTTGGTGGAAATTCGGATAGACTATTGTTTCAGGGCTATTTGGGGATTTGTAGCCCAGTGAGTTGATGTGACTTGGGAGATTTTCATTATGCCGTTTTGGCCTATGTCTGTCATCTTTATGGTGGGTTAAGTAGAGTGTCTTCCTCTTATAAAACTCCAGGCACTCATCAGATTTCATCTTGCTTATTCTTTGCTGTTTCCGTCTTCAGCAACAGAGTGGCAATTGTTGGCTCTGTTATAGTGAGAAGGACAATGGGGGCCAGAGAGGTTAATTGGCTTACCTCAGTGAAACATCCAGGTTAGAGTAGCTCTACAGCATGGAATTACGTTTCCGAGTCAGAGTGTTCCATTTTACTGGAACTGCATGCTTTATATTTAAGGATCCACATATTTCCACACACATTGAGATTCATTCATTCCACAATTATTTATGGAGTTCCTACTAAGTGCCATGCACTGGGGATATAGTGGGGAATGAGGCACGTTGCCAAGAAACTGACATTCTAGTTGAAAGAGGGAGAACAGACCAAAGATGTAAACATATGCGTGAAATTTTCATTTAAAAGTTTCTGGAAACGTTGACTCTTTTTAACTCTGTCTTTACACCCTGCCCTCCTTCATTAACATGCCTCATATCTGTTGCTTCACTTTATCCATTTAAACTCTTATCTACTTGATCTCCATGCCTGTGTCGCTGTATGGATTCAAGCCAATCCAGCCATTCCCATAGCTTCCTTTTAATTCCCTGGTTCTGGCCAGTCTCTACCCTCTCCAGTTTACATTCATCCAGCTTCTCGGTTTAGTTCTTATCCTAAACCCAGGTTCCGTCATCACTGTTCTCCTCAAAAATCATTCTGTGGCCCCCATTGCCCCCAGGATCGAGTTCATTCTCTTTAGTGTGGCAATCAGTTTAGCAGTATCGGGCTGCTCACTTCTGCTCAGCAGATTGCTTGTTATTGTAGCCCTGGGCTTATTTGTTTTTGCAGCTGATAACTCTTACCCCATAGAACCAGTCATGTGAAGAAGGTTAGGAACACGCAGTCGAGCCGATTCCTGATGGAACTGTTTAGAAGTCCAGCATGAGCCGTGCTAACCATTAATGGGTGTGAGACGCTGCATTCAAGGGCCAATGAGATGTTTCCATAGCCTCCTGGTAGAGCTCGTTGACCCAAAGCTCTGGGAAGTCACTCAGCTGGATACATTTTTGTTGGATTCAGTTGCATGAAAGGGACAGAAGGAGAGGCCTGAGCTCTAAGGCACATAAAGTCCAAACTAGCCCCAGACTACCTTAACCTCTTAATAGCATGCCAGAGGGAAAAGGCAGTCCCTACTTATGGGTAGGCATCATTTCATTAAAAAGTAAATGGAAATTGCTGGACAGAAGGAAACACTCATTTGGTGTGATATTTATCCTAACCCTATATTCAGTGTTGTTTACAGGCAACAGCTCCCTGTGGGGTGAAACACTGAATAACCAGAAGGCTAAGAAATGGAGGAACTGTATGGTTAGTTTTGGGGTTGAATCTGTACCCTGTAATTCAGTGATTCAGATCTAGTGGTCAGGACCCAGCCAACATTCTGTCTTTAAGCATTTGTTGTCACGAGGCAAATATATTCTGAAGTATTTTCTGAACCAGGCCTACTAAGGATTCCTCAAATATATGATAGTTTTTCCAGAGTGGCTTTCTTAAAATTTTTTTTTTTTAAGTTATCTCTATGTCCACTGTGGGGCTTGAACCTGGACCCAGAGATCAAGAGTCATATGCTCTACCGGCAGAGCCAGCGGGTGTCCCTCCAGAGGTTTTCTGGTCTGCTAGATAATAGAAAGAAGATTTAATAAAGAATTATTTTGTTCTATCATTTCTCATTGAAGAAAATAAAGTTTTTGAAGTTGTCACCAGTGATGCCAAAGGAGGTAAATGAAATTCATTTCTGCCAATTTTAAGAATAATGCTAGAAATTGTTCTCTGTCTTATTTTGCAAAATAAGGAGTAGTTTTTAAAGATACGGTAGAATAGCTTCATGTTTTCCATATTCAATTTTAAGGTAGACTGTAATTTTCAATGTCTCTGCTACAAGTGAATTATGATTTTCTACAATATTTTAAGCAAAATTTATGTTTAGCTGACAACCTTGCATTGTACAAACAATGCTATTATGACAATAACAGAAATCAAGCAAGCAAAAAGGAGAGGAAAAAAATATCTGTAATCTCGCCATTCTAAAAACCAGCTGTTTTAATGTTTCCTTCCAGTTACTCTCAATATGTTATCTCATTTTCATATAGTTACAATCTTAGCATAGACAGGACTTTCCAATCAGTTTTTGCTTCTAATGTTACATAAGCCTTTTTTCCCAGCCACTTTGCATTTTGAAACTCTAATGTGCTTTCATAATAGAATTGCAAGGCAATAATGGATTTCTCCAAAAAGGTTCACTAAGTTCTGGAATCGAAGGGTTTTCACTGCTATTTTCCACATTACCATATTGTGGTTAATTGTACTTTTACTGTTTCAACTAAGACAACAGCCTGGTAGGAGCCAAACGGAGCTCCTTGGATAAACAACTCTAGGAGACCGAGGGACATATCACAATCCGTGAATGCTATGAAGACTTTGATTCTCCTCTCTTGTTCTATAAAGAGCACAGTGCTCTTAGAATTTACCCTCAAGGCAGTGAAACTACTGCTTAGTTTCATGGAAGGGAATGCACCTAGGGCCTCGTGGTTTGCCACCTTTCCTAGGGATTTAATAAAAGAAAGGCCATTGATAATAGTATACATTCTAGTGACACTACGGAATCTGTTGTTCATTCCCTCGTTCCGAAGCCCCCCAGCTGTTCTGCCAGGGGAGAGAACAATTTCTTAGTAGAAGCAAAGGGAGGCATTCAAGGGTTTGCATGTTGCAGGAAAGGCAATCTATTGGGAGTTACAGGGGTCTTTCATCTGCTTTTCTCATATTTGTCCAGGGTTGTGTAGGAGTTTCCCAGGGAGTTAGTATTCGTCCATTAGCAGATACCAAGAGAATTATTCAGAAACTATTCCCTAGAACAACGTGTGAGCCAACCTAGTGGTCCTCCTTTGAAGAGACCTGGAGGAAAGGTGACATGCTGGGAGGGGAGGATGCAGAACCATGTGGCCTGCCTTGTGAGCCCTAACCTCACACTTCATGGTCAGAAGACAGGAGAATGTCACATCCGGGGGGACATCTGTGTGTGTATCTACAACACAGAAAATTAAGATGGACTAAAGGGAGTGAGGAGGTTGGCTCTCTCTCAGTGGTTCTCATTTGGCGTGTGATATGACCTTCAAGAGCTTCTGTTCTGTACTTGCCACTGACAAGCCCAATGTGTTCTGGGACTAAATGTGCTAATATTCATAAACCTTGTTAATTATTACAAGATTATCGTCATTGTCGTCATCATCTTCATCAGCCTCAAGCATGGATGATCAAATGTCCTGCGTCAATGGGGCTGCAAAAATATGAATTTTATCCCAAACTCATCTGATATCTAAAAAAATACATATTGCTAATAATAATTTGCTGATATTCATAGAAGGATGACACACTGCTAATCTGGCCCCTGGCAAAAACAGGGATGAAATGGCTAAATGGCAAAATACTGGGTTGTTCCATAGAAGACAAGCTGGCTATGCTGACCCTTGCATAGTCTAGCCACAGCTGGGCTGCACCTGTTTGCTCACTCATTCATTCATTCATTCATTGGACAAATATTGGTTGAGCGTCTGCTCTGTGCAGGCACTGTACCAGGGGGACTGGGCTATGTGCGTGAGCAAAGGAGGCAAAGTCCTGTTCTCAAGGGGCCTTTAACCTGGTATAGAAGACAGACATAATCTAAAAATCTTGTAATAAGTACAAAATTTTTAAAAGATTTACTTATTTATTTTAGAGAGCGAGAGTGTGAGCAGGGGAAGGGGCATAGGGAGAGGGAAAGAGAGAATCTCAAGCACACTCCCCGCTGAGTGCAGAGCCTGATGTGGGACTTGATCTCAAGACCCTGAGATCAAGACCTGAGCCCAAGTCAAGAGTCAGCCGCTTAACCAACTGAGCCACCCAGGCTCCCCAATAAATGCAGAAATCTGTGATGGGTAGAAGGAGGCTCAGAGTGCAGGCAGAGGGTGGTGACCTGGTCGGGGAAGGCTTCTTCTGGAAGTGATGATTGACCCAAGGTGGGAAAGAAGAAGAATAAAAAATAGCTGACACTTGTTAAGTGGTTACTATGTGCCGGGCCCATATTTCAGGGCTTTGTATGAATTTTGTGTGAGATATGGACTCCCTCACTTACAGGTGAGAAAGTTCACTGTGGAGGCAGGAAGCACCTGGTCGAGGATAACCCCTGCGGGTAAGCAGAGGAGTGCGTGTGGAACTCAGTGTGATGGCAGAGCTGGTCCTAATCACTCTGTTAGATTATCTCCCATTCTGCCCAAAATAGAAGTTAACCAGGTGACAACAATGGTGGGAAGGGGGTATGGGGCAGAAGGAACAGCATGTATGGAGCACAGAAGTGAAAAAAAATAGGAAGGAAGAGGAAGTGAAGGGAGGGCAGGGGGGCTGGGTATGTGGGTAAAGGGAGGGTGGGAAGTGAGGCTGGAAGGGGTGCAGGGTGTGGACATTCACCTCAGACTCTGGCCCTGCCCAAGAGGAAGCCCCCTGAGGTGGACATGATCAGACTTGAGTTTGGAAAAGGTCCATCTAGATTTGGGTGGATCTTCGAAGGGGACAAAGGCAGACTTCGGGAGATGAATTAAAACTTCGGAGTGTGGGGGTTTGAGAGCAGTGGAAGTGCTGAGGTAAGTGCTAACTTTCTGATTTGGTAGATAATGATACTGTTTTTGAGAAGGGAACAATGGGTGATGACCTTTTTTGGAGGAAAAGTTCATGAATTTGATGTGGGCAGGTTGAATATGAGGTGCCTTTCAGACCCTCAGGTGGACTTGTCTAGTAGTTCATTTTATGTAGAGATCAAGAGCTCAGGGGCGCCTGGGTGGCACAGCGGTTAAGCGTCTGCCTTCGGCTCAGGGCGTGATCCCAGCGTTGTGGGCTCGAGCCCCACATCAGGCTCCTCCGCTATGAGCCTGCTTCTTCCTCTCCCACTCCCTCTGCTTGTGTTCCCTCTCTCGCTGGCTGTCTCTATCTCTGTTGAATAAATAAATAAAATCTTTAAAAAAAAAAAAAAAAAGAGCTCAGGAAGAGGTGAGGCCAGGAGGTATTTTGGGAGTCGCCCAAAGGAAAGGTGGTGATTGTGCCCATCGGTGGGGGCTAGACGGTCTAGGGGAGAGCCCTCGTATTCTCACCCCAGCCCATGCTTTCTTTGGAGGTATATGTGCCCACCTCCTTGCCCGCTAACCCTCTCTGCAAATCTCAGTCCCTCGTCCCCTCCCCCATCAGTCCTTCCATCTTCATTTTCGTCTTCATTTTATATCCCTCCATCAAACTTCCTAAAGTCTACTTCCTTGCTGTCCACCGCTCACCCTTTCCTGTCTGGAGTGCTGACTTTTCTGTTCTTGGCCAGACTAAAACTCTTCTTTTAAACACAGCTGGTAGCATCTTAAGCACTAGATCCAGGGGCTCATCTTATCTCAGTCTGCACCTTCTGGCTTCTCCTTGGCATCGACTGTTGACACCTCCTCCTTTAAACATTCCCCTTCTCTGGGTTCCCCGGTACTGCGCTATCCTGACCCTCCACTTTTTTCTCATTTCTCCTGTCTTCTTCATGGGCTTTTCTTTCTGCTTCTACCCTATAACCGTAAATAGCCTCCAGGAACGTGTTCATCTTCCTCCTTCTACACCTACCCTTGCTACCTCAGCTCTCTCGTTCAGTTCCGTGGCCTTAACAGCCCCTCCCTTGTGGAGAGCACCAAAATGTGCCTTTTTTTTTTAAACCAAAATATATCCTATTTGCCAGCACCTGAGTACCCCACATTGAACGTCTAACTGCTGCCTGAACGCCTCCCCCCATATCCTGCCAGCATCCCGAACTCAGCATGGCCAGACCAAACGTTTTCTTTTTGAGCAAGTTGATGTCCTACAGTGTCTATTTTCATTGAGTCCCTCTTCTTTTCATTCTCTTTAATCCTTTGCTGTGCTCCTGTATTCATAGCTCTGTTACCTGGAGCCTGGTAGAGCTTTGCTGTTGCCTCCGAACCTGTCTTTCTTCCTCACTTCTTGCTCTGAATGAACCCATTGCATTTGCTCTAAGGGAATCGTGTATTTGAGTCAGCATTATCACACCTCAGCCCCAAATCTTTAATAATCCCGTTGTCACAGAATTACGTACTGACTGATCCTTCATTTTAAGGACCCTCTTGACACGGTTCTGGTGTAGCCTGCCATCTTCAACTCCTACTACCTCTTGGCGCAGGACTTCTGAGCCAAGGATGTCAGCCTCTCCTCCAAGCTGTGTGACACTTGAAGACAGACATCCATGCCTCAGAATCTCTGTTTCACTTGTACTTCACACCTGGGACATAGTAGATGTTCACTAAAGTTTTCTTGTGCACATGAAAACAGATTCACTAATTCCTACAAATGTTTGCTGCTTCCCCATCCTTGCCTTGGCACAATGGCGTGCTTTCTTCCTGGCAGGACTCCTTCTTTTTGTCTTAAGCAGTGGCATGTACGTGTAATGGTGCCATTTAAAGTTGTGCATTATGTATGTATTTGTTATTATTTTATCCATTTATTAAAGATCTCCCCAGCCTTCAGGACTCATTTCCAATGCCACTACTTCATGAAACCATTTCTTAGCCCTTTGATTTAAGAACCATCCCCTTTTGGAAACTTCGAAATATGTTTTTGGGAAATGGGGCTGTGTCTTGCTAAGATTTAAACTGTCTCCCGAAGCACCTAACATGATGCCTTGCCCAGAGTCATTTCTCAATACTTGTGGGCCCGACTTAGGCGAAATGGTGTGTATGGCTGCCAGTATCTTCCATCATAAATGAAAAACGAGTCAAAGATTTAGAGCTGTGTTGATTTTGCTTCAAGAGCCAGAGGAAAAGCAATAATGCTTCTCCCATAGAACCATCAAAGGAAACAATGTAACCATATGTACCACAACCAGTAGCTGTCTCTGCCACTCAGTTTGGGAATAAATAAAATGAAGGCATTATGAAGGTGGAAACATGAATATTATGCAAACACGGGCATGTTTCTTGTGGAGCTAATCTCTGTGTGATTTTTTGTTCCCAACCCGCTGGCTCTGCTGGACTCCAGTTGCCAGCCAAGCCCAGGGCAAGCACATCAAACATATCAGAGCCTTATTTCTACCACAGGGGCTGAGAAGTGAGTTACATAAAATTACACTTTGTTTTTAGAACCCTGTATTTGTGATTTGATATGATCCATCCCTCAGTCAGTTAATGGAGAGGAGTATAATTCTCAAATCCTCTTAATTATCCCATGGACTTCAGATGTTTAGGACCTTGTAGGATCTTTCTCTCTAGGACATGATCCACCCCCTTCCCCTTTTGAAAAATAAACTGAGAGATGGCCAAAATTGTAGGATGAAAAAATAGCCCTGATGAAAGTGTTCTGGACAGCTCTCCCAAAGCAGCCACTGAATTACTGGAAAAACATTTATGGGGAGAAACCACAAGGCATGGGAAGCAGGGTCTAATTCACTCATCAGTAAGTCCATTGTTTCTATCTGAGAATTTTATTTTTCCATGGAAATCCTGTAAAAGGGCTAAAGCATTCAGAGAATCACTTCAGTTCCATAGGGGGTCCCAGACAGGAGTTGGGGCAGTAAATGAGAGGAAAACATTTTGGTTTTGGAGGGGGCGGAGCCAGGCATCGGAGGGGCTGGTGGACTACAGGCAGGTGTGTAACTGCCAGTGGGTCACTCCTAGACTGAGTTGGGGTTCATTTGTGAGTCAGGAGATCCAAGAGTGAGGACCGTCAACTCTTAGTGGGAAGCAAATCATTTTATTTCTTTGGTCCTAGGATTTCATTTGTAAAACGACCACAGTAATTCCTGGGCCCCTCCTACTTCATGAAGTTGTTCCATTGATCAAGTCAGAAATGCGGGGGGAAAAAAAAGAAGCTAAAGCAGTTATCGAAGCATTTTGAGATGCTGAGAATGTTACAGAAATAAAACATGCGCTTAGGCTTTCATTTCCTTTTGAAGGAGGCAATACCATGCCCCCCCAAATTAATGAGACATTCAAATGCTCTGAGCCCTCAGGGCAGAACGCGTGTGGACACGTGAACTGACAGCCTGTCTTCTGTAAATTGCAGTGGTGGTGAAGAGAGGACCAATTTCAAGATGTTCTTCTTGGGTTTGAAGTCTTTGCCTAAACATGATTATGCAATGTTTTGAGAGTCAGTTCCAAGATCTCTTGAATTGCTTTTGAGACATTTTGTTTATTAAGTAATTTTTTGAAATCTACCAGGTTTTAGTGACTCATGGATTCGTGAGAACATATATATGACATTCAGAATTATGGAATTAGAGGGGTAGAGATCATCTAATTCACCCTCTATTTTACAGGAAAGGAAGTGGGGTGCCAGCAAGTCTAAATGACTTGCCTGGAGCCATAGGATGTGTCCATGGGAAAGCTGGGGTTAAAACCCAAACCTTCAAGCTTGCCAGCTTAGTGTTTTCTCTTTTGAATATATTTTCCATGCATATTCTCATGACATATTCTATTTTCATGGCCAATGCTAAATCCTTGAAAGAAAGTAAGAAAGATTTTTTCCTATGATTTCAAAATAAGAGAGACATTTTATAATACATTGTGCTTTTAAGGATATACGGTTCTCTGTAAAATTTATAGGTCATAAAGTGCTTTTTCAAAACATTTAATCTTTATAACAATTCAGGTGAAGATCGTTATTAACACCAGATATGGAAACCACCAAGTAGGAGGAAGTAGCTTGGTCAAGGCTTCTAAAAATCAAAACTGGGATTCAAGACAGCCTGGGTTTTCAATTCCAGTCCTGGATGGGTTTTTTTGTTTTGTTTTGTTTTGTTTTTAATGCTACACGGAAGTTGCTATCTAAGTGTTTTTAAATATGAGTGGCTGTTAGTCATGGAGATGAGACTCTCCCTGCCCCCCATCTGTGTTTGGATCTAAGCCAGAGCTAGGCTCCACCCCAATGTATCCGAAAACGTTGACAACGGTGCCACTGTGATGTGCCAGTCCACAGTGGATTGAGTTTTCCAGTTCGTTAACAAAAAACTTCATTTACTTGAGAAAGGCCTGACTGAATTATCAATAATAGTGGTAATAATAATAATAATAATAATAATAAAACAAAAAGAGTTGACATTGATCAAATACTTATTGTTTCCAGGTTCTGTTCTAGGTAGTTTACAAGTAGTAACTGATTTGATTTTTCCCAGTAAGCCTAAGAAGTAGGCACCGATATCATCTCAATTTTACAGATGATGAAACTGAGGCACAGAGAGGTTAAGTGACTTGCTCCAGACGACACAGCTAGCAAATGGCCAATATGTAAAATTCAGATTTTTATTTTTCTTATTAAAAATGTTCACAATTTTTTTAAATCTTTTTTTTTTTTTTTAAAGTAAGCTCTACATCTCACATGGTGCTTAAACTCATGACCCTGAGATCGAGAGTTGCGTGCTTTTCTGACTGAGCCAGGCAGGTGCCCCCAAAATGTTCACAATTTTTGTATAATAACCCTTGCTGTTCAATTCTTTGTCTTTAGGCAAAGATGCTCCCCTCTTTGAACCTCAGTTTCTGCACTCTAAGACAAATGGGTTGAACCAGTTGGCCTTGAGGGTTTATGCTGCTTCTGTTAGCAGCCCGCCACCCCCTTTATGTCCTCCCTTAAGCTCCATGGACCTAGGCTGTCCTGTCTTACCCTAGTCTACCCTTTCCTGCTCCACCTTCGCCTCATTCCAGGGATAAACAAAAGCCACATATCATTATCATTTTTATTTATATATAAACATCAGGTGTGCTAACGCTTCAAAACATTTTAACTTGGGAAAAACAGGGAAAGGAAATAGCCACTCCTACTCTCCTCCCTCCCACTTATTTCTTAAAATATTCATTTTGAACCCTTTTCTCAGAGGTAATAGAAAATCCTTTACAAAGGAATAGAAAGTCTAAAATCTCACAGTTCTTTCCCTTGCCCCAACAAGTTTATACAAACAAAATTAGGTGGAATTGAATAGGAGGACAACCTGAAATGGGGAAGTAGAAAGGTGACATCACCAATAAACATCCAGGCTGGTGTACAAGCCTTTGTAGAAGAGAGAAGGCTCACCGCTTACGTGATGCTGTTGGAGTGTGTTCTGGGCGTACTGTATCACTTGACATTAAGGTCTTCTTCAGCATCAGCTACTGCAGGGCCATCCTCCTTGCTACCCACTGAAGTCTATGAGGTCCCAGAAATTCTCTCCATCTGTCATTTGAGGTGCCCCGCTGTGAGTTCAACGGTACACCCTGGTGCAGCTCAGAACTGAATCATCACAAATTACAACTTTCTTGACTCAGAATCAATGAGTTTTTAAAAACAATTATAGATGTTGAAATTTATCCCTTTTTACATGTTCAGGTTTTATGAGATGCCTTTACCAAGGCTTGAAATAAGACCCAAGTCAAGTTCAAACCATATAGAGTAGATGGATGCTGAAAGAAATAGAAATAATTGTTTACATGGGTATTTGATGTTCCGACCAGAAGGGGTTAAATCCCTGCTCGAGTTGATACATTCTCTTCCTTATGAATTAAGCACGGAAGTATGTCCACTTCATCATTTTCCTCACACACCTAGCTCTTCCTTTATTATGCCTTGTCTCCACTTGCCTACAGACAGATCTCTCCATATTTTGCTTCTGACTCTAAATAACCATGATCACTCATGATGAGAGAGCATTGGTTAATGAGATGGCCGTGAGATGTTGAGAAAGTTCTGTTTTCTTATAAAGACGTGACTGTCTCTTTTATAATGTGACTTTTATCTTCCGACAGAGAGCATGGATCTTGCGTCCTTTTTGCTCTGTGTTTTCGCTCAGCGTTTTTTGCTCAGGGGCTGATTGTTATTATTGGAGGATGTAATTCTTCAGTCATGGAGAACTGGGTTGAATGTGAGGACATGGAGCTTGGGGGACAGGTGGACGTTTCTCCCTGCTTCTCTGTAAGTGTCCTGCACAGCCCTTTCTTAGAGCGGGGTGGTGAACTGTCTCCTGGAGGAGAGAAAGGTCTATCCTTACAGCATGTCATTAACCCATGATTGTGGCAAATGCGCAAGGCTGATATACACCTCCATGCCAGTGTTAACCTCATTTTCTTCCTTCCTTTCATATGGGATTTTTGTGACTCAGAACTGGCTTCTGTCAAGTAGGAAGGTGTATGTGTGTGTTGAATTTGGCACAGGCAACTTCCTCCAACAACAGAAGGGCCTATTAAGTGAGGGTCATGATGACCTTAACCTGGGTTCTAGTTCAGTCAACAACCCAGAAGCAAAGGGAATTACTTGATGTATAATCACCACTTGAATTTTCTGTTCCACTGTACTTACAGTTCGAGGAAAACAAATCCGGCAATATGTAATGCATTCTATCAAGGATGGAGCACAAATGTAAACAAGGTGTCCTTTTAAGTCAATATTTGCCAGAAAAAGCACAGGGTGTTCTTGGTATTATTATGTTACAGAAGGCTTCACGTATTAGTCAAAACATTGAATTTGCTACATATTTATACACAAAGTACTATGAAGCACAACAGGAGGAAAGCAGGCATATATTTTAATAAAAGCAAATTCACACATGCCCTGATAGGCAAAAAGTTTTGTACTTACATAGATCATGGATGGAGTTTTCTGCCCAGTTTCTCGTGGGGAAAAAGCAGCTTTGAATATTTCATTGGAAAGTAAAATTGTGTCTTTATTGGATTTCCTTCAGATGAAGCTGGATAGATGAATAATATATATGTCTCATGCCAATGAAAGTCCTGTGATTTGTACAGCTGTGACTGAGAGGAGCCAGTGGACACTTGAAGGCAAAGAAGTTGGAAAATGAAAGGATAAATGACTGGAAAATTCCACAACTCAAAACCCCAGCGCTCCCTCAAGGACAAGATTGTCACTTGAGAAGGCTCTGTTGAATTTTTGGCATTCTTGCAGTATCTCACTTTGAAGATGGAATGTAAATCATGGTGTTCAGCCAGGACCACTGTTCTCTCAAGGAGACTCAGATTTGCTGGGACTTTTTGGTAACACCGATTTCCCAAAACTGAAGCAAATAGTTAATGTTTCAAAAGTTTGGGGCATTAAAGATCTCTCCTAGTGGAAAGAGCAGCCTCATTTTGGGGAAGTCTATGGCAAATTTCCTTTCCATGGTCCTCCGACAGCGAACCCAGAAAGGGATCCATTTTTATCTACCAAGATTTTGATGAATTTTGGCCACTTGTAGATTCTACTGCTAATCCTACAGAGTACGGATGAGAGTTCATTTGCTCTAGAAGTCATGGGGGCTGCCTCCAGGTGGGCTCGGTAGAGGCTGGACAAGTGCTGGGCACTGGTGGTAAAGATGTTCCTTGCATCCTTCGCTGTGTGCACAACAGTGTCACCGATACGTTGGGCACCACTGCTAACAGGCAAAACCTTTGAGTTTAAAGTTAATTTCCTTATCTTCTGCTGCCCACTATAATTTGATAATTTTCTAAGAGTCTGAAGCATTTGTGAACCCAAACCTAAATTATCGCAGAAACCATCTGATAAAACTTAACCTCTTCTTACTTGTATACTCAGTAAAGAGAAATAGAGAGAAGATTGTATGTGTGTGGGGGGTGGGTATTTGTTTTTAAAATAAAATACTCAAACATCTGGAATTTGAATTTCTCTTCTCCAACTAATTATAGCTTTTGTGTATGATGCAAAAAGGTCAGCTTTAAGGACACTTTAAAGAATCATTTAGCATAAACAGCGTAAAATACAAATAGCAATGATACAGTAGAATTATAACTTAATAGAGACTCATTACTCCTTCAGAATTTACAGATATTTCTTATTGGCTGATCACTGTGCTTTTCAATGCCAGCTTTAAATTATAAAATCAAGTTTGCTTTAATGGTTTCAATATAGAAAGGATTCTGAGAAAAGGGTCATTACTCAAAATATGCCTGGTCATTGCTGGAAGACACTGATGAACTACATCGTAGTCTTTTCACTTAGGACCAGATTATACGTTAGGGAGGATATAGGAAGGATTGCTCCACTGACTTGGGAGATTCTGCAGAACTTTCAGGCCACGGTCTTCTTTTAGGGTTGCATTAGATCCCACAACGTGGGTTCTGAGGAGAGCATTGAAGTGAGGCTTCAGGATATAAGGTAGTTGCTTTTAAAAATGGTTGAGAAAAATTTTCTTAGAAGATGTCTTCTTGAAGTTTAGACTTCTAACAAGATGCAATCAAATTATTTCCCTTTTATCTAATAAGGCATTCTGTAACTCACGGAATGAAGTGCCTTTACTAATAGAGAATGTGGCCATTGAGAAGTCTGAACCAATAGGGAATCTATCGTACTGATAGTTTTTAGTAACATTGCTGCTGCATGAGTTAGAAAGGTTCTTTTCATGAGAAGTGACAGATAGTGGCTTTAAAAAGAGAATTCATTTAAATGATTCTGAGGATTCCCATGGGCCTAAGGAGGAATTGAACAGGGGTGTCTTGGTGAGCTGCGGGCGAGGTACTGCGGAACTCACAGATCATGTCACATGGACTCATTTCTCGGGACCCTAGATTAGCAGGGGATTCCTAATTCTTTTCTTTCTTTTTTTTTTTTCCAAAGATTTTATTTATTTATTTGACAGAGAGATAGAGAGCACAAGTAGGCAGAGTGGCAGCAGAGGGAGAGAGAGAAGCAGGCGCCCCGCTGAGCAGGAGCCCAATGTGGGACTCCATCCCAGGACCCCAGGATCATGACCTGAGCCAAAGGCAGATGCTTAGCTGACTGAGCCACCCAGGCGCCCCGAGATTCCTAATTCCTTAGAGAAGGAGACTAGATCAGTCCACCTCGGATGTAAGAGCTGGGGTGTGAGGGGCACGATCACAGCCCAGAGCTGGCTCAGGGGCCATAGTGGGCAGGTCCTTAAGAGGAAGCGCACGTGGGACTTACTGCACCACGAGAGGTGTTGAATTTAGAAATTACAGCTTCTAAGTTTTATGTCTCACACACACACACACACACACACACACACACACACACACACAGAGGTAATCCAAATTCAGGTGGTTTCTTATACGCTCCAGAGCGATGGTTAGCACAGTTGTAGGAGAAATTGCAATACCAGGTAATTCGTTTCAAGGAACATTATCTTCATAGCTCAATGCTCTTGTCATATGCTTATCACAAGGTCGATGAAATAGCGATGTGATGATCGGGAAATGGTAAATAACATATTTGTAGCGAGTAAACGTGCAAGCTAAAATGGAGGAAAATAGGAGGAACCTGAAGGTATGTGGAGTCGGTAGAAAAGATAGACAGAAAGCAACGAAAGAAGATTTCAGCCAGAGTGTGCAAGATCCCAGAGGCAACGGAGGGCATTTTCCACTTGGAGAGCTGCAATTAGAACCATATTTATTGGAGTAGCTGGGTGGCTCAGTCAGTTAAGCAACCGACTCTTGCTCTCAGCTCAGATCTTGATCTCAGGGTTTTGAGTTCAGGCCCTGCGTTGGGAGACTGAAGAAAGCTTAAACCGGCCAGGGAGATGGTTCTTTTGCAAGGCAAATTCCTGGTGCTGCTAATCCAAGAAAGAGATTGCTCTTCCCTTACAGAGGACCACGTGTGCTCAAATGAGGTATTATGAGTAAAAAAAAACAAAAACAAAAACAAAAAAACCCTCTAGTGCATGCTGTCCGTCTCTCCGTGTGTGGGACCTTAGTTAATTATCTGGACACGCGACTTCTCCTCACAGGGCTGGATCAGGCATAGCTGGAATGCGGATCGGGTGGCTACAACAGTTAGTGTCCTGTGCTACCTCACAGAGTCCCTGATGTCAGAGATTATACTTTATCTTCATCTCTTAGATTCAGTTCCTTGACTAGGGCCTACCGAGTGGCAGGTGTTCAGTAAATATTCATTGATTATTTCAAGGTTCTTTGACAGAAGAATACCCTCATATTCTAGGAATTCCTTCTCATGCTGTCCAGTCACTTCTTATTTCTCAGAGTGAAGTGAGGATGTCCAGTAGGATGGATTGGAGATAAAGTCTGAATCTTCTTGAAGCTTATATTTCTTTGGTATGGAGTGTTTGGAAGTTCTCTGGCACGTGAGACCCCAGAATTACAAAAAAGACCTCTGAAATTGTACTCACAAATCTTTACCCTCAGTTTTTGTTTGATGTCTTCTTTGTGGTAAACTAATTGTAAAACTTGTTAGTGAAAGGTTGCAGCTGAGGGAAGAAATAGCCTTGATAGCTGTGTCAGTTAGGATTCTTCTGTTGCAAATAATAGAATATTTAACCCAAACTAGCTTAAGTAAAGCAAAAATATGGCTTCAGGCCTGGCTTAAAAGAGGGCCCAAGATAAGGCCAAAGAGTTGCTCATGTTGATTCCATCCTTCCTTCGTGCATGATTGCAAGATAGTTACTAGGAAATAGAAAAACTTTCCAAGCTGAAATCCTGCAGGAAAAAAGTCACTGTTGTGGTATCCCCTGCTGAAGTCTCGTTGGCTCTGATTGGGTCATTTAACCACTCATAAGCCTATAATTATGATCCAGAGAATAGGAAACACCTATTAGCTTAGACCTGATCTTACATGAAGTATATGGGCTAGCTTGGAAGGATGGGTTGTTTATCCAGGGGAAATCTGGTTTCAGTTACTTGGAGAAGAGTGAATGAATGTCCAGTGGCAAATACAATTGAAGGCATGTGATCTACCATTTTTTCTTTTTGCATCCATGGTGGGTGATAATCAGTCATGGTACTTTTTTCCAACTGTACTGGACATGGTTTTGCCAACCTTGTCAATGCAGTACTCTACTCAGCCATTCATAGTTCATCAGAGTTGATAAGCAAGATGAACATTGGTTTTGATGCAGAAAGTATCTGATAATTCTTCGAGAAAACCATGCTTCTCTTCATCAGTAAATCGAGGCAGAAACAGAGCAAAAGCATTCTATAGTAAGGTTTAAATTGATCATTAATGAGCATTTTTAGTTGCCCCCCCTCCTTTTCATTTCTCTCTGTATGTGTTCATTTATTAATAGGAAATATTTTGTTTGTAGATTCTGAGAAACACTCTGGAGCTGTGGAATAGTAATAAATGTGTTCTTTTCAGGGTGGACATGGAAAGCCTTGGAAAATATTCTGATTTCAGTGGGCACAACATGGCCAATATGATTACGTATTTTCCTACAAGAAAAAATGTAAAACATAAATGAAATCAGTCTCAAACAGATGGGTTTCTTTCTGAGGCCCAGTGGTCAGGATTTCAGGAATTCTGAGTCTGAACCCTGACCCTGTGTCTCTGTTACCCAGACCACTCATGTGACCCCTGGAGTCGCAGGAGACCCCTGCCTTGCTGTGCCATCATCCCAAATGCTTCTAGCACCGGCTCACGTAGGCCAGAAATTCCAGAACTAAACATTTATTTTTGTGAATTTTAAAGCTTTTCTTTCTTTGTCTCCTTTTAAAATGCCCTTAGAAGGGCCCGTGAAGAACAGACTATTAAGTTCTACTGGCCGTTTATAACTCTTATAGGGAAGTGTTGGACTGTCCTTTGAAGGCAGGTTTTATTATATGGGAAGTGGGAAAAGCACTGGGAGGTGGGGCAGGTGCCAAAAAGGGATAAAAGTATCCATAAAGAGGAGGCTGAGAAAGCCACAGACAATGTTACTTCTCACTTTACTATGGGGTCTTAGCTTTAGACTTGAGGATGCAATTTGAGAACCTCTAAATTTCGGTGTGTTCATTCTGTCCATCCATCCCACATTAATTTAACAGACATTTATTGAGTGTTATATCCAAGGCACTGAAGGGAATACAGATGTAATTTCTGACTAAGGAATCTTAATTACCTAATTGTATAAGGTGGAAAAATAGTAATGTTGCATTGTCTGACAAAGTGTTTCAAAAGTTTTCAAGGTCATGATCCTAAAGTTACTCTATGATTATTTGTACTCTCTAGTCTAGAAAAGTGTCTTATTTTCTCAATCACAAAATGTACTTTCTCAAAAATTCTTTGGCAGTTTAGCAAGTAAGCCAACATGAGAATGCAGAGACATTTCACTTTGTCTATAGTGTATTTATACTGTTGTCCTTACAAATCTCTACCTCTCTTTCCCCTCTCTCTCCTCTTCCACCCATTTCTCTCCAACCCCCTGTCCTCTTTTCTCCCCTTTCTCCTCTCTGTTACTTTCTTTGTCTTCTGTCTTCTCTCAACCCTCCCTCTGCTTCTCTCCCTCTCTTTCTATATAACCTCTTCTCTTTCCCTCTTTAATCGTTTCTTCTCTGTTCCTCCTCCTTCTTCCTCTTCTTCTCTTTCCCTCTCCTTCTCTCTCTTTTCCCTCTCTTCTCCTTTCTCCCTCCCTCAGCTTTGCTTCTTTTGTCTAATGTGATCGCATTAACTCCCTTTGGTGAGGAAAAGGAAGAGTTTGCAAATAGACAGCTCTTATGTTTACACCAACTCAGGCCTTGACCCTAGAGAGGAAGAAGATATCTCCACTCTTCTAGCATCCATCTATAAGTTACTTCAATTTGCCCAGGTTGGGTTGTGTCTATATTCCTGGGTCAGTCTCCCAGGCCAAGGGGATGAATACCATGATGTAGCCCATCTGGGCTGTGGCCTCACTCTGAGGCTGGGGCCATAGTTACTGGGATTGGCAGTTCCGCCAAAGCTAAATGGAGGTAGGGAGACTGGTTCCCCTAACAAAGTGGGAGTGTTATTATCAGAAGAAATTGGGGGAAGGGATTCTGAGTAGGAAAAAGCAAAACCAAGCCAAACCAGAGTAAATAGCAATATTCACCAAGTCTAGAAGACAAGTATTTTTAAGGCTATGCATCATAAGAAATACCTTTGAATCTTAAGCAACTTTTTCAGGATAAAATTCACGAAAGATAAGCTAAAGTCCGTGAACATTTATTTTCACATTGACATTGAATTCATCATTATCTCCTAGTGAAGGGAGTAGCTAACATGTTATTTAACAGCTAGGGGCTAAATCATTCACTCTGATATAAAGAACAGGATGGTACAGTATCATGAAAAATCAGTTTGTGAAAGCTGTCACAAAGCGTTTAGAGACCAAGAGGAAAAATGGTGAAAGCATCAGTTCGATTCAAGTCAACAAATATTTATTGAGTATATTTTTGTGCCAGGATCACCAGATTAAATTATAAATATACCAGGAAGAAAACAATAAAATGATTAGCTGATATACATTTGAAAAGGTAGGGATGTGCTAAATATATCTTCAGCATAAGTTCAGTTCAGATATGCCAAATATACGCTGAGACTTGGGTGGTGCTGGGAAGCCGGGGAGCCAGCCCCACCAGGGTGGATGAGTTCGGCATCCCTCTGTGTCTGGAGGAGGCTGTGCGGGTGCCCTGGGGCCACCAGTATACATGCTTCCTCCTAACCTTTCAGAAGTGACATGGTAATAATACCTTACGTTTTCCTAGGGCCGTTCAGCCAACAGAATGCTTTCCCTGTCTCTCTTGATCCTGCGTAACTGCTCTGGAGGTTTGGCCGGGAGAATCAGCATCATCCGCAGTGTACAAGGGAGGTCCAGGGAAGTGAAGGGGTCCACCCTTCACACATTGTCACACAGGTCATCAAACACTGAGCTAGGACTCAAGTTGAATTGTTCTGAATGCAAGACAGGCACGTTCCCCCACTGCATCTCTGCAAGGATCTTCTCAGTAGAGGGGCGGGGAAGGGCCGACTCCTGGGTGCCCTTCTGCCTTGACCTACACTGAATTGGTCACCCAGATCTCTCTTTCACTGGTTCCCGATCTTCCCTGGCTTTCCAAGCGCAGTTATCTTTCAGGCAGTGGAACCCAAAGTTCATGAATCATCACAATTCCCTTGGGGAACTTTAATATCCCTTCTAACACCCCCCCCAACACAGTCCTGGTCCCAACCCCTTCTTAATTTCTGTTAACATTTCGACATTGTTGCAGGTTAGGTTATGTCTCTGAGACATATTTAGCATTGTGAAAGTTTATTGAGGAGTGGTCTCTGTGAAAGGGAAAGTAGGGGAGGTGGAACAGACACAGGGAGCCATACCTGACGAAGTGTCTGCCAGGCCCATGGAGCATCCGGGAGCAAAGATGGCCTGCTGGAGGGCTACACATTGGGTGAAAATGGCCAGGCCCTGTACTACTGGGCTGCTCAGTTGTCTGGAGGCCTCCAGAGGGGAGCATGACCTTGGCTTGAAAGCTGAGGGAGCTACCCTGGAGGCTACCAGCTCGCCACAGTCCTTGCAGCTGGGCAGTGAGTCCTTTCTGGAAGGAGGGACCTGAGCTGCACACCCCTGTCTGTGCCAGCAGGTCCTTTAGTATGCTGATGTGTGTTCATCATTTAGTTGTTTTATATCTTTAGGTCTTACCTCACTAACTATAGAGTATAACCTTATTAAAAGTCAGGGCCTAGAAAAAAAAAAAGTCAGGGCCTTAGGACAACAACAAAATCCCAAAGTAATATATGCTAAAAAGGAAAAAAAAAAGAGTCAGTATCATTTTATGGATTTTTTTAACCCCTTCTGTAAAGCCACACATTGGATTTCCCATTAAGTTACCGATTGAATTGAGGAACAAAATAACTGGATGCCTCTGGAATAAAGTATATGGCAGTCTTCCACACGTTCACAGAAGAGAGATAAAGAAATATTACCTCTCTTGGAGAAACTTGACAAGTTAGAATTAAGAACAAATGATAAACATGAGCTTTGTTTAGAATTTAATTAAGTTTCAAACTTGGTGTGTGAGATTGCAAATATTTAATGTACTAGTGGAAACAAATTCTCGAGGTTTATACTTGGGAAGATGAATACGTCCAGACCAGTCCCAACTCCTGGATTTAGATCGGATTCACTGAGAGGCACAGTCTTACAGAAGAACCTGGCTTTCTGTCCTTGGGTGACAGGCTGGTCTTCACAGAGGTCACCAAGCCCGCACACAGCCGCCTCTCAATCCTTCCGCAGGGCTCTCCAGCTCAGGGAATGAACTTCGGGACTGACTGGTGCCATCAGGAATACCTCTTTGCAGGAGATGGGATTTGGGATACATGTGTACCACATACTCCCTACTATCCCTCTGTGGCTTGTCTGCGTGCTGAAAGCTTCCTGTCGTTATCTGGGAATAACAGCCAAAGTCATCGTTCCTACTTACCTCATTTTGACAGGATGGGCTGAAATGCAAAAGCTTTAAGATATGTTTCCCCGGGTGGCAAAATACACATGATAAACAGAACTATCCTTTAAAAAACAGTTTTTGGAGCCCAAACAGCTGTCTTCCATTTTTGGCATAGGAAGGGAACACTAAAATGACTAATCTCCCTAAGTATTACAATAAAAGTGCTGACGAAACCTTAACTAGATCCTTCACATCTTTAGTAGCCCTATAATTACAGATCGAGTTTTAAAAACCCCCAGCAACTTCGAGGGCACATTTAATGACTATCTGCCTTTATCCTTGCCTTCCTTCCCATAGGAGCGTTCACTTCTCTGCCCTGAAAAGGTAAATGTGTTTTGGAATAAAACGTTTTCATCTAGTATAATTTCTATTATCCTAGAAGATAGTCTGGAAAGGTAATCGATAGGGTTTGATCAGAACTGGGGCTTGAGCCTCGTAGTGAATATTATGCTGCCATCTATACTTCACGAAAGCATCAAGCCGCACTTATTTTTGTTTTTTCCTGCACAAATGGACAAGTTTCATGGGTTGTATACCAACGAAAGGAGCCTAACAATGAAAATCATCCCCAGGAAGTTATTTTAGAAAATGTTGATTTTAAACAGTGTTTAGCGTTAACAAGGAGTAAATCGAGGGAGGCTTTTTTAAAACAATCAAATGGATCTATTTTCAGTATATTTGAAATTGTTCCTCAAAAGGTCATCACTGCTTAGGTAACTTTGCAGGAGTAGCTGCCTTTCCGAACATGCTTTTAATTCCACATTGCCTTTCTTTCTTTTTTTTTTAAAAAGAGTTATTTATTTATTTATTTATTTATTTATTTATTGAGTGTGAGCGGGGTGGGCGGTGGGGGGGGAGGAGTATCAGGGGATGGGCAGGGGGAAAGAATCTCAAGCAGCCTCCACACTGAGCAGGGGCCAGATGTGGGCTCTATCTCAGCGCCCTGAGATCATGACCTGAGCGGAAATCAAGAGTCCAGCACTTGACTGACTAAGCCACCTGGGTGCCCCCCATTTTCTTTCAAAAGCCT
This sequence comes from Ursus maritimus, assembly GCF_017311325.1. NCBI lineage: Eukaryota > Metazoa > Chordata > Mammalia > Carnivora > Ursidae > Ursus > Ursus maritimus. Next base: position 37,357,240 of record NW_024425119.1, read on the forward strand.
GGAGTGATGGGGGCGGGGCGGGGAGAAGGTTTGTATATGTCTGATGTCCTTTGGGACCCACCCGTGGGACATGACGAGTTGTGAGCAGTATCTGTGGTTGCTTCCTAATTCTCAGTCCCACTTTGGGCATCCCCATGGTTTGTAGCTCTGATATACTGGTCATTCTCAGGAGAGCCTCCGGAGGCCTGTAAGGACACGCCTGCAGGCAGCAGTGAGGTGAATTCACCCTGCCTCTCAGTTGATAGGGGAGACAAATCCTGGGGATGGATAATACAGACTTGGAATCATCCCCACTAGACTTACATGCTGGGTCGGCCCCTTGGAACATGCATGACCTTGGGCAATTTACTTCACCGCTCAAGGTGTCGGTTTTCTTACATGTACAAGAGGGGTAATAATATTACATCATAGGGCTGAAATGGGAAGAAGTGGGACAATGTGTGTAAACCTCTTATTGCTAAGAGGTTCACACACATTGTCCCGGCACAAAAGAAAGCGTTGGGGAAGCGATGGCTATGTTTTTGACTGTTACAGACAAACTAACAGGAGGCTCAAACTGTAATGCAGCATGTCTGGAGGAATCATTTTAAACGTCGGCATCTATTTGGAGGAAACGAGGAAACGGTCTCAGTCAAGGTTCTTTTGGTTGCAAAGAAGCAAAGCCTGTCGGAGCTGGTTCCAGGCAGAAAGGGTGTGAATGAGAGTTTATAGAAGAATCTCCCAGGACAAAGATGAAAGGTCGAGTCAGGCTCACAGGTGTTGCTGGGGGCTGGGACACACAAGGGCGGGGCGGGGGCGGGTAGTAGCTCTCTGTTCCTCAGTCCCTACGGTCTGTGCTTCTGTCCATACTTCTGCTCCCTCTTCCTCTGTCTTGGCCACATTCCTCTGCTTATTCATCTTGCACGTGGCTCCTGTGGCTTCCCAGCCACCATTGATTGCAACAGGCTTATGTGTTTCCACACGCCCCGTGAGAGAGGAATCGGACTGGCCCCCTTCATTTGTTTGAGTCGGCCCCACGAGTCACAGGCCAGTGTCCAGCCAATCGGTTGGCTCCTTTTGGGGTCAGCTGTTAACCCGCGATCCAATCAGTCCTGGCCTGTGCAGTTAAGCTCACACGGAAGGTTAGAGCTACCTCTGTCAGGCAGTGAGCGGAACAGGCTTTCTAGAAAAAAACAGGAATATCTAGCCCAGGCCGCCTGAGACTTGCCAGCCCTACTACTAGCCCCTTTGTTCATTGAGTCCCCATGATGAGAGCTCAACCACGGAGAAACGGGAAAGACCTTAAAACTGGGGGGTCCCTCCTCCTCTCTCCCTAAACGTGGCTGGTGTCAAGAGAGTTGCTCAGCGAAAAAATCGCTCTCCATCTGTGCCTTCCAAGGTAGTAGGTCAGACGGGAGGGACTGTGCTGGCTTTTTCCAGGCACAGGGAAGAGCAAGTAAAAGCCCAGCAGTAGCGGTCCGAGGCAGGTTAGGGAGCGCGGCGGGGCTGAGTCAGAGAGGGCCGGCTTGTTGAGGCGCTGTGACCCCTCTGGAGAGGGCAGAGGACAGCGGGTGGGAGCGGTCCTTAGGGCTCAGGGAAATGGCTGACCCAACGGAGAGAAGGCTTTCTAAATTCCTCTGGCCCGGAGCCCCAGGGGCCTGGTTTTTCTCGCAGTGCTGGCAAGGGAGGTTGCTGTTTATCCGACTGCCGGCGCAGCTGTGCAGGGTCCTCCCCGGGGGCGCTGAGCTCTCCCGAGAGGATTGCAGCAGGGCAGCAGGGTAGGACGGGAGAGTTCCTCGGCCTCGCGAATTCGGGGCCCAACAGCCAGCCAGTTCTCCACATTCTGTCTATGGAGGGCTGGTCCGGAGCCGGGGCTGCGGTTAAAACGCGGGAGAAGGAAGTCTCTTCCTGGGGAGATATCTGGAGTGGGGCCTCGGCCTTGAACTAACTGGTAAAGCACGTGAAGTCCTCCCGGTTGTGGCAAAAGTCTCCACGTGTTCACTTTGGTCAGGAAAGGTAGTAGCTGGATTAGGTGTAAGTCTCCCACTCTGGTTTAGTTGTAACTGCCTTTCGGCAAAATAATATGACCCACGGGTCAAGCCGAGCGGATGGGAAGAAGAGAAGCTCTCTTTAGCAACCAAATGCCTCTGGCCAAAAGAAACAGCAATTCCGGTATGGATCAGTGCCCCGAGGCCCTGTCACAGAGAAGAGAGAGGCCGGTGATCCCGAGCACAATGAGGGGAAGTCCAGGATAAGGGGTCACCGGCAGATTGAAGTGATAATCATTAAAGTAACAACAATAGTAATAGGTTCCATTTCATTAGCACCAATTAAGTATCAGGCACTCTGCCTACATTTATTTCTCCCCAGACCCTGGAAAGTATCAGAGAAATATCTGTTGTACAGATGAGGGAACCAAAGCCCAAGTCCATACCACAGCTGAGCTGAGTCTGAGCCCAGGTCTGCTACTTCTCTATACTGAGACAGGAGGTCAGGGAAGACTGGTGGGAATTTCACCCTGAAAATGATAAAAGAGGGTACAAACCATAAGCCAAGAATGGGCTTTTACTTTGAGATCTAGGTGGAGAGAAGGAAGGAAGACAAGAAATTAAGTCGTCTAGAAAAGAAGAGGAAGGCAAAGAGTGGGTGGCCATGGTGAAGGTTTTGGACATAATAGTTTCATCAAATGGAAAGTTCAGGTCATCTGGGTTGGCAGGGTAGAGGGTGTCAAAGATAGAAGGGGTTGAGGATTCCTCTGCTGGGGAAAAAAAAATAAAGGTTGGCTGGAGGGTGCAGAGAAGAGGAAGAAAAAAATTCCTTCTACTCTTTCCAAGATTGCTTGAATTCCAGAAGAGTTGAAATTAGCATTCTGTAAGAGTGCAAACGAAAGATGAACTGGTATTGCTTGGACATTTTTGCCAAAGCTAAGGAGCAATGGATTTGCCTTCAATATTCAGTATTCAAGTGACCAGAAATCTTCTGGATGGGACCACATTTCTTCAAAAAGCTCTGGGTAGGCGCACAGGTGCAGCGCCACATGCAACAGCTGACGGCCCTCCCTGCCCCCCTCCCCGTCCCCCTCTCCTCTGCTGTCCTGCTCTAGTCCCTTGAGCAGCAGTGCTAACGACTAATCTACTGAGACAGGCAAGTCTAATGTCTTATTTCAAAGAATATCAACAAAATCCTAAATGCTTTTAATTATTTGTAATAACAAGACAGCATCAATATATGACGAGAACCCTGTCAGTTGTATGAATTGTTACACCCTGTGCCAAGTCCCTTTATGACTCGAGGGATGAGATTATTGAGATGTGGAGCACAGGAGGACGGGGGCGGGGGGGGAGGTGGTGGTGCATCATTTCCTAGACTGTGTTCTAGAGAAATTAGTGACAAGGGAATTTCCTTGAAAGGAGGGTATCATAACTAAATAAGTTTGGGGACTGCTGCATGCAAAAGATCATCTTTTGGAGGTTCATTATGCACATTAGCTTATTAAGGAAAATCTGTTTAAGTTTGTTTAACCCAGCATTTCCCAATCGCATTAGACTAGGAAAATATCTTATCAGCAAATGCTTATCAACACTGTACAGTGCTCGTGTTCCACCTGGCAGTGGACCTGTGTGCCTACCCATAGCTTTGCAAAGAAACTCTGGGAAATGCTGCATATGTTATATAATACAGTGTATATAGATGATGTATAATTGTGTACGTGTACGTATACATGTATATATTGTATATATATACTGTAGGCAGTGTATATATAGCATATATTTCTGTACCTTTTAAACAATGTATTAATTTATACTATGTGTATTTTCCCATTCTTGTTGCATGGAATATTTCCTGTAAAAAAGTCTTTGCTAATTTGATAGACAAAACAAAATATCTCATGATTTTAGTGTGTGTCTTTTTGTTTAGCATAGGAAATATGAATACATATGACTATCATTTGCTTTTTTTTTTTTTTAAAGATTTTTTACTTATTTGTTTGACAGAGATAGACAGCCAGCGAGGGAGGGAACACAAGCAGGGGGAGTGGGAGAGGAAGAAGCAGGCTCCCAGCGGAGGAGCCCAATGTGGAGCTCGATCCTAGAACCCTGGGATCACGCCCTGAGCTGAAGGCAGACGCTTAACGACTGCGCCACCCAGGCGCCTCTATGCTCCTCATTTTTAAAAGATTTAAGCTTGGGGAAAAATGTCACATCTCCAGTTTTGACAGTTAACCAGTTTTGGGGATTAAATCTTTATCCCCCATTCTGGATGTGACCTTTGGTTTATAGTGGTATAATACATGCCTCAGCATTGCTCCTATAATTATATCATAGAGATGGAGAGGGGCAAGTTGTCCCAACTTATCAGAAAGAAAAAAAAATGCATTTTTCCGAAGTGTCAAAATACTTGAAATCAGTCCCATAAACTTTGAAAAATAAGTTACAGTTCTCATAAAAAAAATCAATTTCACGAAGACCTACCATTAATATGCTGTACAACCTAAACATTTCAGTTGCATCGTTATGATTGCTGCTGACTTTGAGGGGTTGACTCAGCTTGAAAGTCTTCCTACCATTCTTTTTTTTTTTCTTTTAAGATTCTCTTTTAAAAAGATTTATTTATTTATTTATTTTTAGAGAGTGAGAGAGACAGAGGGAGGGGCAGAGAGAGACAGAGAGAATTGCCAGCAGAGTTCCTGAGCTCAGAGCCCGAGCCTGTGACCCTGAGATCATGACTTGAGCTGAAACTAAGAGTCAGACACTTAACTGACTGAGCCCCCCAGGTACCCCTCTTTCTACCATTGCTAAAATCAGTAGAGTACTTTATGATTCTGGTGAAGATTAAAAAAGAAAAAAAACCTACCTAGTGCAGTGATGGCACATAGGTAGACACACAAATTTCCTTTTCTTTTTGCCACTGGTCCTATAGTTCTTCCGTTTTCATTGGTGACATAGTATAAAGCTAAATAGTTATTACAACCCCAGCAGATTAGGGGGAGTGTAGTCATTTAGCACAAAGCCAATACAAATTCAATCCTTTTTGAAATATTTAAGAAATCTAAATGTATAGAGAATGAAATAATAAGCATCCAGGACATACTATTCAGCTTAAGAAACAAAAGTTTACAAAGATGTTTGAAGCCTCTCACTGAAGCTCTTCCCAATCTCATATCACTTTCAGCTACTCCCCTGATATCACCACCACTCCAGGAATCACCATCTTGAATATAGTGTTTATCTTCTCCTGCATGACTTTATACTTACTTGTAATTTCCATTTTTATATACATATAGTACTATTTTGAGTGTGTTCAAACTTTATGTAAATGGTGTTATCCGTGTATATGTCTAAAACCTGCTTTCTTCTTTTAACATATTTGTATGAGTAATATGTAGCTCTAGTTCATTTTTAATTTTGTATGGTCTTCCATTGTGTGAATACATCAAAAGTAATTAAATTATCCATTTCCCTGTAAATGGATATTTAAATTGTTTTTTATCTCCTTTTTCCTTTTCTTTTTCCCCCCCTTCTTTTCATCTCTTTCTTTTTTCCACCTTTCCTTTCTTTTTTCTTTATTTTGCTATTACAGTGTGCCAATGAGCATTCCCATAATTGTCACCTGGGGGACATGTGGGAGACTTTCTCTAAGCTAGCATTTCCTACGCTTTTTGGTTTCAGGGCCTTTACACTCCTAAAAGTTATTAAGGACCCCAAAGATCTTTCTTTAAGTGAGTTATGTCTATTAGTATTTATTATGTTGTAAATTAAACCTGATAAATTTAAATGTATTTATTAGTCCACTTAAAATAATGTAATAAATACATTATATGTTAACATAAATAACAGTTATTTTAATAACTATAAAACAGTATAAAGTGTACTGTGGAATAACTACATTTTACAAAAGTAAAAATTAGTGTGAAGAGTGGCATTACTTTAGATTTTTATAAACCTCTTTAATGGAAGGTAGCTGGATTTTCATATCTACTTCTGCATTTATTCTGATATTATAGGTCATGTAGCCTCTAGAAAATCCCACTGTAAACTTGTGAGAGTCAAAAGGGCAAATTACATTGTAGTATTATTATAAAAGTAATTTTGATTTTGTGGCTCTACTGAAAGAGTCTTAGGGACCCTCAGGAATTTCTGGACCATGCTTCAAGAACTGCTGTTCTAAACTATGATGGCTTTCAAACATTTTTGGCCATGACATCTAGTAAGAAATAAATTTTGTATACTGTGCCCCATACATGTATAAGTATACACCCACCTGAATATTTATAACTGAAACAAAAGTTTCACAAAGCTAAACTTTTACTATTTGCAACATACTATGACATATACTATTCTTTTTATTTTGCCTTATTTCATTAAAAAAAAAGTTGGTTATGATTTACTAACTTGAACTCACATGGATTGAGACCTACTGTTTGAAAAATCCCTGCTTTAGGGAGCTTATATTTAGAAGTGTAAACTTTGGTGTTTATGGTATACTTTCCGAAGTGGTTTTACCAATTTATGCTCCTTCTCAACAGAGTATAAGGTTCATCTTTCCACATCATTGCCAATGAAAATTGGAAATGTCAGACTTGGAATTGTCAGACTTTTAAACTTTTTCTGATCTGTAAGATGTCAGGTTTTAATTTGCATTTTCCTGATGGCTAGTTCATATAGTTCATGATCTTTTAAAATTGCCTGCTCATTCCCTTTGTTCATTTTTAAACTTGGTTTTTTATCTTTTCTTTTTCTTTGATTTATAAAAGTACTTTATTTAGGATACAAATCAAATGCCAGCTTTATGCTTTGTAAATATCTTCTCCCAGTTGGTGTTTATTTATTATTTTTTACTGTTCATACTATCTTTTTTGTTTAGATCTTTTCTGTTTTAATGCAGTCATATTACCTGTCTTTTATTTTATGGTTTGTGCTCCTGTGTCTTGACACACAGAGAATCAAGCAAAATAAAGAAACAGAGAAATATGTTCCAAATGAAAAAAACAAGATAAAATCTCAGAAAAAAAAAAAAACTTAATGAATGGAGATAAGTAAAGTACCTGATAAAGAGTTCAAGTAATGGTCATAAAGATACTGAACTGGGGAGGAGAATGTATGAACGCAGTGAGAACTTCAACAAAGAGGTGGAAAACATAAGAAAGTACCAATTAAAAGTCACAGAGCTGAAGAATATAATAACAAAACTGAAAAATACACTACGGGCTTCAACAGCAGACTTGATGAAGCAGAAAAAAAAAGTAGTCAACTTGAAGACAAGGCAGTAGAAATCACCCAATTAGAGCAACAAAAAGAAAAAAAAGAATTTAAAAAAGTGAAGATAGTATAAAGGAATTATGGGACAACATCAAATGGATTAACATTTGCAGTTTGGAGCTCCCAGATGGAGAAGAGAGAGAAAGGGGTAGAATTCTAGTTTGAAGAAATAATGGCTGAAAACTTTCCTAACTTAGGGAAGGAAGCAGACCTCCAGATCCAGAAAGCCTAGAAACTACCAAATAAGATGAACCCAAAAATACCCACACCAAGACACATTAAAATGTCAAAAGTTAAAGACAAAAATATTAAAAGCAGCAAGAGAAAAACGACTTATTTTGTTACGTACAACAGGAACCCCCATAAAACTATCAGCAGATTTTTCAGCACATACTTTGCAGTCCAGAAGATAGTAGCACAATATATTCAAAGTGCTGAAAGAAAAAACTCAACCAAGAATATTCTACCTAGTAAAGCAATTATTCAAAATTGAAGGAGAGATAAAAAGTTTTCCAGACAAGCAAAAGTTAAAGAAGTTGATCACCACTAAGCCATACTTACAAGAAATATTAAAGGGACATCTTTAAGCAGAAAAGAAAGGGCACTAATTAGTAACAAGAATATATATAAAAGGATAAATTTCACTGGAAAAGTAAGGGTAGTAGTAAAGGTAGTGGGTTAGTTACTTATAAAGCTAGTATGAAGGTTAAAAGACAAAAGTAGTAAAAATAACTCACTTCAATTATTAATTAAGGGATACACAGGCTAAAAAGATGTGAAATGTGACATCAAAAACATAAAACATGAAGGGAGAGTAAAAATGCTGAGCTTTAGAATGGGATCAAGCTTAAGTTATTTTCAACTTAAGCTAGACTGTTATAGATATAAATTGTTATGTGGAAGGCTCATGGTAACCACAAAGCAAAAACCTATAGTAAATATACAAAAGATAAAGAGAACAGAATATAAGCATACCACTAATGAAAATCATCCGACCATAAAGGAAAAGAGCAAGAAAAGAAAGAATCAGAGAAGAATTGCAAAAACATCTAGAAAACAATTAACCAAATGACAATAGGCACATACCTATTAATGATAATTTTAAGTATAAAAGGACTAAATTCTCCAATCAAAAGATATAGAGTGGCTGAATAGATAAAAACACAATACCCATATATATGCTGCCTGTAAGAGACACACTTTAGATGTAAGGACACACAGACTAAAAGTAAAGAAATGGGAAAAGATATTTCATGCAAATAGAAACCAAAAGAAAGCTGGAGTAGCTATATTTATACCAGACAAAATAGACTTTAAAACAAAAAGTAAAATAAGAGACAAAGAATAGATTACATAGTGATAAAGGGATCCATCCAACAGGAAGATATAACATTTGTTAATATTTATGCACTCAACATAGGAGCACCTAAATATATAAAGCAAATATTAACACTTAAAGGGAGAAATAAATAGCAATACAGTAATAATAGGGGACTTCAATACCTAACTTATATCAATGGATAGATTATCTAGACAGAAAAATTAGTGAGAAAATATTGACCTTAAATGGCATGTTAGACCAAATGGACTTAGATATTTATAGAACATTCCATCCAAAAGCAACACAACACACAGTCTTTTCAACTATACCTGGAACATTTTCCAAGATAGATCATATGTTAAGGCAAAAAACAAGTCTTAATACATTTAAAGAGGGTTGAAATTATATCAAGCATCTTTTCCAACCATAATGATATGAAACTAGAAATAAATTACTTAAGGAAAATTGGAAAATTAAAGAAGTACATTGAGACAAACAAAAGTGGAAATGTAACATACCAAAATTTATGGAATGCAGCAAAAGGACCTCTCAGAGGGAAGTCCATAGTGATAAATGTTTACCTCAAGAAACAAGAACAGTCTCAAATAAACACCTAACTTTACATCTTAAGGAGTTAGAAAAAGAACAAATGAAGCCCAAAGTTAGTAGAAGGTAGGAAATAATAAAAATTAGAGAAGAAATACATGAAGCAGACTAAAAAGACAACAGAAAATATCAGTGAAAGCGAGAGATTGTTCTTTGGAAAGATAAACAAAATTGGCAAATCTTCAGCTGGAATAACTAAGAAAAAAGATAGGACTCAAATAAATAAAATGATAAATGAAAGAGGAGATGTTACAACCAATACCACAGAAGCACAAAAAATGATGAGACTACTATGAACAATTAATTATATGCAAACAAATTGGACAACCTAGAAGGAATAGGTAAATTCCTAGAAACATGCAACCTACCAAGTCTGAATCATTATGAAATAGAAAATCTAAACAGATCAATTACTAGCCAGGAGAATGAATCAGTTGTCAAATACTCCCAATAAACAAAAGTTAAGATGGCTTAACTGGTGAATTCTACCAAACATTCACAGAATAATTAAGACCAATCCTCCTCGAATTCTTCCAAAAAAATAGAAAAGAATGGGTACTCTTCCAAACACATTTTACAAGGCCAGCATTACCCTGGCACCAAAACCAGACAAAGATGCCACATACACACACAAAGAAAATTACAGGCCAATATCAGTGATCAACATAGAGGCAAAAATCCTCAACACAATATTAGCAAACCAAATTCAGCAATACATTAAAAGGATCATTCACCATGATCAAATGGGCTTTACTCCAGAGATACAAGGACAAATCAGTCAGTGTGTTATACCACCTTAATAAAATGAAGGACAAACAGCAACCCAAGTGATACATACACACACGCACACACACACACACACACACACACACACACACTGGCATATTACTCAGCTATAATAAAGAATGAGATCTTACCATTTTTAACATGGATGGACCTAGAAAGTATAATGCTAAATGAAATAAGTCACACAGAAAGGGGCAAATACCATATGATTTCACTCATATAGAGAATTTAAGAAACAGAACAAATGAACAAAGAAAAAAAGACCAAAAAAAAAAATCAGACTCTTAAATACAGAGGACAAACTGATGGTTGCCAGAAGGGGGATGGGTGGGGGATGGCTGAAATGCATAAAGAGAATTAATAGGTACAAACTTCCAGTTACAAAATAAGTTATGGAGATGAAAAGTACAGCATAGGGAATATACTCAATAAGATTTTAATAACATTGTTTGGTGATAGATGGTGACTACACTTACGATACTGAGCACCAAGTAATGTATCAAATTGTTGAATCATTATGTTGTATATCTGAAATTGATGTATTACTGTATGTTAATTATACTTCAGTAAAAAAATTTAAAAAATATATGATAATTTCAAAAGATGCAGAGAAAGCATTTGACAAAATACAACATCATTAATGATAAAAACTTACACCAGAGCAGACATAGAGTGAACTTACCTCAACAAAGAAGGGCGACAGATGACAAGCCCATGGATAACTTCATACTCAATGGTGAAAAGCAAAAGCTTTTCCTTCAAGATCAGGAACAAGACAAGGAGGTTCACCCTCACCACTTTTACTCATCGTGGTATTGGATGTCCTAGCCAGTGCAATTAAGCAAGAAAAAAAGAGGAATCCAGATTGGAAAGGAAGATGTAGAACTGTCAGTTTGCAGAGGACATGATATCGTATATAGAAAACTCTAACAATTCCATCAAAAGACTGGTCAGAACTAAGAAATGAATTCAGTAAAGTTGTAGGATACAAAATCAATACACAAAAATCTGTTGTGTTTATACTAATAGGAAATTATCAGAAAGAAATAAAGAAAACAATCCCATTGTAAATTTCATTTACAATGAAAACTGCAAGACATTAATGAAAGAAATTAAAGAAGACACAAATTAATGGAAAGATAGTCCATGCTCATGGATTGAAATAATTAATATTGTTAGAATGTCCATACTACTCAAAGAAATATACAGATTCAGTGCAATCTCTATCAAGATTCTAATGGTATTTTTCACAGAAGTTGAACAATCCTAAAATGTGTTTGAAACCACAAAAGACCCCAAATAGCCAAAGTAATCTTGAGAAAGAACAAAGATGGAGGCACCATGCTCCATGGTGGTTTCATCATAATGATTTCCAACTATATTATAAAGCTATAGTAATTAAAACAGTATAGTATTGGTATAAAAACCAAAACACAGATCAATGGAACAGAATAGAAAGCTTAGAAATAAACTCATGTATATATGGTCAATTAACTTATGACAAAGGAGCCAAGAGCATATAATGAGAAAAAGAACAGTATCTTCAAAAAAAGGTGTTGGGAAAATTGGACAGCTACATGCAAAAGAATGAAGCTATTTTACCCCATACACAAAAATTAACTCAAAATAGATTAAAGACAGGCATAAGACCTGAAACCGTGAAACTCTTACAAGAAAACATAGGCAGTAAGCTCCTTGACATTGGTCTGAGAGATGATTTTTTAATCAGACATTTTTTAAATCAAAAGCAAAAGCAATAAAAGCAAAAATAAATGGGTGAGACCTACATCAAACTAAAGTTTCTGTATAGCAAAGGAAATGATCAACAAAATGAAAAGAACTTAATGGAAGAAAATAATTACAAATCATGTATCTGATAAGGGACTAATATCCAAGATACTAAAGAACTCGTACAACTCAATAGCAAAAAATGAACATGGGGCAGAAGATCTGTATAGACATTTTCTCAAAGAAGGTGTACACATATGGCCTGCATGTACAAGAAAAGATGTTCAACACCATTAATCATCAAGGAAATGCAAATCAAAACCACAATGATATATCACTATGCACCTGTTAGGATGGCTGTTATCAAAAAGACAACCACAACAAAAAGACAAGAAATAACAAATGTTGGTAAAAATGTGGAGAAAAGGGAAACCTTGTGCGTTGTTTGTGGGATTGCAGCCATTATGGGAAGCAGTATGGAGTTTCCTCAAAAAATTAAAAATAGAACTACCATGTGATCCAGCAATTCTACTTCTGGGTATTTAGCCAAAGAAAACGAAAGTACTGATTCAAAAAGGTATATGCACCCTTGTGTTCATTGCAATATTATTTATAATAGCCAAGATATGGAAATAGCCAAACTACCCATCCATAGATGAATGAAAAAAAAAAAAAAAGATGTGGTATGCATTTACAATGAAATATTACTCAGCCATAAAAAAGAATCAAATCTTGCCATTTGGGACAACATGGGTGGATCTTGCGGGCATTATCCAAAGTGAAATAAGTGAAATAAGTCAGACAGAGAAAAGCAAATATCCTATGATCTCTCCTATATGTAGAATCTAAAAAACAAATAAAATAAAAAACCAAGATCATAGATAGAGGGAACAGATTGGTGGTTGCAAGAGGCAGGGGGTGGAAGGTGGGAGAATCAGGTGAGCTGTTTTTGTTTTCGTTTAAGTAAAATTCTAAAAAAAAGGAAACAAGAAAGAAAAAAAGAAAAGCTAAGAAAGAGAAAGGGAAAGGGAGGGAGGGAGGAAGGAAGGAAAGAAGGAAGGAAGGAAGGAAGGAAGGAAGGAAGGAAGGAAGGAAGGAGAAAAGGAATCATTAGGAAGTGAAAGCGTTTAGTCTGCTGAGTCAGAACTGAGAATAAGCCTCTGGATTTTATCTTCCCTCCCTAAATCCACTGGATGGTGACATAGTCCGGCACTCAGACAGTAAAAGTAATATCTAGAAATTCTTGTCTTCCAGACATGTAACATAATGATACAGTGTTGAGGACTAGATAACAAATGAGATCATGGGCAAGGAGATGCATTTAAAACCCTAGGATGCTTTATAAATATCAGGTGGTGGTGGAATTACTGTGTTGGGAGACATTATGCCACTTGACTGATAGAGTTGATGGCTAAGTTGTCAAACACAAGACCCCACATTGATGGACAAGTCATTATAAGCCACCTTTTCCCTGCCCAATTTAAATAGGCCGTGATCTAAGAAAGCAATGCTATTTTTGGGTATCAGATGCTTGGGCCACCACAAAAACCCGTTTAAAACCTCTGATTATAATATATGTTATAGTAGATTATATATTGGTTTAGAATAGAAAACGGCTCTGATTTTCCATCTCAGGCTCCAAAATGCTTGTCTACCCATCTCTTTCAGTGAGGATAAGATTTCTTCACTTTCTGATTCTCCTCCCCATCTCCCCGAGTGGAACTATGGTCTGGCTTCAGAGACATATCTCCTGGAATCATTTAAGCTGGGAAAAGGGATGAGGAGTTATTTAGTCCAACCCTTTGATGGGGTGTAGTGAAGATGAAAAGAGCTCATGCGTGTAGAGCCTGTAGCACAATAACTAACATATCTTAAGCCTTCAATAAAAGTTGCTATTAATAGTAGTAATACCAAGATCTTGGAGCTTTTTAGTGCAGGGCTGGGACTAGAACACATCTCTACTCTCAATCTGGAAGGCTTTAAAAGATTGTTTAAGAACTGATTATTCCTATGCCATTGATTGGTAAATTCCACCATTTATAAGTTCAGATAGTCCAGTTTAAGAATATCAGTACATAAAGTTTGATTTACTTTAGATTCTCAAATTATTTTTCCCATTTCCTTTCATAAAAGTAGACCAGACATAAAAAGCAAATGTGGTGAAGAAAATCCCTGAATGATTACTTTCATTAAAACTGTATTTGCTTGAAAATTAGATAATGTACCTTTATATCTTAGGGCTCCAGCTGTATAATTTAACAATAACCAGCACCTACAGACATATTTTAGTATATTTACTCCCACAAGATGCTCTAGCTATACAAAATGCCGTGGCTGCTGGAAAACAGCTGGGAACCATGACCTCCTGAGCTTTATCCAAAAACAAACAAAACATGAAAATTATTCCACCCCCCAACAAAACGGTAAAATATCCGCCCCCCCCACCCCTGCAAAATAATCCAGGGCATATCCAGCTTATTTCATTTTACTTTACTCTGTGATCAAATAAATTGAATGATTTGACTCCACTAGACCACAAAAATAAGTGTGGCCCCATAACCTCTCTGCCTAAAAAACATGATTATGACTTGAAATAAATCAAACATTGGACATTTAAAATTAAGTAATGATAATAACAATGATCACATAGAAGGATTTTACAAAAACAGAGTATAGCCAAGAGACTATCCCTTCCTACCCAAAGACAAAGAGAATTCATTCTCTGGAGAAAATGAACTGAGAACCTTCTAGATTTGTGATTGACCAGCCTGACTGAGGTCAGGAGAGAAACCAGAGGTGATACAAGAGACTAAAAATGGGGGTTTGAGTGAAAGTCTGTAAGTGAAAAGATGAGCTCCCTCCAGAACACTGGCAGCTAGACTGATAGAAGCAAGACAACAAATTGGAAAATCTTACGGAGAAACAAAACTAAACAAACCCAGATGCTTATAAAGCCACAGGTACCATATTTGTGGGTCAACTAACAGAAAAGCTAACTGTCGGCCCTAATCATCCTATAATGATGCCATGTACTTAGTTCACAATCAAATCTGTAGTGCCTTATTCTTGAGTATGAACGGAGAGATACAATCTTCAGACATAAGAGGAAGACTTCCAATATGAAAAACACATAGACATTAAAAGCTACAACTTAATGGAACCCAAGACATTTTAGGAAAGAGGATAAAGCACAAAACCAAAACTGTGTACATTACATATACATAAGAAAAGATATTACAACCATGAAATGAACAGAATCTGGGGCTGGGAGGTAGAGGATAGGAGGAAGAAAAACTCAGAGAACAAGAAAAATATCATGGAAATTTAAAAATATAACAGAAAAAAATCAGTAAGAAGTTCGGAGTTTAATGAAGAAATTTCCGAGAAAGCAGAAAAAAAAGACAAAAAACAAGTGCAATTGAAAGAAAAGGAAACAAAATTAGGAAGATAAGCTAAGACGTCCAATATCTAACTAGTGTGAATGACAGAAAGAAAAATGAGAGAAAACAGGATATGGAATGTGTGTGAGAGAAGAATAATTATATTTTTAGGTATACGGTTTTAAAAAATAGACTATTTTTAGAGCAGTTTTGAGTGATAGCAAAATTAAGCACAAAGTCCAGAGTTCCCATATACTCCATGACCCCATACATGCTTAGCCTCTCTCACCATCAACATCTCTTATCACAGTGGCATATGTATTATAATCGATGAGCCCATATTGACCTATCATTATCTCCCAAAGGTCATTATTTACATTAGGGTTCCCTCTTGGTGTTGCACATTTGATGGGTTCTAACAAATATATGATAACAGGTACCCACACTTATAGTATCATACAGAGTGGTGTCACTGCCTTAAGAAATCCTCTGTGCTCCACTGTTCATCCTTTCATCCTCCCTACCCCGTGGCAACCACTGATCCTTTTACTGTCTCCACACTTTTGCTAAGGCTTCTTTTACTTAATAATATACATCTAAGTTTACTCCACATCTTTTCATGACTCAATAAGTTTATTTTTTTTAGTGTCGAATATTCCATTGTCTGGGTGTATCATAGTTTATTTATCCATTCACCTACTGAAGGAAATCTTGGTTGTTTCAAAGTTTTGGCAATTATAAAGCTTCTGTAAGCATCTGTGTGCAGGTGTTTGAGTGGACATAAGTTTTCAGCTCCATGGGTAAATACCAAGGAGTGCCATTGCTGGACTGCATGGTAAAAATATGTTTAGTTTTGTAAGAAATTGCTAAACCATCTTCCAAAGTGGAGGCACCGTTTTGCATTCCTACCACAATGAATGAGAGTTTTTGTTGCTCCATATCCTTGTCAGCATTTAGTGTTGTCAGTGCTTGGAATTTAGGCCATTCCAACAGATGTGTACTGGTATCTCATTGTTGTTTTAATTTGCAATTCCTTAATGGCATATGATGCTAAACATGTGCTCATGTTTATTTGCCATCTATATATCTACTTTGGTGAGGTGTCCAGGTCTTCTGCCCATTTTTTTGTTGTGTGGTTTGTCTTATTGTTGAGCTTTCAGAGTTCTTTGTGTTTTTTGGGTAACAGTCCTTTACCAGTTATGTCTTTTGTGAATATTTTATCCCAGTCTGTGGCTGGTCTTCTCATTTTCTTGACAGCCTCTTTCCCAGTGCAAAAATTTTAAATTTTTTAAAAAAGTTTTTATTTATTTGAGAGAGAGAAAGAGCGCACAAGTGGGGGTGGGGGAGAGGGAGAAGCAGACTCCTCGTTGAGCAGGGAGCCTGATGCGGGGCTCAATGCCAGGACCCTGGGATCATGACCTGAGCCGAAGGCAGACACTTAAGGACTCAGTCACCCAGGCGCCCCATTTATTTGAAGTTTTTGATTGTTTTTTTGTTCATTATGGATTTTTCCTGCATCCATCCTTAAAATATTGCATTAAAATCTTATTCACCCTAAACAAAATGTAGTCTATCTATGCCATGGAATATTATTCAGCCTTGAAAAACATTCATCGCCACCCCATGCTGTGATGTGAGTGACCCTTGAGGACCTCACACTCTGTGAGAGAAGCCAAGCACAGAAGGCCCCATACCTAGGATTCCGTGTATATGAAATGTGCGGAACAAGCAAACCCACAGAGATGGAAAGCAGATTGGTGGCTGTCAGGAGCAGGGGGAGGGGAGATAGGGAGGAACTGCTGATGAGTGAGGGGTTTCCTCTGCAGGCGGCAGGGGGAGGCAAATGTTTTGGAACAAGATGGAGGTGGTGGTGGCACAACCCTGGGAATGTACCAAACACTGCTTTTAAATAGTTCCTTTTATGTGATGTGACTTTAACATCCATAAAAATATTTAATAAAAATCTGTATTTCAATTAAAAAAAAAAAGTAGGAGTTGGGGGGGGGAGCGGCAGAGGGAGAGGGAAAAGCAGGCTCCCTGTGGGGCTTAATCCCAGGACCCTGGGATCATGACCTAAGCCAAACGCAGACACTTAACCGACTGAGCCACCCAGGTGCCCCCAAAGTTTTTAATTTTATTGGAGTCCAGCTTATCAGTTATTTCTTTCATAGACTGTGCCTTTGATGTTTTATCTAAGAAGTCATCAAGGTCATCTAGATTTTCCCCTGTGTTATGGTCTGGAAGTTTTATAGTTTTGTGTTTTACATTTAGATCTGTAACCCATTCTGAGTTTATTTTTTTTTGAAAGGACTAAGATCTAGGTCTAATTAATTTGTTGAATTTGTTTTGTTTTGTTTTTTGCATGTGGCTATCCAGTTGTTGCAGCATCGTGTGTGGAAAAGACTGCCTTTGTTCCTTTGTCAAAGATCACTTGACTATATTCATGTCGGTCTATTTCTGGGCTTTCAATTCTGTTCTATTGATGTGTGTGTGTGTGTGTGTGTGTGTGTGTGTGTGTGTATTAGTCAATAACACACTGTCTTGCTTGCTACACTTCCATACTAAGTCTTGAAGTTGGGTAGTGTCAGTCCTCCAGTTTTATGCTTCTTCAGTACTCTTTTAGCTATCCTGGGTCTTTTGCCTCTCCATATAAATTTTATAATCAATTTGTTGATATCCATGAAATTAACATGCCTGGAATTTGATTGAGATTGTGTTAAATCTATAGATCAAGTTGGGAAGAACTGACATCTTGCCAGTATGAAGTCCTTCTATATATGGGCATGAAATATCTATTTCTTTAGGTCTTTGATTTCTTTCATGAGAGGTTTGTAGTTTTCCTCACATTGACTACAGATTTTGTTAGATTTATACCTAAGCATTCCATTATTTTGGGTGCTAATGTAAATGGCATTGTGTTTTTAATTTCAAGTTCTGCTTATTCATTTATAGTGTATAGGAAAGAGATCAACTTTTATATATTAACCTTGTGTCCTGCAACTTTTGTATAGTAACTTTTTATCCTAATAACTTCTATGGCCAATTATTAGTTCCAGGAATTTTTTGTTGATTCTTTCAGATTTTCCATGCAGACAAACTTGCCATCTGGTAACAAAGACAGTTTTACTTCTTTATCCCCAATTAGTATACCTTTTATTTCCTTTTCTTGTTGCATTAGCTAGGATTTCCAGTAAGATCTTGAAAAGCAGTGGTGAGAGGGGGCATACTTGCCTTGTTCATGAACTTAGCAGGAAAGCTTCTAAGTGACTCATCATTAAGTGTGATGTTAGTTATATATTTTTTGTAGATATTCTTTATCAAGTTGGGGAAATTCCCGTCTATTCAAAGTTGTCTGAGAGTTTTATCATGAAGGGGTCCTGGATTTTGTCAAATGCTTTTTCTGCCTCTATTGATATGATCATGTGATTTTTCTTCTTCAGCCTGTTTATGTGATAAATTACCTTAATTGGTTTTCAAATGTTGAATCAGCCTTGCATACTTGAGATAAATCTTGGTCTTGGTGTATAATTCCTTTTATACATTGTTGAATTTGACTTGCAAATTTTTGTTGAGAATTTTTGCATCCATGTTCATGAGTGATATTGGTCTGTGATTTTCTTTTCCTGTGATGTTTGTCTGGTTTTGTTATTAAGGTAATGCTGGCCTCATAGGCTAAGTTATGAAGTATTCCCTCTACTTCTATCTTCTGGAAGAGATTGTAGAAAATTTGTATAATTTCTTCCTTAAATGTTTGGTAGAATTCACCAGTGAACACATTGGGCCTGATAATTTCTATTTTGAAAAGTTATTAGTTATTTATTCAATATCTTTAGTAGATATAGGCCTATTCAAATGGTTTCTTCTTGTGTGAGTTTTGATAGATTGAGTCTTTCAAGGAATTGGCCCATTTTATCTAGGTTATCAACTTTGTGGACACAGAGTTTTTCATAGTATTCCTTTATTGTTCTTTTAATGTTCATGGGATCAGTAATGATCTCCCTTTTTTCGTTTCTGATATTAGTAATTTGTGTCTTTTTTTTCTTAGTTAGCCTTTCTAGCGGCTTATCAGTTTTATTGATCTTTTCAAAGAATCAGCTTTTCATTTCACTTTCTTTTGATTTCCTTTTTAATTTCATTGATTTTTGCTCTGTTCCTTATTATTTCTTTTCTTCTGCTTATTTTGGACTTAATTTGTTCCTCTGTTTCTAGTTTTCTGTGGTAGAAACTTAGAACTTTCTTATTTTCAAATACATATATTCAATACTGTAAGTTTCCCTCTATGCACTGTTTTCACTGTATCTTCCAAATTTTGATAAGTTCACTTAGTTCAAAATGTTTTTAAATTTCTCTCAAAATTTCTCCTTTGATGCACATGTTATTTAGAAGTGTGTTGTTTAATCTCCAAGTATTCTGGGATTTTCCAGATATCTTCTTTTCATTGGTTTCTAGTTTAATTCCCTTGTGGTCTGAGCGCAGACACTGTAGGATTTCTATTATGTTTTTAAAAGATGTGTTTACTTATTTTTAGAGAGAGAGAGAGCACACATGCAAGTGGGGGAAGGGGCAGAGGGAGAGAGAGAAAGAGAATCTCAAGCAGACTCCCCATTGAGTGCAGAGCCCTACGTGGGGCTTAATCTTACAACCTTGAGATCGTGACTTGAGCCGAAACCAAGAGTCAGATGCTCAACCAACTCTGTCACCCAGGCACTCCTGATTTCTATCGTTTTGAACTTGCTAAGGTATGTGTTATGGCCCAGAATGTAGTCTATCTTGGTGAATGTTCCATATGAGCATGAGAAGAATGTATATTTTGCTGTTGCTAGATGAGATAGTCTATGAATGTCAATTACATACAGTTGATTAATGGTACTGTTGAGTTCAACTATGTCCTTACTGATTTTCTGTCTGCTGTAGCTGTCCATTTCTGATAAACGGGTGTTCAAGTCTCCAACAATGACAGTGGATCATCTCTTTCTCCTTACAGTTTTATTAGTTTTTGCCCACATATTTTGACACTTGATTGTTAGTCATATATACATTAAGGATTGTTATGTAAATCAAAACCCTTCTCCAGAGAACTAAGTCAAAGTTTAAATTTTCTGTACCCTTCCATCAAGAAATGGCTTCTGTCAAAAATGTGTATGAAATATTCCCATTTTCATATATCTCTTAAATCACATAGACCTATCAGAAATCCTTTTGCCTTGCATTCTTCTTAATTTTTTTCTTAATTGTATTACCTATCCTAATGCCTATTTTGTAAATAACCTTAGTGTCTAAAACTAAAATGCAGACATCTATACCTTCAGCAGTATGTAATTTTTAATATTTAAAGCAAGAGCCTTTTTAACCTGTCAGTATTTGATATCTGAGATGACTTTAAGAATGCATGATTCTAAAATGATGACATTGCAAGTCAAGAGGATTTTTTGATAGATTTTGTAACTTAGAGCCCAAATTTTATTCTTCGAAATGTGTAGCTACAATTTGTGGGTCAAATAGGGCTCTAGCAGCAAAGATGTCACATTTATATTGACTCAAATCCCAGACATCAAGAAAATCTATTCTCCTAATCAGCCCCAAACTCTCTCACTTCTAAGTTTTCTTTTTTTTAAAGCAAACTTCCTCCCCAATGTGGGGCTTGAACTTATGACCTTGAGATCAAGAGTCAAACATTCCACCAACTGAGCCAGGCAGGCAACCCCAAACTCTTTCACTTTTAAGCTCACTGTCTATGAGTGAGACAGACAGAGGGAGAAACTTTAATATTAATACAGGGTTGAGTGCTTATTTGTGCTAAGCTAAGCACCCTAAATGCATTAGTTCAATCCTCAAGCGATGCTTTCAGATACGTTCTATTACTATCTCTAGTTTACAGAGGAGGAAACTGAGGTTTAGAGAGCTTATATATGTTGTCTCAAGACACATGCCTTCCAAATGGCAGAATGAAGATTTGAACCCATGTCTGACTCCAGTAGAGCTCAGCTATGTTCAAGTACTGCCTTGCTCAGCAGCAATCCTGGATCCACAAGATAACAGGCAGCCTGGATCAATAATAGCAAATTAAGAGTGGAATCCCTATACTTCCCGTGTTAAATATGACTTTATTGATATGCAGGCATAGTATTTGAAATTAACATGACTGTTGTTCTACAACCCAACCCATGGTGTCCCTTACTATTCTTGAAGAAAGGCAGTATTTCTTCATTGCGACCAACACCACCTGCTGGGTCATCTGCTTTTGCTACTAACCCCAACTCTTTCTGCACCCTCTGGGCACCCACAAGTACTTTGTTATCTAGGCTATCAGAGCCAAATCTCTTCTTTTACAAATTCAGATGGTTCTTCTACTCAAGACTTCCTGCCTTTAGACAAAGAGGCTGACTCTTTCAGAGCACTCCCAGTGTCCTTCCAAAGCCACACAGCAGACCCTGATTTTGTTCTCATCCCAGTTTTAAGTGCTTCTAAACTTACTAGACCAAAAGAGAAAAAGGGTGGTAAATAGGTTTCCCCTTTTTACCAAAGCCAATCAATTAGTAGACCTTACTGGAGCACCATATTGAAAGGATTCTAAGACTGTCTAGGCTTACTAGAGAAGAGGATGCTGTTTGTCTAGCAGTCTCTCGCTGGCGTGGGGCAGGAGAACAGCCACAGACGTTAACAGGAACTTGCAATCCCTTAAGGGTTTGCTCAAGTACTCCAATGATTGCTTCATGAATTCTCATGGTTCATGAGGAACATGTTAGCTAAGTAAAATAAAAGGAGCCTGGGTGCTGTATGTCACCATCTTCTTTTAAACTTTCACTGTTATCCCCAAGGTAATTAATTTAAAAGTGAATCAAAAACCCTCCTCTCAGGGTGACTAAAAAGATGTTTTCCAGAGGTGAAGGTCATTGCCACACTCAGAGAAGACATAGGACCGACTGCCTTTGACCACAGGATGACAACAGCCCCTTGAGTCAATTAGAGAGCACGTTACAAGTGAAGGAGGGCAATCAGCCAGCATTTTAGGATGTGGTTATGACACTAAGCAGAGTGAGCTCCAGAGTCCTGCCACATGTATAATCAGTCCCACAAAGTTCAACCGAAGGAAAAAGAACGGGTTGGTGTGAAAGGCTGGCGGACATGGATTCTCAGCCAGGCTCTGTCACTCACTGAACTACTTCTTATGCATTTATAGACGAGAAGACCCAATGTTGTGATAATGTGAATTCTCCCCAAATTAATCTATAAATGGCAAATCAAAACCCCAATATGTTTAGCTGGCTCTGAAACATATACAGAGCAGCAGAAGAGCAATCCCAGACAAAAGGTTTTGAAGAAAATCAAGATACAGAGTTGGGGCAAAAGGGACAGGGAAATTTCCTAACCAGATATGAAGACTTTTTATATCAAAGCTTTAATAAGACAGTGCCTTATTTGTGCAGGATAAGCAGTTAGAATGATGGAATGAGAAAGCATGCCCAGGAACAAACCCACACATATGTGGAAGGCTGATATATTTATCCATTCATTTATTATATATGGATAGAACATCTACCATATGTCAGGTGCTACGCTACAAGAAAGAGTTAAGCAGTGAAAACTGAGGCAAAAATATATAGAAATCTCTGATTTTGTAAAAATGTTGTTGTAATGTGGGAGAAATCAAAATAATATGGAAATATTTTGCATGTTAAATATCAAAGTGTTAGGGAAAAGCAAGGAAGGAGGCTAGGAAGTATTAAAGAGAGGTTGAGATTTTTCTTGGGGTTGCCAAGGAAGGCATCTGTAGGAAAGGGACATTTTTAATGAATACCTAAGAAAGTAAGGAAACAGTCAGCTCCCCAGTCTTGAAGGAGTGGCCTCATGTAGGAGTTGAACCTTTTTGTTTAGCCCTGCCCCAGCTGTTGGTTGTTTCTCAAACCCCTGTGTTTGTGGAAGCAGCCTAATCTATTTTCAGTGGCACCCAGGGGTTAAGGATGTGCCAAGACCTGTCAGTGTCCCAAAGGGGAGGATCTCAGCACCTCCATTCAGGCTGACTGCAAGCCATACCCTCAGGCAGCAGCTTGTAAGAGGATGCAAATACCTACAGTGCCAAGGGGCCACAAGCATGCCCTGCTGGCCCCCAGAACCAGGTGATAAAGAGATATCCCCTGGAAGCGCCAAATTTGGGGTGCCAAACAGGGGGACGAGCTCCTTTCTGGGGTGGCACTGATTACTCCAGTGCCATGTGACAGGAACACAAGCTCCCCTGGCCTCCAGAGCCAGGCAATCAAGGGGCAGGCGTCCCCTGAGTGGCCGCTGCAGGAATCGGGACAGCAGATGCATGTGGCGGCTCCCTCTTGGGAGTGCAAAGATGGTGGCCACCGGTGTCCATCCCTGGAAAGCATTCCAGCAGTCTCCTAAATGTGTGTGTTCGAGCAGATCCCTGCTTCTCCGGTCTGGGCTTTAATGGAAGCAGGGGAGCCTCCTTCACCAACGTCTGGGTGCCGCGGCTGCCTGTGAGGTGGGCCCTGGCCCTGGTGAGCACGTGGACCCTTTAAGAGCCCTTTCTCAGATCACTGCTGTTTTGTGGGTCTTGGGACACGGGCCCCTTTGGTTTTCAAAATTAGATTTTTTTGGAGGGTCATCTCTCAAGTGTGTGTCTTAAAAGCTGGGATGCTGGATGTAGGGTTTGAACCTTTTGCTCCTCAGGAAGAGGCTCTGGGTTTTGAGTTCCCTCCCAGTAGTGGGTCGCAGTGCCGGAAATGGAGTTTATGGTGAGAGTGTGTCACAGCCTCTCCCACCCAGTTTTCTTTTCATTTACCTAATGTGTAGTCATCACTCAGCCAGACTTTAGGGTTTTTAAAGAGGAAACTGTTCCATATGTAGCTGTAGACTCAGTCTGTGGGAGGAGATGATTTATAATCGGCTTCCCTGCTTTGGTAGTGTGGCCTCAGCCCCAGGGGCCCTTCTGGCAAGGCGATGGTGTGGCAGGCAGAATCCTGTTTATCTGTGTATAGTGCGGGCATCCCAATGTACAGAAATTGGGGAGAGTGGGTCACTTCCATATAGATTATGCCCTCTTTCGATGTGCAGGCATGGTAGGACATGCCATCCATCCTTTATCCTCCGAAGAAGGTCTCTCACAAAACGGAGGGAGCTTGCAGAATTCCTAGGAAACCGAACTGGCTGTTTATTGAACTCGGGTATTCTTCTGAGCTCACCCTGCTTATGGTTTACCCTTTAACTTATTAGATCTGCTCAGAGACAACTGGGGAAGAGTTTTTCCTCTGATCAGTTCTCACCGGGGTTTTAATGATTCTATATCCCCTTCCCTCATTAGGAAATAACTACGTGTTAAATAGTTCACTGAATAAGAAGATGAAATGAATTAATGTGTTTAAATAAGATCTGCTGAGTTTAATTTTTTTTAGTAGGTAAAGCCTCCCTTGTATTTTACATGAGAGGACCCTTCTTAAAAAAAAAAAAGGAAACAATCTATGTTTTCAAGCAGCTTCAATGATTTGGTAGTTGTAGGAGAATGGCTGGACCATTCGGTTTGAGGCAGGCTGGTTTCCTAGGGCCCAGATCACACAGCCAAGAGTTTACAGAGATTCTGGCACCTCTAACAATCATGAGAAGGCAACTCCTACACAAAATGCCACAGCGTGGGTGCAGGGATGGTGAGAGAGCCTCTGACTAGGCTAAAATCCTACAATTAGAGATTCATTACTTTGGCTGAAGATTTTGTCACCTGGCAAATTTTCAAAACCCCTGTCAGGGTTGACACAATCAGCCTTATGAATTTATCAAAACCTTTAATGAGTGCAGGTCATGATATTAGTGGCTGGAACAAAATGGAGAGCTAGGGACAGAGAGAGGGGATTGACCATGGCAGGGAAGTTGGGGCCGGGGCAAGGGATGGAAGGAAGGCTGACGAAGGGCTGCTGGAGATGGGGAAGGGTGGAAGAACATGAAAGATAAATTCCACCTACTTTGCTCATTTATTTATTTGACAACGATTTACTGATTTGCTGCGAATCTACTTTGTCGATTGAGAAGCGCTGGGCCTGGGGAAGAAATAATCACGGTCTCTGGGAGTTCAGGTATAGGGGAGAGATGTCCATGTCAACTGGTAGTGTCAGCACTGTGGACAAACTGGCATAAAATGGGGCAGTCAGAGAGGATGGTTTGATCCCAGAGGAAGGATGTGGGGGGAGGAGTGACAGCCATCTCAGAGAGACTGATGTTTGCATTTGGCTCTAGGACAAGTAGAAAGGTTTGCCTGGAGGTCTCCAGACAGGAGAGGGCCCTGTAGGCTGACGGGTAGTCTGGGCAAAGGGCACAGAGGTGAGCACAGGCTACTGGAGGGGGTTAAGGCGAGCCGTTCCAGGAGGCTGGAAATCATGAGGTGTGTGGGGTAGCTGGGGCAGCTGGGGAAACTGAGGCCAAACACTGTGGCAGACTATCCTCCTTATGGAGCTTGGACTTGGTTCTGTAATTGGTGGGGAAGTTCTGTCTGAGCAACGGGCCTGGCCAGATCTGCATTATTGAGATATGGCTTCTGGCACATTCTACAGCTCGAGCCTACCCTGAAAAGGGGAATAGGATGGCATAAAAGCCTTGTCTATAGCCTGCAAATACACACAAGTCTCAAGCATGTGTACGCTTGTGTCTGAGTTGCTAGTGTGTGATTTTTTAAGCCGAATAATTCAAAGCCTCCTGAAACCAGGAAGACGTATTAGCACAAAGGAATGCAATGATTTAAATCTTGGGTGAGTTACCTAGGTTTACGCACGAGTGTTAGTATTTGTACATTCATACTGAACGCTTGCAGGTGGTTATTAATGCATTGGAATAGTCTGTCAACACCAGAACTAACAATAAGGAGAAATTTTGTTAAACCCAGTGCAAAAGTAAATGTGATCCTAAGACTAAGACTGAACATGGGGATTTTTTAAAGAACACTTTCAAATGTGCCAAATGAAAGGTTTACCATTTAGTAAAAACTTGGTCTTCATGTAAAACATGATTTCTAGATGCAGTTTTACAAAATGATACGATATCCCAGCCCAAAAGACACAGTCTAACTTGAGGTCACGTTGTCCTCAGAAGGAAGACAAATCCTGCTTGCTGTCATTTCCCATCCTCGTTTGAAATGTTTCCATGACTCAGACGCAGTGAGGTACGAACCCATGGACCCGTGCTCTGGTGGCAGTCATACTATGTCAAGGGTGAGAGGCAGATCATGGGAAAAGAGATGTTTTAAAGGGAGCAGCCCTGTGAACCCTGAGAGAGAGGGAGGCAAGCCAGATCCTCTTACTTTGATTGCGAGATAGTCACAACAGGTGCTGGGACTGAGGTCAAAAGTATAAATAGAATGGAAATTCTAATGAGAATAGCAAAGGACGCTGGAGTTGAGAGCTAAGACGAGCTTATGGAGTCCTCGTGATCTCAGAGAGCATCTTTCCGTGGGGACATTCCTGATTTCCCAGCTCTCCTCTCTTACCGCCTCTGTACTTCATGTCAGCAAGGATTTTACCTTCCTTTGCATATCGTTTTGTATTAGATTCAGGCTGAGTACTCCATGGAGTCTACCTATGTATTTATTATTGATCGCTTCTTTTGTCCAAGGCAAGTTTTAAGTTGGAACTACACAGTAAGTCCCTTTAGAACAGTGGAGGTATGTTACTTATACTGGTTTCCTGATGGTCCGGGACCCACTGCATAACAGGAGCTTTGTACAGAGTGGCTGAAGAGAACTTGGCTTCTGATAGGTTTGATTTCCTGCTCTGCCGCTCACAGCATATGAGATCTCACTGGGTTCTTCCATTACATGACATAATGTATTTTTAAAGAACCCCCAGTCCCAGCACATAGTATGAGCTTAATAGTTGTGTAATATTATCATCGTCTATAGCTTCAAGATTACGTGAAACAGTGAAAACAATTTTATTCCATTATACCACTCCTATAAGTAGGTCATGTTATTTTTACAAAATGGGACCAAAATACTGTACCTGACAAAATTAACAACACACTAATTTTAGTGGGTATTCAAGAGAATACTACCCACAGAAGTGATAGAAGAAGGAAATGCTTTTTAGATAACCTGACAAGTTCACTGGAGTTACAGAGGACCCCAACTCAGACTGTTAGCAATGAAAACAATCCTGCCTATTTGCAATTTTCAAAGGACTTCCCCACTTTACAAAGCCTCATTATTTGAGGGCGGATAAGATCTGAATTCTTTAGGAAATATCTATAATGTCCTTGGTGCACAGGCGATTTTCTTGGTGTCCTTGATTACTGGAAACAAGGGCATTCTGTTTGGGCCCAGGTTGCCGGTGCAACTTCAGATCGAATCTGCTTTTCTCCTCTCAGTCTCAATCCTTCCTCAGAAAGTAAGAACCATGGAATGATTAAGAATATGGTCTCTGGGGGCGCCTGGGTGGCGCAGTCGTTAAGCGTCTGCCTTTGGCTCAGGGCGTGATCCCGGCGTTCTGGGATCGAGCCCCACATCAGGCTTCTCCGCTAGGAGCCTGCGTCTTCCTCTTCCACTCCCCCTGCTTGTGTTCCCTCTCTCGCTGGCTGTCTCTCTGTCAAATAAATAAATAAAATCTTAAAAAAAAAAAAAAGAATATGGTCTCTGAAATGATTTTGGGTCCCCCTGGGATCTCAGCAGGCTCTGGGACCAAAAGCTTATAGTCAGTTTTTAATTTGGATTTCACACAACCATGTGAAGTAGATAAGTATTATTTCACCCTCTTGGAATGACGGGCTCAAAGGGATGAAGTAATTTCTGTAAGACCATACAGCTCGGATGCAGAAAGGCTGGGATTTGAACCCAGGTTGGTCTCACTCCAAAAGCTAGCTCATAACTGTTATGCAAGGTGCCTCCCCTAATACCTGGGAAGGGGGGAATCACCAGCTGGTTGACATCGGACAAGCCATTAAGTCTCCCAGAGCTTTCTTATTTGCAAAACTTAGGTAATATTTTACAGGGTTTTTGTGGGAACAAATTTAGTTAACTTTTATACGTAAGGGTTTGTATCTGCTAGTGGGCAGCTACTGAGGTTTGCGGGGGAGTTTTGAGGAGAGAGATCTTAGGTAGTCAAATCCTGCTCACACTCCCCTGTGGCACCAAGGATCACAGAGCCACAGGGCACCGTGCAGTGATGGAGAGCAAGTGTGTGTCTAGCACCTAGCTCAGTGCTTGGCCCAGATAAGGTGCTCCTTAAATGTTTGCTGCATGAGCTGATTTAGCATCTGTGCTTGTCGCTGGGGATGCAGAGGCAGCAGGACAAACAGCTCCTCACCTCGAGAAACTCAGTCCTAAACATAAGGAGACAGACGGGTGAACAGAAAATAAGCCAGTATAATATGTGAGCGAGGAGTCGGGGAGGCTGTCGGCAAAGAACTCTGGGCCCTGAATCTCAGAGGATACGTGGGAGTCCACCATGGGAAGACAGGAACATGTACGGGGAACAGTCTGTTCGAAGGCAGTTGGACATGAGGCTGTTGTAAGAAGTACAAATTGTTCCGTGAGGAAGGAACAAGCCCGGAGTGGTGAGGGGGCGGGGAGATGCAGTCCTCGCTCTGAACACTGCGCGGAGGAACTGGGACTGCATCCTGCAGGTAACGCGTAGAGCCCCCAAAGGACCTGAATACAGGGAATGTCATGAGCACCTTTCTTTTGGAAAACTCACACTGGTGGGAAGTGTGCAGAATGGTTGGAATAGGAAGAGGGTGAATATACAAGTTAAAAAGTTAAAACAATAGAAAAGATGGTTAGCTATTGCAGCAGGGAGGGGGAGGAGGAAGTGGCTTTTAAGTGTATTGAGGAGGTAGAACTAATTGGCCCTAAAGTCAGGTTGACTAGAGAGAAGGAAAGGAGGAATGCTGTCTAAGGTACCTGCTTCAGCCGAGCAAGTACGTGTGTGGTGGTTCCATCAATACCACTGGCCGGCTTGCGTCGAGTGCTTACTATTGTAGCTGGCGTGCTGCGTTGCTTGCATTCTGCCGTTTCATCCTCCTTATCAGTCTGCAAAGTGATCATTAGCTCCATTCTACGGATGGAGAAGGTGAGGTTCAGAGCAATTAAGAAACTTGCCCGATACTTCATATGGAGTAAATGGAGGTGGGATTTGAACTCAGTATCTGTCTCCCAAGCACTTGCCATCAGTCATGCAGCCTGCATGGCTGCTTCTTGTGCTGAGGGACCAGGAAGAGAAGGTTGGGAGGGGGAAGGGAGAAGATGGTGGTCGCACGGCATAAGTGTGTGTTCCCACATAAATCCAACCCGGCAAGTTCTATGCTGAGTTTTGCCGCGTTGCTCTTGTCTGGGAGTGATGGTGAGTGGGGGGGGGGCGGTTGGAGGGGCCAAGAAGGTGCTCCCTGTCAGCATCCTGCTGACATCAGGGTGCTCTCCTGCTTCCTCCAGAGTAGCTGTTGATAAAGGAGAGATTCAGGAGCAGGGTTCTTCGGGTCACGGTTTCCAGCTTTAGTGGGAATGCCCACAGAAGCTACAGGCAAGGAAGCCCAGGGCTCCAGGAAGGTAGACACGCTCACATTTCTTGGTGAAGGACGTTACCCGCACAGTCTCCTTTAAATGCTGAACTCAGAGCAAATAAACGTGCTGCCACAGCAACCAATAAACAAATATTGGTGGAATGGATGTAAATGAAATATAAGCAATGAGCTGCTAGTTGGCTCTCCTGAACTGGCATCGGGGTCAGTGCAAGAGTGTGTGTGAATCCCGAGGTGAGGCAGCACCATTTCAGAGGCTCCAAGCAGCCCTTTCCCCGTCCCTGTCCTTTCAGCTACAGGGCCCTGCAGGCAGCTCTTTATTCAAAGAAGGGCCCACTTAAAGCCTCCTTAGTCATTCTGCCCCGAAGGACGGTCAGTCTTTTGGCTCCTCTCTTGTGAACACTTTTCTAGGGTAGGGCAGGGGAGAATACAGCGTCTGTCAGCAGGGAGAGGAAGGAAATCTGACTTGGAAATGCAGGAAAAGACAAACTAACCAGGGTTAACCATTGTGCTACTTTTATGCAATTCCATACAGGTTGCTCAGTAAATTAGGAGCTGGTAGACATTTATTTCACAAATTTGTTCATCATTCTTTGCCATAACTTAAGCTAACCAGAGAAAGAGAGAAAAAACCGTGTCTGGAGCCATGATTTCTCAGTGTCCTTCCGTGCTTAACCTTCAGCACAGTTGGGAGGGTTGTTTATGACTCTACCATTGAGACCCTGACATCTTGGAAGGTGTACTGTTGTTAAATGGGCACATTAGTACTTTTGCTTTCTCACCTTTTGGCATGCGTTTGTGTGTGTGGAGGGGTATCAGGCAGGGTGGGGAGTGGAGACGGTCTAGAATTAATGGGCATAGCCCAAGAAAATGAATTCTTTGACTGTTTAATAACCATGATCTACCTGGAAGTAAAAATAACTGTGGAGTAGAAAATCTTATTATTATGCATATAATAATCACTGTCTGGGTCCTGCAATGACCAGACTGCCGGCTGTGTCCATGTGGCTACTGATTTTTCTATTTCCCCTGCAAAAATGCCAAGCTTTGAGAATGATGGGGGGGTTCCCTCACCTTGTTATTTTTACTAACCACACCAGCCACAGCAAGCCACCAATCCGAGGAGACAGACAAAGAGTCTGAATCTTTCCGTGGTATTTCTAGGAGCTAGGACACAGGGAACGAACCAGATTATCATCAGGCCGCACTTGCCCCCTCCCCCAATCCTTTTTAATTGGGCAAAGTATTTATTTTAAAATCTAGCAAATAAGATACAAATTAGACACCCATCAACAATATCTATAAAAAGAATCATCCAAAAAAAATCAGTATTTCTGTCCAAAGTTTACAGAGAATTAAATCAGCTTCCTTTCCTACGAGTTGTTTTTCTGTAAACTGGGCAGCAGTAACTACGGGTGAAACCACCATGCCCACCACCCTGGGATTAAAGGTTAAACAACCTTCTGCAGCCTTTGTTTATGTTTTTATCATCAGTTGAGCTTTTCTTCTCTCCAAAGGCCCGTAGAAATGGTTGGCAGTTCTCAATCATCAAATCAAAGCCCTTCGTCGCCATCGTTTCTTCCGTGTAATGCAAGATATGCTGCTGTGAGTAATTCGATCAGTCCCGTCATTTCCATAATTAGAACGAGAGCAGTCTTCCTGAAGTATGTGCTCCTGCCATGGCGTGAAGTCACACAAAAGTGAGCGCACAAAGCCCTTATGTTGTATGGTCTTAAAATAGCAGCTATTTTTAAACATAAATTTATTTACTTACTTACTTACCTCTAGCAGCTTGTCCCCCACCCAGCTAGACCTGTTTACAACTCGGCTCTCCATTTGGCTTATCTATCGATGACGAATGAAATGCAAGTCAGAGCATTTCACTTTAAAGGCATTATTTCTCTAATGGGTGTGTCACGGATACCCACTCACGTGGGGCTTATCCCAACGCTCCTGGGTTTCTCAAGGGGGGGGGGGGCAACACTTCAATTCATTGAATATTCTCGATTCTTATTATTTATATGCCTGTAGAGCTTGACGCACGTGATCACCTCGGTGTGGTAAAAGATTGTAGGGACCCCAACTCTCATTTAGAAAAGGGGGAACACGTGCTGTGGGCGCGCTTAGCTGAGGCTTAGATAATGCTATGCTCTGAGGCAAGACTAGGAGCTCAGACCACATCAAATCTTTTTCTCATTCCACTGTTTTCTGGTGGTTTCCGGGCCCTGGTCTCTGTCCTCTCAATCATCCTCCACACGCGGTTAGAATAAAGTTCCTTAAACGCTTTCATGGTGTTATTCCTTATTTTCCAGCTTATAAAATTCAGACATCTCCTCCTTCCCAATTACTGTCTCCATGCCACAGCAGCCTTGTTTTACTTTAGTGCCTTTGAATTGGCCGAATTAAGTCTCGTCACTGCTCTGGCAACTTCTTTCTCCCCTCGGCCAGCACAAGCCCCAAGATGGTAATGGAAACTCCCCTCTCCAGGCGGCCTTTCCTAGTGATTTGAGTTCACGCGGTTCTGAACACCCTATCAGTACATACTCATTTAAACATCTGACAAGTAGTTATCTATTTGCAACAACATAAAGAGAAATTTTTAAGACTCTTCCATAAGCCAATCACCCTAACACAACTTTAAAACGTGCTTCATATTTCCTTCCAGTTCTTTCTTACCTGCATGTAAACTCTTACATGGTTGTCATGTATAGAGCTTGTATGATTTTTTCATTCAACATTATTTTTTTAATCTTAATGAATTTATTTATTTATTTTTGCAAGAGAGAGAGAGTGAGTGAGCACTGGCGGTGGGGAGGGGGGTGCAGAGGGAGAAGCAGACTCCCCACTGAGCAGGGAGCCTGATGCAGGACTCCATCCTAGGACCCTGAGATCCTGACCACCCAGGTGCCCTCATTCAACATCGTTTTATGACTATTTTTCCAGGTCACTGCATTACAGTGGTAGTGTGGTACTGTATCTATGGGCAGCGAGTGATGGTAGAGACAGAGTAGGATATGTAGCCAACCCCTATGTAACCTTGGGCAAGGCAAATAAACCCTATGAGCCTCAGTTTGTCCATCTGTGAAATGGGGGATACGATGTATGTAAGGTGTCTGTCATTTGGTAAACACAGGCGCTGTGATTTATTACCTAGTTTGAGCCATAGGAGCTTGCTTCTATGGTTTGTTGCTTTGAAAATTTTCATGGCGTTTTCACGGGCAGTTCCCAGAAAACCGAAGTGCTTCTAAAGGTGGAGCTTTGATTTGTTTGGCATCACTTCCTAGGTCTTTTTGTTGATAGACAGTGGTCCGCCTCAGTGGACTCTTAATCAGTGCTACGGCTGACTGCATTTCATTCTAAATCATTGCGTTCTTCAAACTGAAACCTAGTCACTAAGTTTCTATGTACTAAGACTCCTAAGCTTAGTTGTAAGTGGCCAAAACAGGAAAAGCAGCTCTGGGAGATCGCTGTATTTTCACCATCATTCCTATGCCCTTCTAGCTGAGAAAGTTCGTTTAACCAGTTCTGCATGTTGTTCCCACCTCAGTATCTTGGCGCAAAAATCTAGGCCACCTTGGGCAAGCAGACAAAGCTGAGTTTTTGTCTGAAAGGGTTGTGTGCCTTGCTGGGTGTATGTTGCTCAGAGCATTCTAATTTATTTATGGGACTCAGGAGTCGGGTGAAGGGAGTGGAAGGTAGCCTGGCGGTCTGATCTAAGTGAAGGCACTTATTTTTAACGTGATCCTGGGGCTGGGGAGCAGAGTGGGGTGGGGGCTCCCTCACTTATTCTCCTTATTTACATTTTGCTTCCTGATGGCCAATCACCAATTAGTTAGCTTGACCCCTCCCATTCCTGAGAAAGGTACACCTGCTTAAAGCTAAATTTTCATGACAAGTTTAGGAGATTCAGGTTTGAGTTCTGTTAAGGAATGGCTTGTGTACCCACGTATTCTTGTAAATTCTTTTTCTTAAAGTATTAACCTGTCATTTTAGAGCTAAGCTTCCCCCCCGCCCCCCATTTACAAAATAAGGACTAATCACAGCACTCCATGTATTTCATGGACCCTGCTGAGGAGAAAAGTGCTTTTTATACATTCTGGTGTTTTGTTTCAGGTGTATACATATCTTAAAAACTACGTGCAATTTTTCATGGTCTCCGTTTTCTGTGCAGTAGTAAAACTCCTGTTCCCCAGCACATCTTGATGGCAGTTGCCCCAAAGATTCCTGTTTTGTCTTGTAAGCAGTATCAAACTTAACGATGGTTAGTTGTTTGTAGTAATTCTTCATTTCAGTCTGGGCTTCTGATGTTTTAAGTGCAAAAAATAGTCTCTGTGCTCATTCTCTAGTCAAATGAGGAGGCTCATTTCTGATGATTGCTTAATCTTCATCCCCAAAGAATCTTTCCACCGTAAGAAAAAGTCAAAAGGCGTTCCACGCCAACTTGTCAGAGCACGTCTCCTTCGCTTTGCTCCTTTTCTTTTTCTTTTTTTTCTTTCACTCTTGAAATCTCCTGGCATGACTGAAGCCTGGGAAGCAGCAGGATTTGAGATGAAAGTGTTGTGGTTGTCAACATACCTTCTGTAGATGCATTTCTAGCCTCAGAGCGGTGTGGAGCCGGCACGCCGTCTGGTTTTCCCACCTTATTTTAGAGTCTCAAGTGCAGACTAATGGCACCATTTCACACAGTATTGCATCACATTGTACGAGAGCCGTTTCCTTCGGGGTAGAACTTCTATCGAACCTGTGAACAGCTGACCGTGCAAGAACAAGAGGAGAAGACATTTTGCTAGAACATGAGTCACTGAGCCTCTTGTTTTTAAAAAGTCAGTAGGAAATCCACCTCCTTTTTTTTTTTATCCTAATAGATCAAATTTCGGATAGAAATGAATTGGAAAGTTTTGTTTTTCTTTGTTTTAAGTGTAACTCCCATAAAGAGTTACCAAGTGGAATTTATTCTTTGTGTGAGAAGGATAAAGTCACTAGCAGAACAGTGAAGGGGGCAGAGATAGGTTTTGAACATGCTGTCTAGATTATTGAACCAAAGAACATAGTTTTCAGCATGTTCAGCAGACCAGTTGTAGGAACAAGAGGCGTATGCCATGGTGGTTAAGAGCACAGACTGGGCTTGAATTTAGACTCCGCTGACTGCTTATGTGACAGCAGGTAAGTTATTTCATCCCTCTGTGCCTCAGTTTCCTTATCTGTAGAATGAAGATAATACCACCACCACCACCACTAATACTTACCTCAGAGGATTATTACAATTAATGAGTTAATGTTTACAAAGTGCTTAGAATTGTCCCTCGGCACATATGATATGTCAGCTGCTACGATCACCACGGAAGTGGGATCTTTATATTATGAAGATTGAAAGATGGCTTTTCTGTAAATATGCTGGAAGTTCCTCTAGGTCTTGACTTCCTATCTTATGGTTTTAAGTTTATACCAATATTTCTTCTGTTTTACAACATGAAGGCCCAGTTCCACCTGAAAAGCTCAATACTAATCACTATCTAAATGCCTGAATTGGTAAGTAATATGCTGTATTGGGAAAGTAGTTTTCAAGACTCGCTTGAGGCTTAAAGTTAACTGATAAATTGGAGAACAAACAGGAATATTCAATAGTTAAAATACAGTATTTTTTTGTATCATGGTAAGTGTGGGTTGTAATTATATGCACACCAGTTTGTAACTGTCTATGTGTGTGACTATTTGGTCAGTCCTTGGCCTCCGAATTAGACTTTAAGCTCCATGAGGATAGGTCCCATGTTTTGCTTACCATTAAATGTCAGCAACCAGCGTCTGATACATAGCAGGCATTCAAAAGTCGTTATCAAACGCATGAATGCATGCATGGCTTGGTAAATAAAAAATGATACTTTGAAAGTCATTGTGTTTCTATAATAGACTTTTAAGAAATCCACATGTAGCTCCTAGGGTTCTTCCTACAGTTCATATTTCTATTAAGAAAACAGAAGGCTGACAGAGAAAGTGAAGGACAGAGAAATTCATTAATTTAGCAAAGAGGTGGGCTTGAGGATGAACTTCCAGTCTTCTGAGTGCCAGTCTGGGTCTGTCGCCACTAAGATGAAAAGGAGAATCCAGACGTGGCACCTTCTTTCCCTCCTTAATCTTCTCCTTTACCTCTCCCCTGTCATTGTTTCATGACTTGCAGCTTATAGACGCAGAAGGAAGACAGGAGAAACTCTCGAGACATTTGGGTAGTACTCTCCTTCTGGAGGGAAAGTAGACATCAAAGCACAGAATTGCTACATACCCATGACGCACAGTCCTGTCTCCCAGGGCCCAGGTCCTCGTGACAGTTCCTGACATACTGATAGAGGACACTGCTGGCCCCCAGGCGGGTGTCTCAAACATCAAAGTGTTGGTATCAGCAACGACAATTTAAAATGAATGTGGCATCTTGCTGAAAAATTACCATGCAGGCAAAGGGATAACTTTTTATTTAGCTCCTGAAAATACTGTACATAGAAAGACTTTCTTAACCATCTGGAAACTATTTTGAGGAAATTAAAGTTTTGGAGCTCAACTGTATCCATGATTCCCTCTTGCCTTTATTATTATTATTTCCCTGTTGCCTTGCCCTTAAATCAGATCCTAAAACTTGTTTCCTATAAAATAGCTCCCAACAAATTTGTAAGTGAGACTCTTTGCCCTCTCTCGTCTTTGACTTTCAGACATTCTTCTGGTTTTGTTCCAAATTACGTGGACATATATGTATCACAGACATAAATCTTCTTTCTTTCTTTCTTTTTTTTCTTTCTTTG
The DNA here is from genome assembly GCF_017311325.1 of Ursus maritimus. Classification (NCBI taxonomy): domain Eukaryota; kingdom Metazoa; phylum Chordata; class Mammalia; order Carnivora; family Ursidae; genus Ursus; species Ursus maritimus. The sequence goes on from NW_024425119.1 coordinate 37,393,580, forward strand.
CTACTCTAAGCACATGTGGAGATGATTTAGTTTCTGAACGAAGATTCTTTGGACACCTACTTTTTAGAAAATCCAAATCCTATGGAATCAGAGAGAGGTTTTTCTGTCTCCTTAAAGTGTAAACCAGAAGCATAATGAAATAACATTTAAAAAAAATCAAATTAGGCCAATAAAGCAATACTTTGTATCACTGAGATGAGAATTTAGTGTTAGACAATTTACAGTCATTACTGTTATGCCATGCACAACTATACCCCGTTTGGTTATGTCAGATGGAGATGTAATCATCTGTTGGACTTGTTGGCTCTCCTTGTTTCGGTTCAGCCTCCTTGCTGGATTAAGTTTCCATAAAACCATGATTAACTAAAATGCTTCAGGAATGAGGACTTGCGTTTCGTTTAATTTTTTGGTTAGCTGAAGTTTAACCAGAAGACTCTTGGCTTTAGTCTTGGCGTAAAACTGTTCTAAAATCGTTTCATTTTCTTGCATCAAAAGGCTAGCATAGTGCGAGTCTGTCGTTGGTAGTTAAGAACATTACAAGTCCTTTGGGGTCATTTTCTGACTATTAGAAAATGTTACAGATGGAGGGAGAGTTGAGAGGTTGAAGTAAATATGGAAACTAGTTGGAAATTAGACTTCTGGCATCAAATAGGCAGTTGCCTCTATTTTTAGAAGGTGGATGATAAACTAACACTTATTGAGCACCTACTATTTGCCAGGCCTGAGACTCTGCACTTGAAGAGCCCAATCCTGGTGGAGGAGAAGGGGATATGTTTACGAACAATGACTGCACAGTGTAGTAAGTGCTTAAGAAGGTATGCAGCAGGTGCTGTGGTGGCTCAGAGCAGGGGACTACCAATGGCCTGAGGAGGTCAAAGACCTCACCGTGGGGAAGATGATGGCCTGGGTCTTGACACGTCATAGGAGCTAAGTGGAGAAGAGGAGGTAGGGCATCCTCCACGGGAGCAGAACTTGAAATACACAGAGATGTGAACCAGAGTTATCTGTCCTGGGACAAGGTGTGTATGCCCGTGTGTCAGGGCAGGGAGAGACTGCTGGCAGATGAGTCTGGACAGCAGGCTGGGGCAGACTATAAAGGGCCATTTATAGAGTTCAAGTGCTATTTCATAAGTAACATTTAACAATGGAGTTAAACAGTCTGATTTGTGTTTCAGAAAGATACTCTGGCAGTGGTAGGAAGGATGCATTAGAAGGAGGAAGGGACCATTTTTGATAAACTAGTATTTCAAAAAACTGTTTACTGTTTTAGTGTTTTATTGATCTGAATTAGAGTTTGAAACATTATTTTACCTTTAAGTAGGAAAACCTTTCTGTTTTCTTCTCCCGCATACGTTCTGTATTATTATTATCTTCACTTTGAATATTGGGAAACTGAGGCTCAATGACCATGTCACTTCCCCAAGGTTCTGAATGGAATCCATTGAGAAACTGACTGAAAGCCAGGTCTCAAAGTTTCTTCCAGCAATTGCTAGACCACACTCCCCACTATTACAGCATATTTATGATATAATTAACTTTCGGAAAGCCATATGGCTTTTGTTACAAAGACTAAAGGAATGTGCTTTTCATAACGAATGGCATATGGCCTCCAATAGCTCTTTGCTTGCATGTTTTAACAAAATGAACATGTACATAAATTAGATGCCTCAGGTCAGTTAGCAAACTGAGGTTGATTTTCTTCTGCTCTCCCTAATTACAACTGCACTTCTGACGAATATCAAGGAGTTTTTTGGCAGTCTGTGGGTGTAAACATACATAGCGTGGCTTAGATAATCCTTTTCTCCTATGGCGTTGCCCTTTTAAAGAGTCAGTGTTTGTCTTTTATTCACAGAGGAGTGTGCTGCTCGCAGAAACGGGCATTTCTGATGAAGCCTCATGCTTTCGGAATGGGGGGAACACTCGTTCATTTAAATGAGACAATAGGCAGAAGGAACAACCAAATATGAACCACTGAGCTGAAAGCTGACATTTACCTTTGGCCATTTAAGTGACGTAGGGCTGGTAGATAACATGATAGACGCTCACATGCTGAACTAATTTAATAGCAGTTAATCGTGAGGGCTCACACTTAATCTCTCAGTTGTTGAGAAGCCTTTCTATTTTAAGTAACATGCCTCAAAGTTCTGCTCTCTTAGTTCACACTGTGTCTCATCCTGTTGTTTTAGCAGGTTTTCTGGTAGAGTCTGAGAATGAGCTCCTTGCAACTTTCACATTATCATATTACAATATTCATTACTGATTATTTGTACTCAAGGTCAATGACATTATCTCATTGGAATTCCCTGGACTCTGAATTCATAAGATAGTCCAAAATGCTCTTGTCTGTAATGGAAAAATACAGTACAATTACTGTAAGTCAGTTGGTTCATAAAGGATCTGCGTTTTAAAGGGAGCTACTCATCATATTGGCAAATCGCTTGCTTTTTCTTTTAAATGCATGTGTTTATGTTATAGTAATAATACAATTTTTTGTTAATTAAGTGGAAAGTATATCAACAAAGGAAATTTAAAATATAAGCGTTTCTTAAGGAACTGAAGCAAATAAGTAAAAATACATTTTAATTAATATTAAAATATTTAAACCTTTCTATTCAAAAGTTTAATTTCCTAAGAGCAAACCCCACATAGTTTAGGATAATTTTTTCATGACGAATAAACCAAATGTCTTCAATAAAAATTAAATTTTAGGTCTCTCTTTTTCCCATCTAAAATGACTCGTTCAAATCCTGTTCATACAAAAGGAAAGTGTTTGTTAACTTGTGTTCTAATTCCTCTTATATTTACTATAATCTGTATTCCTTTTTTGGACAAGTCATAGCTTCTCCTTTCATAAAATAATATCTTCCATTATGTTATAATTATAAACTGTGGACTCATAGGATCGATGAGTCATCGGGCTGGATAGAATAAGCCTTCAGCAGTCATCTCTGCCTCTGGGGCATCGCTACACCATGAATTGAATAACAAGGTGAGTAAGAGACACCTTTAGCCAGAAATATGGCTTTGGCTAGATGAAGAAAAAAGGTGAACCTGGGAACACTTTTCCTCTTTAGCAAAAATACTTCTTCTTTCCTTCCTCTTTTTTTTTTTCCAAAGTGTACTCACCCCAAACTGATATTATTAGATTAATAACCCCACCAAAAATCTTATTGTGTGTGAAAGTGTGGAATCATTTAGACTTACTTCATATTTGAGAATTGAATACTAGGATCTGTAAGACTCCAGATAGCGGTGTTTAAGAATGAAAGATCCTGCTCTATTTAACCATCATTTATTACAGGACTACAAACTATAAAAAAAAAACAGTACGAAGGTACAAGATTTGTAAACAAATTGTTGCTACATAATCTGTAGGAAGCTGAAAAACAATTTGGAAGAGAAAGTAATTAGGGTAACATTTATGTACTAACAAAAGTCAACTAGAAGTTGGGAGAAAAATGTTATCTTCTTAACTGTCATGATTCACTCATGTTAAGACCATTCCCATCTTACTTAGAGGCTCTGGAGCAGGTGAAGATAGTTGTATTAGAAAACGTGCTTCAAGACACTGAGCCAGTATGGCTGGCTGTCTGTGTGGAGAAGCTCAAGACTGAACAAACATGGACCCAAAACAAGAGTACCTGGTGTCTCTTGCTTAGACCCACGGTGCTGACAGGATGGGCAAGTGTCGTAGTGCCAGGAAGCTCCATAGCCACCGACGAGATCAGATGTGGCATGATAAACAGTACAAGAAAGCCCACTTGGGCACAGCCCTGAAGGCCAACCCTTTTGGAGGTGCTTCCCTTGCAAAGGGAATTGTGCTGGGAAAAGTAGGGCCTGAAGCCAAACAGCCAAATTCTGCCCTCAGGAAGTATGTCAGGCTCTAACTGATCAAAAATGGCAAACAACAACAACAACAACAACAAAACCCACAGCCTTTGTACCCAATGATGGTTGTTTGAATTTTATTGAGGAAAATGTTGAAGTTCTGGTTGCTGGATTTGGTCACAAAGGTCATGCTGTCAGTGACATTCCTGGAGTTCACTGTGAGGTTGTCAAACTAGCCAATGTGTCTCTTTTGACCTTTTATAAAGGCAAGAAGGAAGCCCAAGATCATAAATTTTGATGGTGAAGACATGACAGTAATACATTTTCATATGCTCCCCCCACCCCATGAGAGACCTGGCTCATTAGAATTACTTTGAATACTTGGGTTAATTTGAATTTTATATTCTAAAAAGGTTATGATATGCAAAGATGGAAACCACTTGTTTCTCCAGATTTTCAAATCCTGTGCCAAATTATGTTAACAAACAAATGTGGTTATAATACAAATGGGGGAAATGGCAAGACCAACCACAGCTGCCTTTAAAGGAACATGATCTTGTCCCTTGAAGATTTGTTTTGTTTTGCTGAGGACTGTATTGGTTCTGAATATTTTACGGTGGTCTTTTTTTTTTTTTTTTAAGATTTTATTTATTCATGTGACAGAGAGCCAGCCAGCGAGAGAGGGAACACAAGCAGGGGGAGTGGGAGAGGAAGAAGCAGGCTCACAGCAGAGGAGCCCGATGTGGGACTCGATCCCATAACGCCGGGATCACGCCCTGAGCCGAAGGCAGACGCCCAACCGCTGTGCCACCCAGGCGCCCCTTTACGGTGGTCTTAGTATGAATTTTTTGAAGGTTGGGCATGCAGAGAGCCAAGCTGAGGTTGGGAAGATAGAGGAAAGGTGAAGGGGAGGAGGAGAGAAGCCAGGGAAGGAGGTGTGACTCTGGAGAGCCACAGAGGGTAAAGGAGGTGAGTGGAAATTCCCGGGTGTTGGGGTGATTGAAGGATTCTTAAGAGCAAGAAGGTTTAATATTTCATGAGATTGTTTCTCTTTCTGCAGTCGTAAACTATCCGAACTCCTCAGCCTTTAGTAAAGTCTGTCCTAAGCATTCGTGCTTTGTGGGCTTCCTTTTGTTTTTGGATTGAAAGTAATGGGAAAGACCTCATTCCATGTAGGGTAGGATAGGGTGAGCACAAACAGGAAGAGCCATAACAAGAACAAATTAGGTAGAAGCAGGCGTCCAGAGGCAAGGCAGCCTTGCAGACATGCCAGCAACACTTTTCTTCATCCCCCCAAATGCATAGAACTTTTGGAGAGGACTTTAGTCTTCTACAGCCCATGGGGTGTTTGAATCAAGGAGGAAGTAGATTCCAGCTGATATTTGGGTTACATTAATACAGCCTGAAATTATAATAATTTATTAAGGGAGGAAGTGGAGGTGGAAAATTTTGAGCTCTTGGGCTTCAATTTCTATCATAGTCTTATTTATCTGTAGCCCATGATGCTGTTGGCATTCTCTTCTACAAACGTACCAGGCATTTAGCATTTATTTTGACTTTTAAAGTCAAGTTTGAGCTAGTCAGTTATGCATCTGGTAAACCAAAAGATATTGCTGAAATCTGTGGCAACTGTTTTGAAACTATTTTGTGCATTTGCATTTATTGGAAGTGTAATTATAGGTTGCCTTGCTTTGCAGCATTCCCCATGGCACGCAGGGGAATTTGTTTGTATGTGGAACTCTTTAGAGGAAATAGTGTTGTTGTATGAGGCTTGAAGATGGGTATCTACATGTTTGAAGATGCCCACATTTTTTTGGCTTATCATCACTTGTAAATAATGGCCATGGGGCATAGTGAAAAAGTATCAATGACCCATTGCTTGAACTTCCCTTTTAAAAGGGCAAATTTCACAGCTTTCTAACATGAAGATGAATCTAAAGTTTAACTTGTTTGTGTTAAAGTTGTTGTCTACAGACCTCCATTATGCTGCATTGTTAGAGGCAAAACTGTAGATAATTGGGAGAGAGAGAGAGAAAGAGAGATGGGCAGATGAAGAAAAGCAGAGATGTTTCAAGTTATGGCATGGGTAACATGCCTAATTCCTTTCTTGGGGAAGTCTCTCGTGCTGTTTTTAACAGATATGCCTTGCTTTGAGATAACTTGTGGCCTAATAGGGTCTTCAAGGAAAATTTATGTGATGGAGCAACTCCTATATGGTATATCTCAATATTTGAGAACCTTCCAGAAAACACTGAAGTATACAAGCAGAACAAGTGCCTTGACTGCTTATCTACATTTAGCCATAACTATGCTATTCTAATGGTTATGGGAAAGGATGAGGGCCAGCTTCTTGTCTGACTTTGAATCTAGTCGCGTCCTTACATGCTATGAAGCTTCAGGGCAAAGGTTAATTTTCCCAAGATTCATAGAACCTACTGTTTAGTGATACAGAATTATATTTCTGCTTAAAAAAAGAGGACATAGTTGAACTGATTTTATGAGTCTAAAATAGAAGTCAAATATTAAGTGATTTTAATCCAAACAAAATATAACTCATAAAAATCTGAAGATTGTTATTAAATTTGAAAACTATATCTCCTGTTGCTTTTCTTTTTCTTTCCTTTTTTTTTTAAGATTTTTATTTTATTTATTTGTCAGAGAGAGAGCGAGAGAGCATAAGCCAGGGGGGAGCGGCAGGCAGAGGGAGAAGCAGGGAGAGGGAGAAGCAGGGAGAGGGAGAAGAAGGCACCCTGTTGAGCAAGGAGCCTGATGTGGGACTCGATCCTAGGACTCTGGGATCATGACCTGAGCTGAAGGCAGATGCTAAATGGACTGAGCCACCCAGGCATCCCTCCCATTGCTTTTCAAGGTAATTCTAGGACTGCTTAGACCACATAAAGTCACCTTGTTCCAGAGTTTGGAGACCGCCTCACTGTGTGACTTCTAAGATCCTAAGTATGTTCTCAAAATTCTATTCCCATCTCATGTTCTCCACCTTTCATTAATAGAGGCGTGCACGTGTGTGTGTGTGTGTGTGTGCGCACACACACTGTTTTATTCTTGCCCGTACTGAACTTCATCTTCCTAAATTGGGCCTATTTCCTATCAGCATTTGGGAACATTTTCATTTCTGCCAGCTTATTATTTATTCCTCCCAGACTGTCAACATTCACAAAATAGCAAGTGTACCCTGTACAAATGTAATCCTTTGTGATGGTGATGAGAGTGCAATAAGCGAATCCTATAGCATGACACTGGTGCCTGCCTGTCCTCTAGGGTGATATGGGTCTGTTAATCATCACTCTGTGGGCACAGTTGTTTAACCAGTTTATAGATTATTTATTCAAGAAATATTTACTGAGTGCTCCCTCTGAGCCAGGTTTCATGCTGGGTGGTGGAAAGGATGAATGATACTGTTCCTGAACTTCAAGCACCTCAACAGGACAAAAGGCATGGCAATGAAGAGCTGGTATGAAGTGTGATCATGCCAGAGGTATACATTAGGCAAGGGACTAAAATCCTGCCTGGCATTTTCTGAAAGAATAAACCAAAGAGTAAACTGGTGCAGCCACTGTGGAAAACAATATGGAGGTTCCTCAAAAAATTAAAAAGAGAAATACCATATGATCCAGTACTTCAACTAGGTATTTACCCCCAAAAGTGAAAATACTAATTTGAAAAGATACATGCACCCCTATGTTCATTGCAGCATTATTTACAATAGTCAAGATATGGAAGCAACCTAAGTGCCCATTTATAGGTGAATGGATAAAGAAGATATGGTGTAGATATACACACACATATGTGCAATGGAATAATATATATTATTGCAAATGGAATATATATAAAATGGAATATTATGCAGCCATGTAAAAGAAAGGATGGGCTCTTGCCCTTTGTGATAACATGGATGGACCCAAGGGGTATAATGCTAAGTGAAATAAGTCAGACTGAGAAAGACAAATACCATATGATTTCACTCATATGTGGAATATAAAAAACAAAATAAATGAACAAACAAACAAGAAACAGAATTAGACCTATAAATACAGAGAACAAACTGAGGGTTGGCAGAGGGAAAGGGGAGGATGGGCAAAATGGGTAAAGGGGAGAGAGAGATACAGGCTTCTATGTGTAGAATGATTAAGTCATGGGAATAAGAGGTACAGCATAGGACTTTAGTCAATGATATTGTAATTGTGTTGTGTGGTGACAGATGGTAGCTACGTTTGTGGTGAGCATAACATTACATATAGAGATGTTGTATCACTATGTTGTACACCTGAAACTAATGTAACATTGTGTGTCAACTATACTCCAATAAAAAAAGTTAAAAAAAAAGAATAAACTGGGGAGAGTAAGAAACTTCTGTATTTGTTCAAAATGTATTCAGTTTATTCTGTAAATTTTAGAAATATTTCATCGAATTACCAAGGAAATCCTTTCAGAATGTTGACCATAATTGCAATGAAATTTTAACTTTATAAATTCAATATTCTTATCTAGAACCATGGCATATCTCTCACTTTATGCCCATATATTTAAAAAAAATGATTTTTAAGTATTTTGGTTTTTGTTGTTCTTGAGAATAGGACTCTTTTCATACTTTATAAATGTTTCTGTCTGTGTATGTGTGTGTGTGTATGTTTGTGTTTCCAAGAAAGCTATGGGTCTTGATTCATTGTTTATACTATTTTTTCGGTTGCCTCAATGTTTTCTAAATCAAAGTCATTAAGTGTGGATAATAATTTAATCCCTTTTAAAGAATGTGCTATTTGTGAATTTCATCATACTTTCTTTTTGAATATTGTAATATAAAACACTTGACATTAGTCACATTCCCTTGCATTTCCAACACCTACAGTCCAGCTTCCCAGGATGCCAGCAGGCTTACATTTCAGCAGGAAGTAGATACAGGAAGTTTTGTACCTACTCACATCTTATGGAAATGCAACTTTCTCCTTTTCCAAGATGTGCTCACTGCTTAGTGATATCATGGATATTTTTGCCATCTTACTTTTTTCTTAAAAAAATATATATATAATACACATAATTGGAAAATTGAAAAATTATTGAAACTAAGAATAGAAAGAAGAGTGAGAAAATATGGAGTGTAAAAATATGGAGGAACTCTTTCATGAGACCAGTTTATGACAGAGGTGATGTAATTCACAAATGCTTCATCAGGGATACATACGGATGTTAGCAGAATTATGTAATCTTGATCAACAGATATTACACATAGCTTGGTCCTATTGTACATTCTTTCCACCCATGCCCCTATTTCCTGCAATAGGACTCACTGTAAAGGCAGTAGCAGACATCCTTATTTTAGTTTTTCAAACATGGAAGGCATATGTACATATTTACATTTTAGAAGGGTCACACTGGTGACATGGTGAAGGATGAAGAGAGGAAGACCAAACTGACAACAGAGTCTAGTTAGGGACTGAAGTAATATTGGAAAATATGAAGAAGTGGGAGTAGATCTATGAGGTGTGAGGAGGTGGAATCAGTTTTTCATGACGCGTGAGATGCAGGGCAAGGTAGAAGAAAAATTGGATCCCAGGTGTTGGACCGGGTGATGCAGAGAGAACTGTGATACTAATGTTTGGAACAGAGGAGGAGAGGCAGGTATGGGAGAGGAGGCAGTGGGTTCAGTTGTGCATCCTTTGGGTTTGAGATGCCTTTGTGACATCAGGTAGAGATGGCAGCTAACTGAAACTTTGTAACCATTAAACAATACCCCCCATTGCCCCTCCCCCAGCCCCTGACAGCCATGAATAGCACTATTCTAGGCACCTCATATAAGTGGAATTATACAATATTTGGCATTTTCTGTCTGGCTTATTTCACTCAGCACAATGTCTTCAAGGCTTATCCGTGTTCTAGCATATTGAAGAATCCCCTTGCTTTTAAATGTTGAATAATATTCTATTATATGTATGTGCCACATTTTGTTTATCCATTCGTCTGTCAGTGGGCGCTTGGATTGCTTCCACCTTCTGACTATTATGAATAATGCTGCTATAAACATGGGTGTTCAAATATCTGTTCTGGTCTGTTTTCAATTCTTTTGGGTCCATACCTAGAAGTAGAATTGTTGGATTATGTAGCAATTCTATGTTTAATTTCTTGAGGAACCACCATGCTGTTTTCCACCGCAACTGTACCATTTGCAATGCGTAAGTGTCCAGTGTCTTCACATTCTCATGGACACTTGTTATTCTTTTATACATGTATGTATGTATGTATGTATGTATGTATATATGTATGTATGTATGTAATAGCCATCCTAAGGGGTGTGAGATGGTATCTCATTGTGATTTTGATTTACATTTCCCCAATGATTAGTGATGTCAAGCATCTTGTCATGTGCCTATTGGTCACTTGAATATCTTCTTTGAAAAGTGTCTATCTGAGTCCTTTGCCCACTCTTTAATCAGGTGTTTTGGGTTTCGTTGTTGTTGTTGTTACTGAGTAGTAAAGATTTATAATCCCTAAGGAGAGGGGTCAGATTCTGACCATTTACATAATTCTGATTTTCATTATTTGCAACAAAACGCCTTATTCGTTTAGAAAACAGCATATGAAACTCTTGAATTAAAATGTGATTAAGTGGAACTGATTGTAGGTACATTTGGCAGAGATCTAATATCTTTAGCTATCTCTGCCTAGCCAGATGATTGAGATAATTTTTCCGCAAAACGAATCAATGCGTGTTTCTGTTTTGTCCACATTCACAACTATTTCTGAACTCAGGCAGAAGTTCTAAGAACTACTGCAGACTCTTGTCTTGCCTACAAAAATACCAGATAAATATATACAAATGACAGTGTTTTTCCATTTGGGGGATATATTTGGCATTAAATTCAAGACAAAAGAAGACACAGACTTTAGCCTGTGGTTTGAGTCCCCTAACCTTCGTGAAGGTGTTTGTTTCCACCCACTGACTCACAAAGGTACCATTGCTCGAGGCACATCTGAATCTGTTTATAATTTGAGAATAGAGGTGAGAAAGAATGTTGTTTTTCTATTTTGTGACATTTTTGTGGTGGCATAGATATTTTTATTAAATCCAGCCATGAAATTTCCCTTTTCTGTAGAGATAGCACATGAGGAATTATTTTAAGAGTAAACTACTTAACTAACTACCCTTATGTGCTCTAAATAAACCTGCACTCAATTGTTTGTAATTGGTTTAGCTGGCAGATTTGTGGGCAATAAATTTTAATAGATTTCTATGATATTCAGCTATTTCTACATCAACAAAGGGAACCATATTATTTTAAGATGCCCCAGAGTATGAAGTAGTGTTTATAGAGGCACTCAGTAAAATGTTGCTTTGTAAATGTCCTAAAATCGTTTTCATATGTTATCATTTATTTATTTCCAAGCAGATTGTAAGCAACTCAAAGGAGCTGTTTTTAATCCCATTTTATTGCATAATATAATGGTCTTTGTACAGTGCTAGCTAAATAAATGTTGCTGACTGATCTTGCACTCAATGGAGCTTTTTTATTGGCTATTTAAAAGTTGTTTTAAATTTTGGGTGGAAGGAAAAGAGACTTTAAAATTTATAGTATTTCTGTTAGATAACTAGTTTTAATACATTCTGAGGATTTCAAATATAATGGGTGAGTAGAGCCATGTGTTCTACGTTTGTAAGCATTCGAAATTGCTCTCCGGCCATGTCCTATCCAGTCTCATTTACCATAACATTAATGAAACCAACATTCATCAGCCTGTGGCAGGACAATTCTATTTTTAAAATACACTTGCTCCTCTCATACTATCCTTCGAGTTTTTCCTAGGGGTGTCCACAATTTTGTGCCTGCCATGACACTTGTTTAGAGCAAGGAAAATCTTTAGTATGAGGTTGGGAGATCACTTTTCTCATCTCTTGTAAATTGGAGAGAACCAGCTGTTTCCATACCAACAAAGTGAAATATATATTTTTAATTCTCTGGAAACTACACTTTCCAATATGGTAGCCACATGTGACTGCATAGTACTCGGAATGTGGCTCATCCAAATTAAGATGTGCTGTAATTGTAAAATACACAGTGGATTTCCAAGACAGTACCAAAAGGAAAATATCTTAATTTTTAAAATATCAATTCCAGATTGAAAATGACATTATTTTGCATATATTGGGTTAAATAAAAGATATTATTAAGTTAATCTCTCACTTGTTTTCCCTTTGCCTTAATGTAGCTGTTAGAAAATTTCAAATTATATGCGTGGCTCAGATTATACTTCTGTTGGACAGTTACTGTCTTAGAGTAGGGTTTCTCAGCTCCACCAGTGTGGACATCTTGGCTCAGATAATTTTTTGTTGTAAGAGGCTGTCCTGTGCATTGTAGGGTGTTCAGCGGCATCTCTGGCCTGACTCACTAGATGCCAGTAGATTCCACTCTCCTCAACTTTGACAACCAGAAGTGTTTCCAGATATTTTGCCAAATATCCCCTGGGGGGCAAAGTCGATCCTGGTTGAGAACCCTCCTTGAGAATGTAAAATAGCAGTCATGGAGGCATCCTTTAGAATGTTGCTCTGGACGTGTTCTAAGGTTCTTTTGTAGGTTTAGAGATTATTTTAACCAATAGATCACAAACAGTTTATTAACCTATTTTTAACCTCACTTTGGTGCATCATATATAGTGTTCTGGGTACAGTGGGAAGTCAATAATTGATCTTTATTTTTTCAACTGTTTCAGTCCTAATTTCACCACCCCCCATTTTTCTAGGCAGTTAGTTCACAGAGTAGAAGGGATTGTTGGTCACACAGTAGTCTTTTCAAATCTTGGCATGTAGCGACCGCTGTCAACAGTATTTTCATATACACGAGCAGAGCTAGGAGTCCATCAATCAGACCAGACTTCCCGCAGGGACGAAGTCTGCATAACCGTCGGTATACGAACCGTCTGGGGAAGTGTTGAAGAACAGCCGGGACCCCTGAAAGAGCCTGAAGATACTGTAATAGAAGCTCGCTAATTTTAGAAGAAATGATTTTCATTTTGGTCACAGCTGTCGGCATTCCAAGTGGTTCTTGTTCTATCTGTTGAAATGAGGAGGCTGTGTTAGAGGTTCATTTCAGTCTGAGGATTTGGTGACATCATTTCGAGAATTACTAGGCTGTCCGTGAATATATTTCATGTATAGTGAATAACTATTTAAAAGTGTTTTATTAGGGTAGGGAGAGGATTCTAAAAGCTGACTGGGGGTTGGTTCTTAGAAAAAAGTGCCCACTTATGAGAGCGTTTTCTTAAATTGAAGTGGGGAGATTGTTTTGCCGAAGAACATGCAATGTCACTGGCCACTTATGTATAGAAATCTTCTGAGGGCAGCAAGACTTGCCGGCCACATAGCTATGTCTCTGACTCTTTGCTCTCCTCCTCATCTTTCAAGCATTTGAGTAAGTTGCTAACAATTTATATAGTTACAGTGATGGCATTGTCTTTTGAATACCATGATTGTGATAGTAGTTATAACTTAAGAAAGCCCCTCCATCCACTGCCACAAACTGTAGATCTCATGTGGCTTTTTGGTCTTTTTTGCAGGGGCCCTAGCAATTCTGTCTCCCATTGGATAGTGGGTCACTTTCTGGTTCCTATTGTGGCTTATTTCTGGATATGCTGAGAAGCCACTCTGAATGAAGACTGTGATCGTGGCCTATTTGTTTATCATTGTCAAATCTATGAGTAATTCTAGTTGAACTTGGTTAAATTTAGCTCACAGTTTAAAAGAGAGAAATTTTCTATTTCCTGGAAGGCTCGATTCCTTGGGTCCTAGACCTTTCTTCTAAAATATGTGCTAGTTTTCTTTTTGTTATTTTGCAAGTTGGAATTTTTAGGCCAAAATTCATTACCAGGGCTCTAAGCATGGCTACTTCACTATGGACCCCTGATGTACACGTTGTTACCTTGTGGGGAAAAGTGTTTAGGAGAAACTCCACCCAGGATACAATCTTTTTGAAGTAGAATTTAGAGGTTGGAGAGTTTCAAATCAGGTCACACTTAGCAGTTAGGTGTTCTTTTGATTGTGATCTTAAATTACTAGTGTACCTATTTCTGCCAATAGACAGTGAATGCAGTAAGGGAAGGAACCATGTCTTCAAAGAGTATAGCATACTCAAAAATGTTTGCAGTCAACACTTCAACTTATCAGAAGGCAATATGTTTTTCATGGCATTGGAAAAGAATACAAGGTATTGGAAACCAAAACAAAATGGCAAGCCCTGTCCACGTGCCCTGTTAGAAGTAGTCTAATTAGGGTACTTGAATTTATCTCCTGACTTTGTATGTCTTTTTTTTTTTTAAATAAATCTTGAAAGGGTGCTCTGACTTAAAAAAAAAATCAAACCAAACCCCACGCATACCCTCTCCCCTGCCCCCCAAACACTGTCATCATTGCTTTTTGAGCTACATGAATAAAGGACTAGGTTAGAAATCATCATTGGAAAACAGTGAGACTGGGAAATTTAATCAAGTAAATTTAGTGTCAGGCATTCCGCAAATTGGCTATGGTCTAAACTTGGACATAAATCAAACGCATTTGGAAGTCACTTATACTTGGCTACATAAAATACCATTTTGTGTAATTTGAATACTTTGGCCAATATTAATCTGTAACTGCCAATATAATTTTAAATAGTAGGGTTACATCAAAGTGTCAGGGGCCACAGAGTGCTATTTTACTCTGAATTTTAGTAAATTATAGAGTATCCTTTTTTGAGCAAGCGAATAAGCAATAATAGAAATAAGCCACGCTATTTGGACCACCCTATTTTGTTTCCGCCATTTTTCTCAGTACTCAGATTCCACAAAATTGCTTATTAAAAACTTTGCTTGCTCAAATTATTTATCAAATGTGCCTACTGAGTACAAAGTACATTCCAGTTCCTTGAGCTCTGATTGCCCAAGCCACACTTGTTTTTGTCTTACATCCTGTTGTGTATTGCTCTGATTTACCCTGCAATGAGCCACTTCATAGGTGTGAGCTTTATTTTCGCTCCACCTCCATGGCTAATCAAGATTCTGAAGCACCAGAAGATCAATGCCCAGTAGCTTTGAGATAGTTTGTATTCCTTACAACGCTGAAAAGATCATTCTAAGCACATAGCAGACCCAATGATACTGAGTTGCCAATATTAATTTCATAAAGACAGGGATTTTCATTGGTTTTGTTTCCTGTTATATCTTTGATGCTTATAACCGTACCTGGCCTATTATAAGTACTCAGCAAATATTTTTTGAATGAATGAATGAATGAACCCACAGTGATAATTTATATTAATTAGGCCTTTCTTAAAAATGCAGAGAATAGTTCACTCTGGCACTATTGATAAGTGTTACTAGAGTTTTGAGCATTATTCACTGCTTTTTATCTCCTGATATAGTGGGCTTTTTAGATCAAGACTGTGTAAATTACTTGAGAGACACTCTCCCCCACCATGTTCATTTTTGCTTTAGTCTGGACCTGACCTTGGAATCCTCACTCCAAAGAACATTGCAATCAAAGAAGACAAGGAAACATCCCCCCCGCCACCCCCTGCCGCCCCAGGAGACAGTAATACGGTGAGCATTATCTCAGGCAGAGCTGGGAAAAGGAAGATAGGCAACAGCTCCAAGTAAAAGGAATCCCATTTTTCTTAATGTAAGAATAGGAGATAATTACCTCTTTAAGCTCTATTGGGTAAAAGAAAGCTGCATTAACTTTCCATCAATCTATCATCTATCTATCTATCTATCTATCTATCATCATCATCATCTACCATCTATCTATCTATCTATCTATCTATCATCATCATCATCATCTATCATCTCTCTATCATCTATCTATCTATCTATCTATCTATCTATCTATCTATCTATCATCTATCTATCTATCTATCTATCTTTCATCTATCAAGAGAGGGCCAAGGATTACATTAGCTCACGGATTGCAGGGATAGTTGTTTAAACCACTTAATATACATTCAACTTTGTGCACGTCACTCATTATGTATAATTATATAATATATATTATATATGATATATATCCGATATATATTATATAATTGTAGCTAAATTAATTAAATTCTTATGTATGCTAGCCATTTTGGCCTACATGGAAAAAAAATCTCATTTAACCCGAAAAACAATTCATGAAGTTGATACTATTTTTTATGCCGTCTATTTTGAAGGTGAGGGAACTGAGGCACAGAGCGGTCAGTGAACCTGTGCAAGATCCAGAGGCTAACGGTACATGACCAATGTGGGATTTAAAACTGGGAGGTATGACGTCACAGTGTGGACTTTTAATGCTGAGATAACATGCCTTAGTGGCACTTACATTCTTGTTATTGTTTCTCTTACTTGATTGTGAGATTCTTCAGGGCATGAACTGAGTCTTGTTCATTCTTATAGTCCTCACAGTACCTTTCACACACCAGCACCTTGAACATAGTGGATGCCCAGTATTGGTATTGGGTGGAAGACAGTGCTTTTAGAATTGAAACGCGGAGACCTATGTGCCGTAGCAATTAACAAATGACCCTAAGTTTCCTCTGAATTTCACTGACTTGGATGCATTTATACATATATTTTTAATTTTTTGTAAATTAAAAAAATACAAACGTAAGAAGAAAACAACTAGCATGCTCAAAAATACTATGATTCAGTTTTGATTGATCTATCATCTTAATCTATCCATCTTAATCAAATTCCCACTTGCGTTTTATCTTCTTTTCTTCATAGCAGGTACTGTGAAACCCAGCCTGGGGGTAGTGGTAGTAAAGAATGTGGGATTTGTTTGCTTTCGATTTGGAGACTAGAAGATTCTATTCTCCAGTTCTGCACGTGATTAACTTGAGTGTTCTGCAAGATGAGCTTTGACCTGGGGGGTACTCAAAGAGAAAGTATATGGTGGCTGTTGTTCCAGAGGTTGTGAAAATATTCTGCAAAAACTTTGGATGAGCTGGACTTGGGAACATTTTCTTCCTTCACATTGGAGTCAGGAAGGTAGGAACTGGCCAAGAAGTTTTGTGCTCAGTGGCCTTCTCTAATCCGGGTGTCTGCCAGTGAGGTCCTGAGGCAGTGTTAAGTTTTTATATTGAGTTCAGAGTTCCCATATCTTGTATCATAGTTACATTAATGGCCATGAGCATCAGTAGTAGCCTGGTGGAATCTAATGCTGATCATCATCAGGGGAGGAGCCGCAGGAGTGATTGACTCAGTCTAAGACATTGATAAGCCATGTTCACCAGAAGGGTTATTGCATTAAAAGGCAATGCATTTTTGCAGACACTCTTCTATTCTGCCTCCACTGTTATATCTCTGGGTGGACAGTTAAGCCAAGGTCTTTTGTGAAGATTCAACCTCTTTCTTCAAAGGAACATGTGAATATGCTGGTTTTCATTTGGGATAGGAAAATAGGACACCCTATTTAAGCCTGCCAAGATAGGTTCCCCCAATCTAAAACTGAAAGCTATTTCTTGGCATTTAAGGCTTTTGATCAACTTTTAGTAGCATGGGGCTCATTGAGTATATGCTTCCTGAGTAGTGTGCAGGGAAGAGGGATATTTGGAAGAACATGATTTGGATATTTTGGGTTTCTGGCTATCAGACTATCTAAACTCTATCAGTTTTCTTCTTAATCCCTACCAATATTGTCAAAGTTTATGACATTATTCTGGGCACTGCAGGGTTAATCAAATATAGATAGTTTCTATCTTAAAGCATGTTGATAAGCAACAGAGGGAGTAATGTAATCACATGATGGTGGTTTGGCAAGTACAGAGTCCAAAAAAATAGGTTTTTCGTGGATGGGTTTATATTCACAGAATTCATTTGTTGTACAGCCCAAGGTTATCGCTCCTCCATTCCTGAAGGTCTGGCTAATGGAAGTAGATAGAAAGATTCCCAGTATAAGGTACAGTTTAGATCAGAATTCTGCATTGATCATGGAATGTGGCGAAGTGGAAAGAAAACAAGTCAAGGCCAAGAAACCTTGGTTTCTCTCATCAACTCATTTTTTGGATTGGAACAAGGGACATTTTTGTGTCCCCATCTACAAAGTGTAGTAATGGGCTCTGATTTCTATGTTGCTTTTCCCCTTCCAGTGCTCTGTGCTCAGTGTGTCCCTGTTGGAAGGGGAGCACATCTTAGACTGAAATACCCTTGCTGGAGAGAAGATTGAATTTCAGAAATGGAAAATTTTTATTGCTCCTAATATTCCCTTGTCCCTCCTTCCTTCTCCCTTTTGGTGAAATGTGGATGGCATAGTAAGGAAACTGTGATTCAAGAGATTCATGTCCTTAGCTTCATGGAAATCATTTGTCTTTTTCTTCCCCTGGCCAGCTAAAGGTCAGTGCCACTAGCTTGTTTATCACCCACCCCTTTCCATCGCTCAGCCTCTCCCTTAATTAAGGTCTCAGTGATAGGCTAGTTTATTGTAAAAAAAAAATATCCCAGAAATGGCAGGATGTTAGCTGTAACCCCCTACATGGGTGACAATGACAGCTCCAGGGGTCTATCATGAGGGTCGGCCAGCCATGATGGACAGAATGTGTTCCTGGAATGAGACCCACTGCAACATGGACAAAAAAATGTTAAGTGTATGTTCCATTTGAGGCATAGGAGTCTCTCCAGAAATAAGTGCATGTGGCCGGCTTTAACTAGGTGTGTGTTTCTGAGGTTTGCGGGAACACCTAGGTGGAAATGCTGGACACTTAAGGAGCCAGAGCCCATATATCCTGACCCCTACCCCTCTCATTCTGTGAGTAAAAATAGCCTTAAGACCTGGCAATGAGCTCAGTCCTCGCTTGTCCTTTCTGTCTTTCTATGAGCTATTGTTTACTCTGTAGAATTTTTAAGAAGTCTCTTGTAAGCTGGGCACCTCATGAAGTGTTATTTTAAAACTACCACACAGACAAACTTTACCGGAATCTGTCTTTACGTTTCAGTCTGGCCCAGAATATCTCTCTTCTTGCACATCAGCATAGATCCCTCCGCCACTTCCTTTATGTTAGTAGGAGAAGAAAACTCCTGTGTAGTTTCTAGAAATGCAGCATGCAAGTATAGTTAAAACTCCAATTTTGGTAAAGCTGGATGTTCGGATATATTTCTCAATTAGAAACAGGCTAACGAATCAAAGCACACATTTTTTTTTCCCCCAGGAGGAGTGGGTGTTGAGATGAGAGTTTTGTTTTGTTTGTTTCAGGTCCTTACAATATAGATTGTTCCATCTCCATTAGAGTTAAAATTCCACAGAGGAATCATTCATGCTTTCCTGTCTGTTGAGTGGGTTGTCCATGGTCACGTGATGACTCCAGTTCGAGGATGATGTTCCACGAGCTGCTACGACTTCCGTCGATAGTCACAGGCACATCTGGAGCCCAAGGCTCACAAGTCATCTGGAGGTGTGAGGGAACAGCAAGACCACAGCTGAGAGCACATAAAAGCGAGAAAGCTCTTGAGATTCTCTAGACAGCCAAATATTTACCATGTGTCTTTCTGAATGTGATCTTGGGCTTGTTGCAAAGTAAACACCTCAAGGCCAGGCTTGCATCAACCTGAAAGAGTGGAACGTTTTCCTAGTGATTCAGTTCTTTCAACAAGGAGTTGAGCTACCCGACACGGTTTGCTATGGAAAATACAAAAGAAGTCCAGCAACTGAGGGCATGATCACAGCCCTTCAGCAAATTTCATCTGCTCAAGAAAACAAAAGTTAACAATAAAAAGTACAATACAGTATTTCATTAATTTTGAAGGGCAGATACCTTCCAAATTCCTAACATTTTTCACACCATGGTACACATAGAAAAAATTACTGAAGTGGTATATGGATAAATTTGGAAGTAGTTGAGAGTTACCTATGTGGAATTTGGTAAAAAACAAAAACATTTTTATACCGTACAATTGCAGTAAGAAAAATGTAATGCAAAATATTGAATTTGTGGAACTCTTCCAAACATTTTTTTTCAAATATTTCAAGGAGAAACTTGAAACTGCTTTTATGAACATAATTTTTTTAAAAAACATTTCTGTTTGAAATGGCTACATACAATTCCTGAACAAGACATTCTAATGATGCTGGCTTCAAAGCCTTGAGAACCACTGTTCATGAGAAAACTGGTTCAGACACATATGTGATGCAAAATTTAAAACAAATTTTAACGTAATTGAAAAGTTGACAGTAGCTGAAATTACATTTCTTTCCTTTTCCTGACAAATGAAATTAACTTTCCAAGTTTTTCAAATAGCGGTGAAACATTAATTTGTAGAATTCACATGAAGTTTTTTTATTGAGATGAAATTCACATAACACAGGATTAACCATTTTATTTATTTATTTATTTATTTATTTATTTATTTATTTA
>NW_024425119.1:37413778-37597696 GCF_017311325.1 Ursus maritimus
TTTATTTATTTATTTATTTATTTATTTATTTATTTATTTATTTTTAAGATTTTTATTTATTTATTTGACAGAGATAGAGACAGCCAGTGAGAGAGGGAACACAAGCAGGGGGAGTGGGAGAGGAAGAAGCAGGCTCATAGCGGAGGAGCCTGATGTGGGGCTCGATCCCATAACGCCGGGATCATGCCCTGAGCCCAAGGCAGACGCTCAACCACTGTGCCACCCAGGCGCCCCAGGATTAACCATTTTAAAGTGTACAATTTGGTGGCATTAGTATATTCACAATGTTGTGCAACAACCTTCTCCCTCTAGTTTCAAAACTTTTTCTTCACCTGCGAATAACACCTTGTGCCCATTAAGTATTCACACTCCATGCCCCTCTCCCTCCGTCTCCTGGCATCTGCCAATCTGCTTCCTGTCTCTATGGATTTGCCTATTCGGGATATTTCATAAAAGAAATTGAACAATATGTGACTTTGTATCTGGCTTAATTCACTTAACATAATGTTTTTGAAGTTCATCCAAGTTATTACATGTATCAATATTTCCTCTCATTTTATGGACATATAATACTCCATTGTAAGTATATGCCGCAATTTGTTTATGTGGTCAGCCATTGTTAGACATTTGGGGTGTTTTCACCTTTGGGCTACTGTGAATGTTATGAACATGCATGAACAAGTTGAGTTTCAGTACCTGCTTTTAGTTCTTTTGAGAATATTCCCAAGAATGGAATTTCAGGGTCACATGATAATTCTACATTTAACTTTTTTTGAGGAACTGCCAAACTGTTTTCCATAGAAACTGTACCATTTTACATTCCCACCAACAATGTATGAGGGTTCTTATTTCTCCACATTCTTGACAGCACTTATTTTCTCTTTTCTTTCTTTTTATTGTTATAGCAATCTTAATGAGTGTTAAATGGTATGGTTTAAAATATTTTATTTATGTATTCATGTATTTTATTTATTCATTTATTATTTGTTTGTTTATTGGTAAAAACGGATAGTATGGTAGATACCATCCTAACACAATTTTAAGTGTAAAGTGTTGTTAACTATAAGCACGTTTTGTACACAACTAGGACTTACTCATCTTACATAACTGGAATGTTTTGCCTCTTGAACAGCCATTGTCCCTTTTCCCTTCCCTCATTCTACTTTCTGCTTCAATGAATTTGACTGTTTTAGATACTTCATGTAAGTCGAATTATGCAGTGTTTGTCTTTTTGTGACCGGCTTATTTCAGTTAGCATAATGTCTTCAAGGTTCATATATGTTGTCACATACAGTGGGATTTCCTTTTTTTTTTCTTAATTAAGGCTGCCACTATGTGTATGTATCACATTTTTAAAATCTTTTCATCTATTGATGGACACTTAGGTTGTTTCCACATGTTGGCTATTGTGAATAATGCAGCAATAAACATGGAGGTGCGGATACCACGTTAAGATCCTAATTTCGGGGGGTGCCTGGGTGGCTCAGTCGTTAAGCGTCTGTCTTCG
This sequence comes from Ursus maritimus, assembly GCF_017311325.1. Classification (NCBI taxonomy): domain Eukaryota; kingdom Metazoa; phylum Chordata; class Mammalia; order Carnivora; family Ursidae; genus Ursus; species Ursus maritimus. The sequence continues at coordinate 37,415,286 of NW_024425119.1, forward strand.
GCTCAGGGCTTGATCCCAGGACCCTGGGATAGAGCCTCGCATGGGGCTCCCTGCTCTGCTTGGAGCCTGCTTCTTCCTCTCCCACTCTCCCTGCTTGTGTTCCCTCTCTCTCTAGTTCTTTCTCTCTCTGTCAAATAAATAAATTAAAAAATCTTAAAAAAAAAAAAAGATCCTGATTTCCATTCTTTGGAAAAATGCTCAAAAGTAGGATTTCTGGATCATATGGTAATTATATTTTTAATTTTTTGAGAAACCTCTCTACTGTTTTTCATAGTGGCTAAAGATTTTGCATTCCCACCAATGGTGTAGAAGGGTTCCAGTTTTCCACATCCTTGCCAACACTTACCTTTTGGTTTTTAGATAATGGCCAACCTAAAAGGTGTGAGATAATATCTTGTGATTTCAATTTGTGTTTCCTCGATAATTAGAAATGTTGAGAATCTTTTCATATACTTATTGGCCATTTGAATGGCTTCTCTGGAGAAAAGTCTATTCGAGTCCTTTCTCCATTTTTTATTTATTATTATTATTTTTATTCCAGTAGTTAACACACAGTGTTATATTAGTTTCAGGTATGCAATATCATGATTCAACAATTCTGTACATTACTCAGTGCTTATCTTAACAAGTGTATTCTTAATCCCCTTCACATATTTCACCCATCCTCCCACCCACATCCCCTCTGATAATCATCAATTTGTTCTCTGTAGTTAAGAGTCTGTTTTTTGGTTCATCTCTTTTTTTCTTGGTTTGTTTCTTAAATTCTTCATATGAGTGAAATCATGTGGTGTTTTTTTTACTCTGATTTCACTGAGCATAATACCCTCTAGTTCTATCCACATCATTGCAAATGGCAAGATTTCATTATTTTATCTTGGCTAAGTAATATTCCAGTGTGTGTGTGTGTGTATACTATTTTTTTTGTCCAATCATCTATTGATGGACATGTGGGCTGTTTCCATAATTTGGCTATTATAAATGCTACAATAACCAGAGAGGTGCATGTATCTTTTTGAGTTAGTATTTTTGTATTCTTTGTGTAAATACCCAGTAGTTAATTACTGGATCATATGGTTATTTTATTTTCAATTTTTTGAGGGATCTCCATACTGTCTTCCACAGTGGCTGTACCAGTTTGCATTCCCACCAAGAGTGCATGAGGGTTCCTTTTTCTCTACCTCCTTATCAATGCTTGTTTCTTGAGTTTTTTATTTTAGTCATTCTGACAGGTGTGAGGTGATATCTCACTGCGGTTTTGATTTGCGTTTCCTGAATAATTAGTGATGTTGAGCATGTTTTCACATGTCTGTTGGCCACTTGGATGTCTTTGGAGAAATGCCTGTTTATATCTTCTGCCCAGTTTTAAATTGGGTTATTTGGTTTTTGGGTGTTGAGTTGTGTAAGTTCTTTATATTTAACCAGGTTATTTGTTTTTTTGTTTTTGAGTTGTAGGGGTTCCTTATATATTTTGGACATTAACACCTTATCAGATAAATGGTTTGTAATTATTTTTTAAAAAGATTTATTTATTTATTTTAGAGAGAGAAGGGGGAGCAGAAGGAGAGGGAGAGAGAAAGAATCTTAAGCAAACTCTGCTGAGCATGGAGCCTGATGTGGGGCTTGATCTCACGACCCTGAGATCACGACCTGAGCTGAAACCAAGTGTTGGATGCTTAACTGATTGTGCCACCCAGATGCCCCTGATTTGTAATTATTTTCTCCCATTCCATAGGTTGCTTTTTACTCCATTAATTGTTTCCTTTGCCATAGAAGCTTTTTAATTTAATGTAATCCCAATCGTCTATTTTTGCTTTTGTTACCTGTGCTTTTGGTATCATATTCAAGGAATCATTGCTAAGACCAATATCATGATACTTTCCCTCTGTTTTCTTCTAGGTTACAGTTTCTGGCCTTACATTTAATCTTTTTTTAGTTGATTTTTGTGTATGGTATAAGATTGAGGGTCCAAATTTCGCTCTTTTATATGGATATTGTTTTCCCAGAATCATTTGTTGAAGAGACTATTCTTTCTCCATTGAGTATTCCTGGAACCCTGTTGAAGATCAGTTGTCCATAAATGCATGGATTTATTTCTGGACTTTTTATTCTGTTCCATCGGTCTGTATGTCTGACCTTATGCTAATACCACACTCTTTTGATTATTCTAACTTTGTAGTAAGTTTTGAAATCACGAAATGTGCATGTTCCAACTTTGTCTTCCTTTTTCAATATTGTGTCAGCTATTCTGGGCTCCTTGCAATTCCATATGAATTTGAGGGTTGCATTTATTTGCCTTTCTATAAAAAAGAACTTCAGAATTTTGATAGGGATTGCATTGACTCTATAGATTGTTTTGAAAACTGTTGCCATCTTAACAATATTTTCTTCTAATCCATGAATATGGGATGTCTTTCCATTTATTTAGGTCTTCTTTAATTTCTTTCAGCGTTGTTTTATATGGTGAACAAGTTTTTCAGTGTACAAGTTTTTCATCTCTTTGGTTAATTTTATTCCTAGGTAGTTTATTCTTTTGGATGCTATTGCAAATAGAATTGGTTTTTTTTTTACTTTCCTTTTTGGATTATCCATTGCTGTTGTATAGAATCAAACTGTTTTTTATGTGTTGATCTTGTGCCTTGCAATTTTGCTGAGTTTCTTACATCTAGTAGGGTTTTTTTGTTTTGTTTTGTTTTTTGTTTTGTAGATCTCTAAGATTTTCTCTATATATAATTATGTCATTTATAATAGAGATAATTTTACTTCTTTCTTTCTAATTTGGATTCTTCTATTTCTTTTTTCTTGCCTAATTGTTCCGGCTAGGATCCCAATACAATGTTGAATAGCAGTGGTGAAGGCAAGCATCCTTTTCTTGTTCCTGATCTTTGGAGGCAAACTTTTAGTCTTCCATTATTAAGTATGATATCAGTTGTTGATTTTTCATAAATGTTCAAGTTTACATCATGTTGAGGAAGTTCTCTCCTATTCCTAATTTACTGAGTGTATTTTACTATAAAGGGATGTTGAATTTTGTCAAATGTTTTTTTCTGCATCTAATGAGATGATCATTTCTTTTACCTTTATTAATGTGGTGTATTACATTTAATATATGTATTTTTTTTTTTATGTTGAACTGCCCTTTGCATTCCTGGGTTAAATTTCACTTAGTGGTGGTATATAATCCTCTTAATGTGCCACTGGATCTTTTTTTTTTTTTTTTGCTAGTATTTTGTAGAGGGTTTTCACATTTATGTTCATAAGGGATATTGGTTTGCAGTTTTCTTTTCTTGTGGTATCTTTGTCAGGCTTTGGTAACACAGTAAAGCAGGTTTCATCAAATGTGTTAGGAAGTATCCCCTTCTTTTCTATTTTTGTGGAAGAGTTGAGCAGAATTAGTATTGATTCTTCTTTAAATATTTAGTAGAATTCATCATGGAAGCTATTGTGTTCCAGAATTTACTTTGTGGGGAGGTTTTTGATTATTGATTCAATGTTTTTACTTGTTATGGGTCTATTGATATTTTCCATTTCTTCCTGAGTCTGTTTTGGTAATTTCTGTGTTTGTAGGAATTTGTCCATTTCATTTAGATTATCTAATTTGTTGGTATACAATTGTTCATAGCATTCTCTTATAGTTCCTTCCATTTCTATAAGGTTTGTAATAATATCTCTACTTTCATTTCTGATTTTAGTTATTTGCATGTTTTTCTCTTTTTACCTTTAGTTAGTGTAGCTTAAAATTTGTCAATTTTGTTGATCTTGTGAAAGAACCAATTTTTAATTTTGTTGATTACCTCTGTTATTTTTCTATTCTCTGTTTTGTTTATCTCTGTTATAATCTTTATTATTTACCTCTTTCTGTTAGCTTTGGATTGACTTTGCTCTTATTTTCTAGTTTTTTAAGATGTAAAGTTAGAGTGTTGATTTGTGATCTTTCATCCTTTATAATATGGGCATTTACAGTTATACATTTTCTTTTCATCGCTGCATTAGCTACATCAATAAGTTTTAGTATTTTTAAAAATTCATCTCAAAGTATTTTGTAATTTCTGGAGTGATTTATTCTCTTATCCATTAGATGTGTAAGAGCGTATTGTTTAATTTCCATGTATTTGTGGACTTTCCAGTTTCCTTTGGTTGTTGACATCTAGCTTCATTCTGTTGTGGCTGGAGAGCATACTTTGTATAATTTCAATCTTTTAAAAATGTGTTGGAACAAAAATGTGTTGAGAATCGACCTATGGCCTAACATGTAGTCTATCTTGGAGAATGTTCCATGTGCACTTGAGAAGACTATGTATTTTGCTATTGTTGGATGGAGTGCTCTATATATGTCTTTTAGGTCTAGGTGGTTTATAGTGTCATTCAAGTCCTCTATTTCCTTATTTACCTTATGTCTAGATGTTTCATCCATTATTGAAAGTCGGGCATTGAAGTCTCCAACTATTGGTAAAACTGCCTATTTTTCCCTTCCATCTGTCAGTGTTCTTTTCATATATTTTGGGGCTCTTCTATTTGGTACATACATATTTATAATTGTTATGTCATCTTAATAAGCTGGCCATTTTGCCAATATATAATATCCTGTTTTGGTCTCTTACAGCAATTTTTAAAAAAAAGGATTTTATTTATCTGTTTATCCAAGGTGGGGGGCAGAGGGAGAAAGAGGGAGAGAAACAGACTCCACACTGAGTGCTGAGCCTGTTGCAGGGCTCGATCCCATGACCCTGAGACTACAACCCAAGTTGAAATCAGGAGTCAGACTCCCAACCCACTGAGCCACCCAGGCGCCCCTCTTGCAGCAATTTTTGACTTAAGATCTGTTTTGTTTGGTATTAGTATAGCTACCACACTTTCTGTTGGTTACTATTTGCATGGAATATCTTTTTCCACTTTTCACTTGTAACTTATTTGTATCTTTGGATCTTTAAAAAAGTTATTTACTTAATGGTTACTGTAGGGATTAGGATTAATATTCAAATTTATAACAACATAGTTTCAATTGGTGCCAACTTAACTTCAGCAGCATACACTAATAATTCTGCTCCTATCTTGTTCTATTTCCCCCTCTTATGTTGTTATTGTTACAAATTACATCTTTATATATTGTGTATACATTGACATGAATTTATAGCTATTTTTAATGCATTTAGTTTTAAATTATATAGGAAAACAAAAAGGAGGTATAAACAAAAATATAAAAAAACTAGCTTTTATATTTACCTATGTGTAGTTATCTTTATCACTGATATTAATTTCTATCTATGGTTTTAAGTTACTTTCTAGTATCCTTTTGTTTCAGCCTGAAGCATTTCCTCTAGCATTTCTTGTAAGGCAGGTCTGTCAACAAACTGCCTTAGCTTATGTTTATCTGGAGCTGTCTTAATTTTTGCCTTCATTTTTGAAGGATATTTTTGCCAGATAGAGAATTGGTTGACAGACTAGGTTGACAGTTTTTTCTGTTTTTGTTTTTGTTTTTGTTTTTTGTCAGCACTTTAAATATTTCCTCCCACTGCCTTCTGGTCTTTATGGTTTCTGATGAGAAATCAGTTGTAAATCATATTGAAGATCTCTTATTCATGACAAAGCTCTTCTCTCTTGTGCTTTTAAGATTCTCTCTCTGTCTTTGTCATTTGAAAGTTTGATTATAATATGTGTCAATGTAAATCTCTTTGAGTTCAATCTGCTTGGAGTTTTTTGAACTTCTTAGAACTGTAGATTCATGTTTTCCATCAAATTTGGGAAGTTTTCAGCCATCATTCCTTGAATAATCTATCTGCCCCTTTCTTCTCCATTTGAGATGTTTATGATATGAATAGTAGTCTCCTTGATGGTGTCCTAGAGTTCCCTTATTCTCTGTTTACTTTTCTTCATAATTTTTTTCTTTTTGCTCCTCAGACTGGGTAATTTCAATTGTCTTATCTTTAGATTCTCCAATACCTTCTTCTGCTTGCTAAAACCTGTTGTTGAATCCCCCTAGTGAATTTTTAATTTCAGCTATTATAGTTTTTGGCTACAGAGTTTCTGTTCGGTTCCTTTTATAATTTCTCTTTATTGATAGTCTTTTCTTGCTCATATAGCATTCTTCAGATTTCCTGTAGTTCTTAATCCCTGGTTTACTTCAGTTCTTTGATCATATGTAAGATGATTAATTTAAAATCTTTAAATTTAAAATTAAAATCTAGTAAGTTCAATATCCAGGCTTCCTCAGGGATGGTTTCTGTCAATTTCTTTTTTTTCCCAATGAATGGGCCATATTTTTCTCTTCCTTTATATGCTTCGTAATTTTTTTATTGTGCATTGGGCACTTTGGATATTGTAATGCGGTAACTATGGAAATCAGATTCTTTTTCCCCTCAAGGATTACTGTTATTATTTGTTGAGGGCTGCAGTTATCATTTGTTCGGATACTTTCCCAAACCTTTTTTATTTTCCAGAAATAATATTCCTTGTTATGTGTGGTCACTAGATTCTGTATTCCACTATTTCTGTGGCCAGTCAGTGATCTGGCAGAGATTTCCTTAAATGCCTTGATTCAGTAAGAAAAGAAGAAAAAAAAAGCTGTCTATCTCTTTAAATCCTTTGACAAATTCCATCAAGGAAGCTGGCCTCAGCCCCAAAAGACTGTAAAATAATGGCCACCCTCTGTGATTGTCCCTCAGTGATCCACCAGAGAGATCAAAATGCATAATGGATGTTTGGAGGATAAAATCTTTATATCGCGCCCTGGTACCCACAAGCCACATTTGGAAAGTAGGCCATTGTCCTCTTAGCTGCCTGTTGCAAAGGTGTAGTAGGAGATAGTATTTGCTATGCAAAATACTAATATTCACTGAAATTTACCAGCCTCTTTTTAAATTTTTTTTTTAAATTTTAAAATTTTATTTTATTTTTATTTTAATAAAGTTTCCCCAAGTTTTAATTTAAATTCCAGTTAGTTAACATACAGCGTAATTGGCCTCTTTCTGAACTGGGCCCTCCTTTGGATGCTGCAAGTGCTTAACTAGACCCCAGAGTTCCAAAATAGTTGATTCTGATGGTTCTTGCCAATGATTGTTTTGGAGGAGGTACTGATTCCTGGAACTTTCTACTCTGATGTTTTCTGTAGTGTCACTTTTCATGTGATGTCTTTTTTTTTTTTTTTAAGATTTTATTTATTTATTTGACAGAGAGAGAGGGAGCCAGTGAGAGAGGGAACACAAGCAGGGGGAGTGGGAGAGGAAGAAGCAGGCTCCCAGCAGAGGAACCCGATGCAGGACTCGATCCCAGGACTCTGGGATCACGCCCTGGGCTGCAGGCAGATGCTTAACGACTGAGCCACCCAGGCGCCCCATCACGTGATGTCTTTTAAATAAATCTTCTGCAACTCGGTTGTATAATATTAGAAAGTTAAGATCAGCCTTAAGTGGACAAATTATCCAAAATAGGTGAAGACATTTGGATCTGCTGCTTAGAGATAAGCCTTCCAGGAGCTTCTGTCTTGACTAATTTCCCATCCCTGACTCCACCACTGGCCCTACCTTGGTCTACCCTTTGCAACTTTGGACTCCGGTCTCTCATTCATGATGGGTGGTGGCTACTCCAAAGCTGGCTGCTGACACAGATGACCCAACACTAGAGGACCCTCCTCACTGTGCTCTGCATGCTAGCTGGAGCAGGAAATGCTAGAAACAACTCATCACATTGTCTTTTATGGAAACCAAGGAGCTTGTAGCTGCCCATGGCCAAAAGTGGCAAGCCCGGAAGACTCTGGTCACCCCAGTTGCCTCAAGCTCTCCTTGGCTTCCCCAAATCACAAAGAGATCGATTATGACCCATGTAATCCATTCTTAGGCTATAATGTGCTTGGCATACTGTTTGGGAAGCTCTGGGTAGACAATAATGCTGAAAAGATTTGGTTTTATTTTTAAACTAAACGTGATATGAGCAAAACATACAATCTTACCTCATGGGTAAGTAATACTCATAAACCTGTATACTTGGTAAAAAGCAGATTTTGAATTCAGACCTATATCGTCTGACTAAAACCCTCATTTGTCTCCTCCTGGCTGTGCTGCCTCTGTTTTGGTGAATGGAGAGGTGTCGAAGACCAGAGTGATCAAAGGGGGCTTCCTGGAGTATTGTACTTACTACTTATTATTGTGCTTACTCTGAGTAGGCTGAGTAGAATTTGGGGAAGCAGAGAGTAGGAGAGGGTGCACTTTACGTGAAGAGAGCTTCAGACAGGTATTAGAATGGCATTTACAAATAAATTTGGGGAAGAGCTGTGATGAAGGTGCCTCATCGTGTATATTTCTCAATCTGAGTGGGGTATTTTCAGCTAACAATGGTATCTCATAACATTTTGTTCCCCACCAAATTGATGTATCTGTTCTTTAAAGCATGTAATTCAAAGATGGAGGAGAAAGTGCCCTGAGTAGTCAGATGACCACATTCTTGGCTATGCAATCATGGGCAATTCATTCTTCTCTATTGTGATAGCCCTTCGACACTCTCAAATTTGGTTCATCTCCTTCTCAGAGTGATGGACCCAAAACAGGGCCCAAAGTTCTTTAGTTGATTCACTGCTGGGGCTATCCATTTATTGATCATAGTACTTTAAACCCTGGATGTATAAAATAAATTAAGTCAATCAAGGCTACAAATGAGAGCAAAAGGCCTTTCCAAAATTTATCCCATTGTTTCAAAATCCCTACAAATAATCCTCCTCTTTTGATAATCCACTGATTATCAAAAATAATCTTGGCATGGTTGCCAAGTGTCTACAAGTAAAACCATTATTATTTATTTAAAAAGAATCATTCTTAATCATTCAGGATATGGAATTTTCTCTCAAAGTTCTATTGGTGTCTGATCTTTAAGTAGTCTCTTGGTGGGTTCTCCCTTGCCAAGAGTAGAGGGTTTTTGGTATGGGGCATTTAGCAAAATGACTGCTCTGAGAGTCCGTCCTCTTTGTTGTTTTTGCCTTCTGTCTCCAAGAGCTGTGGCTCCAGGGACCAACAGGCCTTATTAGCAGTTGTAAAGGCACTAGAGTGAAAGGCATGTCATTGTTGGCAGGCCTAGGCTTTGGGAAAGTTCCTGGCCACAGAAGGAAGCTCTGCTCCTTTTATTGCTTGTTTTAGGCGAATTATTATGTTCAGTGCAATGAATAGTTATGGTTGGAGGAGGAAGCTGGGAAGTGTGTTTAAATTAGAATCAGATGACTGAGGGCAAGTGAGTACACATATTTCACACACTTTTTCCAATGAGATGGAGCAGATCGTACATATGGGTTTAGAGACATGAAAATAATTTCTAGAAATTGATCAAAGCTCAATATTTGAATACAATCACATGAAGGAATTCATGCTCTGGGAGCAAGAATGTAGCTTGATCCCTGATTCCTTCAGAAGTAACTGCCTTCCTATTTCCTGTGGATTCTCCTTGCCAGTGGATTCATTGTCCCTGCCATCCCCCTTGTGCTGGCTTTTGGGTCCTTTACCTGTTCTACTGAAGAGGACTGGCAGCCAGAGCTGGGACGAGGGCAGGAATCTTGCAACCCCCAACTGGAAATTTTGTCTCTCATTTTAAGTTCTGAGACAGGGTTCGCAGTGGAGGAAACTGATGCTCATAACATACAGTGTGGTTTGGGGGCAATGGATAGATTTAACTTACCCATGCTGGCCTTTTCTCTCTCCTGCCATACCCCAGGTGACCAGGACCTGACTGCATAGCAGATCTCTTACACTCTGGAAGATGCCCTTTGAGGGTGTGTGGGAGGGGGAGGAGGACGCTTTCCTCGGTCTTTCTTGATACAGATCCCACTCAAGGGGTTTAATTATTATCAGAAGACCAGAAGCTTTCCTCTTTGATAATTACAATGGAAACAGCTGCAGAGAAAACAGATTACAATTTGGAGGTTTGTTACCGAGTTTCTTTGCAAAGTGATGGCTTCTTTAGGAGCTGAAAATGCTTGTTTCCAGCACTGCTCTGCCACTGATCTTTGGCTCTCAAGTTATGAGTTATGATTTTGCCCCAGTCTGGAGTTACGTATTCTCATTTCTGTCCCTGGGAACTACTTTTAAAATGTTTTAATTGAAATATATCTTCCTCTCTATTGTTACCAACAGATACATCCCGCTGAGTCGGGGGTTTGTGGGAGGATTGGTCATTGAGCCACAACTTTGTAGATTCTATCTTTAAATATCATGATAATGGCGATGACAATAATGAAGATGATGAAGATAACCGAAATCTACAGCCCAAACTAACTTGTTCTTGAAGTCTGCAAGTTCAGTGGAAGTCATCGAGACTGAAGGGAGCAGAGCATTACTGGGGTTAGACGACTGACTTGTCCACTTGCCATCTCCATGACATTGGGAGAGTTATTTAACCTTGCTAAGCCTAATGTTCCTGATAAAAAAAAAAAAATAGGAATTATGGTAGGGGAGATATTTAGAGTGGTCATCTGTCATTCTTTTTGGTTTCCCGGCATGTGGACGCTCCTTCGTTTAAGGAACACCTTCACAATCCAGGACCAGCTGCTTGCGCTCTCAGCCTCCCTTGCGTCTAGGCTGCAGGCACCGGCCCCAGAATTGCAGGTCAGAAGGAACTTCTCACGGGGATGATGGCAGAAGGATTGAGTTCCCTTGGCTGCAGTGGCGGCAGGGATGGAAGTGCCCGTGGTGGCATTCAGTGTCCGGGGTGAGGAGGCTTGCCTAGCCACTTTCCAGAGCAGTAGGGGCCGCCTCATCGAACTAGTGCAGCGGGATGATGTGCAGTGTGGTTCCTGCCCATAGAACCTCAAAGTGGTTCTCTAACTCTCCCGCAAATCCTGTGCGCTGCCCGATAGCCTGAAATGAGCCAAAATTGGTTTTTACAGCTTGCACTGCAGGTTTTGATTGGTATGCTGCCTCAGAGAGGTGGGTGTGAAATGAGATAATACACGGGAAGCACAGGGATGACACATAGTAGGTACTCAATGAATACTATGTTAATAATAGAAGCACTACTAGTAGTAGTGGTAGTGGTAGTAGTAGTAATGGTGGTAAGTAGTGAGTAGTGAGTGACTGGAAATTAGATCTGAAAACAGACCTAAGGTGTTAGGTGCTTTTTAGGGAGAGATTTTAAAGGTAATTGCTGGAAGGAATATATAAAGGCAACCTTGATTTTCATAGAATTAACTGGAAGGGACTGACTGGACTTGGTCCAGCTTTCGTCATTTTCTAAAAAAGATTTTATTTATTTATTTGACAGGCGGTGGGTAGAGAGAGAGAGAAAGAGAGAGGGGGAGGAAGAGAAAACAAGCAGAGGGAACAGCAGGCAGAGTGAGAGGGAGAAACAGGATCCCCACTGAGCAGGGAGCCCAGTGTTGGCCTCGATCCCAGGACCCTGGGATCATGACCTGAGCCGAAGGCAGACGCTTAACCGATTGAGCCACCCAGGCGCCCCTTAACTTTTAACATTTACAAATAAAGAAGGCTCAAGGATGTTAAGTGAATTACTCAGTGTCACCAGCTGGTAAGTGGCAGAGCTGAGCTAGGACCTGAGTTTTATAACTTCTGAGTCTTTTGTTCTTTACCCCACACACTGTCTGAAGCTAGTTCAATTTAAGAATTTAATAAACATCTATGTCTGGTGTAGTTTCGGTCCTACGAGAAACTTTAAAAGAGCCGTGGGTGGTACTTTGGATTCTTCAGTGCTGTTTCTCATTATCATAGCTGAACCTGGCGAGGCAAGACCTACACATAATAAGAAGAAATAGAGACCAGAATAAAAGAGCACAGCACGGGCCGATCCCCGTGGCTATGGAGCTAAAGGCAGAGAAGTTCTCACGGAGAGGGTAAGAAGTGAAGTGACTGTGTGGGGGTGAGTTTTACCATCGGATACAGTGTGGGTTATTTTTTAAACGCAGTGTTAAGGTAAAGCCAAAGTAAGACATTTACTTGAGGGCTTATTTGTTTGTTTTTGAGAGAGCATCAGGGTAGAACTTTTAAAAATACCATGGAAATTATAGGATATGAATTATGATGCCTAAATAAAACAAAGTTTTAAAATCTCTGTTGTGAACTCTTAGAGGGACGTTCTGTTGGTTGTTTGTCTTAACCATTTTTGGAAATTTAAGTCACATTCATAATAAATTGAAAACAGTAATGCAGATATCTTTATGGCATTTTTTATGTCATTTGGTGTTTTTAAGGAATATTTATGTGTGTGGCCTTGGGTCAGTATGACAACAGCAAAACATAGGTAGGGTAGACAGTTTTCAAATTGAAAGATGAGGAAACGAAGCTCGGCACGGTGAAATGGCTCACCCCCATCATGATGCAAGTAGGCTTATTTAACAAAACTAAGTTCAGGTGTCTTGACTCCTAGTTTCAAAGTCTATCTGCTGAGAATCTCCAAAAAAATTCACATGTCAAAAAGCAACTTTGGAAAAATTGTATATTGTGGTAATAGCCTCAGTTTTCATTTGCTTAGATATGCTCCTCTCCCTGTTTCAAAGCTGACTTACCCCTGAGAATAGAGGAATTTCTACACACGTCACCAATTTTCGGTTGTCTAAATGATGGTTATGAAATCAAGGCATTGGGTTACTGACGGCTCACTGGCTTAGGAGCTTTGGGCTATAGAGATGTCATGAACTGGATCTTATGGGGAGTGAAGACGTTCACTGAGCCTGACATTTTCTGGAGTATATTGGTGTAAGTGGTGAAAGGTTGTATTTTTTTTTTTTTTAAGCTAGACAATCTCACATCTAGAATTCTTCTCAAGAGACAGCACTGACATAGTTCTAATCTGTCAAAAGGTGAAGAAAGTTATTTTCTGCTTGCTAGCCAAAGAAGATAATGAGAAGAGGAATCTGAAACTTGGAATCTCTAATCCATGGATAGTGAGTGCCAAGAATCAATCATGCCTCCAATTTTTTTTTTGTCTTCAGAAATCATCTCCTTTTCTCTCTTCTTCCCTTTCTCTCTCCTTCCCTTTGTTTTCTCTTTCCTTCATTCCTTCCTTCTTCCCTCCTGTTTCCTCCCTCCCTCTCTCTCTTTCACTAATAAGATTTTCCTTAATTGGAAACTATATCCTAGCATTGAATAGTTTGCCAATCCAGTTCTTATTTTACTTGACTTTTCAGTGGCATTAAACACTATCGATCACTCTCCCGCCCCCCATCTTCTAGAAACACTCTCCTGGGTTCCATTCTCTACTGGTTTTCCAACTAACTTTCTCTCAATTCCCATCGAGACTCTTGTTCTTCTGAATGGCCATCAAATGTTAGAATTCCCAAATGCTCAGTCCTGGGTCCTGCTTCTTCTTTTCCTGCTCTTTTTTTATCCTTTAGCAAGCTCTCGTGACCAAGCCTGAATTCTCATCTACATCACTGGGGCTTGGAAATTTAAATCTCTAGCTTAGGTATCTCCTTTGACTGCTAGGACACATGTATCCTTATATCTCCACTTGATGGTCTCAAAAACACTTTAAGTTCACCATGAACAAGACCAATTAATCTTGTCGCAGTTGCAGTGACCTGGGCATCATTCTCTCAAACCCCACATCAAATCCATCAGCCACTGTGATAGTCCCCACATCCATTCACTGCTCTCCATTTCTGCTGCCACTACTGGTCCTGACTTAAGTTTGCCTGGTAGATTGCAAGAACCTCCTAGCAGCTCTGCCTGCATCTTTTCAGCCTTCTTAAATTATTATAAGTATGCCATGCAGTTTAAGTTGTGACAATAGGGACAAAAAGAGCCTCCAATGTATTCAAGTCCAGGCACGCAATAAGCTCATAGTAGGTACTTGTTGCCTGTTGTGTTTCCCTGTAAGGTGGGATGCCCAGAGCCTCGGCCTGTAATAGGGTGAGATCCTCAGGCTGGCATTACCTCTAACTCCATCTCCTCTTTCTTCAAACTTCAGGACAAAGGCCAGAGAAATTACGTTTTTGCAATATCAGGGACAAAGTGAACTGAGAACTGGTTGAAATAATCAGTGATACATAGTTTCTGTCTTAGCTCAAAAGATAACAGAGAGAAGGACAAGAGCAATTATAGTAGTTTTCATCTAAGTTTACATACAGATGCAGATGAATAAATGCATAATTGTAGGTATGTTATGCACACCAAGAATACACACAGACACACACACACACACACACACACCCACACACCCCTCATATCCAGTTCCTAATTCAGGCCTGATACATAGTAAATATTTGTTGAGTAATGAATGAAACAAAGCCAGCTCCTTATCAAGTTTGTACAAATTATTAGCTGCTTGCATAACCCATTTGTAGATCAGCAGAAAATGAAATCAAAACAGAACAAATCTAGTTAAGATGCATTCTTAAAGAATTCTTTTTCAAAATTCTTTTTCAAAATAATTTCAAAATGTATCTAGGGATACATTTCTCTCACACAAATTCTTAGAGAGAAATAGGACTTTACTTATTGAATCTTCTTTCCTATACTATCCCTTCAGTTGTCATCCTCAGAGGTAAGTATCCTTCTTTTTCACTTTATAGATTAGAAAACTGAGGCATATCTAAGTTGCAGAGTTCAAACTTGAATCTAAAATTTATAAAACTAAATTGAGAAAAAGGCAAATAATTACACAACAGGAAATTTCCTTTAAGTCTGATGTTTCATACTAGTAATATCCCCCAAACTCAATGATATTATAAAAAATATACAACCAAGATGCAAAATTGTTAAGTGTTTAGTTCTCTATAGATTGATCTATAGATTCAATGCATTCCCTGTCAAAATCTCAGGAGCTTATTTTTGTAGAAATTGAGAAGCTGATTCTAAAATGTATATGAAAATGCAAATAACCTAAATGATCAAAATTACATTCTTATAGGGGAAATTGTGTATTTATAAGGAAAAATAAACTTGATCCTTACCTCACACCTTATACAAAATGGTTCTTAAACCCAAGAACAGAGATGATAAAAATTCTAGAAGAAAGCATAGCAAAAAAAATCTCTGTGTCCTTGGTGTAGGTCCTTAGATAGACACAAAAATCTTGACTATTAAAGAAAAAAACCCAGTAAATCAGACAATTCAATGAAAAGCCTTTGTTCTTCAAATGACACCCTTAGGAAAATGAAAAGACAAAGCCACAGAATGGGAGAACATGTTTTTACAATGCATATATGTTGGTTATCTATTGCCACATAGCAAATCAGCCCCAAACATAGCAACTTTAAACAACAAAATTTGTTATGTCACATTTCCAAGGGCCAAGAATCTGGGACATCGCAGGTAAGCTGGTGGTTGGGGGTGTAGTCATTTCAAGGCTTGGTTAGGGGAAGAGTCACTTCCAAGCCCACTATGTGGCTGTTGCCAGAAGATCCACTAGCACGTGTGTTCACAGAAACTTCATTCATGATAGCTTCTAAAGAGCTGGAGATCACCCAAATGTCCATCAACAGGTAATGGAGAAACCAAATGTGGTACATCCATGCAATGGAGGACTGACGACCCACCGATACAAAGGAACAAATTACTAATGCCCAAAATAACATGGATGAATCTCAAAATCATTAAGGGAAAGAAATCAGACACATAAGAGAACATACTGTGTGAATCCAAAGATACAAAAATCTAGGAAGTGGAAACTGACCAAAAGCGACCAGAGCAGATCAGTTTTTGCTTTAGGCTGTGGGTAGAGGGAAGAGTAGAACACAAGGAATCTTTTGGGACGGGTGGAAACATGTTATATCTTGATTGTCAGTGTGGTTTCAGGAGCACGTACATCTGTCAAAACTCATTGATTTGTATACCTTAAATGGATGAGGTTTTCTGAATATGAATTCTATCTCAGTTAAGCTGCCTTTAAAAAGATGAGATGGGAAATGTAAAAAGAAATAGTTTTACATCTTTAAAATTATTAAATATCACTTTGCGTGAGCACATTCACCATTTGCATAACTCGTGGCTGGTGGAGCACTGACGTGATCTGACTTTCAGTGTTCTGGTCTGTGAAATGTGTGTATCTGGCAGAGTTGTAAGCAAATGGCGGGGGAGCGATGGGCTGCTGTGCTGGGTTAGGCAATTCCTGAGGCTCCTTCCATTTGATGCATAGTCCTGTCTCCTGTCCCCACCTGGACAAGAGCCCAGGCCTTGGAATTTGACAGACCTGGATTTGATTCTGGCTCTGCTATTTCTAGCAGTGTGACCATGGGCCAGTTACTAAGTCTCAGTTTCCTTAGAGGTAAAATAAGGATATTATACCTACACTGAAATGAGTTGACATATAAAACATCCAACACACAAAAAAAGAAGGCACAGAGAAGCTGTTTGATACATAATCATTTTCTCCCTTCCCCTTCCAGAAAAGTCTTAACACCATCAAGTTTGAAATTATGAGCCCAGGAAAATGAGCATTTTTCATTATTTGTCAACAAAACCTGTATCTTTTGGCTGTGTAGGCAAAGTGTAATGGCAGACTGAGTAATAAAAATATATTGAAGGACAAAAGTAAAAGAAAGGTGAAATCTTTTTATTTTAAATCCTTTCTTTGTTTTAAATCAGTACTTCAAATTCTGGAGAAACAGTCACTTCTTCAAAATAGGAAGAGGCACTGTAGGCTATGTACCTACCAACACTTTATTGACAAGCCTAACTTTACAAATGGAAGCTGTGGGACAGTTGATGATTAGTGCCCTCGCCTGTGAAACTATACAGGGAAACCCGGAGCACAGACTCACAACAAAACAGAAGCTCAGTCACAGTGTTACACTGTCCATTTCACCTCTATTGATGTTGTCAGGTTCTTTTTCCCAAATTGGTGAATACTACCTATGCCTTTCCTGGTCTAAAATCAATATGAGCTGTGTAATATTTGGATCGGAAAAGCAAATACTAGATATTGGATATGGAGTGAAAAATGCAAGAAAAATAATTAAAAAAAATAGAAAGTTATTATCTCCCTGCCTGATTTAAGAGGGGGTCAAAAAAAAGGAGGTCGTATGCTTGTAGGATTTGAATTATTTTCATTGTGTTTATTACAGTTTGTTGACTATTTCACAGATGAATTTCAAATGTTAATTAGGGTTGTTTTTTCATCTCATCAATCAGAGCACACATCCAGGGTGTGTTTTTGCTAGTTGGTGCAATAGCTTATTGTCAGTTATGTTAAGACCCATTTCAACCAACTCAGTGAGAGTAAATGTTCTTAAAAACAAGTTCAACTTTCAGCAGATAATTTAATTTGGCTAGTAGATATTGAATGTCTACTTTGTGCAGCTTGTGGTTGACTCGAAGCCTCCCTGTTTCTGCTCCATCCTCCGCTTCTTTCTCATGTCATTTTGTTTGGTTCACCTTTCTTTATTATATCACATGTTCCCTGTTGAGAAGCAGGTTAGGACTTATATTGCCAATGGACACCTTCACCTGTGAGTTCCCCGTATACACAAGCGCAGTGTGGAGTGTGGAGTGGAAGCAAGCTACAATCCAGTTCCGCTCCATAGAGAAAACTCAATGTTTATCACGTCTCATGTCTCCTTGTACCTTTTCTTCTCATCTAGATGAGTGAGAGGTGTTGGAAATGGATGCAGGTGGAGTTTGGGACCCTGCCTAGGACACACCAGCAGGTAATGAATTCAAGGTCACCCAAGGCTTCAAGTGCTTAGCAATTTCTCTGTTGGTAAGCACAACCAAGAAATTCGAGAATTTCTTCTGTAAGTGCCAACAAGCCAGGGGCCCTGTGTAGGTTTCAGAGACTTTAGAACGGAAAAAAATTCATGTTCACATGAAACCACCCTTTCCTTTCCAGTTTTTCCATTAGAGTGAATGGAAGTTATAACCAGGCCCAATCTTCTGAAACATTGAGAGGGAATTCAGTGGCTCAGCTTTGCAAAGACATAAATATCCCCCTCTGAGGTTGAAAATGGAACAACCAGGCCGTAAATTTGAGCTCTGTGATGTTTGCCCCAGCCTCTAAGGAATATGCAATGAACCTTGTGTAAATAGAAAGCTGAATAGCTTGTTTTGTCTGGGATGACTTATGTGTAGGGCTGCCTAGAAATGACAGAAGTAGACCAGATGACCCTTCAAATTCTCCCAGAAGCCTTTTATTTATGAGTTCTTGGCAGGACATTCCAGGTTCTCCCCAATTGTGTCAAAACCATCTGCCCAACTTCGTGAACTTGATTCTTTCATGTAAAATTTTTATTTCTGTCAATTTGATATTTTAATAATAGCCCATTCATCAACCCCTTTCTCTTCCATACAACTTATTTATTTATTCAACAAGTATTTACTTAGTACTTTCTCTGTGCCAGGCACTGTTCTAGGTCCCGGAACCAAGTTGTAAACAAAACAGACAGAATTCCCTGCTTTGTAGAGTTTACGTTTTAGTGGAAGGAACATCGAATAAGATAAATATTCAAGATAAAGATTAGATAGTGGTACATACTAAAGAGAACATCTAAAGCAGGAAAAGGCAATATGAAACTTTAGGGAGTGGTAAGGGTTGAAATTTTAGATAAGGTAGGCAGGGAAGCCCCTACCGAGAGGGTGGTTTTTAAGTAAAGACCTGAAGGAAGTGAGGGGGTAAGCCACTTGCATATCTAGGGGGAAGCATTCCAGGCAGAGGGAACAGCATGTGCAAAGTCCCTGAGGTGAGAACACATGGGGTTGTCCCTGCTGTACCTTTGCCCTCTACATATTTTCCTGTCATGTCCCTTTCTTTTACAAACTCTACTTCCTTTATACTTCTTCCACAGAATCTTCTGCATTCAGTATTTGATCTCTTCCTACTCCAGATTCTTGAAGCATTTTTTTGGTTTGTACCAATTCTATTATATGTAGGATAAGCTGCCTTCTAAATCTAAGTGTGTGTGTGTGTGTGTGTGTGTGTGTGTGTGTGTACATCTCACCAAAGTGTAAACCCGTGAAGGACTGGGGCCATGTGTCCTGAAAGGGCCTGTGGAGGGCTGGAGGGCATCGTGATTTTTGATACCATTGCTGCTTTCAAACTGTAAGGATGTGGAACTTACCTTACCTTTAGAATTATGGTGGTGCTACATTTTAATAGTTAGCCTCTTTTAGACTTTCCAGCAATGGGCCCAAAGGTCCTAGGTCATTTCTTCGGGAATGCTCTTCTCCATTATCATCTGGCACTCTTTAAACAATGATTGAAAACTAAAATCTGGGGAATTTTACCCCAGAAAGAGTTTTGAACTGGCTGTTACTTTTGAAAGAGGACTTTTCAAAGATGAGGGAAGCTTTTTAATATAGAAGGTTTTAATTAAAGGAATATGCCATGAAGATTTGTTTTTCTGGTATAAGTGCCATTTTACTCATTCTTGATATGTGTGTGTGTGTGTGTGTGTATACACCACACATGTCTATATATTTACATATATTGCATATGTGTGTATATATTATATATGTGACATCATATGGATTACGGCAAATTCTTTAAGAATACATAAATACTTGTGGTATATTACTATATCAGTATCAGAGATAAGCAGATTGAACTAAAGCACTGTTAGATGCACCATTAAACTGTACAAACCACTCTAATGAAACTTCAAATGTATTTGGGTAGCTTCGTTTTACTCTTCACAAAAGGAAAATTTAGGTTAAGAGAAAGTCTTCTTTTGGTTTGTTAAGACATGATGTATGATGGTTAAATCTTAAGTCCAGACTTTTCATGTCCTCAGAGAGTTTCAGATCTTTTTTTTTGACTCCAGCTATTGCCCTCGTGTGGCCTTTGCGGGAGGCCATCTCCCAGGGGGCTTCTTCTCAGCCATGCAGCTGTGAGCAAGTCTCCACCAGGAGAACCCGTTTCAAGATCCACGAGGAGAGAATCCTCTTGAGACTTTCAGAAACTTGTGTCATAGAGAGTACCAAGAAATCTTCAGATAGGTAAAGACATTTTTCAGTAAATGACTCCAGGACTGGATTCCCAGTTGAAGGTATCTCAATGATGTCATGTCAGGAAATGAGGCATATCAAGCTCAGCTGTGTGCTTAGGGTGCTGCATTGTCCGTACGTTGGATTCCGGGAGCATTATCTCACGCCAACTATTATGACTTCATTGTTACTTCAGTTCCCTCTCTAGTTATTTTTGAACCTTATCTCTTGCCTTCCCTGGAGCGAAGGGCTCACCTGTCCCCTATTTACTCCATCCATTAATTTAACCAATATTTATTTTCATCTATAGTATGCACTGGGACCATGGCAGAGATGAAATGACAATTTCTGCTTCCCCAAATTCACAGGCTCCAGGAGAGTCAGGCAGGCCATTCCAAGAGTAGTGGAGGTTTTGCCAATGGAAGCAGAAAGAAAAGGATGCCCCAGGCTTGTATAGGGGGTACCCAGGGAAGACTTCCCAAAGAAAGCAGTGGTTAGCCAAAACTGAAAGTAAGTAGGAATTTTCCAAGTGTTGGAGGAAGAGTTGGAGTTGGAAGAGTTGGAGGTAGGAAATTCCAGGGAAGGAAATACAGGCTGGCTTCAGCAGGGAGCAGCAGGGAGCTGTTTGGCATGGCCCTGGCTCAGTGCAGGGAAGAGCGCACATGGAAACTTCTTTGTGAGTGACATAGTGTGCTTAGATTTTATCTTACAGGAAGGGAAAAAAATGGAAGAACTTTTTAAGAGGATAGTGATGGAAACATATTTGCAAATGAAAGATAATTATTTTAGAGTGGATTTCTAGGAGAGGGTGAGACTAGAGGCCAAGAGACCAGTTAACAGGCAATTGCTACTAGTAAGTGGCAGAGCCAGATTGAAATCCAGGTGACCTGTCTCCAGATGAGTGCTCTTGACCGGCACCAAGCTGCCTAACTTGCACAGGGTTAAGGAATGGAGTTCAGGAGGCCACCTACTTAGGTTTAAAACCCTGCTCTGACCCGTAGGAGAGTGGGATTATTGGCAGGTCACTTCATCTCTCTTTGCCTCAATTTTCTGGTCTATAAAATGGGAGAATATAAATATAGTACCAACTGTATGATTTGTGTTTGTGAAGATTAAGTGGGTAACTATTTACAAAGTTCAAATAATAATGCCAAGTATATAGTGAGCATTATGTAAATGTTGGCAATGATGATGGTGGTGGTGGCTGTGGGGTGATGATGATGGCAATTGTGTCTCACGGCAGTTCCCATCGGGGGCAGCTCAGCTGGAGGTGACACGGTGTATCCTCAAGTCCCAGTAGGTAATGGATTTCTGGACATTGTAGGAACTGATCAGTTACTCTGGATAGAAATGACTCCACTCTTCTCAAATTCTCCTGGGTATGATCTTGACAGTATATTGGCAGTGAGGTTGCCAGTGAGTTTCCAGAACACTAGGTACACCCACATCCGGAAGCAGGTTGAACTTTCCAAGAGGCGATACAAATGGTTACCCGATTATCCCCTGTTGCAAAGTTCTCAAACACTGACGGTGCATGAGAATCACCTGGAGGATCTGTTAAGCCAGATTGCAGGATCCCACTTTTAGAATTTGTGATGCAGTAGATCCGGAGTCTAAGGCTTTGCTTTTTAAACAAGTTCCAGGGTGTTCTGATGCTCTCAGTCTGGGGTCCAGACTCCAGGAGAACCTTCGCCCTGTTGGGTGCTCTGCTGCCTTGCATCGGAGAGAGTGAATGAGACACAGCATCCTGGCTTCCTGCTGCCTCCCAGACCCTCCCTGCTGAGCAACTCTCTGGATTCCCTCACTGTGTCACATGCACTGGCTCTGCCAACTCCTCGTGTGTGCACACTGCTTGGATCTTTTTTTCATCTGTATAGCCAGGAGATTGGACCACATCTCTAGGCCTACAGAATCCGAATTCAGAACTTCTGGGGCTAGGGCCTGGGAACTGGCATTTTAATAGAACTAGCTATTGCCAGGACCCCTTTCAGCTCTGACATGCGGGTTTCCGGACTCCTCCAGGGGCAGCTCTCCAGCTACCTCTGAGACTAGGGGCTGCCTCCTGACGATGAGAGGGGAGCTCCCTGGCAGAGTGCTTCTGATTTTGACTCTGCTTATATCTGGGGCCTAGGCCTTTCCAACCCAGGGGGTGGAAAACCGTCAGCCAGCTCAGCCGGAGTCTCACTGCTAGGCATCGTCTTTCAGCCCCATCTTCTGACACCACCTTCCTGCCCAGGCCCCATCCCTTTGGCGTCGGTGTCTCATAGGATGATTGCCTGACCTGCTCCATCTGCCTCTGCCTTTGGCCACGTACTCTTTTCTAACAGGCAACCCCGGGCTTGACCACCTACACGCTGTCAGTAGGCTAGCAAACCCCCATCCCCTGGTGATTCTGCTCCGCTGCTCAGCCAGTAGTTTGGGGCTGGCCCAGTACCGATGAGTACGACTGAGAAGCCAGCTAGCTAGCCAACTAGCAAGTGTGGATTGTGCTCAAACTACGCGCCAGCTCTGGCCTAGGCACTGGTGACACAGCACTGGAAAGACACAGACCCCACCTTCAAGGAAGACATTTGCCAGTGGGGTTGAAGACAGAAAATAAATACATAAACCACAAATAAGGATGAGGATTTCAGGTAGTGCTCGCCAGGACGGAATCCGTGAGTCCCTGCTCTGCATAGGGCTTCCTTCTTACACACTCTGTAAGCCTGTGAAAGTGGTATCGTATGATATCCTCATCTTATGAAGAAGAGACCTGAACTGAAGCCCAGAAGTTAAATAACTTACTGAGGGAATCCGTAAATACTGGAAATACATAGAGTTCCCGCAAACAGGGAATGCTGAAGCATGTTGTTGGGGAATTACAGGAAACCACTGAGGAGTCTTTACAAAATGATTTGATAGATAAATAGATGCTAGGTTTGGGTTATATATATAAATATGTACATATTTATATATATATAATGGTGATATAAATGTGTAGATATACACCCCCAGGAAAAAGATCTGGATGGACATACACCAAAAGTTCCACTGGGAGGGGCACTTCGGTGGCTCATTCAGTTAAGTGTCTGACTCTTGATTTGGGCTCAGGTCATGATCTCAGGGTTGAGAGATGAAGCCCTGCATCCGGCTCCCTGCTGGGTATGGAGCCTGTTTAAGATTATCTCTCCCTCTCCCTCTGCCTCTCCCGTCTCCCTCTCTAAAGAAGAAAGAGCTCCACTGGGAATATGTCTCTGAAGAGGAACGTGAGATTGGTGGGAATAAAGGAGGACTCACTCTTTTTCTAATATTGTTCTGTGTTGTTTGGGTTGCTTAAAATGAACATGTATTCATATATTACTTAATTAAAAAAATAAGTATCAATACCCTTATACAGTCAGTGTGCTGGAGGGGGATTTGAATGCAGAGCTAGTATGCTTTTAACCGCACCACATGTCGTCTCTGGGCAGACACGGAGGCACCATCACACTCCGTGTTGGGCAGAGAAGTGTGGGTGGAATGCTCTGATGGGGGAGGCGGGCACATCAGAAGCGGAGTCACATGGTTCTGCCACTCATTTCTCCATCACCCTCACTGGAATCACTTACCCCTCTTTGTTTTGGAAGAAAACAGGTAACTCTGACATTTTTCATTTGCGATTTTGGTTTTGCATTTTCTAGTGAACTAACGGATCACAAACCAAAGTTCGCCAACATCACTAGATAATGAATGCAAAGTGAGCTGTTTTGGCAACTCAATGCTTCTGATAACCGCAGTCAGCCTGGGTATGATGGGTTTGTGTGTCATTCTCTAACTCGAATTTCCAGGATCTGGCTCCTGCCGTTTGGCGAGCTTGCTGGCTGCACCTGTCTGCAGAGCTGGGCCGATGAGTCCCTGGAACAAAAGCCTGGTGAAAATGACAGGGCAATCCTTAGGATGGGAAAGAGGGAGAAATTTAAGCTACCTCATGGTGGTGAGCAGCCTCCGTATCATAAAACACTTACTTTTCGAGGTGGGGCAGGTAGGATTTCAGTGGCATGGTGCGTAATCACCCTCTAGAGGGACCGCATGTACATTTCAGTGGCAGAGAAAGAAAATCACTCTGTTCTCCCATGGTTAATTGTTATTAACAATTTAAATATTGCCTCATCATATTACATATTTTTGCTTACATCTAGGGACCTACATAAGGAAGTCCTTAAGTATGAGGTTTTTGGTCAATAATCCTTCCTTTAGAAAAAAACTGCATAAAAGCTCAAATTGAATCCTAACTCGTAATTCTTACGTTGGATTCTATTAGAATATCCCTTTTTGAGGCTTTCAAATATTTTAGAGTGATAGACGAATGTTAATCTTAGCAACATACCAGTGACGATGGCAGACCAAGTGTATTGTCTTTGTTCGGTATAACAAATACTTGTTGAGTTCCTGTCAATTCAGGGCATAGCACTAGGTGCTTCGGAGGTAAAAACAAAAATAGCAAAACAAAACAAAACAGAACAGAAACCTCTTTCTTCTTTTACCATTTAATAGGGATATTAAATAGTCACACATTTATATAATGCAAATTAAATATTTAAAATATCATGAGCTGCAGGAAATGCAACAGAGGCCAAGCAGAGGGAGTGTTTCATCTGGTTGTGGAGATTTGGGGGGATGTTAAGGGAAGGAGGGGGAGGATGGAGTTTCGAGTGTGGCCGAGAGCAGGGCCATCTGTTTGGAGTCAGGGAGGGTGACGCTTTGGCTCCGTGCGAAGTCACTGCAGGACAAGCATGCTGAGGCTAGTCTCGAAACACTTCTCATTCCCACATTGGCTGGCTACCAACTCCCACGGACATGGTGTCTCAGAGGGAGCGTCACACCTCAGAACTCCCTGTATGTGAAAGGACAGAGAGGCCGTCCCAATGGACAAAGCTTTAAGACGGCTTTGTTGCCTGCATTCTCTTATACCCTCCTCAAACCATTCCAGAGTTGGGAGTCTGGGGATGAATGGACATGCCAGGTGGTAGCTTAGAGAAGGCAGCTTTGGTCCTTTGGACCTACCAGGGCTGCACACCTGCTGAGGTTAAAGGAAACCAAGAAAAGCTGGGCTTCTGCCATCTTTTGGAGTGAGTCGGGTGAGGTGGCAGGCAGGGCCGTGACTGGGAAAGCTTGTACAGAGGACAGGAGAGGCACTGGCCACTCAGTACGAGGATAGTCAAGGGACGTGGGGTTCAGGGTTGTCAGCGCTAAAGCCGAAATGTCATTGATGTTGCTCTCCAGAAATGAGGTTGGTAAGCATGCTTACGTGACAAACAGCTTAGGTGTGCAAACTGAAGATTAGGAGAAGCCTTGCCTCCCTTGTTTGTGAGCGGGACACTCAGGAAATTCTGTTTCCCATAAAAGTGAGCACCAGGGTTGTTGCTGGCCATTGTCCTGATAGGTGTGAGGCGATTTACATAAGAGATGGTTTTCGGGCTAAGTGTCCTTTGCCTAAAAGCTCACTCTTTTCAGCCATATTACCAAGAAGACAGTGAGCAGTACATTTCTGCCTCTAACCCAATTCCCACTGGAGCCAGGAGGCTGAAAAGCATCTGGTTGTCGGACATGGTGTCGAGAAAGGGGGTTAAAATTTTACTCTTGGGTTGAGATGGGAGCAGCAGTCTGCGATCCTGCAGAAGAGAACCTAGGGAGCATGTGGAAAGAGAGAAGTGATGAGTCATGCCTTACCACCTCAGGTCATGGCCGTTTCTCGTGTTTGTGTGATAAAGTCTCTAGGTCTCTACTGGCCTATTTATTTGCTTTTTAAAGCACACAAGTATAAAATGTGTTATAATTTGTCTAACCTTGGCTATTAGGAGGTGCTTTAGGTGTCCTTCATGGAAGGGAGTAAGAAATGAGGGAGGCACCGGACACCAGGGTCTCCCCATTAGTTCCTCCTATACTTTACCTTAAAGCTTAAATGTGTTCTCTGAGCTTTATTTAATTTTCTGCATAAACATCCAGTGTTGATGCTTCTTTTTTTTTTAACTACCTTTTTGATTTTAATTTTTTAAATAATACTGACAATGCCTTCAGAAATTATTTTGTATCATTTTGGGACACCTGGGTGGCTCAGTTGGTTAAGCATCTGACTCTTGATTTTGGCTCAGGTCATGATCTCATGGGTTATAAGACTGAGCCCCATGTCGGGCTCCACGCTCAGTAGGGAGTCTGAAGATTCTCTCTCTCTCTCTCTCTCTTCCCCTCCCCCCACTCACACACTCTCTCTCTATCTCAAATAAAGAAATCTTAAAAGAGTTTTTTCAAAATAAGTTATTTTGTATCATTTTAAGGTGCTAGGTTTTTAAAATAAGTTTTTAATTTTTTTATTTCAAAAACAGGCTTTTTATTTCAGAAGATAAGTAATTTTATGTAAATATTCTTGAGGAAAGTAGGTAACTCTCTCTGACGTATTTTCATTGTGATTTTGATTTTCACTCCATCGTTAGCTACTTTAAAGGACCTGCAAACCAAAGTTTACAAACACCACTAGTTAATCTGGATAATGGATGCAAGATTAACTGTTTTGGCAACTGAGTGATCCTGATAACTGTGTAACTCCGAAAAGCACTTTAGTCAGGGGGCAAGAGAAACCCAATAGGGAAAGTTTGGTGAAGTGAAAATGTTAAATTATTTTCTAGCACTGATGTTATTTGGTTCCTTAGTACTTTCCCTTATATCAATTCTTTCTTTGTGTCTTCAGAATAATAATATCTGGGTTCTGCAGTTTGTCCAGGGAAAATAATTTCATCTCCCTTCTTTAAAACCAAATCAGAATGCCATCAGTTACCTTTATTTACCTGAATTTATCAGGTATGTGAAATTTAACCCCGGGGGCTACAAGCATAGCCTTCTGACATTTATTGTCTTGCTGAAAGGTGAGCAGAGCTTACAGCTTTGCTGTTGCCTCCATGATTTTAGAGATTATCTCTGGTCGACAACTGACCTGGACCCTAATGCTTTTTTAGGTGGTTGTGTTTGTCTAGACAGAACCAGGCAGAGATAGCATCATTCCCACCGCGCCTGATTTAACTTGGCCTTGGATGATATCACAGACAGGGTTGGAACCTTTCACAGTTGATTACATCAATTTAACCATTATTTCAAGATTTTATCTTTTTGTTTCAACAGCTTAGCTCCAGAGATAACATTTTATAGACCCGTGCTCCTTCTACACAAATGTTACTGCCATTTGGACCTGTTCTGGTGTCTCTCCCATAGACAATGGATTTTACTGAGTCATCCTTGGTCTGGTTTTCCCAGATCCTCACTGGGTTATTTGTGATAGAGCTGGGGCCACCAGTGAAATCTCTGATTCTTGGCCACTGATTTTATCTGTGCAAAGCAGACCAGAATAGATAAGGATGCAGCTGTTTACAGAAACTCTTTACCACCATGCCGGGGAGCACGGGCTTAGACTATTAGGGTGATAAATGTATGAGAGGTGTGTGTGTGGGGGGAGCTTTTTTTGGCATTTAATTTGATTCTGATTACATGGCTACCTTCCATGTTATTTGGATAGGATAAAATCTCTAAAGTAATGTCCACAGAAGTAAACAGCTGATTGATCAAACAGTCTTGGGTGGTTCTTTCACCCAGATCTCTGCACAAAATGTAGCTGTAAGGGTTGGGCCGTGACACTCGGGTTCCTGGTGAGAGGGTGCCAACTTTTCCTTCTCGAGATTGTGTTTATTCCCCACTTCTTACTTGGCAACAGAGAACAACTCCCCTGGGTCAGCAGAGCCAGAGCAATTGGGAAGGTTAAAATTTAATATATTTAGAGCTAGAAGAGCCAATTTTGACAATTTAAGCAAAAGATTATTTTCTTTGAGTATAGACTGTCTGTCCAAGAAGACTCCGATTCTGTGCATGGTTACGCCGTTTTGCTTTGGCTGGCTGACTTCTAGGCTCTGGTTTCAACAGCTCTCCGCCACCCAAAGTAAAAATATTGACACATATGAATTCAATGAGGTGATTAAGGAAAGGGGGTAGATGGGATGGAAGGGAGTGGATTCTGCGATTCTACAAACATCCTGCTGCTGAGAATCTTGGGCACGACTAATGTCTTACAGTGGGAAAGGGAAGCGTCCTGGGTAGCCACCGTGACTCTCCATGCTTGTTCTGCTCTGTTGCTTCTCTCCTTCTCCGAAAGCTCTGGGCCATGCTGCTGCCATCTCACCACAAAGTGTCACAGGCGCGCTTACCTCCTGCCTGGCAGTGCTCTGGTTCTCATGGGGCTCCTGTTCTCAGTGACGGCTCCAGACCTGCTGGGACTTCCGTGTGTCTCCCACCCCCAGGACCCAGGAGCCATGCCAGGATGTCCTGGCCTCCATCCAGCCCAGTTCTACCCTCAGTAAACACCTGGGCTTAAAAGGGGGGCATCCCTCTGTGGGCCAGTGGACTATACACTTGATATAAGAATTAAGAAACCTGAGTTTTCTCCCTAAATCTGCTCTGGATTTGGAGTCTCTGCTTTCCAAGTGCTGATTAATTATGTGTCATATTGCACAGCGTATTATGACGCTGTTCTTTATCCTCAGTATAACCCTCCTGTCTAACTAATTCAAGAACGTTGAGTTCCAGGTACTGAGGTTAGGGGTAGCAGGTGGAACCGCCTCTCGGTCTGGGCTTCCTATTTTTCTGTGGAAGGACTGCCATTAGTCACTCTATGTGTTCTCCACTTGATAATAGTGAGATAAGGGCTGTCAGCGAGGTGTGGATGGGCCCATTTTCTCTCTCTACATACATTATAGTCTGCGCTTCCAAGTGCTACATTTTAGGGTGGAAGCCTGTGGTTTTCCTGGTACTGTCCGTGACTGGAAGGATTAGTATGGCTAATTCTGGGGTTTGGCACCAGAAAGCCCTTGGGTCCTCCTCCAGCCTGGTTTTTCTCAGTAACGAGCTGATATTTTTATCTATGTCTTCCTTACTCTTTTGTCTTATCCCTCATTTAGTTTGGAACTCAATTGGGGAAAACAGGGGACCCTGTTACTGTGCCTGATGGGCAAAGATGAATACAATTTAGTCCCTCCTCTCAGGAAGCTCTCAGAGCAGGGGCAGAGGTAGAGGTAGATGGAAATGGAAGCAAATGTTGTGAACTGCTGCAATGAGGCAGGGGGCAGTTTAGAATGGAATTCAAGAGCTCCTGTTCTGGACTCATTCCACCTTGGCTGCATTCCCAGATGTGCCAAGGACTAGTTGAGTGACCCTGGAGAAGTTATATTACTTCAATGCCTCATTTTCTCACGGGTAAAATGGGG
Organism: Ursus maritimus; assembly: GCF_017311325.1. Classification (NCBI taxonomy): domain Eukaryota; kingdom Metazoa; phylum Chordata; class Mammalia; order Carnivora; family Ursidae; genus Ursus; species Ursus maritimus. Next base: position 37,444,390 of record NW_024425119.1, read on the forward strand.
GTAATAACAATAACCACCTCATGGGGTTGTTGTAAAGTTTCAATGCGATGATACATGTCAATTGATTAGCACAGTGTCCAACATGCAGAAACGCCTTACTTTTTAGCCACTGTTATAAGTAGGCTGCATATGCTGTGGAATTACTCTTCATGTGAGCACTGTTATCCACAAAGAGGTAGCAAAGAAATTTGTCCATATGGTGGAGTGATGGTAAGCAAAGCAACCTCAGACTGTGCTAATATACTTTTTTTTTTTTTGAGGATTACTCTGGAGGTCTAGTTTGCTTTTTGTTAATAATAGTTTGTGTTGAGTGGTAGTTATTGTCCTGACTGGCATCAGGCAACAGAGGGAAGGACAGTCCTTGCGTAAGTATGCCAGCAATCTGTATTTGTTTTCTAAAGCAACCGTTTCCCAAGTGCAAGGGAAGGAGAGAATATGGAACAGGAGAGAAAAAGCAAGAGAGAAGAAAAAGGAAGAGAAGGGAAGGAAGGAGAAGAGACAAAAAAAAGTACGATTCAGTTCCTTCCCATACATATGGCTGGTCATAATTTATATTAATATCACCAAAGTAGTGAGATAATAGTAGTATAGTAATTCAGAATTGATAAGAGAAAGTCACATCCCAGATTAGGATGGACAGGATACAGGTGGAAGGAGGGTATGCATTAAAGAAGAGGGGAAAAAACCCTCATGAAAAATATGGAATCGAGAACCCTACTCTCCTTTATTTGTTCATTTCTACTAAGATATCTGTAATCTTACACTTTCATCATACCATTATAAAGTTCATATATACATTTTCTCATCCATACCATTTCAGTAACAGACTCAGTCTTACCAGATGACTTTGTTCCTACTCAGGTCTTGCTCTTATTTCGATGTTCTGGTACTTCCATGACTTTGCAATGGGAAAAAGGAGGCCCTGTTATAGTCTCTTTTAATAATGCCAACATCCAACCATCTGCTTATGGCCACACCCCTCTCACCTCCCCCTTGGCTGGCTTATTCCCACCTCCTTCTAGCTCTTCAACTGTGACAAGCACACTTGCTCCTCACCGTGCTGTTCCCTCTGCCTGGAATGTTCATGCCCAGACTTTCACACTTCTCACGTCTTCACTTCCTGTAGGTTTCTGCCAATGTCATTGGGCTTTCACTGTTTTATCTGAAATGGGACTCATCTCTCCCACTTTACCCCTCCATCTTTCCCTTGTTGCATTATTTTCCACAATAGAGGTCACCATCTGACACGGTATATGCTTACATGTGTACTTGCTTATTACTGTCTTCCCTTCTTGCTTAAAGTTGGGTTTCCTAGAAGCAGAGACTGAGGGTAGGATTCAAATGCATCCTGAAGGAATGCTGGTCAAGAAAGACCTTCAAGGGAGGGAAGAGAGCAGGAGAGCATGAGGAGACGCAGTCAGGCAATGGGGTGGTGTCAGGCAGTCTAGTCTCAGGAAAGAATTTTTGGTGCATGAATGGTACCGGGACACAAAGAGCTGGCCTTTGTGCCCTGTAAGTTAGTCATTGGCTGTGGACTAGGGAGAGGACATTGTGACTTCCTGGCTGAGGAGGTGCCCCTCAGCTGAGGACAGTTCTCTTGGGAATGGGAGCAATTGCGAGCTGGGAGCCAACACGCAGAAACAGGGAGAGGATGTGCTGACTGGGTGAAGGGAATCTGAGATAGATGACTGAATGACGTCTGACACACCTCTGCCACAATATCATCTCCACGAGATCTGGAAACTTGATCTTTTTTCTTTTCGTATCTCTAACACACAGAACAGAGAGAGCCTGGTACATAGTAGGTCTTCAGCAAATATTTGTTGAATGAATGTACTTGTTGAACTGTCACAGTGATCGTTCAAGAGATACAACAGTGAATGAGAGAACGTGTTTCCTGCCCTCATGGAGCTTGTGGTCTACTGGGAATTTCAGATGTAGGCGATTAAAACACAGTTGGATAAGTTATGTCATAGGAAAAGCAGATGGGGTTAAGAACACACAGTAGGGGCACTTAAAATCCAGAGTTTGGGAGGAGCAGGTATTAGAAGCCTCGTGGTATGGTTAAAGGCTGTGTTTTCCAGGGTAATTGAGGGATTCCCTTGAACATCTGGTAATTGGCTTTTTTTTTTTTTTTCTCTACAGGAACCACCAGTGTGGTATTTAGGTTTAATGCTCAGTAGGTAGGTCTGTTTTAAAAAAGAGAGCTCAAGTGCCCTGAGGAGTACAGCTGTAACAGTGGTACCTTGGCCCCGGTCGATGTTCTGTAAACCCTGGTGATGAATTCACAATCTGATCTGCCTGAGCGATTCTCCACTCACTGGACACAAACTGCCTTTTTTTTCCAATTTTTTTTTTCAGTTGTGTAAAAGTTCCACATATTTTAGGGAATGGTGTGTGTGTGTGTGCGTGTGCGCGTGCGCATGCGTGGGTGCAAAAGGCAGTGGGAGTTGGCTTGGGTAGTGTCTTCAGTTATAAAATGACTTTCAATGTTTGAGTCATGTGCCTTAAGATGCTTTCATAGTTCACCTTGGAACATGGGCAAAATAGGTTTTGGTGAAATATAAAAGGGCTATTGAAATATCACGGGGTGGTTATGTAAGTGTGAATTATATAATGTCTGAAGGTAGGAGCTGGAGGGGGGACATTGTTCAGAAATTTCTAGTAATTTGAATACAGTCAAAACAAAAATGTTCTTGGGCATTACTGGGTTTGTTGCCAGCTTTTGGCAGAGCTCTTTTGAGGGTTGTTAGCCCCGTGCAGGCTGGGTAGTTAACCTGAGCACAGGGGTGGGTCTCTGGCTCTGCATATCCACCTCTGCCCCGTTCTTGCACTGCTGCTTCACCCCTGAGTGGGCGCTCTTGATTGGCTGCTCTCTTACCCACCCCTTGGAACAGTTGCCTTGAGGCCTGCCATATTGAGTGGGGCCCACCCTGCTAATTTGTTTTTCTGGCTTTGTGCTTGAATTTCTTCTAGATTTAGAGCTTTGATTAAAGGGATATAATATATCAGAAAACTAGGTGGCTTGATTTACCAAATACTAATTTTTTGTAAGATGATAGTTCCCTAAATGCTAGTTAGTTATTAAATATGTCTTATATAAGTTTGTTGAATGTTAGCATTCTTGTGAAAATAAGGAGTGGGTGCGTATTGCCATGGTTCATAAATTGAATGCTGACCCAAATAATGGTGATATGGAGTAATGGGAAGAGTTCTGGATGAGGAGGCAGGAGAGATTGGTTATTGGTACCACTCAGTCATGCCCTTTGGCAAGGTGTTTGACCTCTCTTGGCCTCAGTTTCTCCATACTAGATAAACTTTAAGAATCCTTTTAACTCTATGAGACTAGTTTCTAGGTCTGCATAGCTGGAAAGCTTGCAAAATCAGCAAGGATGTGTTTTCATTCAGGTATCTTAATCTCCTAGAACTTTGGGTCAAATATGGACTTTTAAAGAATGAAACCAAGCTGTAGAGGCTCCAGACTTTGAGATACCCTAACCTAATTTTGATCAAATGTTTGTGTTTTTGTTTTTTTTTTTATGAAATGGATTACTACAATAATAATATGCTTGGGCAAAGGGCACTGGCTCCATACAAAGAGATTGTTTTTTTGGCTCTCCCAGTTCTTATAAGGGAAAGCTAATATTTTCATCAGAACTGGGATATGTTCTCCCTCAGGAAAGCCCATGCATGTAAGCCAACACATATATTGTCTTGGGGCTTCAAGGGAAATTCTATACTGGAGACAATCAGAAATGTTCACATATTTCTTTTTTCTTAAGCAAAAACAGAGCTTCACCAACAATTTGGGAAGTTGTCATATTTGAATTGTTTTCCTTTTCAGAGGAGGGGTGTGCAGTATTGGATACAGGGAGAAAGATTTTTCCAGAAAGTTCTATTTTTTTTGGTGATGGAGAGGAAGAACCCACTTTTGAGACGTAACGGTCATAAAATGTCATTTATATTATGACCCATATTTACAAACACTATCCCTTAGCAGATAGGCATGGCTGTTAAGTGATGGCCAGTTACACTTACTATCTCTTTACAGCCAGAGATACCATTAGGGCCATTAACAGTTACTTACACTAAGCAGAATAGAATAAACAGAAAACTGGCTATAGACACAAAAATGTGATCAAGTAGAATTGTCATTAAAGGGAAGTTCTATAGCGGCTGAGTGCCTTCCCTAGTTGTTGGGGTTATTCCATCAGTCCTAGATCAGAATTACCTTCATACCCTCTTTGTCCTTCCAACATGCTTAGCTACTCTAGTCAGAGTGGGCAGCCCTCAGCTGACCTGCAGGTAAGGAAGCAACCCAATCACGCGGACATTTCCATAGGAGGGTGTGACATAAAGACATTTCGTACAATTTCAGGTTTGTTTTTTCAACATGATAAATATGATTTAAAAATTAAAAAGAATTAAATTCCTTTTAAATATCACAGTTTATTGAATAGCGTAAAGGGAGCGTAGCTATGCTTTCAGCCATTCTTTTTTCTTTAATGTTCACTTAGCAAACATATATCCTCCACGCTTTTCCTTATTTTCCACATATGAGTCTCTCTCTGCCTGACTTATTTCTCTTAGCATAATCCCTCCAGTTCCATCCATGTCGATGCAAATGGTGGGTATTCATCCTTTCTGATGTCAGCCATGCTTTTGGACATGAGTACTGCAAGGTGAGATGACACTGGTGAGTCAAGGGTTAACTACACTACAAGAGAGGGAGCAATTTTCCCCTCACCTCATAAGGAGGCAAAGAATCCGCCCTGGATTTTACTTCCCTCCTTGATTTATTAGATTTTACGGGAAATTTAACATGGTATGTCCTTTGTATCAAATCACTGAATGAGGGTATTTCACTTTGAGGAAATCCTATACGCTCAAAAAGGAATTTCTCAATTAGTGGGGTAAAATTCACACGACTAGCAGAAGTTTCATTGCTTCATAAAAGGCTCTTTTAGTGGACCACTCCCAGCGCTTTAAAAAGAACATGCTAAGTGAGGACCATGAGCCTGTTTCCTGAGTAATGACTCCAGGTAAATTGACACAAACATGAGGCCAAATGTTCTTCGTGCCCGGCGGGACCCAGGAGAAATCAGCTAATTTATAATTATTCCTATGTGCACTGGCATTAAACCTTCCACCCTGCTTGGATGCAAAATTGTGTTTTAGTGCTCAGAAGGTTTTATTTTTTTTCTTGACCACCTCTGTGCCTCTAAACAAGAGGCTCTTTTGGGTAACACCTTTTTATTTATGAGAAAAAAAACATCTGCAAATCTTTTATTTTTTGTTTAACTGTTTTTACCAGAAAATAAGGGAACCCGTGTATGGTGTATTCATGGAGACCAAATTAACTAATAGGGTTTAACTGTGGGTTGAGTGTTCTGGGGAAGTGTTTGGGAACTGAACTTATAAACAGAAGTCCAGTGTTCAGGGTCCCTAGAGAAGTAATGACGGGTCCTGCTCCCTGAACATTTTGTGCTTCAGGGCAGGGCCGAGCAGGGTAGAGGAGGGAAAGAGAGACCAAGTATGTGTATAAGTAACAGTCATGTTCCAACCAACCTGATTGTTAGGTATTTTTTTTTTTTTAAAGCAATGATGCGCAGAAGCTGTTATTGGAATAACCGATGAAATTATGTAATAAATATATTTGTGGGTGATTGGAGTTGGCTGCTAAGGGAAATCTAGGACTGTTTTTAAAAATGCCTTGCAGGCTGTCAGACTCCTCTTGGAATGCTGGTTGTAAGCTGCTCACAACCCAGCTACCACCTCATTGATGCTCTTTTTGCCTCTGAGCTAGTGACCCTGGACGAAATTTTTTTTTGTTTGTTTAAGTTGTTGTCCTGTTAGAACCTTCTATTTTGAACAAATGGGAGAGTGAGAACAAAAGTAGGAATGCCTCTTGTTCAAAAAAGAAAAGACATAGCCAAGAAAACTTTCAAACGATTTATGTTTTTCAATGCAGAAAGGTTTTATTTTTTGGGTTTTACTTTCCTGTTACACGTCTAGATCACCTCCCACTTGAAGTAATCGGGGAGGAGTTTGAAGAATCTAGATGATCTGTTTTGATAACAAACATTCTAATTTTTTAGAATCGTGCACCCACGAGGCAGAGGGAACAATGAAGTGTGGCCCTTATCGTTGGTCTTCTCTTTGTCCATTACTTCCTTTCCACTTCCTCGTGTAGTGTGAATGTTAATGTGCACATTCAAGCGCTCATAATGCTCACTTCCCTTCAGTGGGACTTTCCAGCCAGTATACCCACTCTATTGTTCGCAGGAAATTAGCCGAGTGGAGGTGTGCACTCTGGTGACTGGACGTACATCAATAACCCAGGGCGTCTGCTTCTCGTCTCCAGAAGCCAGATCTGCTGAGTCAACACGCTATCTCTGTCTCTATTTCTGCATTCCTATTAAAGAGGCAAGATTTTACTTTCTAGGGGCCATTAATTGAATAATTGATAGGTCATTTTCATTCTTGCGAAAATGGGTTGCAGGCGTTGTTTAGAATAGGAAACTTTTTTTTTTTTTTTTGAAATGACAGTAACATAGAGGCATTTTAAAGCAATTACAGAGAGAAGACAAGTGTAGTTGTGCAGAGCCTGCCTGGGAGGTCAGAGGAGGAAGTCTAGAAGAATGTAATCGCCAGAGAGGCTCTCCTTGAAGAAATGGCTCACAGGGCTAATAGAGGAGGGAGGGAAGGAGAGACACACACACACTCCACCCATCTCCAGGGAGGCAGATACCAACTTGTCCTGGGAACCAAGCCAGTCCTGTTTGTATAGAAAAAGCACAAATAATTTTTAAGTGAAGAAATCTGCTAGGAGAGATTTTTTTCTTAAGGTAAAATGTTAGGATAGTAAATATTTTAGTGAGATGGTTCCTAAGCACAATTAAGCACAAAGTGATCACAGACTCATCAGTTTATGTCTGTTGTCTATCATAATTATTAACACTGTTTTCACTCTCAAAAATGCCTGTTTGTGTCATAAATTATGTGGTCATGCTAATGCCCATTGAGAACAGCCTTTGGAAATGGGACTGTTATTGAATTAAGTGTTAGATCATAGAATTCCATCTTTGCTGTTAAAGATTTTGCAATCCAAAACAGAAAACTCTAGAAAGAGTATTCAGTATGGAGAGTAAATACTTCTGTCTTGTGTAAGGACATATACAGGGGATGACTTCAAGTTCTCATTTCTGACTTCCTTTCCTGGTAATGCCTGCCTGGATATCTCTAAGAGATTTCATCTTCCTTTAGGCAAGGGTCAGGAAAGGAACAGGGGACGAGCCAGTGTACGACATATGCACATAAATATCTTTGGGGTGCCTGGGTGGCACAGTGGGTTGAGTGTCTGACTATTGGTTTTGGCTCAGTTTATGTTCTCTCAGGGTCTCAGAGTCTGTTTGGGATTCTCTCTTCTTCACCCTCTGTCCCTTCACCCCTCCCTACTCCCTTTCTCTCTTTTTCTCTCTCAAATAAATAAATCTTAAATAAATAAATAAAAATAAATACCCTTTATATGAGCGAGGCAAAGAAAACTGGCTTTCCTGCTAAACTTACACAGTGAGGCTGCCGGAATTTTCCATCCCAGTGGATTAGTAGAAACACTGAGAGAGATCTCTGATCATTGTGATTCAAGCCTAGAACCCAGTGTTGTTAGGAACTTCAGGGGGAGATTGTTGTCTCTCCGTGGCTGGTGCAAGGATGGCAAGATACCCTCGTAAATACCGATGCTGCCAGCCACCTGATCAACAGCGTTGAAATCACACGTTGCAGCCTCGGTCTGTGTCGAGATCCTCAGAGGAGGGCTGTTCCCAGGAAGGCTCTCCCACAGACCCGTGCGATGCTCACACATGCAGTTCAACAGCTCAGCCCGTAGGGAGAGGCCGCCGGCTCCAGCAGGCGTCCGGGTTTCCCGCAGTCTGGTTCTGTCTTCGGTTTCCTGCTAGCTCAGTGTCCTCTAGCCGTAACTGGCCTCCTGAGTGAACACGCCGGTACAGCAGGTGGACCGTGAGACCCACAGAGATCCGGCCTCTTCGTTAGTGTTTCGTAATGAACGCAAAACCTGCAGGCCTACTAAGTGCCAGGTAATATGTCTGTCCCCCCCTCCCCCGTCCCCCAACTCCAGCTCTGAGGAACCCTCTGAGGAAGAGACCGATCACACCACTGTGTAGGTAAGAAAGCTGGCCTTCCGGGAGCCTAAGTGCTGTGTGTTAAGAGTCAGAGGCAGGACTTGAAACTCAGACTCCTGAGCACTCACCCCGATGTGTTTTGCCTTGTTTCGTTTTTTAACTGTGCTCTACCATTTCATGATTCCACGCAGATAAACATTTTCTGTCTCCAAATGAGTCCTAGAGGCAATCGATCAAGGAGCCTTCAGAAGCCTGGCTCTACCCTGCTTCACGTGAATTGCCTCTGACCTTCCTGACCAAGTGCCTACTGAGAGGCCACAGGGTAGAGTGAAAAAAGAAAGAACCGACTTTGAACCCAGAGTCACGTGGCTTTCAACCCTCGCTCTACCACTGCGCAATAAATACTTTATGTGCGGCTATGTTCTAGGCCCTGGAATTGCAGTTTTGTACACTAGAGAGAACATATTCGTGGTCAGATTTTTAACGCTAGCTGCTCCTTGGTTTGTCATCTCTGCGATAGGGGTGGGTGTACCCCTAACCATTTGTGGAAGGCCAGTGTGTAAAGTTATTCAGCGTATTAGGGCAATAAGGATATGTTGTAATTGAGGGCACATGATGACAACGGTGACCCAGTGTAAAGCAGGTTTCGCAAGCCGAGGACAGTCTGACCGGTCCAACGTTTTGAGAGCCTGTTTTGGGCTGGCTGGCTGCAGATATAAGGTTGTGCCTTAGCCCATATTTCAATTAACCGAGTCCGGAATTCTTTTTGTGACATTAAAGGGATGAGCTGCCTCTTGACCTATTTTGTCAAGACTGAATGTCTGTGTCCCGCAAAATTTGTATGTTGAAATCCCTCCCCCTTCCCTCCTGTTGTGGCATTAGGAGGCGGGTTCTCAGGGGGTGAATAGGTCATGAGAGCAGAGCCCTCATGAATGGAATTAATGCCCTTAGAGGAGAGGCCTTGGAGAGCTCCCTCACCCTCTCTCCTGCGTGAGGTTACAGCAGAGATATGTCATCTGTGAACTGGGAAGGGGACGTCATTGGACACGGAATCTGCTGGTGCCTTGATCTCTGACTTTCCAGCTTCTAGAATTCTGAGAAGTAAATTTCTGTTGTTTATAAGCCACCCAGTCTATGCTAGGAATTCTTTCTTTCCTTTTCCTAATATAATGATTGAGAACACTGGCTTAGGAAACTGAAGAATCATAGAATGTTACAGTTTGAGGAGAAGTTAAAGATTTTCTAAAAAATTTACAGATTGGAACACAAGTGGGATTATGTGTCTTACTCAAGTTTATTCTTTAATTCATTCATTCGTTCACTGAATATTGATTGTGTGTCCATGTGCTAGGTACCGTTCTACTTGTTGGAGTTACAGCAGTGAGCAAAACAGACGTAGTCACTGCTTCCATGGATGTATATTCATTCTAATGGGATGGGAACATTCAGTAAAAATTACACAAATAAATATATAGTAGGTCAGATAATGGTAAGTGTTCAGAAAACATAATTAAGCAAGGTAAGGCATAAAGAGCAATGAAGGAGAGTACTCTTTTAGATAGAATGTTCAACAGAGATGACATTCAAGCAGAGTCCTGAATGAGGTGAAGGAGTGAACCATATGGATATCTGGGGAAGGAGCATTCCAGACAGAGAGAAGTAAGTGCAAAGGCCCTGAGGTGGACTCACACTCAAAGGTCAATGTGGCTGAAATGGATAGAGGGAGGGAAGAGTGGAAGGGAATGTGATCTGACAGTAGCAAGGGAAGAGTCACATGTACATAGGGCCTGGTGGGCATGGTAACAATTCTGGGCTTTCAGGCCCAGGAGGGTTTTAAGTAGAAGAATGACATGATTTATTTATTTTTGAAAAGAGGATGACTCTCACATCAAGGTCAGCCAGAACCCAGGTCTCTTTAAGGTAGAGCCCACAGGTCCTCCCCTTATGACATGTAGCTCTGTATACTTACAGTTGAACATAAAGAACAGATCTTGGAAAATTTTAGGAAATCTCTGTATTTAGACATTGTTTTACCAAGATGGATACTTTCAACCAGAGTTCGGTAAATGCAAATAATAAAAATTATGCTCACACCTTCTCTTTTTCTTTTCTCACTGAAAGAAATATAACAACACTTAGAATTTTTAATTAAAAAATTTTTTATTAAAAATTTTTAAATTCAAACATAATTAACATAGTTTTATATTAGTTTAGGTGTGTAACATAAAGAAATAATTCTATACATTAGTGCTGATCACGATAAGTGTACTTTTAATTCCCTTCACGTATTTTCCCCATCCCCTGACACCCGCTTCCCTCTGGTAACCATCAGTTCGTTCCCTGTATTTATGAGTCTATCTTTTTGTTTGTCTCTTTTTTTCTTTGTTTGCTTTGTTCCTTAAATTCCACATATGGGTGAAATCATAGGGCATTTGTGTTTCTCTGTCTGACTTATTTTGCTTAGCATTATACTCTCTAGCTCTATTCATGTTGTTGCAAATGGCAAGATTTCATTCTTTTTTAATGGCTGAGTAATATTCCATCATATATAGACCACATCTTTATCCATTCATCTATTGATGGACACTTGGGTTGCTTCCATACCTTGGCTATTGTAGATAATGCTGCAATAAATATAGGGGTGCATATATCTTTTAAAATTAGTGTTTTCATTTTCTTTGGGTAAATACCCAGTAGTGGAATCAGTGGATCATATAGAAATTCCAGATATGTCTCCTTTGGCAAGGGAAACAAAAGCAAAATTAAACTTTTGGGAAAACATTTTGATTTTCTTAAACATTTCTTCACCAGGAACTTCATGTTTAAAAAAAAAAATTCTTACAGAAAGTAAAACAATGAGAAATCAGGGCCCTCTTAGTTGAGACTGAAATGAGTGGAAGAAGAAGCTGCTCTCTGAGACCATTTTGTCATTTCTCAGCCCAGCCACCCCTTGTGGTTCTGTGCACCACTGGTTGAGCTGTGTTTATTTCCAGCTGGAGGATATCAATTTACACTCTCCTCTGGAAGATTTAAGCAAACAGGTGTTTAAGCAATTTTGAAAGATGGAGAAGTTAGAAGGATTCTACACTTGTGAAGAAAGAAGTTTGGTACAGTTCCTTAAAGATGAGGTTATTATTTTAATTCTTTTCATCCCTTACTTGATTTGGACAGTGGTTTTTTAAATTTAAGGCAGTAAAGTTTGTCAAGTTGTGCTCAATCAGTATTGCATTATTGTAACTGGAGTATCATTTTCAGACTTTCTCTATGGTAATACTGACAATATCTGCTGTGGATTGAGAATCTCTTTGGAGCTAGACCCACTGTGTACACTACTTGCAAGGTGTATGTTTTATCCCCATTTTACAGGAAACTGAGGGTCCCAGAGAATTAATCCACATCTACTCAGTCAGCAAGTAGTAGAACCAATATTTGAACCCTGTCTGTCTTCTTTGCTGGCTGGCTTTCTGTCTATGCCATGTTACACCATGATTAATGGAGAATTTCCATTTATCAGGGTGATTGAATGGAGTTAAGATAGCAGATGTGCTTTCATGTCTGCTGCTATTTTTTTTTTTTTAAGTAGGCTCCAGGCCCAGTGTGGAGCCCAATGTGGGGCTTGAACTCAAGACCCTGAGATCTAAACCTGAGCTGAGATCAAGAGTCAGATGCTTAACCGACTGAGCCACCCAGGTGCCCCTCTGCTGCTTTTAAATACTTGTTTTAGAGTAGAGGAATCACAGAATCTGGTTTGGGAGAGACCTTACAGGTCATTTAGTCCAAACTCCCCATTGATTCCTGCAAAAGCCCTGTCAAGTGACATCTTCCCCCAGCTGTGTTTGTGCTTCTCTAGTGATATGAAACACCTAAAGCAATGTTTCCATCGTTGGGCTATTTTGAAGATGATGAAGTATTTCCTTACACGGAGTCGCCATCAGTCTCCCTGTCAACTCTGCAGCATGCAGAACAGAGCCGCCATGTGTAGGAGGGCAGTGTTCATGTTCCCATTTGGACTTCTCTACTAGATCACTTGTTTACTGGATTTTTCTCAGATGATATAGATTGAGGTCAGGTTTCCATCCTGCTTCATTTCTCCTGCACACATTTCAGTTGGCTTCTGTCCCTTATAATGAGTGAGTTCCAGGGCCTAAGACTATTTCCTTGTTGGGATCGGACCTTGTGTCTGCCATCTTACGAGGTCATGTTGCTGTTGACTCATGCTGAGATTACCACTGACTCAAACCCAGCCATCTATTTTCCCCACATTATTGCTCATAAAACACATATTCCTTGTCCTACACTAGTTCAGTTTTTATCCTACTGGCCAGAATTTATCTTGATTCAGTTTCTTTCATTACTCGGTCCATGGCCCAACATTATCAGGATATTTTGAATACCAGTTCCAGCACAAACAAACCCTACTTAAAAGAAAATCATCTTGCTTCACAAATTTTATTCCTTTTGCATTATGTCACTTATTTTCATTATACAGAAAATGTTTTGTAGCACAGATGGAAAATCGTGTATGTATTGTTTTTAAATTTGCGGGAAATGCTGGACCATCTCCACTTACTTTAGTGAGTGGACTGCACGTAAGGGTCTGGTAGATGCTCTCTGGTTCCTGGCAGATCCCCCTGCAGCAGTTTGGTACCTTGCCTGCAGCAAAATGTCGAGTGAAGAAGAACTTGGGATCTCAAAAGAGATGTGAATTTCTTAAAAGCCTTGTCAATGTCCCACCCCATTATGAGGTTTCTCTAACTTTCAACTATTTGGAACGAGGATGGAAATGAAGCTTTGTCAACCTGTGACACAAAATGGTAAAGTTCTTCTAGTAGCTGAATTGTGATTTTATATCAAGAGAGAAATCCTTAAAAGGTTGACTGAGAATAGATAACAAACATTACCTATAACTGAGGTTTAACCATTGACAAATGTAGCTGTTACCAAGGCCGCAGGGCAGGCAAGTGGTCATGACCTTAGGTCCAATTGATTTTTCCAAAATCTGGAATAGACATTCATAATATCTTTATTTTTTACTCTTGAAGGGACTGTATTACAAAAAAAATCTCACATAAGGAGATATTTTCTTTTCTGCAGGCTTATTATTGTCAGCAACATTTTAGATAGACAAGTCTAGAATAAAAGTGCAAAAAATGACACAAGGTTACCATTTTGTTATCTAGACATTGGTTCTAATACTTTTTGAAAATATTACAAAATTGAAAATTTCTCAGGAGAAAAAATAAAAAGGAAATTTGACAGTAATTTGAGTTAAGCTAAAGAAAGATAAAAATAATAGGTTGAAAGGACTAACAACCTGTAGTAACTTAGGTCTAAAAGTGAAATATTCTTGGCAAAAGTCACAAAATTAAAGCTATCCTCAAGTTTATCCATTACATTTGTAGTGGATTTTTGAGCATTCCAAAAGTGACTCTACTGCGAGCTGCAAAGAAATATATATTTCTATCATTTTATTTCTACATTATTACTACTGTTTTTATTATTACAGCTTTGTAGTAAATATTCTAGTGAACTACTATTATACGTTGATGGAAGTCCCTCCACTATTCCTTTCTTTTTGAAATCTAGTTATTTGTTCTTGTTTATTTTCCAGATGAAATCTGTAATTATTTTTATGAAATTCCAAAAAAATTCCTTAGTAGGAAATTGAGAATATCATTAAATATATACATTTTAATAATTTTAATCTGAAAGAATTGACAACTCCACCATATAATATCTTCCCAAAAAATTAAATTGGATTTGTTTACAATTATTTTTAGCTTACTTAATGTTCTTTGGTAAAATCTTGAAGTTTGCTTCAAAAAAGTACTCTTCTGTTGGCTCATTGCTATGTAAGGTCTTGTTTTGATTACAAAAACAATCTTCCGCATTATATTTTCTGAGTTTTATTGGCATACACAAAAGCACTTTATGTCTTTAATAAGTGATCACTCTTATAAGTTCCCATTATAATTTTTTAGTTAATTCTCTGGGGTTTTGTAGGCAGGCAATCTACCGGTAATCAAAATTTGATTTCTTCTCTAATCATAGTTCATATTCTCTTATCTGCAATTCACTTCGAATATGGCAAGTTTATAAGTTTGGAACTAAAATCTCACTGGCAGGGATGTGAGGCAGCTTGTAGTCTCTGTGTTTACATTTTGTGTTAATATTCCTACATTTTAATATAGAAATATTGTTGATTATAGAAATCTGCATTCGCTTCTGTTATTACATGATAGGTAGTAAATTAACTTTTCTAAAATATTAAAACTTCTACATTCTGGAACACATCCAACCCCAGAGTCAAAAAAAGAATGTGGACTATATCTAGATCTCTTTTTCTTTTACTTTTCTTGTTGAGTTGGCTGGTATTTTCCGTGTTGAGTGAGGGATAACTTGTATTGTTTTATTGTTTTTTACTTTTTTACTGAAAATGTAATAATGATCTAGTATCTTAGAACTGAGTGTGATAATGGCTAAAATCAAGATAGGCTTTCTTTATCGTAATGGAAAAATATCTTTCTTAAATTAGTTTGCTAAAAGGGACGGACTTTTTCCTTCAAATGTATATTTTGTTATTTACTGAGATGATTATATTAAGAAGAATAAGCGTTTGCTAGTCCGCTGGTCCAAAGAAAATAAGAGACATGGGAGCTTCTGAGGCTGAGGCTAGCCTAGATCAGCTAACCTCCAGCCATTCCCCTTACACGTGAACAAAGCTTATTACTGCATGCCGCCGAGATTATATAATGGTCTGTTATTCAGCATTGTTGTAGCAATGGCTGGCTGATGCAACCATATTATTGGCTAATTATATTGATTGCATTTCTGGGATGAAACTATTTTACATTCTTGAAATAAACCTGAAATTCCTGAAATACATGTTAATTATTATTTTAACGTAAGCCTGGATTCTATCGGCTTAATTGTTCCTTTAGAACTTGTGTCTGCTTTCATTTGTTATGTTGGTGTATTTTATCTTTCTCAGATTAGGATATTAAGGTTATCATAAATGTGTTGGGGATAGCCCCCGTCCCCAACCCCTAATAAACAGTGTATTCCAAATGCTGGTCCACAGAAAAGTTCTCATAAGTCCCTAGTATGAGAAAAATAAGGACAATGTCATGGGTTTAAAAACCTAATTTGATTTAATTTAATTTAAATGATAGTCCTTAATCCTGAGATTATGTATTTCTCATGTTCTCAAAGTTTTTTTTAATTGAAGTATAGTTGACATACAATGTTATATTGTCAATGCTGGAATTTTTATTCTTTTACAAAATGATGGTGACGATAAGTTGTAATAAAAAAGAATGTTTCTGCTATGAAAAATGGAAAGCTGGTAATGCCATGTTAGTTTCTCCAAGTTTTAGCTTTAGCTTTCATGGTTTGTGAAATCCAAAAGTTTGAAAACCATGTCTAGAACAATTCACACAGCGTGTGGTAACTACGCACTAGTTTGTGTCTTGGGAATTGGCTTATTCTGAAGCAGTGTACAACGGTGTTTGAGGACGTGGGCTTTGAGCCATGTGACTTCCAGCGGTTACTTATCTATCCCAAGGATCATTTGCCTCACTTGTAGAATAGGGCTAATAAGTGGGCATCGCATAGGTCTGTCATGTGGTAAATATGTTACAAGGTGCTTAGCATAATGTTATGCATATAGTAAGTATATTAGCTATTTACTAATATTTTGACATTTTCTCTTCACTATATATATTTTGTCCTTAAAAGGTTTTCTGTTCTTGATTACTTTAAAACATATTTTAATTGAAATATAACATATATTGAGAAGTACATCAATCAAAGTGTATCACGTGATGAATTAAAGCAGACTGAACAGACTCATGTAACCACCTAGGCCAAGACATAGAATATTACCAGCATCTCAAGAACCTCCCTATAGAGATACATGCAGCAATGACAGTTAACCGTTCTCCCCAAAGGTAGCCAGTGTTCTGATTATTAACACCTCAGATTATTTTGTCCATTTTTGAAGTTCTTATACATGGAAGCGTAGAATACACGTTCTTTTTTGCCTGGCATCCTTTGCCTAGCACAGTATTTTTGAGCTCCAAGTGTGTTGCTGTATGCAGCTGTAGACTTTTCAGGTTTATTACTGTCTAGTTTTCAGTTGTACGCAGAGAACATGATACATTTATTCATTCTGATGTTGATGGACATCTAGTTTGTTTCCAATTTCATGATCAGTGCCATCAAGTTATAATTATTTTATCAGTCTTTTTGAGAACCAACTCTTGGATTTATTAGTATACAGTTTAGTTAGTCTGCTGACTTTAGGCTAACTAATCCAAATCTGCCCTTATCTTTATTAATTTATTTCTCCTCCTCCCTGCAATTCTTCCTGCTGAACTTGAGTTGAATACCTTGTTCGCGGACTTCGATTTGGTAGGGATGTGTCTGCTTGTCTCAAGCGGACTCTTTCATGAGGTGAAGTCTAATTCTGTTAGGAAGAAAACTTGGGTGTATTTTTCTGAACACAATTAGATTGCTCTTAAATACTAGCTTACGGTGTTGTGAGTTTTCATCTTTTTCTTTCTTTATGCTCGTTTTAGTGGGGAGTTGGGGAGGGGCTCCACAGCAGCTAGAGCCAAATCCTGTGTGAAGCTGGAGGTCTGCCAGTTGAATCCACTCCCTCTTTGACCTCCGCATCCATCCTCCTGTCCATCCCTCCATTCTTCCATCCATCTTCCCATCCCTGTGTCCATCCAACATGGGTATGTGTGAGAAACACCACAAGGTGCTAAAAATATAGGTGAACAAGGTAGGTATGGACAAGAGGGAGCTGCTGAAGGAATTCAACAGGACTGACAGGACCAAGCTGCGTTTCAGAGAGGGTGTTCTGACGGTAATGTGGAGAATGAATTTCCGTGAAGTGAACTCATTTAGGAGCCATTCTTCAGAGGAATGGGTGACCTTTAGGTGCTTACTGCTCAGGAGGGGCTGCTGAGAGACGGCAGCGGTGCCCACAGAGGAACACTTTTTATTACATAAGGGCTTTGCCGTGGACCAGACATGGATTTTTCGCATGAGAATAAGAACTATATCCTCAAACAAAACAAAACAAAACAAAACAAAACAAAACAAATCAAGGTCTCCATTTTTTTAAAAGAAGTTTCTTATTCTAGCCTCTAGTAGAAATCATTAGAAATTAATATCTTTCTAACTAGGGACAAGTAATAGTTATAAAGTCTTGAAATTTTCAGAGTAGCTTTAAGCTGCATCTTAGCATTAAACTGTTTATTGCCTTTCCCTGGGACATTTTAAACATGAGCGTAGCATGCACAGCCCTTTTCCAGAATCGCAGTCGAATTTCAGAGGGAACATTTACGGTCTTTGAACCACCCTACTCATCCCAAGCATTAAGAGTTTAAATGAGATAATTTGAGATCAGTCAAAACAATATGTGACTATTAAGTAATAGAGCTAATTCCACTAAAGCCACCTGGGTAGGTTAATCTCATTAACTTAATTCTATATCATATAACCTATCTTTAAAATAAAGTCTTTTAGTCATGAACACTCTGTACATACAACGATTAGTCAAAGCCAGAGTATTTGGCAGTGCTCTGGGGGAGGAGGATTAGAAGAGGCGTACTTTTTAAAAAATATATTTTGTTTATTTATTTGATGGAAAGAGAGAAAGCACGAGTTGGGGTTGGGGGGGAGAGGCAGAGGGAGAGGAAGAAGCCTACTCCCTGCTGAGCAGGGAGCCCCAACTTGGGGCTCAATCCCAGGACCCCGAGATCATGACCTGAGCCAAAGGCAGACACTTAACTGAGTCACCCCGGCACCCCGGAGCGTACTTTTAAGCAGACATCCTGCTGGATATGCTGGCTAAAGGAGCAACTCGTTGTGTAGGCTTCTGAGTCTGCACTGCTAGGGCCTAGTGCTTACACCCCGACTCGGCTGAAGCAAGGAGGCTGGCTGTGTGCAGCACAAGGTCAAGAAGACGCCAAAAGTGCCATGAAAGAGGAGCTGGTGACCGAGCAAAGCTCTACGTTAGTCCTTACTCAGAGGTCCGGAAGGGCCATTGTAGGCCATGGACTGTCACAAGGGGCTTGTTTGAAATGAAGTGATAAAAATGGAGGTCTTAGTCCTGGATCACCTTTTCTTTATACAACATTTTCATAGAATTACCCGAAATGCTCTCAGGTTATAATTTGTAAACACAACCAAGCTGTTTATGGTTTGGCGCCGAGTTTTTTTCTCTCTCTAATGAATTTAGTTAAGACGTTAACCTGTCCTTTCCACTTGACTTAGAAGTGATTCAGAGTGGTGGTCACTGGTCGGAAAGGTGCATAGAAACTGACCTTGGGGGTGGCAAAGGTAGGAGGGATGAGGGCAGAATGGGGAAATGGGAGGCAGAGGGCAAGAAGGGGAAGGGAAATGGCATGCTCAGTTAAATACATCTATAAAGCTGTTTGAGGTCCTTAGGTGAAGCCTTTAAAACGAATGAATCATAACATGGTATCTCGAGCTAGTACAGTAACCGAAAAAAGTTAAGTGAATTCTCAGTGTACTCATATAATCAGAGTTAAAAATTTTTATCTTTTCTTCGATATGTAATTTTAATAAGAATTGTAGTCAGAGATGAATTGTTCAATGCTTTCCCAGAGTTTATGAAGAAATTATGAAATCAAGATAATAAGCATCGGCAAATTATAGTTGAAAGCAAAACGAGAATATTGGAATTCTCAAAATAATTTATCACGCCTCAGCAAGGGGATTTTTTAATCCATATTTCAGGCCACTGTTGGTCTAAAAGTACCAATCGCTTCCAGCAGAGGGGAGTAGAGGGTCAATTCATTTGACTTGAGGGCTTAGAAAATCCAATTTAAAAACACAATAAAAAACTCTCGTCTCTTAGGGCCACATTTCAGAGCAGCCCTCCTTTGTATGCTTACCATATCTAATTCCTGCTTAATTTCTTGACTAATGGTGCTGGTAGATTTACTGTATAATCTGCTATAACGCTTTAACCCACTGAAACACATGGCGTTCGACTATCATTCTAGAACAGTAAACAATATTAAACATAAGGATGGCGCGTGCAGCCTCATGTACACAGCTCTGTGAGCACTGCTTCAATCCTCCTTCTTGAGCTTTTCATGATTTCCACACAGTCTTCATTCATCTAAGTCATTATGGGCCTCAATTCAAAAACCATATTTAACTCACGATGTGTATATCTGTGTAAGTATGAGCGACTTCAGAGCCACGTAAATCATAGTGTTTATCCATTGCAAGTCTCTCTCATGGAATATTGCCAACAGCAGATATTAATTTCTTGACCTGAAAAATATGCTTTGCCAAAAATGAGGCAGAAAGCTACCTTGTCATAGAATAATCCCTAGATTATCAGAGAAATTTTTAATATTTTGTGGCATTTGTGATACTTTTGACTTCTTAATGCATTTCTAACATGGAATGATGTCGTTGAAGTGTATTTTGAATATAATAGTTGATAGGAAATCAGCTAGTTGAAATAACCGCCTACTGGAAATGCCCTTCTATATCGTGTCTTGACTCACCGAGGAGAGGATCATAGCTCTGGTATAAACCGCGTCCGCTCCTGAGTTCTGTCATGCCTGGGCGTGCCTGCCAAAGCAGGCGATGGCTTCCCAAGCCAAGTCTGTTTCTACGGGGGCCGAGGAGCCTCCTGGAGAGGTCAGGCAAAGAAGATAGATCCAGTAAGGAACGGTGTATAACTCTGAATACACACTGACTTTTTTGGTTGAAGAAAAGAAACTGCGTGCAGATCCGTACGAGTGGGCTTTTACCCAGAAAGCATGCACTTGGAAGGCACGAGCAAAACCCAAGCAAAAGACTCCCAAGTGACTTAGCAAGAGCAGCAGTAGCGGCCCTGTCCTGATGCTCCCAGCTGTCCAGGAAAATGGCCTTCGGGTTTTCTAATCACGGGCCAGTTCCCACCCAGCTCGAGTAGCCAGGCATTCACAGGCTGGGCCACGCTGGCACAGGTAACCTGCCAGGCCTCCAAATACATAGAAACAAAAGTCATTTTGGTATTTCAAGCAAAACACTCCAATTGAAATCGCTAATTTAGAGTCAAGTTTCCCCATCCAGCTGTATATTTAAGGATTACTGGCTCAACTAATTTGTGGGACGACCCGATGGGGTGGAGGCCAGCGTTGCACGTGGTGAGAGAATTCACCCAAGGCTGAACAAAGGAGATAGAAGTTTATTGAAAACGCTGCAAGGGAGCAGCGCACAGGGCAGCAAAGGAGAGACTCTGCCAGGAGGCAGTGGTGGGGGCAGGGCTCTGTAGGTAAAGGGGGGAAGTGACAGGTATGGGAACGTATGGAATTTTCCTTTCTTGGGACCTGTGCCCGGTTGTAAGCAGCCCACTGGTCAGCTAGGGCTTATGGCTCTTTTGAGGTGGGTCGCCTGATGAGTCTGTTTGCACTCAGCCCTGTGGTCACCGTGGGCCCTTTTACCATACTCAGGTTTTCATGGCTCAAGCCTATTGCCTAAACATGGGCCTGTATATAATTTAGGTGACAGTTCGGGGATACTAAAGAATCTTTGTTAAAAAGTTCCGAACAGACTCTTTTCCAGGGACCCTATCAAGTCCAAAGGGAGGACAATTTTCATGACATCTCTGAGTGCATTTTGGGATTCTTCTCTAAGCCCAGACCCCAGAGGAAGGATACCCAGATACTATTGTGAGGGGGGGGGTGGGCAGAGTAAGATTGAAAGGGCTGTTTCTCTAAATTCTGAGACTTGAGTGCACTGGCAGCTTGGCCTGTATAGTTCTTTAACAGAATATGGCAGAGGTGATCTACCTTCTTTGCGAGAGAACACTCTGAAACATAGGTATCCGTTCTATGAGAGGGGAGGGAGCACCCAGCGAGCATAGTGTTGGCTGGAAGATGCAAAGAGAGGCAGTAGCAGTCAGGGAGACTGGATTTGTTACTGAGCGTAGGTGAGCCACCTACTGGAAATGCCCAGAAATACTGGTGTGGTGGTAGGGACTTTGTAAGAGACCGGGAGTCCTAGGCCAAGAGTCCCTGAACTATGCATGAAAGCCTACACCTTCACCCTGGCCATAGCTATACGATGAACGGGGGAGATAGGTTTCAGCTAGGTGTTACAGGAATATAATTCAGGTGCTTAGGATCAATGAAGGTGAATTACAAATAGGAGCTCTTCAGCTTCCTCTTGACATCTTTGGCAAAAACCATTTGGATCATACTCATTTGAATGTAAAGGTGGCAATGCAGAAGTGTTTGCTCAGGGGATATTGATGGACTGCCTATTATATCTAAGCGCTTGCTGGGTGCCGTAGAAGCTGCCAGAGAACTATGACCATCCCTGCTTATGGTCAGGTAGGGGAGAGAATACAGGCGCACAAATAACTTAGAAACAAAGTACTAGTGGGAGTTGGGAATATACAGATATTTGGTTGATACTCATAACCAGTACTTGCAAGTAGCCCAAATTGGGAGACTTGAGGTGAACAACTCCCCCAGGCTAACTTGAAATGAAAAACTGACAGAAGCTATGCAGCTCTCTTTCAATCCGTCTTCTAAACTCCTATTCTCTCTGCTTGGACTTTATGCTTAACTGTCATTTTCCTTAATCACCGTACAAGTGAAGACACGCTGGGATTACATTATTTACGGCTGACATTGACTCAGCTTTACAGGTACGTGGTCACTGCTTAGACATTTCTTTACGCTGTGCCAGCTACCTAATTTCACTGGGTTCAAATCCTTGCAATTAGACAAACTCAATTTCTAGACAATCACCTTTATAATATATTTCACCCCATCTAAGTAGCCATGCATGGTAAAACACACCATTATTTTGTGTACCACTGAGGGTAAAAACTGTCAATTAAACTGTGACACTATGCTTCCTTAGTACTTAGAATTTTAAATTGATGTTTAATAAAAGAGCTCTTTAAGCATCATTTACATAGAGAATTGAGTCATATATCCCTCTTGTGCTTATATAAAGAGGAACATATAAGCCAAATAAATTGCTTGAGATATTCCAAAAACTTCATACTCAAACTCTTCTGAATCTCTTTTTGACTTGGAATTGTTGGTATTTTTCACATAATGCCTCCTTTGCACATCAGAAGTACTGGGGAGGTATCATTACTTCTTTTAAAATATTTTATTGAAGAAGCAATGCCTATTACATGAATGTACAGCTGAATGAATGATCCCAGAGCACACATGCATGAAACCACTAGCCAGTCAAGAAAGAGAACAATGTCAAGCACCCACGAATCACCAGGTGCTTCTTCCCAGGCACTGTCTCTGCCCCATCGCTCCTAATTTCAGTAGTTTATCATGATTCGTTGTGCCTGTTTGTGGTATTTATATAAATGGAAACATTCAGTACGTATTCCTTCGTTTCTAACTTTCTTTGCTCATCATGATGCTGTGATATACATCTTTGTATTATGTAACATGGTTTGTTCACTTTTATTGCTAAGATTCATTATACGACTATTTTATTATGACTATTCATTACAGACTATTTATTTATTTATTTATTTTATTTATGCATTCTCCAGTTGATGGACAATTGGATGGTTTCCATTTTATTTCATTACGAATGATGCCATGGTAGACAGTCTTGTAAACATCTCTTGGTACACATGTGCATGTATACATTGGCATAGATCTAGGAGTGGAAATGCTATATATTTTAACACATGACGCCAACAGTTTACAAAATGGATGTAGCTGTTTACCCTCCCACCAGCAGTTTATGAGAATTCAGTGTTTCTTAATACAATAGTCCTTTTTGGGCTCTAGAATTTTCTTCCTAGCTGTTGACACCCATTCTGCAAGTTTTGAGGCTGGCACTTTCTTGATTTTACCAGGAAGTATCCAACAATTAGAATTCCCTCTTTATGTGTATTTCACCAACTAACAGTGTACTCTGGGAATAATCTTGCTGTTACTCTTGTTTGATTCTTGGGATTTCAATAGGCCTGTATTAAATGCTCATTAAAAGAATCCTAAAATTGTGAAATATGAGCATACTCGTCTAAATAGTTAGTAGGCATGGACCAGGTACACACACACACACACACACACACACACACTGGGGATGGCGTAAAAAGAATATCTTGAAGTTAAAGAGTAAAAGAGGGTTAAAAGGGGTACCATCTCAGGCTTTTAGCCATAGGAAGTAAAATCCAAATAGAGGAAAAGCTCTGATGGTTCTTTACTTCTCTGAATTTGTTCCTGTTCCTCTTTAGATATGGTTTTTTGTACACGTAGTATTTTGCCAACTGAATCGAAATCCCAGGTGACTTCATTTTTGGTTTAGCTGAAATGATAACATAATGTGGAGAGACCGCTCGAGCATAGTAACCGCTCCTGAGCCATGTGCTCGGTACGCGTGCCAAGGAGTGGGGGCTGTGGGAGCGCCAAAGGGTGAAGGGATCGAAATAACTGAAGTGGTGTGTCTAGGGCTCTGGTTCTCTAAGGTCACCCGTCTGCATAATGAAAAGTAATTTGAATAAAGACGGCTCAACAGATGGTAACAATGCTTATCAAAGTGTCTTTATTCGGCACTGATGGAATGAATTTGCTTTTGCCAACCGATCGCTAGTGGCCGATGGTTTTATTTTAAACACTTTGTATTTGCAGTCACTCTCTCCCCCTCTTCCCTTTCTCATAATTTGAAGTGCTTTTGGTCCTCTGGGGGAGATGGTTTGGGAAAGGTTCCCAAGAGATCCGGGACTTTGAAGGAGGAAGATGGCTGAAGCCGCAGGATGATCCACTAACAGCTGGAAAAAATTGCCAGCATCCAGGGCAGCCATCCAGAGAGGATGTTATGGGAAGAACGGGCATCAGAGGTTCGAAGTCATCTGTGGTTAAAGTATCTGAAGGATGACTGGGGAAGCCTAGGGGGTTTGGAAGGATCCTCCCTAAAGGGGTGCAATGCTTTTGCTTGCAAATTAGAAGTAGAATGGAGGGAGCAATTTGTTTAAGAAATGGGTCTACTTCGCCTTTCAATTACTCTGTGCCTTGTTTTCCTAAAGCGATCCGTCTACAAGAGCAGAAAGAGAATGTCTTTAGTTAATCATGAGGACGTCAGGTGTACACTATCACATGGGCTCCCTGAAGGTAAGGACCATAGCCAAAGTTTCTTTTTGTCCCCTGTGTTTTCTACAAATCCTGGCTCATGTGAGGTATTCAATAAATGGGTTCAGAATATACTGTTTTGTTTTTTTTTTTTAAGATTTTATTTACTTATTTGAGAGAAAGGGATCACAAGTAGGGGGAGTGGCAGAGGGAGAGGAAGAAGCAGGCTCCCCACTGAGCAGGGACCCTGACATGGGGTTCGATTCCAGGACCCTGGGATCCTGACCTGAGCCTAAGGCAGATGCTTAACTGACTGAGCCACCCAGGTGCCCCAGAATATACTGTTTTCAATTTACATTTACAGCCCAGACAACAGGTATGGTATAGCAGCCCTCTTGCTTGAAATTATTGAGATAGTTGGTTAGCTAATTGAAATTTTTTATTAAAGCAAGGAATTGTCACATTTGGTATATATATTCCTTGAATCTTTTATTTAGTTTAGAACATACTGTGATTGATCTTTCAATGCAGGGCCGGGGCCTTTTCCTAGGTATGGGCCAATTGGTCTGTTTGTCCCCCTGTGTTGATACCACATTGTCTTGACTACCATAGCTTTATATAAAGTTTAATAGCTGGTATGAAAAACCCCTCCCACTTTGTTCTTCAAAATTGACTTGGCCATTTTTGGCTCTTTGACCCTCTTCCTAAATTTTAGAATCAACTTTTCAAGTCCTCTACCACCCCCAACAAATTTGGGACTTTGATTAGAATTATACATTAACTATACATAACATTGGAAAAAAGCAACATCATTATGTCTTCTTACTCATGACACTTTTTTTCTCTCCATTTTTCCAGTCATTTTTGAGGTTTCTTAATTCAAATTTATTATTTTCTCCACAAAGGTCTTAACATTTTGGATAGCTACATTCCTGGGAAACGTACACTTGTAAATGGTACCTTTTAAGAAATTACCTTTTCTAACTTTTTGTGGCTGATGTTTGTTTATTTATTTATTTTTTTAAAGATTTTATTTATTTATTCGACAGAGAGAGAGACACCCAGCGAGAGAGGGAACACAAGCAGGGGGAGTGGGAGAGAAAGAAGCAGGCTCATAGCGGAAGAGCCTGATGTGGGGCTCGATCCCATAATGCTGGGATCACGCCCTGAGCCGAAGGCAGACGCCCAACCGCTGTGCCACCCAGGCGCCCTGTGGCTGGTGTTTATTAAGGCAATTTTAAAAATACATTTTTATTGAAGTGTAATGCAGAAAATTACACAATTTATAAATATATGCCTCAGCGAATTTTCACAAACTGTTTAACTAGCACCCAGGTAAATATTATGAACGTTACCAAAATCGCCAAAGCCCACTTCGTGCTCTTTTATACCTCCTACCATGCTCTTATCCAAAGCATAATGACGAACATAACTTCTAAAAGTAAAGAGTAACTTTTGCCTACTTTTGAACTTTATGTTAATGATTATCCAGCTGGTAGTTATTTTTGTCCGACTCTTTTCAGTCAACATTATGTTTGCGAGCCTTGTCCCCTTTGTTCGGATTGTTGGATAGCATTCCACGGTATGGATATGCCACAGTTTATTTAAGCATTTTATTGTTTATGGACTCTTGGACTATTTCCGGTTTGGTCTGATTATGATGATTGGTTCTATGAACCTTCTTGCACGCATCCTTTGTAACCTATGGACAAATTTCTGTTGAGTATGTACCCAGAAGTGGAATTGCTGGATCGTAGGATTTGAGTATGTACAACTAGAGTAGATATTACCAAGGGGTCTTCCGGAGTGGTTTGGGGATTGGTACTGATTTACACTTCCACAAGCAGTCTAGGAAAGCTCTGTGTTCCACATCCTCACTAATGCTTGATCGTCACTTAACTTTCTGGTGGGATTAGATTGCGGCTTTAATTTGCATTTTACTACTGAATTGTAAAGTGTCACACCTTTTCATAAATTTGCTGGTCATCTGGATCTCTTCGTATTGTGAAGCGTCCGCTTGCTTCTTTTCTATTCAGCCCATTTTTCTATGGGCTGCAGCATTTTTCTTATTGAGTTGATGGGGATCCTTTACGTTATGTTGAATATGACGTGGACCGTAGAACAGTTTCGTTTTTATTACCTACGTCTAGTTATGCTTGTTTTTGTCATCTAGTGTTTTTCTTTAAAGATTTATTTATTTGAGAGAGAGAGAGCAAGAGTGAGTGGGTAGAGGGGCAAAGGGAGAGAATCTCCAGGGGACTCCCCACTGGGCATGGAGCCAATGCCAGGCTCCCTCCCATGACCTTGAGATCACCACCTGAGCCGAAATCAAGAGTCAGTGGCTTAACTGACTGAGCCACTCAGGCGCCCCGGTCATCGAGTGTTTTCGCTCTTTCTCGTTTACATCTATAAGGTAGTGATCCTGATGTTATAATCATGAGTTATATGGCTAAGGTTTTTATGTTTTCCCGCATGTTTACCAGTTTCTTTGCTCATCTTCCTTTCTTATACTTCATTTCTCCCTTTAGTGTTCAGTCTCTCTGTTCCTGAATTATCTCCTTTAGAAATGAGGGTCTGTTGGTGGAAAGCGCAGACTCATTTATCGAAAAAGGTCTTGTTTTTGATCAATAATTTAGTGGAGTATAAA
Organism: Ursus maritimus; assembly: GCF_017311325.1. Lineage (NCBI taxonomy): Eukaryota > Metazoa > Chordata > Mammalia > Carnivora > Ursidae > Ursus > Ursus maritimus. The sequence goes on from NW_024425119.1 coordinate 37,471,278, forward strand.
GATCCATGTTGACAGCTTCTTTCAGGATGTGGATAAAGTTACTGCTCCCATTCTATTTTCTCCTATTGCTTTGAGAAGTCTGTTGTCAGTCTAATTGTTATTTTATAAATACTCTTTTATTCCCCTCAGATTGGCTTTTTGATCCTTTGACTGTGAGTTTTATGCAACTGCCTAGGTTGGTTTTATTTTATTTTATATTCATCATGCCTTCTGAATCGGATCATTTTGTCTTTATCACTTTCTGAAAACATTTCACAATATTTCCTCTTCTCAAACCTCCCTGCCCTCAAACCTCCCAGAACTTTTTCTGGACCTACCCTGTATCTTCTCATGATCACTTTTGTACCTCTTAAGTTCTCTTTTCTATTTTCCAACTTTTTTATTTCTCTCTGGTGACTTCTTTTTTTAAAATGTAAATTTTTTTTATTTTTAGATTTTATTTATTTGAGAGACAGAGAGACAGCACAAGTCAGGGGAGGGACAGAGGGAGATGGAGAGGCAGACCTCCCCCCCCCCAGCAGGGAGCCTGGTGTGGGATTCGATCCCAGAACCCCAGGATCATGACCTGAGCCCAAGGCAGATGCTTAACTGACTGAGCCACCCAGGCGCCCTTTTTTAATGTCCTTAGATTTATATTCTAGGTCATGAATCCTCTTGTCAGCCATAGCTAGTCTATTGTTTAATCCAGCCTTTGAATATTTTATCCATTCCTACATTGCTTACTTCTGTAAGTTCTAGTTTAAATGTCTAATATTATTATGGTATCTTGGACCATGCTTTGATTTCGATTCATCTCTTATTTCTTTTAAATATATATATTTTGTAGTCTTTACCTAACAATTTTCTGAACTTTCCTGAGGTCTGCCTCTTCATGATGACTTTTGATGCTTGAGGTTTTTAAATATTGGCTTGTGAATTCATTTTTGAGAAGACTGTGTCTGTGGGGCTTGCATGGCCAGGATTGCGAATCACTCCCTTCAGAGAAGTTTTGCATTTGTTTCTGCTCTTAGTCTCTGGGGTTTTCTCATCTCAGAGCCCGTTGTACCTCCTTATTATTCAGGTTTTTAGATTTCATTTTGTTTTCAGTTCCTATGTCTTTCTTGAATTTTCTTGTGAATTTATTTATGCATTTAAAAGAATGGTGTTAATATTTTATCTAATATTTCAAGGATTTCATTGTTTTTTAAAATTTGTTGTCTCCCAAATAGAAGCTCCTGCATAGCTCTTTTCCCTCTAATTTTACGTTTTATAAATAAATACATTTAAAACCTGGGGGTAGTTTCAGTAAAACTTTCAGCTAGAGTATGCTAGTTATTTCTGATCCTAATTACCAACTCTACAAATTCTGTTTTTTCATTTTAATCAGGTAGTATCCTAGTTTAGGTTCCATCAAAAGTAGAGGCTGAGGCAAGCATTTGGGCACAAGCAGTTTGAGAGGTGATGCCAGGAAGCACAATGAGGGAGTGAGACAGGGAAGAGAGGAAAACCTAGAAGGTATATTCATGAGTGAGTCCCCACCATGGACAGCCAGGGCTCACGCTCAATGTGTAGGACACACCTTACAGTTGTCCCATCGAAGGCCAAGGGAGCTGGGGTATTTATCCAGAAACCCCCGCTCCTGATCAGATGATGACTGCTCCTGGGAACATTAGCACCCTGGCACTTTCAGCCTGGCCTGTGCACGGGCAGTGTCCACTCCTGGGGCCACAAAAAGATGGTCCTGCCGCAGAGAGATCCAGATGTTCGAGCAGGGGAGTCACTGGCCTATAAAGGGATCGTCGTTGCGGTACAGCTGCGTCTCACTTTGAGGTGGGCTGAGGGGTTGTGGGTAGAATACCGACCGCACCTTCTAGAGCTGCTTGTGTTCCCCATGACGTGCGCTTGATTCCACACGGTGCAGTTTGCCCCCGAGACTGTAACGGTAATCGTGATCGCCCTCCTCTACCACCATTTTAGATCTGTTCACCTTTGGCCAGAACTTTTGCTGGCCTAGGAGCTTGCTCACTGCAGTGACTCAGATCGTCATCCCTGAGGGGTCTGAGTCCTCGCTTACCGTGTTCTCGTCAGGCCGTCGTTGCAATAGCTGTCATCATGCAGGGAAGCACTAGGTGTCTGAGTCAGTACCCTACCCGCCCTGCCTTTTTTGCAGCAGCAGCCCTGGTCTCTCATGATTGGAGTCACTTACTCCTTTTAGTATATTACTCCTTTTCTCCCCACTACTGGTCTACCAAACTAACCAAACGGTAAATGTAATTTTAGGTTTGATGGAAACTTTACTATGTGCTTTGGTTGAGGCCTCTCATTCCCACCTTCTCTAGGAACCAGGACCTCTGATTCATTAGAGTGTAGTGTTTCAGGGACCAGAAATGTATGTTTCCTAGTAGGTCCCTGGAATTGATGGTTAAGGGAAAAAAAATTTTTCCTTTGGTTTCCACACTTATCTTCTAGCTATCAAGAACAGTCCGACACAATGGCCTTTGGGTCAACATAGATATTACATTATCCAACATGAATACCACCCAATCCAGAAAGGTGTTGTCTTCAAGCCAGAGGCCATGGCAGTGTTCTATTAGGCCAGCAGCTTCCAGGTGAATGTGCTATGTTATAGAATCAGTGGGCCCATGCCCACGGTTGTGACTTCTTCACCATAAAATGGGTTCTTTGACGAGAGGAGATATTATATTGGCTCCTTTGTTGGTACCTCAGACATTCTTTGAGCCTTCAGATAGTGGTACTGGCAGAGGTCCTGTGTCCTGGGAAGGCAAACCTATCCTAGAATAAATGATCAATCTCGAAAAGGAAGAACTGCTGCCCCCTCCAGGTTGGAAGGGTTTGACGTAATCAGCTTGCCACCATGTGGCTTGTTGGTCTCCATGGGGGTCCCGCGGCGGTTTCTGCTGCTGGTAGGACGAAGATCAGTTTTGATGAGAGGGAAGTCTGTGCTGTTGGTCCTAAATGTAATCACTATCCCTGCTACCAGAGCAACTCTGTTCATGGACTCATTCATTGGGCAAGCACTGGGGTGGCCAAGGAAGAAGCTGGCCGATGCTCACTGTGTGAGTCATCCTGTCCACCAGATTGTTCTGCACCTCCTCTGAGGCGGCTGGGTACTTAGTAGACACTGACATGAGAAAGAAAATTCTGCACTTTGTGGCTGCTCCTAATGGTCTATCCACTTGCTTCTTCTCCAGACTTTCTGGTTTCCAGGGTTCTAATATTGCTTTTTCCAGATCCCTGACCAATCAGCCAAGTCATTTGCAACTGCCCAGGAGTTTATCCTTCCCTCAGGCCATTTCTCCTTTCACCCGAGGTTGATGACCCAAAGTACCATTAGAAGCTCTGCATGCTGGGAAGATTTCCTCTCACTCCTATCTATCAAGGCTACCCTGGCATGAAACTTTAATGCGGCATCAAGCTGTTTTCTGCTCATACCATCATACATACTGAGCCGACCTCCCTATGAACCACGCCTGAGTATTTTCTTCTTCCTCTGATCTGGTTATAAGGAACCTCTAGCAATGCTGTTAGTGTGAGCTGATAGAGAAGCATTGATGCAACTGGGTAGGTAACACGTAGGTCAAGGCCATTGACAACTGTTTATGTTTCGCACTTCTGCCCTGTGGACCTGATCCCAAATATACCTCTCTCATCTAGCAATTGATTTCTTCCGTGCATATCTAAATTTATGACTTTATGAATCTGATAATGCTCAGGTCATCATTGGAAAGCTCTGGTTTAGAGTCATCTGATGTCCCATGACCAGGTACTCATTCTACCCAGCAGCATGCCTAATGCTGCTTTTTGAATGGAGAGCATTTATCTGCTGCAGACTGCATGGACTCGCTCGAGAGCTGTGAGAGGGTCTGTGCTGAGATGTTGCCACTGGGGTTTGGTGGAGGCTCCACATGGCATCCTTATCTTACTTCTGTCTCATGGGATCTGCTGGGTCAAGTGGCCTGAGTGGCAAGAGAGTTTATATTCCAGCCTGAACGTTTTGCAGGGCCCCTTATTACTCTGGGCACCACTCAGAAATGGCATCCTCTCCAAAGGGCTGGAGTTGTGTTTCCAGACATGACTGATGCTGTCTCCAAAATCCAAAGAGGCCTATGAAGGGCCATGCCTTCCCCTTGTTTTGGTGAAGAAAGAGCCCTTTGGGCCCTCACAGGAAATATTGTAAGCTAGTGAGTTCGTGGTCTTCTAACATCAATCCATTCTTACGTGTCCACTCCCTGATTCTTCTGGCAGCTTTCTCAAGCTCTGCCAAGGCAGTTCTGGCATCTCTACCTCATTTTACTGGTAAGAAATTCAAGCAGTGTAATTCAGCCTGGCACTAGGTGTCCTTGCCAACATTTAGATCCTGAGTCATGGGAGACTGCCCCTATATCAGTCAGTTTTCCCCAATCCCACATTTACTCCAACCCTTCAGTCCAACACCCTCAAGGTCTATTCTCGTGTATGTTATCATGGTTCATTAGATACATGTCAGCCAGGTCCCTTTCCTCCCACAGCAGGAACTGTACATTCTCATTCGGGTCATGATGAGGCTTGCCACTAACTATTGGTCTAGAATAATTGAAGAAAGGTGGATTTGAATTTTAAAGACATGTATTATCTTGCAAGGAATCTACCTTATTGCTTTCTTCTGAATTCTGAGAGTCATCCTAGTAGTAAGTCTCCTCTCTCTCCTAGTGTCCTTGATAGGGAGGTGAATCTTATACGCCAAGACAGTACCCTTAAGTCAAATCAGTGTATGTTCCGACCTCCTAGATCAAGACCGTAAAAACCTAATCCAGTGGGTTCTCTCTTTCTCCTGCTGGTACATGCTAACTAATTCTTGCAGCTTTTGGGTAGGTAAACTGTTTCATTCTTTATCAAACCCATCATGTCCCCAGATGGGTTATGTTGGAAGTTAACCCTATTTATTGGCCTGGAAGCCAGAAAAGGAAGTGGAGGTAGTTTCTGATGGGAGCATCTGTTCCCTTGTATGGGAGAGAATCCTGCAGTATCTTCTTGCTTGGAAGCGTTTCCAACTTTTAACAGGGAAGGGCAGGCTACCTCTGCAGACTCTGAGGGTTAAGCAGATTTTAAAGAACCAGTGTTGCTCTTTTCTTTATCCTAGGGATATTCAGTCAAATATCCTATCGTATGTTTAGGGTCCCAGGTTTTCTCAACCAGGGCCCTAACTTTAGTATAACAAACCTGTCTTGGCTGAACAATCTTCTTTGAGGCTCTGCAACATTAACTCTCAGATCCAGAGTTTGAACCTAGGCTGTGTTTGCTTTCCTACTGATTACCCTTATTCTTCTATAGGGGATCAATGGATCTTGAAGTAACCAGTCAATCCCATTGTATTATATGCATTACTTTCCACTTTCAAATGATGAAAATGTGTAATCATTGAACTAGCGAGACTTTCTCCCCAAGTCACCCTCAGTGAAATTTTTAGCAACTGAGCCGTCACCTTGTGCCAGGGTCTATATGAGTCTGGCATACCATGTTGTGATGGTTAATTCCATGGGTCAACCTGACTTGGCTAAGGCATATCTAGATAGTTGGTAAAACACTGTTTTGGGGAGTGTCTGTGAGTGTTTCTGGAACAGATTGGTATTTGAATGAGTAGACTGAGTAAATATCTGCCCTCGCCAATGTGGAGGTGGGTCAGCATCCTCCAGTCCACCGAGCTGGAATAGAACGAAAAGGTGGAAGAAGGGTGAATTCTCTCTCTCTCTCCTCTTGAGCTAGGACATCTATCTTCTCTTGCCTTTGGACATTTAGAACTCCTAATTTTCTGTCCTACAGATTCTGGGACTCATACTGGGTCCCCCGTCCCTCTTCTAGGCCTTCAGTCTTGGACAGAGAGTTATACCATCTGCTCTCCTGGTTCTCGGGCCTTCTGACTGGGACAAATTATAGCACTGGCTTTCCTGGCTCTTCTGCTTGCAGAGGGCAGATCATGGGACTTCTTGCCTCCATAACTGTGTGAGCCAATTTCTGTAATAAATCTCTTATATATCCTATTGGTGCTATTTCTCTGGAGAGCACTAATACATATGTGAATAGGATATTCTTTACCAGCTGGGAAGTCATGTGATGCAGTTCTTAAACCCCATCTTACCCCTTGCTGCCACAGACCACTTTTGGCCCTGAGACAAGGATTTGGTTGCAGTAGTTTATTTGAAGAATGATGCCAAGCTTGACAAGTGAGAGAGGGACAGGAGGAAAAGCAGTAAAAGGTGCATTACTGAGCAGATTATCCCTGGGTGACTGAAGCTGATCCCGCTGATAACTCAGGCTGATCCCGTTGATGACTCTGAGAGACTCTGTAGAAGGCACCTTGTCATTGTCCTACTGAAAGCAAGGGAGCTGGCATATTTATCCACCAGCTCCCATCCCCCATTGGCTGGGACTTGCCCGGCGTGGGGGGGGGGGTTTGACTTCCCTGTGTTTCTGGTCTGCCCTGCATGCAGGCACAGAAGACTCTTACCCAGTGAGACACAGGGTCTTGAGGAGGAAGTCACCAGTATGAAACTTGTCCCCCAAAGCTGCATGTGACCTCCAGGACAAGGACACTGACAGTGTCAGCCACAGGTACAAGATTTCTGTTTGTCTTATTTAAAAGCACTTAGCCTTGTCACTCTCTCTGAGTAGTTTTCATTATTCTTTCATCCACCCAATAAATATTTATATTGAGCTCGTACTGTTAGACCGAGAAGCTAGCTCAATGTTTTGACCTTCTTTTGGCTTCTTTAAAATATTTTATAAGGCAGGATGATTCTTTTTTTTGTTCTTCTTAGTCCTATGAATTTTCGTTCCAATCAGTATGTAGTAACAAATGACCTTGAAATCTGGATACTTTGCGTTCATGTAATATTTTGATTCCTACTCAGTTTCATCTCTCTTCTGCATTAATTATAAAACAATGAAAACTGGATCAATATGTTTGGTCTCCAGGCAACAAAGAAAACATCAGTCAATGTAACCTTAGGCAGAAGTTTTTGTAAACCTGATTCTTAAAACCACTGGACTTTTAAAAAATTGATAAATGTAACCAGTTTTTAAACATTTTTTTTTTTTGCTTGGTGTTGTCGTCTACTGTAGATAAGAGGTCTTAGGAATATAGAGCACTTAATAAAGAAGTTGAATCAATCCATGCTAAAAAAAGTTATTGAGGAAAACTAACCATATTTATCTTCCTTGTCCTTTCAAAAAAAAGAAAAAAGAAACTGAAAGTGTGGATGTCATGAAAGTCAAAGATAGGCTAAGGATTCATTCCACATTAAAAGAGGCTAAGGAGTTATGAAAACTAAGTGCAGAGCGGATCCTGAAGTAGAGCCCGGACCAAGAGAAAAATGCTATAGAGGAAATTGTTGGGACAATTGGGGAAATATGAATAAGGACTAAAAATCAGAAAATAGTATTGTATTATGTTAAATTTCCTCATGTTTTTGGAAAATACACTCTGAAGTATTTAGGGGCAGAGAGAGAGAGAGAGAGAGGGAGAATGATAAAACACGTGAGACAAACAGTCACACCTAAATAGCAAAATTTGGTGATGGGTACCAAGGAGTTCTTGGTCATAGTTCTATGAGATTTCTGTCAATTCTACGTTATTTCAAAATTAAAAAGTAAAAACAACAAAAACATAGCAAAGTTATAAGGATGGTACCAGAAAGGAGTCCCTTGGCAAAACACAGAACTCAGCTGTTAAGCAAAACTCGTGTTTCATTTATCTTCTCTTCTTAGCGTGGATAAATATGTACACTATCCTGGACTTAATATAGCATAAGAACTAATTTAGCTCTTTTATGGTTAATGGTGATTGTAAGTTATAAAAGTTTGAATTTAAACAGGGTAACATGTGCAAGAGGCTGTCACATATTAGGCTTGCTCTAAATCCTAGCAGCCTTTCCTTTCTTTTGCAATGCTCAATTGGATATTGGACACATAAATATGATATTATCAGTAGTGGTATCTGTAAGTGATGGAGGAGAATTAGGCATAATGTTCAGACTCAACTCAGAAGCAATTACACCAGTGTCTGTGCTCATGAAAGTGTCTCATGTATGAATCTGAGTTGAGGACAGAAAAGTCTTGAGGATGGCTTTTCCACAATATTGATAAGCCTGCCGTCATATTTCTTTTTCGGGAATAATTTCCTATCTATCATCTTAGAGCTGGGAGTGGAGGAAACAAAATTGTTTCTACTGACTCTAAATGGTTTTCTTTTATATTCTGTTATCGTTTCCTTTATTTTATTTACGTATTTTTAAGCCTTTTCTGAAATATAGGTTAAAAATGAAAGAAAGCAGAATCAGTGTTTTCTCTCAAGGTGGAAAATAGGTTGTCTGAATAAAGAGATCATTGTTTTCTTTTTTTTTTTTTTTAAAGATTCTATTTATCTATGTGACAGAGAGACAGCCAGCTAGAGAGGGAACACAAGCAGGGGGAGTGGGAGAGGAAGAAGCAGGCTCATAGCAGAGGAGCCTGATGTGGGGCTCGATCCCATAACGCCGGGATCACGCCCTGAGCCAAAGGCAGACGTTCAACGACTGCGCCACCCAGGCGCCCCCGGGTCATTGTTTTCTAAATAGAGGAGCAGGAGAGATGCCCTGACAACGCATTGATTAAGACACAGTCTAGGAGATATAATCAAACTTTAAAATATTGGGAGCTTGAGGGCATTTCAAAGGTATGGGGAGACAATGGGAAGAATATTTGAAATTAGGGTTTGCGTAGAGAATTTGGGCTCTATTTACTTCATTTAACAAATATATCCCAAACAGAATTCATTTTCCTTCAGTGTCTTCCCATGATTATTTCTCTATTTACTAACACAGTAAAGGCAGTGGTGACATACTTACTTTTCAATTGTGAAAGAAATAATTTTATGTATTTGTTTGAAACTTTCTTAAGCTTTATATAAATATTTCTGTAATGTTATGATGGTATGCTTTAGCCCAGAATATTCTACCTCCAATCTGTGTCACTGACAAATTTGAATCACATTCTATAGGTTTTATGCATTTAACAAATCATTTGGTGTAATTTAGAAATAAAAATAACTCCAGATCTTTTAAGGACAATATTTAAGAAAAGGAAAATGTGGTGATCTTATTGGAAATAGGTAGTTGCTTGATTTGTTGATGGCATATGTAGAGGTGAGCTCTAATTCCACAGGTCTGAGGAATTAGGTCTGAATCTACTCACACAGAATAGACTCCATTAGTATGGTCACAAGTTCAAAAATACTCCCCAGAAGATTCTGAATTAAGTTTGGTTAACGTGGGTCTACAGTGTAAATCTTTCTTTCTTTCTTTCTTTCTTTCTTTCTTTCTTTCTTTCTTTCTTTCTTTCTTTCTTTCTTATGTTATGTTATGTTATGTTATGTTATGTTATGTTAGTCATCATCATTAGTTTTTGATGTAGTGTTCCACGATTCATTGTTTGCGTATAACACCCAGTGCTCCTCGCAATACGTGTCCTCCTTAATACCCATCACTGGGTTAACCCATCCCCCCACCCTCCCTCCCCTCTGAAACCTTCAGTTTGTTTCCTGGAATCCATAGTCTCTCATAGTTTGTCCCCCCCCCTTCCATTTTTCCCTTCCTTCTCCTAATGTCCTCCATGCTATTCCTTATGTTCCACATGTAAGTGAAACCATATGATAATTCTTTCTCTGCTTGACTTATCTTTCAAAATATTTTTTGGCTCCCATATTTATATAAGATACTATGTTAGACCTGATATCTGGTGACAATTTTTTATTAATTTAGTTCAACAAACATTAAATATCTACACTGCTAGGAAATTTAATGTAAGATATCATGATATTCAATATAATGGTGCTTACTAAAGGGAAATAAGTCTGAATAAATTCAAATAAATTAAAATCATACAAAGAATGTTCTCCCACAGTGCAATGAAATTAGAAATTAATAACAAATAAATTTAGGAAATTCACAAATAATGTGTAAGTTAGATAATACACTACTAAACAGCTAATGAGTTAGAGAAGATATTACAAGAAAAATTAGAACATATTTTGAGATGAATGAAAATGAGAACAACGTAATTAAAACTTACAGTGGATAGCTAAAGCAGTGAGAAGAGGGAAAAAAGTATAATTGTAGATGCCATGTTATAAAAGAAGAAGAAGAAAAAAAAACCAATACCTTAACCTGTGACTGTAAGTAACTAAAAAGAGAAGACTAGACTAAACCCACAACTAGTAGAAGGAAAAAAATAAAGTTTAAAGCAGAAATAAATGAAATACAATAGAGAAAGGCAACAAAATCAACAAAACCAAAAGCTGCTTCTTTGAAAAAATGAACCAAATGGACAAACCTTTGGCTAGACTTACAGAGATAAAAAGAGATAAGACTCTTTATAAGTCAGTATCAAAACAGGGACATACCAACCTTATGGAAATAATAATGATTGTAAGGGAATAATTATATGCCTATAAATTAGTTAACAAATGAAATTGACAAATTCCTAGAACACAAAGTGAAATCAAGAGAAATAGAAAATTTGAATAGACCTTTATTAATTAAAGAAATTCAATTAGTATCCAAAAACATTCCCACAAACACTTAGGCCTAGCGAGTTCTACCAAATGTTTAAAGAAAATTAACAGCAAACTTCCACAAATTCTTCCAAAAACTAGACTCAGAGGGAAAACTCAACTCACTCGATGAGGCCAATATTATTCTCATGCCAAAACCTGACAAAGATATCCCAAGAAAAGAAAACAATAGACCCATATTTCTTTTGAATATAGGTACAAAAATTTTCAACAGACTACTAGCAGATCAAATGTATAAAATGGATTATACACCATGGCCAAGTGAAATTGATCCCAGGAAGGGAGAAATGGTTCAACATATGAAAATTGATCACTGTTATACACCATATTAATAGAAAACAGACAACACAGATCATCTTAATAGGTGCAGAAAAAGCATTCAACAAAATCCAGTACTCATTCATGATAAAAACAGTCAACAAACTAAAAATAGAAAAGAAACTTCTTGGGATGCCTGGGTGGCTCAGTTGGTTAAGCATCCGCCTTCAACTCACCATGATCCCAAGGCCCTGGGATCAAGTCCCATATCGGGCTCCTTGCTCAGTGGGGAGCCTGCTTCTCCCTCTACCTGCTTCTTCCCCTGCTTGTGTCCTCTCTCTCTGGCAAATAAATTAATTAATTAAATGTTAAAAAAAAAAAAAAAGAGGGGCGCCTGGGTGCCTCAGTTGACTGTTAAGCGTCTGCCTTCGGCTCAGGGTGTGATCCCAGCGTTCTGGAATCGAGCCCCACATCAGGCTCCTCCGCTGTGAGCCTGCTTCTCCCTCTCCCACTCCCCCTGCTTGTGTTCCCTCTCTTGCTGGCTGTCTCTCTCTGTCTGTCAAATAAATAAATAAAATCTTTAACAAAAAAAAAGAGAAAGAAGGAACTTTTGTTTGTTTGTTTTTTTAAAGTTTGTATTTAAATTCCAGTTACTTAACACACAATGTAATATTAGTTTCAGATGTACAATATAGTGATTCAACACTTCTGTACACTCGGTGCTCATCATAAGTGCACGCCTTAATAGCCATCACCCATCTGATCACTCCCCTTGCCCACCTCCATTTTCAGTTTGTTCTCTATAGTTAAGAGTCTGTTTCTTGGTTTGCCTCCCTCTCTCTCTTTTTCCCCCTTTGTTCATTTTTTGTTTGTTTGTTTCTTAAGTTCCACATATGAGTGAGATCATGTGATACTTGTCTTTCTCTGACTCACTTATTTCGCTTAGCATAATACTCTCTAGTTCCATCCATGTTGTTGCAAATGGCAAGATTTCATTCTTTTTATGGCTGATTAATATTCCGTGTGTGTGTGTAGATATATATTATATATAGATATATATATTATATATAATATATATCTACACACACACACACACACACACACACACATATCACATCTTCTTTACCCATTCATCAGTTGATGGACACTTGGTGCATTTCCATAATTTGTCTGTTGTAGATAATACTGCTATAAACATTGGGGTGTATGTATCCCTTTGAATTAGTATGTTGTATTCTTTGAGTAAATTGCTGGATCATAGGGTAGTTCTATTTTTAACTTTTTGATGAACCTCCACGCTGTTTTCCACAGTGGCTGTCATAGTTTACATTCCCATCAACAGTGCAAGAGGGTTCCCCTTTTTCCACATCCTCACCAGCACCTGTTGTTTCTTGTGTTGTTGATCTTAGCCATTCTAACGGGTGTGAGGTGATGTCTCATTGTGGTTTTGATTTGCATTTCCCTGACGATCAGTTATGTTGAACATCTTTTCATGTGTCCGTTGGCCATCTGTATGTTATCAAAAAGGAACTTTCTTAACATGATGAAAGGCATGTACAAAAACCCCACAGCTACCGTACCTAAGGGGGAAAGACTAAAATCCTTCCCCCTAAGATCAGGAATAAGACAAGATGTCTGCTCTCACTCCTTCTATTCAACATTGTACTGAATGTTCGACTGAGGGCAATTATTCAAGAAAAAGAAATAAAGTCACCCAGATTAGAAAGGAAATAAAACTATTTCTATTCGCAGATGACATTTTCTTGTATATATAAAGTAAATCCACAAGAAAACTATTAAAGCTAATAAACAATTTCAGTAAGGTTACAGAATACAAGATCAGTGTAAAAAAAGTGATTGTATTTCTATACAGTGACAATAAGCAATCTAAAAATAAAATTAAGAAAACAATTCTATTTACAATAGTATCAAAAAGATTAAAATATTTAAAATTTAACAAAAGAAGTACAAGACTTACATACAAAAAACTACAAAACAGTGTTGAAAGAAATTAAAGAAGACCTAAATAAATGGAAAGACATTACATCTTCATGGATCAGAATACTTAATAATGTTAAGGTAACAATACTCCCCAAACTGATCTATAGATTCAATGTAATTTCTACCCAAACCCAGCCATCTTTTTGTTTTGTTTTGTAGAAATTGGCAAGTTGTTTGTAAAATTCATATGGAAATGCAAGGGATCAAGAATAGTCAAAACAATTTTGAAAAAGAACAAAGTTTTGAAAGATCTCAATTTTAAAATTACTGTAAAACCACAATAATGAAGACAGTGTGGTATTTGTATAAGGATAGACATATAGATCAATAGGATAGACTTGAGAGAACACAAATAAACTCTTATATTTATGGTCAATTAATTTTTGACAAGGATACCAAGACAATTCAGTGGGTAAAGCGTGATAACTTTAACACGTGATGCTGGGACAATTGAATGTGCACATGCAAAAGAATGAAGTTGAACCCCTACCACATACCATATATAAAGATTAACTCAAAATGGGTCATATACTTAAATTTAAGGTATAAAATTACAACACTTTGAAAACCTAAGAGCGAATTTTCATGGCTTGGATTAGGCAGTGGTTTCTTACATATGATATCCAAAGCAGAAGGAATGGGAGAAAAATTGATAAACTGGACTTCATTAAAATTAGAAACATTTGTGTTTCAAAGAATATCATCAAGAAAGTAAAAAGACTAGTCATAGAATTGCAAATTACATATCTGATAGGGGACTTGTATCTAGACTATATAAAGAACTTTTACAACTTAACAAAAAGACAATCCAATTTATAAAAATAGGTAAATGATTTGGACAGACATTTCCTCAAAGAAGATACACAGTTTGCCAATAAGTACATGAAAAGATGTTCAACCTCATTACTCATTAAGGAAACGCATATCTAAATCCTATGAGATACTACTTTATACCCACTGGCATGGCTATAATATTTTTTGAAAAAAACCAAACAGACTAGAATGGGAAGCAACAAGTGTTGATGAGGATTTGGAGAAATTTGAACGCTCATACATTGCTGATGGGATCATTAAATGATGCAGCTGCTTTGTTAAATAGTTGGACATTTCCTCAAAATGCTAAACATTGTGTTACCATTTATCCATTAATTCCAATCCTAGTTACCTTCCCAAGAAAATTGAAAACATATGCCCACACAGAAGTTGTACGTGAATGTTCATATCAGCATGACTCAGAATAGCCAAGAAGTGGAGATAAACTTAATGCCCATTCACTGATGAATGGATAAACAAAATGTGGTATGTCCATGTGATGAATTATTTACCATAAATGGAATGAATTAATGATACATGCCAAAATGTGGATAGGCCTTAAAAATATGCTAAGTAAAGAAGCCAGACACAAAAGGCCAGATATTATATGATTCCATTTATATGGAATTTCCAAAATAGGCAAAATCCTAGGGCAGAAAGTAGTTGCCAGGGTTTGAGGGGGAAGAGGGAATGAGGAATAATTGGCAATGAGTATGAGATTGGGGGGAAGGTGATAAGTATGTTCTGAAATTAGATAGTGGCGGTGGTTTCACAACTTTGTGAATATGCTCAAAACTATTGAATTGTACATTTTAAAAGGGTGAATTTATGGCATTTGAATCACATATCACTTTTTTAAAAAGGTACCTAGATTTTGTTTTATTTCCTAAGTGTCTTGCCTAGTCATAAACCTTCTGGGAAAATAATTTCACTTTTGCCCAGAGAACGGAGTTAGAAACCAAAGCAAACATTACAAGAAGGAATAGTTCATGTCAGTACCATTCAGTCATTCAAAAAAAAAAAAAAACCCAAAAAACAAAAAACAAAAAACTTAGTGATGAATTCTCTCTTGCTAGTTACTAGGGATGTAGTTTGAACAATACTGAAATGCACCCTGCTCTTAGGGAGCATACAGTCAGAGAATTCCCACAGTTGGAGTTGCCAAATGCAATGGCCTCCCTCTAGAGAAATTGAGATGTCCTCCAGTCACTGCGGTGTTCAAGCGGAGGCTGTTGGGACGTTACAGATGGAATTCAGGTCCTGACTAAGTGTCCAAGACCTTTAAGGCCCCATTAGATCTGAAATTCTAATTCTCTGACAATTCTCACTAATGTGCCAATGGTTGCTTCTGGATTTTGGCCTTACATTTAAAAATACTTATTGCAGGATTGGCAGGATTAAAAAGAGAATGCATAGTGTCTACTGCAATTACAACTACTTAGTTTTCTCTTTCTCAGACACTGCTTGTTCCCAGCCTGCTTCCTCTATATCTAGGTTTTATTGTTTTGCTTCTGCCTGTATAATTTGCCTACTCTTTAACATTCACTGCAGTAGCATTATATGAGAAGGAGCATGGTCAGGCTTCAGGGGTCTCTTCCAAAAACATGGGACCCTCGGGATGTTATTTTTGAAGTTTGAAGTCCAACAAACAGGACTCTAAATCATGGCTCCAACTTTTAATAAATGGATAATCTTCCTCAAGTTATTTTATTTCCCTCAATCTCAGTGTCTTAATCTGTAAAAATATTTAACTTGGAAATCTGTTGAAAGTTTTAGAAATTATTCATAATCTGGGCACAGGAGAATGACAGCTAATATCATTAACGAGATTATTTTGATAGCACAAAGTTGAATTAAGAACCAAGGATGGTCTCTGTCTCCTTTTTTTTTTTTCAAGATTTTTATTCAAAATATGCATCTAATTTAGAATATAAAGACCATTCAAATAATTTTTCCTAGAATAGAAAAGTAAGCATTCAAGTATAGAAGAGTTATGTAGGACGTTAGGAAGAACATTGAACCTGGATTTGGAGATTTGAGTTCCTCCCGTAACTCTCATATAAGTAATCATGTGATCTTAAATAAGTATTTTATATTTTCGAATATCAACTCTCTCATCTCCATAATGTGGGGTCACCCTAATCAACATTTTCTAATATGGTTCCTTGATTAAATCAATTTTGGAAACTGAGTTGAACAAAATTAACCTTAAAAAAATACCGCAATCCTTCTTTGAGTCTTTTTCTGCCAATATATATTGTGATTCTCAAGCAGGGACTAGAATATGCAGTGTTTCTTAAATGTATTGGAGCACGGAGCCACTTTTCATAGAGCATCTCCCAAGATCAGTGTGGCGCAGAACACGTACTGGGAAGTACCGCCGTGCTAGTATCTAAGGAAAGCCCTTCAAGCTCTGCTGTTCTGAGGTGAGCTGCCTCCTGCACCTGAGAGTTTTCTAACACAAGGGAAACTTAACCTCTCTGAATTTCAGTTTTATGTCTGTAAAATGGGGACAATTGCCATCTGCTTACCCCACAGCTTGGCGGGAAGATGAAATAATGTGCTTGAAAGAGCTTTACAAACTATAAGACACTACACAAATGCAAAGGTATCTTCATTTCATTATAAGATTCTTTAAAACATGAAATTTTACTAAGAATATTCAAGAGAATATAAAGAACAGGTGTATGCACATGTTTGTACGGAATTTAAGACAGAGAAGCGTGCAAAAGTTCTTTCTCTCACACCAAGGGACTTTCCTGATGATTGTTTGGGCTTGCACTTAATTACTATGATGCATTTTGTAAGTATCTATGATTTCCCATACCCTCAAAATGCCTACTTGTATAATTAATTAACAAGTAATTAAATTGTGAAGGCCCACTGGGCTCTGTAATTGCTGAGGGACAGAAAGCACTCACAGAGATTGTGTTTCTCGTGTGCTGTTTTCATAGAATTTGTATATGCGAAACAGAATGCTTCTGGAAGGTTGAAGGGTAAAGATATGATACAGATATGTGACAAATTGGAAAGAACATGTTTGGAGCCAGAAGAGTGGAGTGTGGTTCTAATGATTCCGGTCACTGGCTGGGTGATTGTGGGCAAGAAATAACTCTCTGAAAATCAGATCTTTCCTCAATGAAATGGGCTTTTTGATAGAGCATTGTGTAGCTATTGTGAAGGAAAAAATGAGAAAATCCTTTGTAATTCTAACTTGCTATAGTACTATTAGCTTTATGGCTTTGATAAGGCACTTCAAATTTGCTGAATTGAAACCACCAGAAAGTTCTGATCACATAAGCCTCTACCAGCTTCTTTGGCCCTTATTAGCAATAAAAAGCACATGAAAATATAATACACCATTAAGTACATAAAATGTATAATATACTATGTAGAAAATATAACTACTATTATGTGAAATTCAACTCCATTTAGTCCATGGTGGCCTTTATATAAATCTGCTTTTTTATATTCTTGATCTTATAATATTGGGTATCCTTTAAGAATGATTCCACTATAACAGAGATATAAAAAGAGCATTTAAAAACCCCTAAAATTCCTAGCCACTGCACCTCTTCCTTCTCTACTTTTAAGACACTCTGTATATCCACAGACAAAATAAAGACTAACTTAAAAGTTATAAAGTATCACTATTCATACCTCAGTATGCTATATTCTGGAAAAGGTTTTCTCAGAAGCAGTTTAATCTGATTGTTGTCCCGTAGAACTAGGATTGGACTTAGTTTTCTGAAAAGGAGTTGGTTGTCCAGCTTTTTATAGAATAAACCACAAACTCCATTTTTACTTATCAATTACATTTCTTTATGCTATGCAATGACCAATGGATATTTCTTTAGAAAATATTATGATGGAGGCATCACAATAACCAATTATATAAAAGTACATTCAATAATTCATCCTTATAGTAAACCATATAACATTTTTAGTTTTGAACAACTTTTTAGTACAATACACAGGAAGGTAGAGAACTGCTTTTATAAGGTAGGTGCAGTGGATCTGATAGTGTATATTTTCTTCTTTTTTCTTATAGTGGATTTCAAGATCAGTTGTTGGACTTTGAAGGGGTTGGAATCAATTTTCTCTGCAATGATGAGTACAATACATGTGAAAAAGCCATTGTGGTAGAGCAGAAGCTGGTGTGGTCAGATGGATATGGTTGACATGGTTTGTTAAGAACTGGTAGGAGCTGCTAATTGGACAAGAACCTAGAAAACAATAACATATAAGGCTCTAAAACATGTGACAGCCTCAGGGGCAACTTGAGAAAATAGATATGACTCAGATTATAGTTTACAATGGACCTATGCATCTGGATCCCTGGGCAGAGTTCTTTGTGTGATTACAGTGTCACTAAAATTATGTGATCCGTTAGGGGGGGGAACCTGAAGACATCAATAGATTAGATAAATATCCTAAAGGGTCATAAACTGGAATCCTTTCTATCATCTTACTTTTGTAATAACTGGGACAAATCCCTCTGGAAGATAGGTTTCTTGATGTTCGGGTGAGATTTACCTTTGGGATTTCAGGATCATGTTTGTATATGCTTCCTTATTTTTGTGAACACTATATGTTTAGACATTTATAGGAACTCTATTGTTTCTTATCCAAATGACATATTTTTGCTCTTCTCATCTTCCTTTTTAGAGCAGCCTATGATTCTTTAACTTTCTCTTCTGTGAGCTCTTTCTAGTTTATTTATAAATACTTAGGAACGCTTGGGCTGTTCACCTCTTTTCTTCTTTGGGAAGTAGAAGAAAAAAGAGGAAATACCATTTCATCATTATTTTTGTCATGTTTTTAATTAAAATGGCCACAAATTCTTCCTTTCACTGCAGCCACATCCTTGTCATGTGATATTACAGATCCTCCCCTTAAAGGGCTGTCTCTATCCTCACCCTTTGAATATGGGTTAGTCATAGTGCATATGAGGCTCGCCTCCTTGCTGGGTTTAGAACCCTGAGACAGAACCCCGTTGAATAATCGAGCTAACCTGCTAGAAGATGGAAGAGAACTAGAGAGTCCTACGCAGTAGCCTGCCAACCATCAGATGTGAGTGAGGCCCTCCAAGATGATCCAGTCACTGGTGACGTACCAGCTTACTCCAGATAACATGAGAAAGCCCAGTAAAGATCAAATGAACTTGCCCAGTTCTAAAGAACTATCCAGCTGACTCACAGATGATAAACTAAATAGTGAGGATTAAAGAAAAAGTTCCACAGTGTATGACTTTTCTATTGCTATCTGATAAACCATCCCCCAATTTAGCAGCTTAAAACAACAAACATCTATTATCTCACAGTTTCTGTAGGTCAGGAGTCCAGACACAGCTTATCTGGGTGCCTCTGACTTGAGTCTGAGGTCAAGGTGTTGGCTGAGACTGCCGTCATCCCAAAACTCTGCTAGGGAAGAATCCACTTCCAAGCTCACTCACACGCCTTTTGGCAAACCTCAGGTTCTCACTGGCTGTTAATAGGAGATATCAGTTTCTTGTCACATGGGCCTCTCAGCAGAGCTGCTCACCAGATGGCAGCTTATTTCTCCCAGAGTGAGAGATCTAAGTGAAAGCAAGTGAAAGAAGACCCCTAAGGCAGAAGACACAGTCTTTTTAAAACCTAATCTCAGAAGTGACATTGTATTACTTCTACCACATTCTATTTGTTTGAAGTGAGTTACTAAATCCAGCCCACATTCCAGGAGAGGGAATTACACAAGGGCATGATAGCAAGAGGCAGGGGTCATTGGAAGTGATCTTTGAAGTTTCCTATTTCACATCCTTTTATAAAAAGATCAATTTTTCTGTAACCATGGAAACAAATAGCCACCATACCAATTTTAAATCCATTTAATAGATCAACTATACCTTGCTTCATTAAACATACTTTTGTAAGCCCAGCCAATCAGTGTGAGCCTCTTACTTGTGTAGCTCAATCAGTCGGGAATGAATTCACTCAAATAAGCACACCTCTGAGGGTGCCGACCAATCAACAGAGGTCTTGCCCAAGTGGCCATGATTCGA
Source organism: Ursus maritimus (assembly GCF_017311325.1). Lineage (NCBI taxonomy): Eukaryota > Metazoa > Chordata > Mammalia > Carnivora > Ursidae > Ursus > Ursus maritimus. The sequence goes on from NW_024425119.1 coordinate 37,490,975, forward strand.
CCAATGATGTCAACTCAACTTATGACCCTGAGAGTCCACCCATCTTTGTTCTCCATGTATCCTCCAGCCTCTGTATAAGATCAGCAGTCTGCTTGGAGTGACCGTGCCTGATCAGCATAACTCTCCCAGATCATGCTAGCAGAAAGTTCAGCTTTATCTTTTATTCGTTTGAGATATTGTGTGACGGTTTATCATCCTCTGACAACCTAGTAGATGTTTTTAAGTCACTAAGTTTGGGGAGTAAGTCGTTAAGCAGCAAAAAACCAACTTACACGCTTTGGCAAATAACAGAGCTATCACAAGTCATTCTGTTTTTCATCCTCAAAGGAGTAGGACCCTGGCTCATTTGACATGGAAGTTGGCGAGGGTATAGATTGTCAATCATTAATGGAAATGCTGGCTTGTAGAAGTGCTTGAGAGTCAAAGTTATCATGGTCATGAATTCAGATTAATTTGTGATTCAGTACATCTTATTGTGTCACTCCTATTAAAGTCCAGAATTACATAAATGTTTCTGGAGGAGTCTTTTCTACTTGGCTTTTAAATGCATTCAGGGAGCTTGATCTTTTCTCTTAAAATACTAAAGACGCTGTGTTGATCTCGTGAAGGCACATCCTCTCACATAATTGCAGAATGAATTCTGAGAAACTGGTATCTGGAAGGCACATTTTAAAAGCTCTGATTTATTTTTATGGTGAAACAAAGAGGAATTATTAAGAAATTCTTGGAAATGAGATGTGACTAGGGTTTTTTTTTTTTTCCTGACACATTTTACAGGCTTTCATGTGAACCTCCCTTAGTGTATCATTGGTCAAAACAAGCTCCATGGTATCTTGTGCTAATTTTCCTGAAAAACAGCATGTTTAAAAAAATTCTGAGTTTTAGCACATGCCGGTCAACAACCAGATGATCAGTAAACCCTGCAAAGGAGGCATATGGCAAGAAATAGTCTGAGAAATAAAATTGTTTTCTCCAAAGCCAATTGTATTCAGTTAACATTTTTTAAATGCTAGGTTTGATGAAGAATGGAAAGACCTGAAAAGAAAAAAAAAAGAATGGAAAGATATGTTAAGCCCAAGAGTATGAGTTGAGGGTAGTAAACTGGGGGAAGCTTAGCAGGGCCTCTTTGTTTGGATTCTTCTTAGTGTCCCTGTCTTAGACGTAAGGATGATCCTTTCCTTTGGGTATAGGGAGGGCACCTCTCACAGTGACCTGCTTTAGGGGAGAAGGGTGGGGGGAAGTTCAGAGAGACCTCCCTGTTTCTACCTTTTACTCAAACTCCTTCAGCTTAAAATATTCAATGTGCCAGAATGCCATATTTTGGGGTAGCATGTTCTGAACCCTGTTACTATCTACTACGTCTAACTTAGAAATGGCTATAAAATCCCAGAGGTAAACAATACCTCTAAAAGTTGTCTAGTCTATTCCCTTTGCCAGTCAGTTGTCTCAGAAGCTGTGCTAAATGAGGATAGGAAACTTGTGTTTTAAAAACTTTAGTTAACCTAGCTGCGGTCTTTAAATGTTTTATTTTTATTTTTAATTGAAGTGTAGTTGACATGCAATATTATATTAGTTTCAGGCATACAGCATAACGATTCAACATTTCTATGTGTAATGAAGTGTTCACCGTGCTAAGTGGAATTACCATCAATATACATTTAACATCTTAGTGTATATAAAGAACTGGGTCGAGGGGTTGGAATTGGAGATAAAACCAAGGTTGAATGTTAAAATGCCATCATAAAGAATTCTAAGTATGTTTTTTAAGAGCACAGGAGCTTTTGTAAGTGGTTTAAGACAGCAATGACCTAATCAGAGCTGTGTTTTAAAAATATCAGTCTGGCATATGTGTAGGACAAATAGTTTTGGGGAGATAACAGATGGAAGGAGACCAGTTAGAAAACCACCGTAGTGCTCCAGGTCATAGGTTCATATCCCCGTTCTACCACTTACCAACTGCATAACCCTAGATGCCACCTAGCAATTGCACTTCAGGCTTTCCATCAGTAAAATGAGGGTTGATTTATATGATCTCTAAGGTCCGTGGTAGAACTTGAAAAACCAAAGCAAAACTCTTTGACTCTGGGGTTCTGTGAAGCAAAATTAAAGCAAAGTAAGGGTTTAGGTCATTGAAAGAGCAAAAACAGCCTCGGAGAGTGTTAGTCAAGGATAAGCCTCCTTCGTTTACTTCAACCATCTCCCAGTGCAGAGATCCCACCTACACGATAGCTGACAGATGGCTCCCAGTCTTGGTGTCAGTACCTCCAGTGATAAGGAGCTCAGTCTTCTGAAGGCTATGACTTTATCACTGCTGGGCAGCTCTCATTATGTTTTCATTTGCTTCTATGTGAGGTCAAATTTACTCATTATTATCAGATCTGTTATCTGGACTTACACTAAATAAATCCGCTTTTTCTTCTGCGTCACCATTAAACTTGAGCTTAGTCCCTCTTAGCCAGACATTCTAAAGTATATACTTAACTGTTTTCTGAGAATGTGAGGATGTGGCTTTTGGACTCTTCACCATCTTGAATGTCTAGAGCAAACTGGCTGTAGCTTATATGAATGTCTGAATGCAACTGTAATGGTCGTGGCTTCTCCTCCCCAATCACCCCTTCCATTGTCGTTGGAATGAGAGCACAGACTCTCCCTTCCTGGTAAAAACTTGTGCTTCCCCAGTGTGCGGGCTCCAGGGATGGGGCCTGTGGGATGGCCCAGGAACCCCCTGTAATTGTTAGCGATTAGTTGGCTGGGACTGAAGGCTCCTGTTTACCAGAAAACCCATTAAGTGAAAAATGCAATCCATATGGCTTTGAGAAGAGAAATTATATCCAAAATTCAGGGCAGGGCTGTACCTGAACCTGACTTGGGAAGGACATGGTGGCCTCTGGACTAGTGGCTCCTTTTCCACAGCAGGAGGGGCTGTGAGTTCCCGTGGACCCTCAAGGTGTCCAGGTCCTGGGCAGCTGGCATTTCTCAGCAGTCCCCCAATCAGACAGCTCTAAAGTTCAGGTGGCTCAGCACCAGAGTCCAAAAGTGTTTGTTCCCCTCACTACTAAATCCGCTTTCAAGCTTGTACCGTAAAGAGGGCAGGGATTACACATTCCTTGGATTACACATTTCCCCAATAAATCTTGTACTTGATGCCTGTTCTGAAATTTTGGAATTCACCCTCATCCACATCACTTGGGTTATAGTGTACACACACACACACACACACACACACACACACACACACACACAGAGGCGTGCACTCGTGGTTCCCCTCCTAATTTCTTCCCTTTGCTGAGGGAGTAGGTCCTGGTTTTTGGATATAACGTCTCTTCTCAAAGCCATGTGGATTGAATTTTTCATTTAATGGGTTTTCTGAAAGCAGAAGTATTAATTCCAACCACCTGTCTCTTACTCAAGAGGCAATACATGTTCTTGGCTCAAAGGACACAATGTTACCCCACGAATATGCCTGCCAGCTAAAGATAAGGTCTGGGGGAAGGAGGTGCAGGGGCCTCCCAGGCCTCCGGGACATCCCTCTCTGGGTGGCTCCTCCATTCAGCGGCTGGAGCACAGCCACGCAGGGATTCGGAGCTGATGTTTGCCCAGGCTGGTCTCTAATCTCTGAACCCAGAGTTCCCATAGTTTCTTTGTGATGGTGAGGCTTCTAGGTCCCTCAAACGTGATCAATTATTACTCAAGCTGGGCTCTGGCCACTTAGTCATCTTTCCATTCCACGTGGTATTGATTGACCCTCCATCACCAGCAAACAAGAAGGGGCAATGTCTTCTTTTGGCAGGAAGTGCCAGGGTGGCAGCTGTCCATCTCCCTACCGGGGCAGAATTAGGGAACCTCATGGAGTTAAGGGACCTACAGGTATCTGCTAAAGAATAGGAGATCCTAGGGAACAGTTCATACCTGCTCTTTATCATCTGTTAAGAAACCTCCGTATCATCTCAATCAGGCCAAAAGGCAGAGCCATTTCTCAGATCAGGAAGGCCCATTTATCTTATAGAAACAGATTTAATTTCCTCTGCATGGTTAGCACTTGTAGCATGCCTTCTGGCTATGACACTTCATGATGAGTATTTCAGCCTACTACTAATAAGAGCTAGTTAGTGCTTATTTGGTATTTACTCTGTGCCAGGCGCATTTCTAATTATTTCACAAATTTTAACCCTTTTAATCCACAGAACAGGAATATGGAAAAGGTGTTCACTCCATTTTGTAGACGAAGGAATGGAGGCACAGAGGGCTGGTAGCCTACTCCAGGCCACACACTGAATAGGTGGGCAGAGCCAGGACCGGGACCTATGCAGTCTGGCTCCAAAGCCCCAGCTTAACCACCGCACCACCCTGGCTCTCCAGATGTTACCACCCCTTCAGTATGGCCCTAGCTTACCTTTCCAACTCCATCTCTTTACTTCCTACTAGTAAAACTGGAGAGCGTTCACCCTTTTCTTTACAATATCCATTTTCCCTACCTCTGTGTCCTCTCATGATCTTTTCTGGGCCTTAAATGCCTGTCTCTATGCCCCAATCTCTGCCTGTAAATCTCACCCCCATTTAGGGGAGCATCGATCGCAAAGATACCATCAAAGCGAAAGAAACCAACATTCACTAAGTTCCTACTCTCTTTTGGGTACCAAAAAAGGAAATTCACATAAAATACGTTTAGTCCTCAATCTGACTTTTTGACATAGGATAACAAGAAAAGGCTTTGAGTTGAGTTCCCTGCTCAGCTAGTAAAGGGCACAGCTGCACTGTCCGCAACACTGTGCCAGCAGCGCTGTGGGCACTAGGGTGTCCTCTCTTTTCCTGTCCCTCCCACATAGCACATCTGTCAGGACACTTTGCCATACCTTATAGTACAGGCATTTGGGTACTGCCCCTACAACAAGACTTCTGATAGCAGAAATTGTGTCGTGCTCCTTTTCCTCCTTGGGGTGCCCAGCATGATCCTTTGTACCAAAGTCAATTAATAAAAGTTTGTGTAATTAAATGACACTGAATTGAGATCAGGGAGGCAGTCTTCACAGGGAAGACAGGCTCATGCATGCCAACCCCAACACTTCTTCCAAGTTCTGAAATAATGAGCTGTCAGTTTCCTTGAGTTGCTAAGCCTTTTGGGAAGGAAGAAGTGAACTGAAACAAGCAAGTACCTGCCTCAGTCCACCAGAAGGAGGAAGCTCCTGCTTTCAGACATGACAAATTCCAAAAATATGTGGTGTTAACTCCAATAGCGTGCAGCTAGCACAACTTGAGACTACATAGGCATGTGCAAACCGGCTCGGGAACAAAGAGACATCCTAACCCCAAAGGTGCCAGAATATATGACAACACCACAAAAGCAATATTAACTTGAATATTGCATGGTGTCTGCAAAAGAAAATGATTTGTTAATTTTCTTTTATCATATGCCATGTTTTTACTTAAGTGTGTCTAATTAGCCTGTGTTTGTTGTGTGCCAGCTGTGTAAGTAATTAGATAAGGAGCCCAAGGCACCATGTCGATTCCACCATGGCTGGATCCTGATTCGCAAAAAATAAAAAAATACTTTTCAATTCCTGTGGCCTTTTCCTCTCTCATTCTGAAGCAGAGGGCTGAGAGCCAGAAAGATAATCCTGCCATTCAGGGGCTGCAGAAGAGCTTCAAGTTGCCGGCCCTCTTTATCCTGTCTTGATTCCAGAAGGCTGAAAACAGGAATGGCTTTAAAATGCATAAACCTGATGATACAATTGCCAATTAAATATTGGAGGAAGAAAAGAAGGAGGTTAGCTTACATTTCATCCTACACGTAAAGAACGCAGGGAGGTTAGCAGTACGATGGGGTGGAAGTTGGATTTGAGATCGATCAAAAACGCTGTATGTGGGAGTGATAAGTTTCAAGGGGGAAAAGAAATGGGTGCAGTGAGACCAAGAGAAAACTATTGCAATCATTTTCTTTTTTTTAAAAAGATTTTATTTATTTATTTGACAGACAGAGACAGCCAGCGAGAGAGGGAACACAAGCAGGGGGAGTGGGAGAGGAAGAAGCAGGCTCATAGCGGAAGAGCCTGATGTGGGGCTCGATCCCAGAACGCCGGGATCACGCCCTGAGCCGAAGGCAGACGCTTAACCACTGTACCACCCAGGCGCCCCTGCAATCATTTTCTAAAAGATGATAAGGACACCCTGGGTCCGTGTTAGAAGGAACGATGAGGCCGTTACAAATCTGAGAAGTATTACTGGGAAAATGTGGGTAATTGATTGGCTAAGGATTGGTGAGGAGCAAGGATGATCCCCTTGCTGCAGACTGGCTGGGTGGACAGTTTGTCACCACCTGAAATGCAGAATACAGGAGCAGCAGGAGGTGTGGGGAAAGGTAGAAGTTATAGCGACTTAAGCTGGCTTGCTCCAGTATCCTGGGTGAAGTAGGAGGCGCTGCCACCTGCTAATAATGAGAGGAGTAGGGACACTGAGAATGGTGAAGGTTTACAGTGGTAACTGAATATAGGGAAGATGTTGACCAAAGGTTTAAAGAAAAAAATAGTGAAGGGCAGAAGTAGGACTCAGCAGAGCCTGGAAAACACGTATGGGCAGAGTGGTGTGATTTTCTTTAGCACAGTGAACTGCCCATAAGAGAAAGAGCAAAATGTGGCACCAGTGGACCTAGAAATAAGCTTCAGAAAGGCAGCATTCTATACGGCATGCTCTGCTCTTGCATACTCTGATGGCCAAAATCTTGGCTGAGATAAGTTGTATCCATTCAGGCCAGATACTGATCTGCAGAATTTTTGTTTTAAACAAATTGCTGTGTGAAGAGATATACTTTGAATAATCAGTGTGAGAAAGATTTGAGGGAGCTAGGGGAGGAGGAAGGGAGACCAACCAGAAGGCGGTCTATGCAATCAAGGAGGTTCTGGTCTAAGACATTATTTGTTGAGATATAACTTAGGACCTTATAAAGCCAACAGAAAGGTGGATTTTTCATTTGTCTATTTGTTTGTCTGCATTAATGTATGATTGAATCTTTAAAAGAGAAAAAAATGCAGGTGTGTCATTTATAAGAGACGGTATGATTTGGGAGGTAAAAACACACGCTCTGTTAAATCCAACCCCAGGTTCAAATCTCAACTCTGTATGTAAGAGTTGTGTGATCTTTGACAAGATACCTAACCCTCATCTGTAAAATGGAAATAAGGGTCTTACTTAAGTTATGCAGTTATTGTAAGAATTAAATAGGTTAATACAGGTGAAGGGCTCAGAAAAACTCCTCAGTCCATATTAAGAACTCAGTAAATGTTGGTATTATTCTCATATACACTTAACCCAAATGTCATCATCCCAAAGAGTCGTCTTGTTCTTTTTCTTTTTCTTTAAATCCAATTAGCCAACATATAGTACATTCTTTGTTTCAGATGTAGAGTTTAGTAATTTATCAGTTATATATAACACCCAGTGCTCATCATATCATGTGTCTCTTTAATGCCCATCACCCGGTTATCCCATCTCCCCACCCACCTCTCCTCCAGCAACCCTCAGTTTGTTTCCTATAGTTCAGAGTCTCTCATGGTTTGTCTCTTCCTCTGATTACTTTCCATTTAGTTTTCCCTCCCTTCCCCTATGATCCTGTGTTTTGTTTCTTATATTCCACGTATGAGTGAAACCATATGATAATTGTCTTTCTCTTATTGACTAATTTTACTCAGTATAATATCCCTGAGTTCGATCCATGTCAATGTAAATGGTAAGTATTCATCCTTTCTGATGGCTGAGTAATATTCCAGTGTGTGTGTGTGTGTGTGTGTGTGTGTGTGTGTACACACACACTTCATCTTCTTTATCCATTCATCTGTCGATGGACATCTCAACTCTTTGCACAGTTTGGCTATTGTAGACATTTCTGCTATAAACATTGGGGTGCAGATACCCCTTTGGATCACTACCTTGGTATCTTTGGGGTAAATACCTAGTAGTGCAATTGCTGGATCATAGGGTACCTCTATTTTTAACTTCTTGAGGAACCTCCATACTGTTTTCCAGGGTGGCTGCACCAGCTTGCATTCCCACCAACAGCGTAAGACTTTCTCTGCATCCTCGCCAACATTTGTTGTTTCCTGACTTGTTAAATTTAGCCATTCCAACTGGTGCGAGGTGGTATCTCATGGTGGTTTTGATTTGTATTTCCCCGATGCCGAGTGATGTGGAGCATTTTTTCATGTGTCTGTTGGCCATTTGGATGTCTTCTTTGGAGAAATGTCTGTTCATCTCTTCTGCCCATTTCTTGACTGGATCCTTTGGTTTTTGGGTGTTGAGTTTGATAAGTTCTTTATAGATCTTGGATACTAGCCCTTTACCTGATATATCATTTGCAAATATCTTCTCTCATTCCATGGGTTGCCTCTTAGTTTTGCTGACTGTTTCCTTTGCTGTGCAGAAACTTTTTATCTCAATGAAGTCCTAATAGTTCATTTTTGCTTTTGTTTCCCTTGCCTTTGGAGACATGTCTACTAGGAATTTGCTGCAGCTGAGGTCACAGAGGTTGCTGCCTGTGTTCTCCTCTAGGATTTTGATGGATTCCAGTCTCACATTTAGGTCTTTCCTCCATTTTGAGTTTATCTTTGTGTGTGGTGTAAGAAAATGATCCAGTTTCATTCTTCTGCATGCAGCTGTCTAATTTTCCCAACACCATTTGTTGAAAAGACTGTCTTTTTTCCATTGGATATTGTTTCCTGCTTTGTTGAAGATTAGCTGACCATAGAGTTGAGGGTCCATTTCTGAGTTCTGTATTCTGTTCCATTGATCTATATGTCTGTTTTTGTGCCAGTACCATACTGTCTTGATTACAGCTTTGTAATTTAGCTCGAAGTCCAGCATTGTGATGCCCCCAGCTTTGGGGTTTTTTTCAATGTTCCTCTGGCTATTTGGGGTCTTTTCTTGTTCCATACACATTTTAGGATTATTTGTTCCAGCTGTGTGAAAAATGTCAATGGTATTTTGATAGGGGTTTCATTGAATGTGTAGATTGCTCTGGGTAGCATAGACATTTTAACAATATTTGTTCTTCCAATCCATGAGCATGGAATGTTTTTCCATTTCTTTGTGTTTTCCTCAATTTCTTTCATAAGTGTTCTGTAGTTTAGAGTACAGATCCTTTACCTCTTTGGTTAGGTTTATTCCTAAGTATCTTATGGTTTTGGTGCAATTGTAAATGGGTCAATTCCTTAATTTCTCTTTCTTCTGTCTCATTGTTAGTGTATAGAAATGCAACTGATTTGTGTGCATTGATTTTATATCCTGGCACATTGCTGAATTCCTGTATGAGTTCTAGCAATTTTGGGGTGGACTCTTGTGGGTTTTCCACAAAAAGTATCATGTCATCTGCCAAGACTGAGAGTTTGACTTCTTTGCCAATTTGAAAGCCTTTTATTTATTTTTGTTGTCTGATTGCTGAGGCTAGGACTTCTAGTACTATGTTGAACAACAGTGGTGAGAGTGGGCATCCCTGTCATGTTCCTAACCTTAGGGGAAAAACTCTCGATTTTTCCCCATTTAGAATAATGTTCACTGTGGGCTTTTTGTAGATGGTTTTTATGATACTGAAGTATGTTCCCTTTATCTCTGCACTGTGGAGAGTTTTAATCAAGAAAGGATGTTGTATTTTGTTAAGTGCTTTTTCTGCATTGAGAGGATCATATGGTTCTTGTCTGTTCTTTTATTAACATGATGTATCACGTTGATTGATTTGCAGATGTTGAACCACGCTTGCAGCTCAGGAATAAATCCCACTTGGTTGTGGTGAATAATCTTTCTAATGTACTGTTGGATCCTGTTAGCTAGTACCTTGGTGAGAATTTTGGCATCCGTGTTCATCAAGGATATTGGTCTGTAATTCTTTTTGGTGGGGTCTTTGTCTGGTTTAAGGAACAAGGTAATGCTCATAGAAAGAGTCTGGAAGTTTTCCTTCCATTTCTTTCTTTTTTTATTTTATTATTATTTTTTTAAATGATTTTTTATTATATTATGTTAGTCACCATACAGTACATCCCCAGTTTCCGATGTAAAGTTCGATGACTCATTCGTTGCGTATAACACCCAGTGCACCATGCAATACGTGCCCTCCTTACTACCCATCACCAGTCTATTCCATTCCTCCACCCCCCTCCCCCATTTCTATTTTGAAACAGCCTCGGAAGAATAGGTATCAGTTCTTCTTTAAATGTTTGGTAGAATTCCCCTGGGAAGCCATCTGGCCCTGGACTCCTGTTTGTTGGGAGATTTTTGATTACTGCTTCGATTTCCTTTTTTTTTTTTTTACCTTTTTAAAAAAGACTTCTTTAGAGTAATTTTAGGTTTATAGAATAAATGAAACAAATCATAGAGAATTCCCATATACCCCACATCCAGTATCCCCATATTATTAACATCTTACATTAGTATAACACATTTGTTATAATTAATGAACCAACACTGATACATTATTAATAATTAATTATTGATATATTACTGATTTATTACTAATAACTGAAGTTCATAGTCCATACTGTAACTTTGGGAGGAAGTCACTGTGCAGATCATACCTAAAGAATGGGAGCTATGCTCTCCCCCCTTGAGATGGAGGGAATATCTATATAAATTATATGGAATTCTTCTCCATAGGGTCAAAGTGTCTTTTAACTTGAGCTTTTATGATACTGTGAATTAGCTTTATGAATCCCTTTGCTGGTTATGGGTCTGTTCAGGTTTTCTATTTCTTCCTGTTTCAGTTCTGGTAGTTTATACATTTCTAGGAATGCATCCATTTCTTCCAGATTGTCTAGTCTGTTGGCATATAGTTGCTCATAATATGATCTTAAAATTGTTTGTATTTCCTTGGTGTTGGTCATGATTTCTCCCATTTTATTTATGATTCTATTAATTTGGGTCCTTTCTCTTTTCTTTTTGATAAGTCTGGCTAGGGGTTTATCGATCTTACTAATTCTTTCAAAGAACCAGCTTCTAGTTTTGTTGATCTAGTTTCTACTGTTCTTTTGGTTTCTATTTCATTGATTTCTACTCTCATCTTTATTATTTCCCATCTCCTGCTTGCTTTAGGCTATATTTGCTGTTCTTTCTCTAGCTCCTTTAGATGTAAGGTTAGCTTGTGTATTTGAGACTTTCCTAGTTTCTCGAGAAAGGCTTGTATTGCTATATCCGTTTCTCTTAAGACCGCCTTTGCTGCATCTCGAAAGTTTTGGACTGTTGTGTTTTCGTTTTCATTTGTTTCCATGAGTTTTTAAAATTCTTCTTTAATTTCCTGGTTGACCCATTCATTCTTTAGTAGGATGCTCTTTAACCTCCAAGTATTTCATTCCTTCCAAATTTACTTTTGCGATTGAGTTCAAGTTTCAAAGCACTCTGATCTAAAAATATGCAGGGAATAATGCCTATCTTTTGGTACCAGTTGAGACCTGATTTGTGACCCAGTATGTTATCTAATCTGGAGAATGTTCCATGTGCACTCAAGAAGAATGTATATTCTTTTGCTTTAGGATGGAATGCTCTGTATATATCTGTGAAGTCCATCTGGTCCAGTGTGTCATTCAAAACCCTTTGTTTCCTTGTTTATCTTCTGCTTAGATGACCTGTCCATTGCAGTGAGTGGGGTGTTAAAGTCCCCTACTATTCTTGTATTATTATCGATGTGTTTCATTTTGTTATTAATTGGTTTCTATAATTGGCTGCTCCCAAGTGAGGAGCATAAGTATTTACAATTGTTACATCTTCTTGTTGGACAGACACTTTTAGTATGATATAGTGTCCCTCTTCATCCCTTACTACAGTCTTTGGTTTAAAATCTAATTTGTCTGATATAAGCATTGCTATCCCAGCTTTCTTTTGATGTCCAGTAGCATGATAAATTGTTCTCCACCCCCTTGCTTTCAGTTTGGAGGTGTCTTTGGGTCTAAAATGAGTCTCTTCTGGACAGCATATGAATAGGTCTTGCTTTTTTATCCAATCTGATACCCTGTGTCTTTTGATTGGAGCATTTAGTCCATTTACATTCAGAGAAACTATTGAAAGATATGAATTTAGTGTCCTGGTATTACCTGTAAAGTCCCTGTTTCTGTATGTTGTTTCTGTTCCTTTCTGGTCTATGTGACTCTTGGGCTCTCTCTTCACTTACAGGATCCCCTTTTAATATTTCTTGTGAGACTGGTTTAGTGATCCCAAATTCTTTTAGTTTCTGTTTGTCCTGGAATCTTTTTCTCTCTCCTTCCATTCTGAATGACAGCCTTGCTGGATAAAGTATTCTTGGCTGCATGTTCTTCTCATTTGGTACCCTGAATATATCATGCCAGCCTTTTCTGGCCTGCCAGGTCTTTGTGCCTAAGTCTGTGGAGCTCTTGTCTTGAACTGCATTCAGGATTTTTTCTTTATCTCTGAAATTTGTGAGCTTCACTATTATATGTTGGGGTGTTGATTTATTTTTATTGATTTTGAGGGGGGGTTCTCTGTACCTCCTGGATTTGAATGCCTGTTTCCCTCCCCAGTTTAGGGAAGTTCTTAGCTATGATGTGCTCAACTATACCTTCTGTCCCTCTCTTTCTCTCTCTTTCTTCTTTCTCTGGGACCCCAATAATTCTAATATTGTTTCACTTTATGGATTGCTGATTTCTCGAAGCCTGCCCTCATGCTCCATTAGTTGTTTTTCTTTCTTTTCCTTGGCTTCCTTCCTTTCCAACATTTTGTTTTCTATGTTACTGACTCTCTTTTCTGCCTCCTTTACCCTACCTATTAGAGTGTCCATTTTAGACTGCATCTCAGTGAAAGCTTTTTAAATTTTGGCCTGATTAGATTTTATTTCTGCACTAAGTGATTCTCTAGTGTCTTTATGCTTTTTTCAAGCCCAGCTAGTAACTTTATAATCATTATTCTGAATTCTAGGTATGGCATTTTATTTATATCCATATCGATTAAATCTATGCAAGAGAATATTACCTCTGATTCTTTCTTTTGTTGTGAATTTCTCCTTCTAGTCATTTTGTCCAGAGAAGAATGGATGAATGAGAGAACAAAATAAAGGATATCAACCATGACTCCATTGAAGAATAGAGCCCTAGTCAGATCCAAAGAGATCAGAAACCAAAAAAGAAAAGAAAAGAAAAGGTGGGGGGAGAATATAATCTAACAGACACTAGATCTCAAAATTGTGAAGAAAGAAAAACTCATATATATACAGAAATAAAATCGAATACAGTGAAAGGAAGCCCAAAATGAAGAATATATCTATAAAATGTAAATGTAAAATTGAAAATTAAAAAAGACTTACAAAAAGAGTTGATAAAATAAACTATTTGAAAAGGGAAAAAAGAAAAAGAAAATTTTTAACTGAAAGACTAAAAACTCATGAGAAAAAAGTCTTGAAGTGTATATACTATTTTCCCTTAGGGCCGGAGTTTTCCAGTTCTGTGTGCTCTGTCAACTTGGTATCAGCCTGATGATTCAGCTGGTCTTCTGGGGGAGGGGCCTGTTGACTGATTCTCAGGTGTCTTTGCCTGGGTGGAGTTGCACGGCCCTTTGCCAGGGGGCCGGGCTCAGTGTAAGCTGTTTTGGGTTCTCTATGTGGCTTTTGTTCCCTGAAGGCTTTTCTTGCCACTTTAGAGGATGAAAATGAATAAAATGGTGTTGCCTCCATCTCCAGCCCTGGAGCTGAACAACTGCAGCCCCCACTCTTCAGTGTACCCTCAGGAAAAAGCAAGCAATCTCTTTTGTTTGCACCAAACTCCACACACCCGCACCAGTCCTTCCTGGGGAAGGAGGGGGTGTCTTACTGGGCTCCGCTGTTTGCTGGGCCCCTGCTCCAGGAGTGGTTGCCTGATCCTATGCACACCGGCGCTGCTTCTCACTGGGAGAAGGAGGAGGGCCGTGCTGCTTGTTGGGTCCCCCTTGGAGAACAGTCCCCAATCTTGCCTCGGTTGGCTGTTGATGGCAACACCTAGCTGAGAGGCCATTCCAAGGTTCACTAATTGAAGCCCGCTTCCCCACTCCAATGCTTGGGAACTCTGCTGCACTCAGGCACCCCCGTTCTTTCTGTGACCCTGGGGATCCTGAGACCACACTGTCCCACCTAGGATTCTGCCCTGCTTTGCCACCTGGCACCTTCCAGGCAGGGAGTCCCTCACAGGAGCAGACTTAAAGTTCCGATTTTGCTCTCCACTGCTGCATCCCTTTCCAGCAGTCAGCTTACGGAAGCTCCCTCACCCCGCGGTTTATCTTCCAATACATCCCCTCGGATTCACTTCTCCACACCTGCTACCTTGCAAAAGGTGGTCGCTTTTCTATTTGTAGAATTACCGCAGTTCTTTTCTTAGATCTCAGGTTGACTTCACAGGTGTTCAGAATGATTTGATAGATATCCAGCTAAATTGAAGGGACCAGATGAATCAAGGGTCCCCTACTCTTCCACCATCTTCCCTCCCTCTCAAGTCATCTTCTTCTTGATATTAAAATTAAAATGGCCAAAGATCCTATCTTTTAGTGCCCTTCCCTCCTTAGTGTACCTTCCTGTAGATTCCAGCAGCTCTTGCTCATTAAACTTTCACTTTTTTTTTTCTCACCTCCTCTGCTGGTTCCCTTTTATCCACCTGTTGTTCCAAAGATAGAACACAGACTCTTGTCCTAGATTTCCCCAATGTATCTCCATCTCGAGGCAAGTTAGAAGAATTTTCTCTGAGGCCTTGAGGGTAGTAGAGTGGCAGCTTATAGCACAAGGGCTGCAATTTACCATGAGATATGTCACACCTCTGCTTTCAACAGTCCATTGGACATTCCCGTGGTCAGGAATGTGTCCCTGCTGTGTTTCACATGTCCAGTTCCTGAGCTCTTCCTCTCTCAGCTTCACCTTCTTCATCTCCCTTCCTTTTTAGTCTAGACTCTTCATGTTCTCTTTCCTGAGCTGTCAAAGGAACCCCATCTATTTTTCTTTATGATTCATAGCAACTGGCTTTCTTGTTGCGTCACACCTCCACTTTCAAGAACCATGTCCTAGCAGGGTGTTTTGTCAAATAAAAAATGATATGTCCACTAGAAAAATGCTGCTGTTGACTTTTGAAATTAATGTTTTTCTCATTAAAAGTACCTGTGTTAATAATATATGCTATATAGTGCTGTTCTACTATTAATGTTTATTTCTTCTGTATATCAATGATATACTCAAACTCCAGTGAAAAGTCTCCTTTTATTCAATTTGCTAATATGTTGTGAAGACGTTTTCCATCTTTGTTCATGAGAGAGATTGATAAAAGTGCAGTTTTTTATTATATTCTGGACAGTCTTTGGTGTCAAGATTATGCTAGCCTCAGAAATGAGTTGGGATGCATACTGTTTTTCTCTTCACCAGAAGAGTTTGTATAAAAGTATTGTTATTTCTTCTTTAATGTTTGGAAGCATTTATAGGTAGGAATATTGAACCTGGACTCTGTGTGTGTGTGTGTGTGTGTGTGTGTGTGTAGATTTATTGATGGAAACTCAAATTGTTTTTGTTTTCATGTTTCTTATATGTAGGGGGAAAAAAGAACTAGTTATAAACTCCATATGGTCCATAATTCCTGTACAAATGTAAGGATTAAATTTATATGCTAAAAATCAACGAAGCTATAAAAACCATAATAATCAGAATTAACGGTATTATTTCAGTGTGATGGGTAATTGTTTTCTTTGGCTAAGTTGCAATTGGAAATGTGGATGCAGTGTTGTTTGGGTCTTCTGAGTTTGCTGTACTTAAGCTCCTTGTGCCAAGGATGACTCAATTCTCCCTTCCCTTTTCTTCATCTGAAGTATGAGACACTTTTCTCATAAGGTGCGCAGTGACATCATTTGGATTTCATTTAGCAAAAATGCTTCATCTATGCATTAAATCCTCAACTGCTAGTTTTTACACTAGTCTTAATCATCAAAATAGTCCATTATATTACTTGGTGGCAGGAGGTCGTTTCAAGTTGTCAAATCAATCTCATTTATTAACTAATATGTGAAATCGAAATTACATGCTATGGGAAAATCTTTTAATTGAAAACTATCATTCAAAAGAGAACTTGCACATTCATAACTGGTAAAATAATTCAACTTGAGCGTAATTGAGAATAAGGGACGGTCATTTCTGTTTTGATATTAGCACACCTAAGGTCTGGCTGCTGATTTGACATCAGGCAAACATGCTTCCAATGCCTTAAAACTTAAATGTGGTCCTTTAAAATGACGCATCTGGGCTACTACGAATGCAGGAGCTAAAATTGCACGATAGTATTACTTGAGGGTAAGTGGTTGTCTAGATGATTACTAATATGTTGACAGTATTTTTAAAGATTATCATCAAAAAGAATATGTAGACTTAAAGAATTTCTGTAGGGAACATGTGGGACATTGACAATGTACTTACAGACCCCCATGAGACTAGGGACCCTAGTTGAGAAACACTCTTCTATATTAAGGAATCATTTTTTTAAAATTCTGCTACTGTCTGATGGCCTATTCATCATCCAATTCTGTTTTTTTCTTTCCTGTGTGGACTCTGCTATTCTTGTCCCAAAGCCAGTGTTTCCTTTTAACAGGGCTCTTGCTGTTGGGCAGAAAGATTTCAGGCTTTGCATGTGCACGTGCAAAGTTTATACCAAGTATTGAGCTGAGAAGACTTTGCTGTCCTGTAACAGGCACTGGAGGGAGAATGGCTGCTTACTATGGCAGGGTCATATTCAGCCATGTGGTTTTTGTTATTTCGGTTATTTGTTTATCCTGTGACCTGCCCCTTTTGGGGCTGGACCAGAGGCTCCTGTTGACCTGAGAAGAAATCAGCCCAGTAGAACCAGAGGATAAGTGCCTTAAATCCTTGGTTTTTAAGTGTCAAATGGCCTATCCTATTGAAACTGCCAAGTCTGTTCATTAGCCCTTCTGCTCCCTGCAGGGGTGGGGTCTTAGACAGAGGGGAAAACTTCGAGTAGAAGCAGAGAGCAGGAAGATGGTGAGGATCTCTAAACAGGTGAGCTGTGCCCTGCTTCTCTGCCTTGTGGTTAGCTCCAAGATGGGAGAGGGGGGATAGATACTAGAACAATTCTGCAAAATGTAAGAAGCCTTGAGGGGAGGGGTCAGGTGCTCTGCTTCTTCTCTAGAACCCTGGGAAGTGTTCATTCAGTAGCAGCAGCTCATGCCCAGAGACTTAGAGCCAGAAACTTGGGGAGTGGGGCTGAAGGGGTCTGAGGCAGCCCCTGCAGGTTTCCTGCAACCCATTTTAGAAGGTAAAGGAGTTGGAAGGAGAGCAGAATTTTTCCATGCCCCAAGAAAGCACAAAAAGTAGCTATGAGCAAACGGGCAGATCTGAAGTTGTTAGATCAGTTGCAAGGGGATATCATTAAAGGACATCAGAGGATGGTATGTCTAAAAGGTCACTAAGAATGTGACTGTTTAGAAGCTGCCAGCAAGGAGAGGTATGACCATGGCCATGGCTATGACTGGGCAGATGGCTGTGGACAGATGACTAAGGACTGGATGTCTCCCCTGATGCCATGATGGTACATGGACCCCAACTTAGATGCCACCTCAGGGAGAAGGAAGGGCAGGGGCCAATCCCCAATGACTGAACCTAGGAGAACTACAATGATCTGAGGTTGACTAAGAGTATTTTACAAATTAATTCTCAGCATCCGAATCTGGCAAGACATTCAAAAGAATCATAAATTTAATCTATAAGTTCTGTCCTATAAACATATTTATCAAAGGAGTATATCCTGAAGGGAGGCAAAAGATATTTTCTGAGAAATTGTCTGGGCTTCCATATTTGCATACTTCAATATAAAACTATTGAATTAAGAGTATCCCCAATTTAGGTGCATTTGCTCTGAGCTTACCAGGTACCTCAATAGAGAGAGATCTTCTCAGGTAGACAAAATCTACAAAACAGGATTATTTAAAAGCAGCAATAATTTAAAACCTAGTAATCATAAAATGTAAATTTGGGGGAAATTGTAGGTATTACATCTTTTTAAACACCATATTTAAAAAGATAAATTCTAGAAAAGATAGCTAGACACAATGTTGAAGATAAGCAATGTTAAGAAGCTTTAATATTAAAGTTCATGAATATGCAGAAAATTAATAATTTTTATATTTTTACAAGGAAACACACTTAATTTTTAATTTTATTTATGAATAGCATAGATATATAAAAGAGCAAAATAATGTGTTGAGTTTACTGAATTTTCATAATCTGGAATCAGCAATCAGATTAAAAAACAGAACACTCCCAGGACCCCAGAAGCCCTCCTCCAGGGCCTGCCTACCCCTCTCAAGACAACCACCATCCTGGCATCTATCACCATAGATGAGTTTTGCCTCTTGAATTCTATTTATGCCTTCTTTTGCGTCTGGCTTCTTATGCCCAGTATTAAATGTGTGTGATTGATCTGTGAATTTGTGTGTAATGGTAGGTTGTATTGTCATTGTTATGTTCTTCCACTGTACAAATATACTTCGTCCATTCTTCTGTTGGTGGACATTTGTGATCTTTTCAGTTTGGGGCTTTTGTGAATAGTGCTGTAAATGGCAAAAGTATATTCTTGTGTAAGTCTTTTGATAACTATATGCATGCTTTTCTGTGGGGGATAGTCCTATGAGTGGAATTCTTGGATTCTTGTACATAGATCTGGCTTAAAAAATGCTGCCAGTTGCCAAAGCAGTAGTACTGATGTACGCGCCCATCTGCAGTGCCCGCTCCTGATGGACGGCATCCTTAGGAACATTTGCATTTCTTCTTCTCCCACTTCTTTCTCAGTCTTCTTGGTCTACTTTTCCTTCTCCTCTTTCTTCTTCCTTCTCCTCCTCCCTCGCTTTCTTCCCTGCCCTCCTCCTTCCCCCCTCCTTATCCTTCTTCTCCTTCAGTTTCTCCTCCCTCCTGTCTCCTTTTCCTCCTCCTACCCCTTCTCTTCCACTTTCTTTAGATCTTTTTTT
Organism: Ursus maritimus; assembly: GCF_017311325.1. Taxonomy (NCBI): domain Eukaryota; kingdom Metazoa; phylum Chordata; class Mammalia; order Carnivora; family Ursidae; genus Ursus; species Ursus maritimus. Next base: position 37,509,929 of record NW_024425119.1, read on the forward strand.
TTTCTGGTGGATATCTACTAGTAACAGATTATGGATTTAATTTGCATTTCCTTGATGCCTAATGAACTTGAGCATCTTTCCACATGTACTGGCCATTTGAATATTCCCTATTGTGAAATGCCTTTTCAAATCTTTTGCCCATTTGAAAAACTTGCGTTACCTGCCTTTTGCTCATAGTTGTAAGTGTCATTATATATTCTGGATAGGAGTCCTTTGTCAGATGTATGTATTTCAAATATATCGTCTCATTTGAAAATTATTACCATTAACTATGATATGTACTATACAATTTTTGTAATACTCTTTATCAGAAAATGAATTTCCTTTTGAGTCCTAATTTGCTAAAAGTTTATCAGAGAAGAGTGTTACATTTAATTAAGTGCTTTTCTGCATCTCTCATGTTGATCATGTCCTTTTTCTCCTCTTTTCTATTAATATAAGTGAGATACATTGATTGCATCTGGAATGGGAAACCAACTTCCACTTCTTGGAACAAACTCAACTTGGTCATTATATATTTTCCTTTTCTTTACATTTCAGAATTTCATTTTCTAATATTTCATTTGAGGTTTTTGTATCTATATTGTTGAGAAATACTGGCCCATTATTTCCCTATCTTTATATGTCCATGCACAGGTTATGTCCAGGTTATGATAGCCCCATAATACAAGCTGGTAAATATTCTGTCTTTTGCTATTCTCTTAAGAACATTACGTAAAATCAATTGTTATTGCTTCCCAAAATATTTGGGAGTATTCACACATAAATCTATGTGGGTCTAGAATTTTCTTTGTGAAATGGTTTTAAATTACAGATTCAACATCTTTAATAAATATAAAATTATTTAAGTTTTCGGTATCATTTTTTGGAAACTATTTTTCAAGGAACTGGTCTAGTTCATTTAAATTTTCAATGTATTGACATAAAAATATACAACTTTTCATTATCATTTTAATATCAGTGGGATCCATAATGATGGTTCTTTTCCATTTCTGATATTGTATTTATAGGTTTTTTTCTCTTTTTACTTGATCAGTCTTCCTAGGAGTTTATTCTTTTCGTTAGTCTTTGCAAACAACCACCTTTGGATTTATTGAGTATTTCTATAATGTACCAGCTTTCTATTTTAATAGTTTTTGCTCTTTAGTATTATTCCTCTTTTCTGCTTCCTTTAGTATAATTTGCTAGTATCTGCATTTAACATGATACGTTTTCTTATAAGCACAGCATTCCACATGTTTTGATATGCCATATTTTTATTAAACTTCTGTTAAAAAATATTTTCCATTTTCTACTGTTATACCTTCTTTGATCTATAGTTAATTTCTAAGCAATTGGAGATTTTTAACTTCTCTTTTTGTGATTGAGTTTTGAGCTTAATTGCAGTTTTTTTTTTAAAGATTTTATTTATTTATTTGACAGAAAGAGAGCTGGAGAGCACAAGCAGGAAGAGTGGCAGAGGGAGAGGGAGAAGCAGGCTCCTCGCTGAGCAGGGAGCCTGATGTGGGGCTCGATCCCAGAATGCTGGGATCATGACCTGAGATGAAGGCAGTCGCTTAACCAACTGAGCCACCCAGGCGCCCTAATTGCACTGTCTTGACAGCATACTTTGTATGGCTTCAATATTTAAAATTGTTTGAGACCAATGAGTAAGTAAGGTAACTATTCCATAGACAATTGCAAAAGAAGTATATTCTGAAATTGTTGGTGCAGAGTTCTATATACGTAAACTAGGAAAAGTTTGTTAATCGTGCTGTTCAAATTGTGTATATACTTACAGATTTTTAATCTGATTATTATATCAGTTACTTAGAGACATATGCTAAAATCTTCCATTATGTTTGTGGATTGTATAAATTTCCTTTTAGTCCTGTAAGTTGCTGTATGTGTTTTGAAGCTAAATTATTAGATGACTACAGATTTAGTATTTTATGTGTTACAGTCGATAAACCCCTTTGCCCTTAATAAATTATGACCCTTTTTTCATTTGTAGTGCTTCCTGCCTTAAATACTATCCTTCTGATACTGGTTAAGACTTACCAGTTTTGGGGGTGCCTGGGTGGCTCATCAGTTAAGTGTCTGCCTTCAGCTCAGGTCATGATTGCAGTGATCCCAGAGTCCTGGGATTGAGCCCTAAATTGGGCTCCCTGCTCAGCGGGGAGTTGGCTTGTCCTTCTCCCTCTGCCTCTCTCTTTCTTTTGCTCCCTCTCAAATAAATAAATAAAATCTTAAAAAGAGAGACTTACTAGTTTTATTTTGGTTAGTGTTTGTATGATGTATAATTTCCCATTCTTTTTACTCTTATTCTTTCTTTATTCTTACATCTCTCTTATAACCAGCATATATTTGTGGGTTTTTTAAATTGTCTTTTCTTTAAACTACTTGTTCTACTTATATTTACTCTAACTACTAATATATTTAAGTTTATACTCACCGTCTTACTACTTGAGTTCTCTTTGACCCACCTGTTCTGTTTTTCTCTACTTTTAACTTCCTTTGCATTAATAAAATATTTTTTTATTATTCCACTTTTCTGCTTGATTAGTTTGTTAATTACATACTCTAATATTATTCTTATACAGCTTGCCCTAGAGATTATACCATGCATTTTTGACAGATTGCAGACTAATATAAATTGTCACTGTTACTACTTTTTGGATAATGCAAGAACCAGAGAACACTTTAACTTTATTCACTCTTCCTATCCTTATGTTATTCTTGTATTCTAATTCTACACCTATGCTAACCCCCTGAAGACATTATTTTCAGTGTTTTGTAGAAATAACATTCACTTAGATTTACTCCTCTTACTCTACGTTCTTCCTTGCTACGCGTCCATCTTGGATCATTTTTCTACTGCTTGGAAAGGTCTCTTAGTGTTCAGTTTTGCTCTAAAAAATGTCTTTGTTTCACTTTCATTTTTTTTTTAATATTTTCTTCAGGTTGTGTGGCAGTTACATATTATCAATACTTTGAAAATGTTACATCTTTGTCTTCTGGATTCCATTATTTCTGTTGGTAAGTCAGCTCTCAGAACTATTGTTGTTCCCTTGAAGGTAATGTCTCTTTTATCCTGGTGCTTTAAATTTGTTTTGTTTTGTTTTCAGTGATTTGATTACGACGTGCCTAGGTGTGGTTTTCTTTGTCTTTATCCTGGGTTCATAGGATTTTAAAATATGTGATTTGATATCTTGCTCAGTTTTGGAAAATTCTCAAATATTGCTTCTGCCCCCTTCTTTTTCTGGGCTCCAATTATATGTATGGTAGGCCCTTCCATCATATCCCAACTCTCATATATGTATATATTTTTTTTCCTGTTTGTTTAAACATTTTTTTTCTCGCTCTTTATGTTTTCAGTGCTGTGCTGCATCACTCACATTCCCCGGTTAGGACTGAGAGGCTTATTTTCCCCGGCTGCTGGGCGCATTGGTGCTGACAACTCTCAAGTGTTGGTCCTTTCCAGGAATTTAATTCAGCTGAAGCTAGCCACCTTCCTGAAGTTCATGCCCTCTTCCTGGGAACAGCTGCATCAAATGGCTAATCAATGAAGGGGTATAAAAACAAGGCGCTGTTGCCACCCCCACCCCTTCCCTTGGTAAAATTCTAGAGGGCTCTCCTAGCTTGAGCATTTCCCGTGGTGTTGGCTGCCCATATTGAGAGCTGATTTTTCCCTCTGCCCGATTTTTTTTAAAGATTTTATTTATTTATTTGATAGAGGAAGAGAAAAAGAGAGAGAAAGCACAAGCAGGGGGAATGGGAGAGGGAGAAGCAGGCTCTCCACTGAGCGGGGAGCGCAATGCGGGGCTCTTTGCCCAATTCTACTTCCTTCATTTTCTTTACTTCCCTGCCGATGTCTAACCCAAGAGCTCACCCACCCAAAATTCCTAAATTCTAATCTCTGTCTTAGAGTCTGCTTCCTAAGGAATCTGATCTGCAATACTATCCTTTACTTCATAATTTTTCTATTAATCTATCTTGCACTTCAGTAATCCTGTCTATGGCTATGACTGGCTGAGGTTAACCAATTCTTGAGTTTTTAAGGTTAGTTGTTTAATTTATAGTTCTGTTTTCTTCAGGTGTTTTTTTTTTTTAATTTCACTTATTTGGAGAAACTCTTCATCTTGTTAAAATCTAACTTAATAACCATAATATCTAGATCATTTGTGGGTTTGTTTCTGGATTTTTTTTCTTGTTCCTTTCTGCTAATATGCTTGGTAATTTTTTATTGAATGTTGAAGAATATGAAAAACCATGAAGATTTGGGATGAGGTCTTTTTCCTCCCAAGAGAATTTAATTTTTTTCTGGCCGATAGAATAAGATAGATTACCTCAATGTAGTTAAGCACAGATCTGACTTGAAGGTGAATTTAAGCATTTGTAGAAACCTGTTTATTTCTGGCCCTCCCTTGCTCCTATGTTTAGCCCTGTAGGAGTCCTACCTAGAAACATGAGGTTTGTAACTGACTCCTCTTAGCTTTTGTGGTTCCTGAATTCTGTATCTGTTTTTTTGGGTTTTGGGGGGTTTTTTCCAGCAAGTGAGACTTCTGAAAGCTGTTTATCTTCTCACGCTGCTATCTGATGCTTTCTGCTCAGTTCCTGCCGCTTATATGAAACTAATGCTCCAGAGGAAAAAGTGCAGTCCTACTGGGCTCACATCAATGATGTTGTCTTCTCTCTGCTATCTTGGTCTTCAAGCCTCAGCCTCCTAGATAGTTCTTCAATGTTTCAAAAGAAATCTAAAAAAAACGCTTTCAATTCTACTTTGTTTTTCTCTGTGAGATGATTGGTCTCCAGCAACCTGCTTGCATTAATTTTTAATGTTTAGGTAATCAAGATAAGTTTCTTTCACCTTTTGTTCTAATGTACAAAGGTATATTTTTAAGGGAGAATTTCCTTTTTAAAGGGTTTCTGAATAGAATCCTTGTACATGTGCACGAACATAATAAGCCAACTTATTGGTAGTGTTTATATACGCATTTATCTCCAGTGCCCGTTTTCCTTCCCCAAACTGTCCTCAGTTGGAAATACACCATTGTATAACAAAGAATTTTACATCTTGAATGCAGAGGCCTAATTTGAATCTCTTCAATAGAAAGCCATAACCTCTCCTGTAACTTCCAGACCTAGCTTTATGGTAGGGAGGGTCAAGTACAATCTCCTGGAGCTCTTTATCCATAGCAAATAGTAAAAATGAGGCCATATAGCATTCCATCTACCCCACCTGTGTGACTCTGAAGACCTAGATGTTGGAGACTGAGGGTGGACTATTATTAGCTTAATCAAATGGTCTCTTTAATTGCAACTGCTATTCCTGGCCCCTGGGTTGTAATTCTTGATCTGGTTTCCATCCCTTTTCCGTTACTTTATGCTTCTTCAATGCTATACTGATTCATACATCTCAAAGTATAGCCAGTAATTCACATCTTAAGATAATCAACCAAGCAAAAAATTAAAATCACTTCTACCTGCTCTAGCTAGTTTATCAAACCTCAAATCTCTAAGTGCACCCATATCCTTCAGCTGACATAATGATATCCCCACCCCCACCCCAACTTGGTCTGCTCTAGCACCATCAGAATCCATTTCCTTTTTTTTTTTTTTTTACCAGCTTAGTTTTATTATTTGTCATTACAAATATATGGTAGGTTGAAAAAAGGGCTACAAATTATTTGCCCCATTTCCATCAACAAGTGGAATCTATTTCTTCACTTCTTAAAAATGAGCGGGATTCTGACTAGCTTTAACCAACAGAATGTGGAGACAGCGATGTTGCTGGAGTTCTGAATTTAGGCTTCAAGAAGTTTTGTAGCCTCTGCTCTCACAGTGAGAACCATTCCGGTACCTTGTGAACAAACCCAAGCTAGCCCATTGGTGAATTCGAGATCATGTGAACAGTCCGCTGCCATTCACTTAAGATCCCAGACGTGTGAGTGAACTCAGACATGAATAACTGATCCCGACCCAGCCCAGAAGGACCACCCAGGCCTTCTCAGCCCAAGTTGACAACCAGACTCATGAGCTCGATAAAACTGTTGTTGCTTTAAGCTGCTAAGTTTTGGGTTGGTATGTTATGTAGCAATATGGAAAATCAGCAAAGTTTTATACTTTTTTTGGCGTGTGAGCATTCTCCTGGATTTGACTTTCTAATTGGTCCCCTGGAGAATGCTGGGATATAATTAAAAGTCTGAAGGCAATGAGAGGTGGTATGTGTGGAACCTGAGGACGCTTCCTGCAAGAATAACGTCAGGCAGGCTGATTTGGCTCTCAAAGGATGATTAGTAGAGTTTGGGGAATTCAGAATCCTCTTATTCCTCCTCAGTGTTACCTTCGTAATCCTCCTGGTTCCACTCTTTCTCAGTCAGTACTGTTTCACATAAAATACATTGTAGGACTTAATGCCCCAACCCACACGATGACCCTCTGCACCTGATTTTTATTTAATCTATCTGTTTTATCTCTCTAGCTAGCTATATCATTCTTAAGACATTTTTTTAGGGTAATCTGAGAAACTCCCTGGTTCTTTATGCCTTTGTCTAAACATTTACGACACTAAGCCTGAAATTTTCTCTAAGTTCTGAAGTGTAGTTAAAAGCCTTTAACACTCAGCACTCCTATTTCATACTGCGCTATGGAAGAGGCCTCTGTATGTCCAAATCATTTCTCCAACAGGCACTTTCCCTATATGGCTGTAAATGACAGTTGGAGTAGCTCTTTTGCCACTGCTAGTTGTGAATTATAAGTATTCCATTCTTTAATGGCAAATGGATCCTCACTCCTTTGCCACCCAACCAAGTCAGATAACCAGTCCCAGTCAGTCAAGGTACCTCAGTGAAAGTTCCATGGTAGATAACAGAATCCATTCAAGCTAGTTCAAGGAGAGATTTAGTTAGGGAATTAGGTGCTTATAAAACTTTGAAAGGTGAAGAAGCCATCTCTAGGCTGAGCTTCTATGAACAACTCCCAAAATGTTACTGCACAACTGGTCTGCAAAGTGAGGGAGCTTGTGCCTCTGCCACTATGAGGAAGCTGAGGAAATAGGAAGCTGCCTCCAAAACTGCTCCTTCTAGAAACCCTCTCACCCCTGACCTCTGCCGTGATGTGGACCAGGTAAATGGGTCTTCTGCTCCCTACCTCTTGACACCCATAAGGCTAGGGATGGCCCAGAGAACCAGCTTCCTGTATGTCTGACACACAAATACCCTTACGGCACTGCTTCCCAGGGCTATAGAGTTGTGCTCTATTTTTCTAGGTACCCTAGAATCTGAATCTTCCCAATTTCATGCAGGTGTATCTGCTGAGCCTAAACTGTGTGACTGGCTGAACTATAAAGGAATCCGGGAAATACAGTTTTTCATTTTTCATCTGCTGTGTTCTGACTATGCAGAGTGTATCTGTTGCCTGATGACATCAACACGCTCTGGAAAGGAATAGAGATGAGTGGGCTCATCTGTAGCCTGTGACACAAGGACTAAAATGCACATGATATGCTTTGTGCGAGTGCCAGTAACATGGGTAATGCTCAATTCATGTTGTGTTTTTTTTTAAGCTTTTATTTGTTTATTAAAGCATGAGTGGGGGAGGGGAGCAGAGGGAGAGGCGGAAGCAGACTCCCCGCTGAGCAGGCAGCCCAACACAAGGCTCCATCCCAGGACCCTGAGATCATGGCCTGAGCCGAAGGCAGATGCTTAACCAACTGAGCCACCCAGGTGCTCCCATGCTGTTTCTGTTGTTGTTGGCCTGGTATTGCTCAACGAGAGGGGAAAGGTGGACTCCAGGGTAGGGGGCATCTGAAGAATCAGGCCAGAGTAGAAACGTGCCTTTTTATATTTTCTTTTTGCCACCAGTGTTGTGCTCTTGTGAAAGGCTTTCCCAAAATACCAGTGCTGGAAGAGGATAAATTGTTTTCAATGAGCAGCTTTTCACACTGTCTCTCATCCTTAAGTCCTTTCACCAATTACCTCAATTTCTCATTGAAAACAATTCCACTTTCAGTCCTCATCTTTGTTTCTCGAGTCCCTGGTTCCCTCTCTTGCTTTTCTTTTCCCTCTGTCTCCCATTCCTGCCTTGAAAATAAGGTTTTTACGTTATTAGAAACACTCTGTATTCTCCTTTTAGAGTCTTTGACTTCACTATTAATGAGTTAATACTTGTAAAGCAGTGAAAAACAATTCCAGGCACATAGTAAGCATTGTTTGAATATTCACTTTTATTTATTGACTTAATTTATTAAGAAATGACCTACCTTAGGCATCCTCCAGAGCCCGCCATGCCTTACAGTGCTGTCCTTTTAAAACTTCAGGAATTAAACCACTTTGGCTGTGACCCAAGATGGGCCAATTGAAACCAAATCTTGCTCTTGAGAGAGGAACACTGGAGGATGATTCAGTGTTAGTATGGCAAAGATCTTACACCCATAAATGCTGTTGAGAAGGAGCTGATGTCGAACATCAGGTCTAACTGCATGTGATTAAACCTGAATATTATAAGTAAAAACAACCCAGTCAGGGGCACCTGGGTGGCTCAATCGGTTAAGCATCTGCCTTCGGCTCAGGTCATGATCCCAGTGTCCTGGCATCGAGCCCCCCACCAGGCTCCTCGCTTGGCTGGGATCCTGATTCTCCCTCTGCCTGCTGCTCCCCCTGCTTGTGCTCTCTCTCTCTCTGACAAATAAATAAATAAAATCTTAAAAACAAAACAAAACAACAACCCAGTGGTTGTAGATGCTCAATTTTGCATTTCTTTTAACACCTGGTTTCACACTTCCTCATACTTCTGCCTAACAAGACCCCATATGGGTTTTCGAGAAGAATCTGGGAATAATTGAAAGGGAACTACACACCTATTCATCACACACATTTATATTTGGGACAATTTTAATTCTATCTTACATTTTTTTAAAGACCTTGAAGACAACAAGAAAATCTGACACAGAATAAACACTTTCAAGTCTGAGAGAATGTACTAGAACCAGCCCACGTCCTGGGAAGCCCATATCTGGGAAAACCTTACTGGTAAGGATGTCATTTAAGACTTGCAGGATGCAGAGACAGGGGTTGTTGGTGGCAAAGCCTGAGTCCGACTGACTCACTGGGGCCTTTGGGAGCTGCTTTGTTTTCCTGCACTTCAAGCATGGTTGGGTTGAATAAGGCTGTTTGATGGTCTTTCTGTCGACACATGCTCCCTTAGGTTTTCCTTAGCTGTGACCAGCTCATATGAAGACCGTGTGCAGAGCTCTCCGCCTCCGAGATAGCAGTATTATCTCTTAGGTCCCTTCAAAGGAGTGTTTTACAATCTCTGCTCTCAGCTTTTGCATGTGAGGAAATGATCGTTTTAAACAAGGGTTGCAACAGACCTCAAATTTGGTAAACAGGATGGTAGAGTGGGAGGCTCTCAACCAGAATAGACCTTAGCAGAGCTTGATTCGAGAACCGGTCCTGATGTTTGCAAACTGTCCCTTACATGGAAGTACATACGTTGGAATGAAAGTTCTTCAACCGTGTTGATGAAAACCCATAAATGATTTGCAGCCAAGCAAGGATCCAGCTGTTTTCTCCAACTCAAGTGTGCAGTACCCGGCAGAGTCAGTGTAACTGACCGATGACCTATAGGCAGGATGACCATATATCTCCATTTTCCAGGACAGTCTGGTGTATGCATATTGTCCTGCATTCATCCAGAGAATCAGCCCTTTTAGGCTCAAGCATGTCTCGATTTGGATGATAAACTTTATGGAAACTTATTTTTTAAACAAGAGGTCAGGAAAATGTTACGTAGGGTAGCACAGCTTCTGCTTTTGCCCTCTAGAGTTTCTGGAGTCCTGATAAATTGTTGGGATTCATGCTAGTTGAATTGGGACGTTAAGGGAAACTTCAGTGACAATGGGGGCCCCTCCTTCCCACTGATCCATACCCTTCTGACTGCTGTGCCCTCCCTCTGGCCTTCCCTTAAAACTGTGCAAGAGCCTTGGCTTCCTTTAGCTCCTCTCCGCCCTCCCCACTTCCTCTCCATCTCCTAGCTGCTGCAACTATTGTTCCAGATTGTTTTTAAATTGCATTTTCTATTTTGGGACTCTTTGCTCAACAATTTTCAATACATATTACAGGTGTCCTATAAGAAATTATTTGTCTTCATCTTATGCTCTACTGGTTACTTGTTCATTTATTCTGTTATTCAATTTTTGTGTCCTATCTCTTTNNNCCCTTTCTTGGATTACATTTTTATTTTGAGTAATATTTTCAGAAAGTTACGTGGGTGGCGAAATTTCTAAATTGCTTGCATGTTCAAAATTATCTTCATTTTGCCTTCATACTTGAATGCTAATTGGGCTGGAAAAAGTTTCCAGATCCTTTTTCCTCAGAATATGTTGGCTATTCCTTTTTGACTTCCTAGCTTCTCCTCTTGCTAGTCAGAAGTCTGGCGCCAGGCTCATTCTAGCTCCTTTGTAATGTTTCCTTTCCTTCCACCTTCTTTCTCTGTTTTTGAAAGTCTGTAACACTTTTTTTTAGCCTTGGAATTCATAAAAATCACTAAGGTATTGTTTCTTAGTATTTGCATAAAGCTATGGTGGGCCATTTCCATCTGCACACACAGGTCCTTCTTTAGCATATGGAAATTTCTTCCATTATTTGATTTTATTTTTCCCTCCATGCTCTGTCCACATATCTTATTGGGTAAATATTAGATCTCTGGATATAGTTCCATGTTTATTAACTCCTTTCATAGTTTCATTCTTCTTTCTTCTTGAACTGTGGTCTTGGAAGATTCCTTCACTCAAGCTTATGGGTTGCCCAGAACACCTCTCATCCTTTTTCCACTTCTGTTCAGTCCTTTTACTGAGTTTTCATTTCAACAACCAGAATTTCAGCTTCCAAGAGTTATTTAGTATTCTCATGCTTCAATTTCATACTATTCCTTTCTCATTAATGGCTGTGATTTTCTTGACTTGTCGGACCTTTCTCTAAGGTTGTTTTTTTTTTTTTTCAATATTTTAGTTTTCTTGCATTAATTGTGCTTTCCTTGAGGACAGTTCCTCTACTTATTCCATTTGGCTTTTTTCCCTCAAATATTGGGGTCTGGCTCTCTATTGGGTAGGTTTGTGTGATGGGTGGGCTTCTTCTGAAGGCTAGAGAAGCCCATCTTTGGGGTATGGGGCACCATGTCCACAATGAGGCTGGAAGTGACCTGGGACCTTACCCTACTCCTCTTTCCACCTCCAGGGCTCATGCTGGGCATTCCCTAGAAGTAAACTCAATTATTTTAAGAGGTATTCTTAGGATGGTAGGCTGGAGACAAGTATATGTGAATGTGCTATATATATATATACTGGTGCAACTATTGTGAAAAACAGTATGGAGGTTCCTCAAAGTTAAAAATAGAACTAATCTATGATCCAGCAATGGCACTACTGGGTATTTATGTGAAAAATGCAAAAACACTAATTCAAAGGGATATATGCACCCCTCTGTTTATCACAGCATTATTTACAATAGCCAAATTATGGAAGCAACCCAAGTATCCACCAATTGATGAATAGATAATGAAGAGAGGTGGTGTGTATATATACACAATGGAATATTCAGCCATAAAAATGAAATCTTGTCATTTGCAACAACATGAACGGAGCTAGAGAGAATAATGCTAAGTGAAATAAGTTGGAGAAAGACAAATACCATATGATTTCACTCATATGTAGAATTTAAGAAATAAATGAGCAAAGGAAAAGAGAGACAAACCAAGGAACAGACTCTCAACTGTAGAGAACAAACTGATGGTTACCAGAGGGGAGGTGGGTGGGGGGAGGGGAGATGGGTGAAATAGGTGATGAGGATTAAGGAGTGCACTTGTGATGAGCATTGGGTGATGTATGAAAGTGTTGAATTGCTATACTGTGAGCCTGAAACTAATGCAACACTGTATATTAACCAACTGGAATTAAAATAAAAACTTAAACATAATAAAAACGAGCAGATGATTTGGTCTTGCTATTTTTATACCGCTATTTTGACCCTGCTGTCTTGACTCAGGCATTTAACCTTGCAGAACGTGGATCTCACACACACACACAAATTGTTTTGATTAATAAATACTGAAATAAACATTGAAATAATAAACACTGAAATCAGAAAAGAAAGAGAAGAATTGTTTTGACCTGCTTTTCTTTTTTTAAATCTCCAGTTGCCTAACCTGCTAAAGCTAAACTTAGAAAAGCTCCGTATTGCAGGATAACCCTTCATGCTGCTGTTCCGTGTGCATGCTTCCCACTTCATGTTAATAACACACTAAGCATTGAGAAGTTACAAAATATCAAATTTCCAAATGAATTCCTAATGTGTAAAAATTAGGTACTAACCATTGCTTGATGAAGATCATGAAATGAAACACATATTTTTAAACTCTATTTGGAGTGGGAGATTTTCCTTACATGATGGTTATTAAAGCCTCTGGACAAACTATTTGAAAAGTAACCTTTTATTTCAGAAGGGTGTTGCTTACATGGTTTTCTGTCCTCCTATCTTATTATTAATATTTTCTTTATAAATATATTGTCCCATGTAATCCAATCAGGTGACTAAATGACTATCTGTACTAAGATCCGAGATCAGGAGCCTTTGTTCAGGGCATTTCTTTTAATTGGCAAAACACTTATTTTAGTTACAACAAAGAAAACACAGATAGAATTGATGAAACATTTTTAAATCAGCAAAATCCTAGACCGTATTCACCATAATACAGATTCATTACTCTGGGCTTCAAGAAGTGTTTGTACGCAGGTCTTTATTTATTTATTTATTTTCCCCATCCTCTATTTCACCCATCCCCCTACCCACTTCCCCTCTGTAACCATCAGGTTGTTCTCTATAGTTAAGAGTCTGTTTCTTGGTTTGTCTCTTTCCCTTTGCTTGTTTGTTTTGTTTCTTAAATCTCACATATGAGTGAAATCATACAGTATTTTTCTTTCTGACTGACTTATTTCATTTAGCATTATACTCTCTAGCTATACCCATGTCATTGCAAATGGCAAGATTTCATTCTTTTTTTCAATGGCTGAATAATATTCCATTGTATATGAACACCACCTCTTTTCTATCCATTCATCAGTCAGTGGACATTTGGGCCATTTCCGTGGTTTGGCAATTGTAGGCAATGCTGCTACAGACAGGGTTGCATGTAGCCCTTTGAATTAGTGTTTGTGTATTCGTTGGGTAAGTACCCGGTAGTGCGAATACTGGGTTTTAGGGCAGTTCTATTTTTGCTTTTTTGAGGAAACTCCAGACTGTTTTTCAGAGTGGCTACACCAGTTTGCTTCCCCACCAGCAGTGCAATAGGGTTCCTTTTCTCAATATCCTCATCAACACTTGCTGTTTCTAGTGTTTTTTATCTTAGCCATTCCGACAGGTGTGAAGTGATATCTCATGGTGGTTTTAATTTGCATTTCTCTGAGTGATGTCGAGCCTCTTTTCATATGTCTGTTGCCCATCTGGATGTCTTCTTTGGGGCCATGTCTATTCATGTCTTCTGCCCATTTTTTACTTGGATTTTTAGTTTTTTGGGTATTGAATTGATTCAGTTCATTATAGATTTTGGATACCAGCCCTTTCTCAGGTACATCTTTTGCAAATACCTTCTCCCATTCAGTAGGTTGCCTTTTAGTTCTGTTGACTGTTTCCTTCGCTGTGTAGAAGCTTTTTATTTTGATATAGGCCCAATAATTGATTTTTGCCTTTATTTCTGTTGCCTCAGACATATCTAGAAAAATGTTGCTATATAGTGGATGTCAGACAGATTACTGCCTGTGCTCTCTTCAAGGATTTTTCTGGTTTCGGTCAGATCTCACATTTAGGTCTTTAATCCGTTTTGAGCTTATTTTTGTGTGTGGTGTAAGGACGTGGGACAGTTTCATTCTTTTGCATGTTGCTGTCCAGTTTTCCCAACACGATTTATTGAAGAGACTGTCTTTCTTCCATTGTATGTTCATTCCTCCTTTGTCAAAGATTAATTGACCATATAATTGTGGATTTATTTCTGGGTTTTCTGTTCTATTCCATTGATCTATGCGGGTTTTTTATGCCACTCCCATACTGTTTTAATTACTACCACTTTGTAATAAACTTGAAATCTGGAATTGTGACACCTCCAGTTTTGTTCTTCTTTTTCTAATTTGCTTTGGCTATTTGAGGTCTTTTGTGGTTCCCTACACATTTTAGGATTGTTTGTTCTAGTTCTGTGCTGGTATCTTGATACGGATTCCACTAAATCTGTAGATTGCTTTGGGTAGTATGGATATTTTAACAATATTTGTTCTTCCAATCCGTGAGCATGGAATGTCTTTCCATTTCTTTCTGTTGTCTCTAATTTTTCATCAGTGCTTTATAGTTTTCAGAATACAGGTCTTTCACTTCTTTGGTTAAATTTATTTCCAGATATTTTATTGGTTTTGGTGCATTTGTAAATGGGATTATTTTCTTAACTTCACTTTCTGTTCCTTCATTATTAGTGAATAGAAATGAAACAGACTTCTGTACATTCATTGTGTATCCTGTGACTTAACTGAATTCATTGATCAGTTCTAGTTTTTTGGTGGAGTCTTTTGGGTCTTCTGAACATAGTGTCATGTCGTCCGAAGATACTGAGTCTTACTACTTCCTTGCCAATTCGGATGCCTTTTATTTATTTTGTCTAGTTGCTGTGACCAGGACTTTCCAGTACTGTATTGAATAAGAGTGGTGAAAGGGGGCATCCTTTTCTTGTTCCTGACCTCAGGGGAAAAGTTCTCAGTTTTTCTCCATTGAGTATGATGTTGACTGTGGGTTTTTCATATAAGAACTCTACTGTGTTGAGGTATGTTCCCTCTAGACCCACTCTGCGGAGGGTTTTTATCATGAATGGATGTTGACTTTGTCAATTGCTTTTTCTGTATCTATTAAAATGATCATATGATTTTTATCCTTTCTTGTATTGATGTGACCTATCATACTGATTGTTTTGCAAATATTGAACCACCCTTGCATCCTGGGAATAAATCTCCCTTGATCATGTGTCTGATTTATGATGAATTGCTGGATTTGGTATTGTTATTGTGATGTCTTTGTCTGGTTTTTATATTCGGGTGATACTGGCTTCATAGAATGAATTTGGAAGTTTTACTTCCTCTTGTATTTTTTGGAATAGTTTGAGAAGAATAAATATTGACTCTTTAAATGTTTGGGAGAATCGCCTGTGAAGCCATCTGGTCTTGGACTTTTGTTTTCTGGGAGGGTGTTTTTTTTTTATTACTGACTTAATTTCATTGCTGGTAATTAGTCTGTTCAAATTTTCTATTCCTGTCTGTTTTGGAAGGTTATGTTCAAGTCATTTTAAACTCACAGTAGCACAGTGTGTATAAGAAACTCTATTTTTTTTTTATATTGCATGGTGCACTGGGTGTTATACGCAAATAATGAATCATGGAACATTATATCAAAAACGAAGGATGTACTGTATGGTGACTAACATTACATAATAAAAAATTACTAAAAAAAAAGAAACTCTTAATACAGATTAATAGAAAAACAATTCTAATAGGAAAAAATGAGTGAAGGATATAAACAGGCAACTTTCCGGTGATGGAACAGTGGTTATAAACATAATTCTAAATATGTATAAAATTTATGTTAATTAAAACGCAATGCTGTATTTCTCCCATCATAAGGGCAACCATTAAATAATGACAATATTAAGGAGTTATCAAATTATAAGGAGATGAGTACTGTCTGTATTATACTACCAGTGGGAGAATAAATCGATACAGTTATTTCGGAGAATAATTTGACAGTTTTTATTACAGTTGTATGTGCTGTTTGGCCCAGCTAGTAAAACACCTGCTTCTGTATATGATAGATGTGAATTATGATCGGCAGTATTTTTATAATAATGAAAAAATTACAAGGAACAAGTGACTGTGACTTGACAATAGTGAAAATGTGCTCTGTTAAACAATGGAATTATCATAGGGCAATAAACTCAATCTACATGAATCAATAAAAATTTCAAAAAATTATACTAAAGTTATAGAATAAATATAACATATAAACTTATGTTTAAAAATGATACAAAATGATTTCATATTTTTATCTATGACAAAGGTCTGGAAAGATACACAGCAAACTCTTAATACCAACTCCCCCTGACAGTTTGAAAGCAGAAGCTTCCAGGCCTCTTAAAGAACTGGCATAGGATCATTTCAACTGCATGCTCTTGGTCAGAACAAATCTCAAGACCAGCGCATATTCTAGGGCACTTCATCTCTTGATGGGACAAGTGGCAAGCATATGGGCAGAGCTGGTGGTTGTGGGATTGATGGCCACCATCTTTGTAGACTGAATACCATTTTCCTTCCCTTATTTCAGGCAATTAACATCCTCCAGCTTTTGGCTTCTTTGCCCACTCCTATATCAAAGCTTGCTTTTAAGGGAAGATTTTATGGGATTCTTTTACTTTAATTGAGAATTTAAAACAGATACACCATTCTAACAGGACATTTATATTTTATATCTCTCTCTGATCGTGGCAAGAAATAATTTATCTCTTAGGGCAAGTTCAGGCATTAATAAGTGGGGGAAGTGTTTTTCAGAGTCTCGCTTTTGAGTTACACTTCATAGTTTTCTAAGTGCTTCACCTCTTCTACCCTCTTAAAAGCTGGCTGGGGATAAAAGGGTAATGTCCTCCTGGAGGGACTGAGATCTCCATTCACAGATGCCGCCCAAAGCTTGCCTTGGAGCCTCTGAAGAGGTGTTCATAGCCCGGAACAGAGGTGTCTTTAACCATGTTTTTTCTGGGCCACAGTTAGTTATTGGCCATGTCAGATATCATATAAGGGAGGGGAACGACAAGACGCTATCCATTCCAAAATACTTGGTGAGGACAGTGTAGCTGGATACGACACAAGGTACTGGAGGTACCAGTAGTGAACGAGATGGGCTGAGTCTGCCCTTACAGAGCCGCTGGTCTGGTGGGTTATGTAGACAAGGAACCAGAATGTATGATATGCGTTAAGTATGATAGAGGGAAGGTGCTACAGGAAGACTGCAGAGGGATCTAAAAAGTGGGGCGCTGCTAAGTTTCCAGCACCTGACTTTACCAGTAAAACAAAACTAAACTAAAAGGAAATCCCCTGCTCTGCAGTATGTGCTGATTTTCATGGTGTAAAGATTCCCCATGCATTTCATGCTACCAACATGATCTCACTGAGTGGAGTTATAAAGAGATGCAGCGTTCGCAAGCCGGCACAAGCCAACCACAGCACACCACTGGGTCTAACCAAGTCGCCAAAATACTTCCATGAAGCTCTGCCAGACGGCACTTCATTTCATAACAGGATTTAAATAGAAAACGAACCATGTGATGAACATCCTTCACAGGTAAATTATTTGATGAAATAGTCCATTTTCTTTTCATTTTCCTGCACGGCAAGATTATTGCCACTTTAGCAGGACCTGTGCCCTTCCAGCAGTGGCTGGCCCCGAGCGGCTGGCCGAGATGTACTCCTTTAGGGAAAGAGCTGAATGCAAAATGGCAACTGGGTTTAGTCCTCCTTAAGCTGCGGAGTTTGCATAGGTTGGAAGAAATGCTGATTACCCACCTGGGAACAGAAGTTTGGGCTGCAGACCAGGTTTAGACAATCTCTTACCTAGTAAAACTTGGTGATTTTCCAAAGTTTTATAATAAAACAAATATGTCCATCGCTTTCTGGGGAATAGGCAAGTTTTCCTTCGAGAAGAGAATACCAAGGACTGGACCATAAAAGAATTGTTCTTGAGTAGCTTATTCACAAATGGCCCAGATAAAATGCTCTATGACCCAGTGCCAGGGAGACTGAGCCATGATGAACAGGGAAGAATTGGGTTTCTGTCCTGCTCCCTGCACCTACCAGGGCTGGTGGAAAACTTCCGCTTAGGGACATTTGAACTGAGTGTCAAACTAAGCGTGAAGATTGCTGTGTAGAAGCCTTACTGCTGGAGCTACACTCAGCCAGAGTCAGGCTTGGGACTTAGAGACCAGGGAGGCCAAGTGCAATGTGGAGGCCATTTCGCCATGACCCTGTCATTCCTGGAGCCTCAGTTTCCCTTTGGCGAAATAGGTATATTTTCTTATGAGTCCAATAAGCTAAACAATTTGACCCAAATTACACTGATTTGGAATAATTCAGACTGCAGCGAGTCCATGTTTTCTTCGGTCATCTTTTGTAACCCTCCTTTGGTCTGGGCTGGACCCATCCAGACCACATGCACGCATGCATACATAGACACACAAACATTCTAGAAGTCAAGGGGCACACGGTAATGGTAACTATAATATTTTGTATTACTATGAACAGAAACTCTAAAAAAAGAAAGGAACCCATATCCTTTGCACCAAAATATGGTAATAAGTTTGTTTTTGTTTGTTTTTTAATGAAAAGTGTATTGAAGAGTTCTTAAGATGCACCATTTTTTTAAGATGCACCATTATTTCATGGATGACTAGAAGAGGAAAACTGCCAGCTGAGACGTAATGCTTTCTTTTTTTAAAATTTTCATCAGCCTTGCCAGAGGTTTATCAATTTGGAGTTTTCCAAAGAACCAGCTTTTGTTTCACTGATTTCTCTCTATTGTTTTCCTGTTTTCGGTTTCACTGATGTATGTTCTTATCTTAACTCCCTTCTGCTTCCTTTTGGTTTATTTTATTCTTTTTCTAGTTTTTTACTGTAGGAACGTAAATATTGATTTGAGACCTTTCTTCATTTCTAACGTAGTCACTCGAATGCTACAGATTTCTCTCAGCACCATGTTAGATGCGTTCTTTATATTCTGATATGTTGGTTTTTCATTTTTTATTCAGTAGGTACTTAATTTTCCTCTGATACTTTTTCTTTGACCCACAGATTATGTAGAAGTGTTTTATTTACTTTCCACACCTTTCTGCTATTGGTTTCTAGATGATTCCATTATGGTCATCAAACACACTCCATATGATTTCAGTTCTAACTTGTCAAGGATCATGCCACGATCTGTCTTACTAAGTGTTCCCTGCAAGCTGGAAAAACAGAACAAAACAAAAAAACCTGTACCGTGCCCCTGGCGATGGAGCATTCTATAATCTATTAGTTAGAACCTTTGGGTTGATTGTACTGTTCAGATCTTCTGTATCTTTGCTGATTTTTCTGTCTAATAGTTCTAGCAGCTTCTGAGAGATGGGTGTAGAAGTCTGCAACTATAATTGTGGACTCATCTTTCTCCGCTTTGTTTTTGCTTCGAAAGACAAAAGGAGTGGAGAAGGTAATGTCTTTTGAGGCTCTGCTATTTGGCGTGTGTGCAAATTTAGGGTTAGTAGGGCTTCCTGCTGGATCACCCCTGTCAGGTACATAATAAAAAGATCAAAGGAACACCTTTATGTCTCTAATAGGTTTCTTTTCTCTGAAGTCTACTTTGTCTGATGTGAATATAGCCATGCCTACATTTCTTTCTTGCTTTTCTTTCTTTCTTTTTTTTTTTTTTGCATGTATATCTTTTTTTTTTTTTTAAAGATTTTATTTATTTATTCGACAGAGATAGAGACAGCCAGCGAGAGAGGGAACACAAGCAGGGGGAGTGGGAGAGGAAGAAGCAGGCTCATAGCAGAGGAGCCTGATGTGGGGCTCGATCCCACAACGCCGGGATCACGCCCTGAGCCGAAGGCAAACGCTTAACCACTGTGCCACCCAGGCGCCCCTGCATGTATATCTTTTTACACCCTTTTACTTCCAACCTACCCGTGTCAATGAATTTGAAGTTTCTTATCAGCATATAGTTGGGTCATGGTTTTTATTTATTCTTCTAATCTGTTCTTTTTTTTATTGTGTACTTAGGCCATTTACATTTGAGGTAATTATGGATGTTATTGCTTAAGTCTGCCATTTTATGATTGTCTTTGTTTTTTCTTGTTCTCATTGCTCTGTTTCTCTTTCTTTGGTTTCCAGTGGGTTACTTAAACATTTTTGTGAAATTCATCTTTAGTTTTAGCATTTCTCATTGTATCTCTTTTTTTTTTTTTTTTTTTTTTTTAAGATTTAATTTATTTATTTGACAGAGAGAGACAGCCAGCGCGAGAGGGAACACAGGCAGGGGGAGTGGGAGAGGAAGAAGCAGGCTCATAGCGGAGGAGCCTGATGTGGGGCTCGAACCCAGAACGCTGGGATCACGCCCTGAGCCGAAGGCAGACACCGCTGCGCTACCCAGGCGCCCCTCATTGTATCTCTTTGTACAGTTTTTGTCATGGTTGCTCCGGGCATTGTGGGATATACATATGGCTTATCACAGTCTACTGGTATCAGCATTTTTACCACCTGGAGCAAATTTGAAAACCTCATTTCTAGAAGTCCCTTTTACCTTCTCCACTTAAAAAAAATCATTGCCTTGAGTATTAGGTGATAATTTTTGTTTCAATAGAAAATGTATTTATGAAGCTCATGAAGAAAAGGGTAGTCTGTTGTATGCACTCATATGTCTGGTCTTTCCTTTGTTCTTTACTGATTTTCTAACATTTGTTTTTTTTATCATTTTCTGCTTGAAAGACATTCTTCAGTACATTTTTACAGGTAGACCAGCAACCATTCACTTACTGTTCCTTTTTCTGAGAATGTTATTTCCCCTTTATTTCGGAAAGATAGTTCTGCTGGATATAGAGCTTACTGTTGAAACTCCTCTCTCAGCACTTGAAAAATCTTGTGCTGGTTCGTTGTGATCTCCATGGGTTTTGATAAGAAATCCTCAGGCATTCAATGAGCGTTCCCATATAGGTCATCTGTTTCTCACAGGATGTTTTCAAGACTATTTTTCCTTATCTTTAGTTTTCAGAAATTTTGACGATTATTTGCATGGATTTATCTTTGGGTTTTCCTTTTGAGAATTCACTGAGCTTTTTAAGTAGGTAGCTTGGTGTCTCTCACCAAATTTGGGAAGTTCTCAGCCATTATTTCTTCCAATTTGTCTTTTAGTTTTAATCCATCTCTTTTCCTTCTGGGACTCTGCTCATACAAACGTTGACTTTGTTTTTGTCGCACAGGTCTACAGCCCCGTTCTGTTCTACTCTTTTTTTTTTTTTCTAGTTTCTTTCCTCTTTTTTGTTCACATTGGACAGATTCTGTTGCCACTTCCTCAGGAACGCCGATTCCGTTCTCCATCTCCTTTCTCAGTAGAATGGATGCTACTGGGTGCATCCAGTGAATTTTTCAATTTCTGTTATTATATTTTTCAGTTTATAATTTCCAGTTGGTTCTCTTATAAACTTCAGTTTCTCTGCTGGGATGTTCTATTTTTTTTTTTTCATTTTTTTCAAGAGAATTTACGATTGATTATTGAAGCACTTTTAGGATGGGTACTTTAAAATCCTTGCTAGGTAATTTGAACATCTTATCAGTTGATTATCTTATTCAAGTTGTAATTTTCTTGGTGCTCGGTATGGTGGATGATTTTCAATTGTGTATCAGACACTCTATTAAAATCTCTTATTGTAGCAAGCAGCCGCTCTTCTCAGATTTGGCACACAGGTCTTGGCCCACTCTGTGACTGTAGTACTAATCAGTTTAATTTTAAGAATCCTTGTTATTTTACTTGGTCTGCGTGGTTTACGATCTGCCTGGGGCTTCTACTGATCCCTGCTGGAGCCGCCTGTAAGATAATAAAAGGTGTTCTTTTAGGGGACTAAGTGTGTGGTACTTTGCTGTAACCGCAGAAGGAGTCTAATACGGAGTATGTGGAAGGTGTGTGCATATGTGTCTGTGTGCGTGCGGAGTGCGAGGCCTGGGAGGAACCACGTTTTTGTCCATGCTGTTCTGCTTCTCCATCTTTTTGTCTGACAACTTCAGTGTGTCCTTTAGGATTCAGCTTCAGGGGCATCTGCTGCCAGAAATCAGACGACTCTTCTTTCCCCAAGTGGATTTGGGCATTCCCCTTAGACGCTCCGTGGAATCCTGGGTATATAGTAGAGAATTGTCCATTTGATGTTATAACTATTTGTATACATGTGCCCCCTCCTCTGTATACTGTAAGCTCCTTAAAGGCAAGGACTACTCTGTTTTCTTGTGCTTAGGACCATATCTGATGCATGGTTTTCACTCAATGTTTTTCCTTTAAATTATTCAGCCTGAGTGGCAAGGCAGAGTATTCCCCAGAAACATTTGACTTCCTCTGACTCACTTGCAGGACCAGGCTGCAGAAATCACTGCTGCAAGGTATGCTTTGGAGCTGTCCGATGATCCCTTGACTTGTGACTAGCAAGCATTTATACTAGAGATATGACTATGCTGTAAGGGCTTTGTGACTAGCAAGCATTTATACTAGAGATATGACTATGCTGTAAGGGCTTTGTGATTTCCAATGATTCCAAGCTAAATCATCTTGGGAATTGCATTACACAGAAATTATACCAACAGAAATGAAAAAAACCTGAAGCTCAATACAATTAAGTGACTTGCCCAAACCATGGATGTGAAATCCTGGTCTACTGGCTATGCTACACCATCCAAGTCCTTCGCATGCCCCACCTCTGGACAGGTGCTGCCCCAGCCTTTCACCTTCTGCTTCAGTCATCAATGACTGCTCCCTAATTGTGAATTGTACGCTCATCCAATTCTGCCTTTAGAGTCAGCTGAAAATATAAAAATGTATAGAAATTGGCGGCACATTTTAGTTTTTCCAGAAAATATAAATTGATAGAAAAATGTCTTTTTTAAATATTTTTTATAACTACGAAAGGAATATAGTCTCTGTAGAAAATTTAGAAAATAACAGAAATATTGGAGGTTGAAGACTGACATCACTTATTATCTTGCTACCTGTGATATCTACTTTTATCACTTATGTCTATTTCCTTTCTATTTCTGATTTTCTATTCCATGCATTTTTAATATATAAAACTGGTATAGTTAAATATTTATTCTTGTTTATTTCCCCCACTTTAATGTTATACCATAGTTTTTCATTTTATTGGTGATTATTCAAAAACTTTAAATATTTATTTATTTATTTATTTATTTATTTATTTATCTGTTTATTTGTCAGAGAGAGCACACAAGCAGGGGGAGCAGCAGGCGGAGGGAGAAGCAGGCTCCCCACTGAGCAAGGAGCCCAATATGGGACTCGATCCCAGGATCATGACCTGAGCCAAAGGCAGATGCTTAACTGACTGAACCATCCAGGCATCTCTATTCAAAAACATTTTTAATGACTATGTCCTATTCCAGCCTATGAAGGTCCTAGAATTTATTCAGTCATTCCACAGTTTTAGACATTTGGAATGCTTCAAAAATGTAGCTCATTATATGGTGAAAGAATACATTGGTAGACAGAAGTGAATTCACTTCTCTGATGTCTTCCTAAGAATAGACTCTTAGAAAAGAAGTTAGTGGATCAAAAGCCGTGAATGTTGTATTTGCTGGTTTCCTGTAGCTGTAACAAATTGTCGCACACTCAAGCAGCTTGAAACAGCACTCTTTATCACTGCACAGAGCTGGAGGTCAGAAGCCCGGCTGGCGCAGCAGAGTATCCTGCTTAAGGTCTCTCGGGCTTCAGATCGACGTGTTGGTGCCGTGGGCTCCTAGCTGGAGGCTCAGGAGAACCATTTTCTTGGCTCATTTCAGTTGTTGGCAGAACTCCTTTCCTTCTGTTTCCACATGGTCTCTTCTGTCTTTAAGCCAGCAGCAGCAGTTTGAGTCCCTCTCTTGCTTTGACTCTTTCTGACTTCAGGTGAAGAACGTTTTCTGATTTTAAGGGCTCATGTGATTAGATATTGGGGGGGGCACTGTTCTGCCTACCACAAACATCCTTAGGGATCTTTCAGTGTTGCCAGCATGCTTTCCAGGGAAGCTGAGCCAAGATTTCTGCCACCAGCTTTGAATAAGTGTTCAGCTCGGCACACTCACCAGCACTGAGGATTAAGTTTTCTTATTTTAGTAATACGACAGACAAAACAATTGTACTTGTGTTTTTACTTGCATGTCTTTGACTCCTAGTGAGATCAAACTATTTATTTATTTGTCTTCAGTGATCTCAGATCCATTGCCCATTCTTCTGTTAGATTCTTAATAGTTCCCGTATCGGTTTTTGTCTCTTCCTGCATTAAGGATACACTGGCCTGTATGTTATAGGAGTTGGTGTTTTGTTAATTGTTCTTTAATGCACTGCTGTCTAGTCCCATGATCCATCATTGGCCTTGTAATTCCCCCCACTGTCTTACTTCCCCAGGCAGCTGTCAGGTCGTTGTTCCTAAAATGGTGTTGCTTACGTATTGCCTTTCTTATTGCGTTTTTCCACTTGGTGTGTGGTGTGAAGAAAGGCTCTAAACGTTTTTTTTTTTCCAATCCGTTTCTTCAGTACGGTCTATTGAATAATTAGTACCCAATATTTTCTTGGGAAAAGACAGTCACAAGAGTACATGCCATAGAAGCAAAGGCCCTGCAAACTGCTTCCCATGTGCATGAAAACAGGGTCAAGAGGATATGGCACAACTTCCAAGCTGGTGAATAAGAGCCACGTGAAGTGATTTCTCCTGTTTCATCCGTATGTGCCTGTAACAAGGACTGAGAGAACTAATGAAGCTGATTACAAGGAGCCACACAGGGTTTTGAGGTCCTGGGCCTATCTAAGTAGTACTAGGTCTCCTAACCAAGAGTCAAGGTGACTCAGCAAAGGTTATTTTTAGTCAATTACCTGTAACTTATAAAACAATAACTATATTCATATATATTCAATAAAAGCTCACCACCAGGCAAGAAAACCTACTACCCACCCCCACCCCACAAAAGAGAAAAAGAAGACTTACTCTCCACATTTGAAAATCTAAACATGAATTATAACAATACCACCCTAATTAATTTTATCTCCGTAAGACAGGAATTGCAGAGCCATGGCCCCAGAAAGACAGAATTAAGATACCTTTCAGCAAACGAGTAGGCATGTCATAGCCTGAGAATATATATTTGCCATCTGACAGAGGACATATGTCCAGAATATATAAAGAACTGACACGTCCACAATAAAAAGACAAACAACCTCATTCTTAAAATGGGTGAAAGACTGGAATGGGCATCTCACAAAGGAAACCGGAACGGTCATTTGGAAATGGAATGAAAAATTTCCGACACTAGTCACCAGGGAAGTGGAAATGAAAATCACAAAGAGCTACCATTTCCCACCCCCTGGAAAGGCTATACAGTACAATGCCCAGTGTTGGCAAAGCTGTGAAACAACTGGAGCCCATATATATTCTTGGTGAAAATGAAAATGGTGGAAACCCTTTGGAGAGCTACTTGGAATTTTCTTAGAAAGTCAAGCACACAACCCGTCAGTCCCACCACCTGTCGGTTTTGACCCAATCCTCTGCACTCCCACGTTGCTTCCCTTCTTCCATGTCTTCCATGTCTTTATTCGACTACTTTCATATTTCTTCTATTCTTTTTCCTTCCCAAGTGAATTCTCCCTACTTAACCATAAAGAGACACATTTTCCCATATCCATCCTAGGAGGTATGTATGTGATGATATAAATGAAAATGATTGAGGATTAGCTGTGTATTTTGCCAAAATAAGATGGTGACTATTTTTCTTCGACAGCTGTAAAGGTTAGTTATGTGCCAAGAGGAACTACGAAAATGGAACATATGCCAATAGACGAAAGACTGTATTTAGATTTGAAATGTTTTTCATGCACAAATAATTTACAACCTTTAACAATAGAAAGAAAAGCAAATCAGAGTCATTTGAAAAGTTCATTTATTATATACCAATATACACTTTCTGTAATAAAAAAAAAAAGCCTCCCAGTACATTGAACCATCTTATAAATGAAATAAGAAAATAAAAGTTTCATCTGTTCATAAATGGGGTTAAATTAACCAGTACAAGATACCATATGTGAGTCTGCCCTGCAGTCTGTGTGAGCTCTAGTCCTGGAAATGGCCGTGAGAAAGAAAACGGTGCTTCCTTATTTGGCACGGTAGTATTGCTCTTGAATGTCTGTATAATTACAGAGGTTGATATTTTCAAGTTAGTCATTTCAAAGGTGTAAAGCATTCAAAATATATACAGATTTTATACTTTCCCAATTTTTTTGAATTAATCTTTGATATTTACATTTAAATCCATTCAGATTAAACCTGTTTTTAACACTCAGAAGGTACCTTTTCCACTTTCTATTTTCATACACTCTTTAGGTGAACGTAAATGGAAACCTATCTTGAAAGACACTATTTGGCAAGTATTTTCCAATAATGACTCAAAAGTTATGATAGTTTCTAGTAATGCTCAATTTCCATAGCAAAGTGCACCATTTGACAGTATTATGCCTCTAGAAAATGATACATAAAACGAATGTATATTTTCTTAAGGCACATTCCAAAGCAACTATTGAAATACGATTTAATATTATACTGGTATGATACTTGTATTTCATACTTGGCTTTACTAAAATATAAAAATATACCATAAATGTTGCTACGACTTGGTGGGGGGAAAGGTGGCAAACTCCAGAAATTCTGGGCAGCGAGTGCTAGTTTTAAACCCATTTCATGTAAGGGTATTGCAGAAGTGAGCAAGCATATAGTTTGCATCTCTCTGTATTTTTACGGAGGGCCATTTAACGTTGTGTTAAATGACCAATGAGTGCAAGCCAGAATGAACTAAATCCTATTTTAGACATGCTCAGTTAAAAGAACAACCTTCACATTGATAACTCTTTGCAAACAAGGAACTTATTTTCTTGTAGATGATTGTGTTATTATGGTAAACATTGGAGAGCATTACTGAACTATATATAACTTAGGTTTCAAATTTAAAATATCCCCAATAAACAGATACGTACACATGGATTTTTGAGCCCATCAACTTAATTCCCTGCCCCCACCCTCAATAGTATAAACATTTTGACCGTGAAGAGAGAAAACTACACATGTACAAAATAAAAACCAAACGTACCATACAGTAAAATTCTGATGACTACAGAATAAGATTATATACATAAACATATAGCAATCACAGTTTCCTGCACTGAATGTTTATCAAATAAAAATGTATCAAACAATACTGGGTAAAGTAGCCCCACGCGAATAGTGGTCTGTCTAAAACTTCTGGATGCCAATGGAAGACGAGAGGGAGAGCATTGTTCCATGACAGAAGCATGACAAGAGGACTAGGAATAATATTGAAAAGCAAATGTTTCCAGGACAGGCAGTTTAGCAATAAGCATGATTTCTGTTGTTGCTCTGTAATTTAACTACAGCCCCTCTCTCTGTGTAGTAAGATGTTTTAACGTTCATTAACAAAAAAAAATCGAACGAAGAAGGCACTCATTCAATGTCACAAACAGAATGGGCAAAACATTCCTTTACTGTCGACAATAAGGTGTTCTAGCCTGGTGTCTGATCACTCACGCATGTACCTTGCAGGGACAACTCCTGAGACATGCAGACATACCTCGGAGACGGCAGCCTCAGTTCCGGACCACCGCAATACAGCAAATATTGCAAGAAAGCGAGTCAAATAGACTTTTTGGTTTCCCAGTGCCTACAAAAGGTTATGCTACAGTCTACGAAGTGTGCAGTACTATTATGTCTAAAAAAGTACATAATTTATTGCTAAAAAACGCTAACCATATCTGAGCTCTCAGCGAGTCTTAATCACTGATCACAGATCACCATCACTAATACGATAATGAAAAAGTTTGAAATACTGTGAGAACTACCAAAATGTGACACTGAGACACAAAGGGAGCAGATGCCGTTGGAAAAATGGTGCTCCACGCAAGGTTGCTGCGAACCAATTTGCAAAAAAACCCCAAACCCTCCATATCTGCTAAGCACAGTAAAGTCAAGCACAGAAAAACGAGGTCTGCCTGTGTATAGTCAGCTGTCTTAATATTTGCCAAAAGTCTCCTAAACAAAGACGTCTCTCATTCAATGTCACAAACAAAACGGGCAACGTATTCTTTTACTGTTGACAGTAAGATGTTCTAGACTGCTGTCTGGTCATGTACCTTACAGGGACAGCTCGAAAGACCTGCCTTTGCCTCTGTTAGTCAATAAGCGCAGAGCACTGGGTGCTGGATTGGGGGAAGGCATTAAGCAGTTAGATAGCTTCGCCACCAGGGCATTTTTGTTTGATGTTCTGAGAATACAAGTACTTGGTGATTTTGGGGGGGAGGGGGAGGGTATTCTCTGATGACCATTACCCACAGCTACGCTTACTCCGCTTGCACAAACAGCAGAAATACATCCTCTCACACTTTTCTAGGAGAACGCGGGTAGCAATGCGCACCGCTCGTTTTAAACACACAGACAGCCATTCTTGACAAAATTGATGCTTCTTCTCTTCCGCAGGCGCCTGGTGATGTTACTATAAACATCTTTGGAATCTTCCTGTTATTTCCTATGAATAACATTCCAATCAATAGAACTCAAATGTCTTTTGCAGCATAATTTGCAACCATTTCCAATAGAAAAAGTATTTTTCCTTGGGTTAGTGATGCTTGGAATTTGGGGGATTGTAAATCCAATCAATTATGATGAGCGCCATGCTTCCAATCATGAAGATGATTCCAACCACAAGGAAAATCAAAGCCTGTCAATCAGAGAGAACTTGTTAGGGCACACAGAAACCGTATTTGCTCTTACAAGTTGTTTACCTAAGGCAGCCATCTGATTGGCATATTGAATTGTATTATTCTTATAGCTCAGAGGTCGGTGCCTAGCAGTTCAGTGAGTTTAGAACCCGAGTTGGGGAAAGAGGGTGAATCCAATGGAAAGATTTAACCCAAAGCCTCAAAATAGAGAAATGGTTGATTCAGTACATCAGAATGATGGAATGCCCTGTAATCTTTAAAAATCAAGTGACAGAAAAAGATTTGATGACATTGGGTGCGCTCACAAGCTTTTAGGTGGAAAAGGGCAGGTCCCAGACCTGCGTATCATAGTATATATGATAGGAGTCAATTTTATAAAGCAAACAAATCAAAACAAAAGCCTAATCTATGTTGCATATTCCTTAAAAAAGAAGCATGGGGGTGTGTGTGTGGGGGGGTGTCTACACACAATACTAGAAGAGGCCTTTATATTACCGCTCAGATCAGCCTCCTCATTCTATACCTGAGGAAGCAACAGCTAAAAGCTTTTTCACTAGAAAGAATCTAGGAGACACTCTTACTCATTTTTACATCTGTTCAAACTCGGAATGGGTCACGAACAGGACAAGTAATCTGCCAAGGTCACTCACACTGCTTAAAAGTCCAAGCAAGATGGACTAAAGAAGGTAGGAACTCAGGGGTGAGGTGACGGGAGGAACTTTTGATACCAAACTGCTGTGAAGTCCCTGAACAGTCCTGAGGGGCGAATGACTCTCAGGCAAAATTCAGCGTAACTCATGAAAAAGCTTTGCTCTTAAGCCTTAAGTGGGAGACTTTATTAAATAGTCATTGATAATATTTAATTACTGGAAAAACAATTATTTCTGGCATATGTTTCTATAGCATCATTTTAGAAAGGAAATATGCTCTAGTTTACGAAGATTATATTTTAGATCTAAAGAGGTTAACTAGAAAAGGGATGATTCTGTTCTGGATCTCCATCCACACCAAGGTACTCTGGAGGGGGAAACAAAGCAACATCTTTTCTTTTGACCTGACCAACCTAACAGATATGAAATAATTTAAACCTACTAGTCATAACACTGCCAGGGAGCCTAATTCCTTCCCACCTAATTTCCCGTAGATAGTGCTGCCGTCTTGGTGGTGGACACTGGTACACGTGTAGGTCCATTAGTGTTTGACAGGGAGGAAGGACTCAACACAAGATACTTGATGATATGAAGGGAGGAAGTCCTGGAATCATCTCAGTACCAGAAATCCACCCCTCTTTCCCTCCACTAGAGTTCCAGCCCATCTGATTTTTGGTTCTCGTTCATCAATTTTTTTGAATTATTTTCTGCTTTACTCGAAGTAGTCGAAGAGCAGTGTAAAAAGGGGAAATTGCAAGCCTTACTTACCCCAACCTTTTGTGGCGACCTAAGCGGTTCTTTCTTGACGAGTTTAAGATAAAACACTGCTGGAAGAATGAAGATCAGCATAGTGGCAGAAGAAGCCCCTGAGGAGAGAAGCACAGGACAGGTCAGTGTCTTACTCAGCAAGGCAGAGACCCAAGGTCATGCACTTGAATAAAACCAAATCTAACGCTGCCCTAATCTTAGCACTAAAAGTACCGTCACCTCGTCTTGGTTGCTTATTCAAAGAAGATCTGGTTATCAAGAAAATTAAAATATAACTAACGTCACCGTTGCATCCTAAGTGCACATAATCTACAATAACCATTAAAAAGGCCTCCTGTTAAAAATTCATAGGAAATTGATACATAAACACATACTAAGGAAGCTGAGCTCATCACATACCCTTCCTATGCACTTCTTTTTTTTTTTAACTTTAATAATATGTTTTATTTAACCCACTAAATCCAAAATATCACCATTTTGGATTGTATTCAATACACCTATCCTTGCTTCCTGTGCACTTCTAACTTTGCAAGTTACACCTGATTTTTAAAAATTTTTATATTGTAGTTAAAATTTGAGTAATCCTTCAAATCAGGAGATGAAAACTAGATTAATAGACTACACAGTTAAGAGAACATGCTTTAAAAGACCAACGTCCTCTACCATCCAACGATAGCCATCAACGCTCAGTTGATCCTGACAGAACTTAGATTATACCGACAGGATGCTTTCTTTCTATCTTCCTTACTTTTTGATGCAGCTTTAAGACCTAAATCCAAAGCCCGAATCTATTCCAAGTCACAGGTATTCCCCAATTTTGAAAGTTCACGTCATGCCACTTCGCTGTTAGGAAAGACCTACATTAGTACCCATTTTTGCTAACTGAAAGAAATCTGAAGAGGATTTTTGCCTTTCCAGAAAAAAAGGGCAAAAAATGAAAATAGCATTCAGACTCTGATTTGCAGTGGGCATGAATAGAGGCAGCGTCCCCTGAGCAGAGAGAGTGCTATCACCAAGCTCCTTCCCTGGGAGCTGCACTCCATCTCAGCATTAAGCTGCCATAGCTTTGGAACTATGTCTGAAGATCTGTTTTATCTCCCTTTATTTTCTGCATTTGTTACCAATCTGTATCCTAACGTATCAGAAAAGCCCAAGGAGGTTATTTTTTGTGTCTGGGATGCTCAAAAATTTTTCCATATACGGGGCGCCTGGGTGGCTCAGTCAGTTGAGCGTCTGCCTTCGGCTCAGGTCATGATCTCGGGTCCTGGGATCGAGCCCCGCATCAGGCTCCCTGCTCAGCAGGAGCCTGCTTCTCCCTCTCCCTGTGCCACTCCCCTGCTTGTGCTCGCTCTCATTCTCTCTCTGTGTCAAATAAATAAAATATTTAAAATAAACATTAAAAAAAATTTTTTTCCATATAAATGAATGGTAATTGCTTCTTTGTTTTAAGTCTTTTAGGCTTACAAAAGGTTTCATAGGAACGCTTGACTTTTGGATTGGGGGGGTGGGTGGAGACGCTGTGTATGACCTGACTTCTCTGGGGATCAATTTCCTCATCTGTCAGAAAAGGCAGCTGGACTAGGTGACCACTAAGGTTTTTTCTGATCCTATGAATAACTTCCAGAGTCACCCGAGAGGGAGGGGAGGGGAGTAGCTGGAGCCTGGCTTGGCTACTAGGAATCCCATGAGCCTAAGATGGACCAGGGATCCTTGACCTCCCATCCACCGGCTCCCTGTCCGCCCTTTAAGGAGGTATCAGCTGGAGTTGACTAAATAAAAGCTGTTCTCAAACTTACCTATGAATCCAAAGATGTATTTTATAGTTGGCACAAGGATGACCAAAACATTATTCAGTGCGAGAAGTATGGCTGCAATCAGGAAATGTCTTATCCAACTGAAGGGTCTTTTGGGAAACAAGAGTGTGGTCACTGATGTACGAATCTGCAACAAGAAAGTTCAAAGTTGATTTTATCTACAATTTCAAATATTCTTGTCTCTCTAAAGCATCTTCTGCATTTTTCCTTTTTCTCCCAAAAAAGATCTCAGTGTTGATTTATCTTCCGAAATTTCATTATTGTGGTAAAATACACATAATAGCCATATTATTTACCATCTTATCCATTTTTAAGTGTACAGGTCAGTTATTAAGTACATTGATATTATTATGCAACCTTGATGCTGACATGTGTTTGAGAGAGTATTTTCCTTGTGCTTGCTTTCTCAGCTTTCAGATTTTTTTCTTAAAAATAATCTCAGAAAGAGATAAAATAACAGGTAAGACATAGAATTCAGGGACACAGGAAAACCCTTGTTGATTTCTAAACGTGTCTTGTTACACTGCTCATGAACAGGATTTTTACAAATCTGTTTGGTTTTTTGTTTTATTTTTTTTTTTTCAGTTTGGCATTGTATTTAACATTTTGCCACATAATGTTTTTTAAAAATATGATACTCTTTGTATCTACTCCTCTCTCTTTTTTCCCCTTTTACCTGCCCCCTTCCCAATTAGAGATTATAAATGTACAAAAAGCAAAGAATAGGACCTAATAATTTTAACATTCTTGAAAGTTTCTAGTGTGGTGGCTTGCACACAGCAGGCACTCAATAAGTGTTGAATTAAATTGAACAGAACAAATCCCTTCCCTCCCTTCCGGAGCCTTGACAGACTTAGCCCGATTTCGGCAGCTACAGTAAGTAGGTGAAGGGTCAAGAGAGGCTCTGTTTGTAGCGGCCTTTCAAGTCACTGTGCTGTAACCAGATAAAAGGATCCTTGTGGGTAGAGGGAATGCCCTTCATGTTTGGACAGCTTAACAAAGTGGAAAATACTCTTATCTTTGGAATCTTTTAGAGGACACTTTTTGACTTGGTGGAATTAGTCTATTGGCTTTTCAGTAAGTGAGCACCTCAGTTAAGCTAGGACTTCACATTTTTAGAAATGCTGGGGTTGGTTTTTCACTTAAAATTTTACTTCTGAAATCTCTTACTGGTGGAGAGATGGGAACTCATTTGAGAGAGAAAATGTAAAATACATTTAGAAACACATGTGTGCACGACAAAAACTTCGAGCCGAATCGCTTGTAGTGTCTAATGGGACATTCCTTTCATACCACTCCACCAAAAATTAAAGCCATCTGTTTAGGTTTCAAAAGCAATTTCATTTCCAGAATGGCAAACCAGATAGTCTCTGGAAATGGTTTAAAAGTGACTTTGTAAAGGATTTTAAAAATTGGATTAGTGAAAATTATGAAACTCGCTCTGAAAAGTCGGCTGAAGAAAGCAAATGGTTGGAGAGCATTTTCCCCAGCTGCCCATCATTTCTCCATTGTGATCCACGATTCGTGCTTAGTCAGTCTTGTCCAAACTGGTCTCATTAGGCTTAAAAATGAGATTTCTACGATACGTCCACACGGCTTAAGGATTTGTCTGAAAGTGCTAAGCGCATAGAATGTACAAGAAGAATGCAGATTATTTTCAGGCGGGGGTCGTACCTATGTGCTTTTTTTGTCTTTGGTTAAAGTAATACTCTTAAGTCAAGAGGCTGAGTTAGAGGTAAGCCTGTATGGACAGGGTCCCGGAACGTGAAGGCAGTTTCCCACGGTCTCATGGCTCCCGGAGAGACGAGGGTTTGGCCTGATGATGGAAGAGTACGGAAGGCTTACAGGAACCAAGATGGCGAGAGCTGGCTCCTCACCGCAGAGAAAGAGCAAAATCCCCAGCAGAACTGAAGGCATATGGCGCTGCCAGTGCATTTCCTAGGAAGGCTAAGACGGCAAACTGGGCCACGGCGGGCTGCGGCTGGTGGGAGGTGGTGGCGGAAGAGAATAGAAGAAAACTTGCTGGTCATTCTCTGTGAAAATGCTGCCTTGCGAGCTGAGCCTGGATCAATAGGTCCTTGCAGCTCTGTTTACCTACGTCGGGAGTGAGGGAGTCTGGCCTGTCACCCACAAAGCACTGCCTGCTGTTCCACTTATCTAAGTGCCTTTTCTCTACTGACACAAACTGATAAGAACCTGGAAATGTGGGTCAGATGCTGTTGGGTGGGGGGAGGCCGTAGCAACGGCCATGGCCTCTGACCCAGAATGATTCCAGAAAGGTCCTTGGCAGCTCTAGAAAAAAACATGTTACTTCCAGAGAGCCTATTCAGAATAGGAGTCTGTGAGGGGGTGCTATGTTCTAACCCGGGGACCCAATGAGAGGCTGAGTAAAAGTGGGAACCTTCGTTAGGTCTTAACTCTTAAAAAAAAAAATCAATCCTATCGTTTAGAAGTGAATCACAGTTTCACTTTGTAAGGCTGCTTAAGATCAGAGCGTCGGAAATAGCTGTGGATCACTCCTCTATTCCAGTTCACGCAACGTCTGCCATATTTCTATGCCTGTATCGAATGGGGGATCTGAAGGCAGAATCGATGAAAAGAATGGTCTCACTGTTGTAAAATAAAATAGAAGTAGCTAGAGAACCTGAGATGTGATTTTTTTTTTCAAGGTGTGGCAAATGGAACGTGAGTCTGTGTTCTTGATAAACTCATCAGGATTATCTGGTTTTCTGTTTTTCATGTGATGTGTGAACTTTACTGCATAAAGGGAAGCACAAGCTGAAAATGGTGTTCACAGTCTTTGGGCTGGAGGTGCAGTCCCATAATGGACAGCCCTGCCCATACCACCAGCACCCCAACACTGGAAACGGAAATGTTGGGACACCAGTGAAAAAGCAATTCACTTCATTTATTCATTTGTTCGATAATCATTTTTGTACTCTATATGTGTCTTTGATTAAGAAGAAAAAAACTGACCTAACTGCAGAAAATAAAGATAATAAATGGAATAATCCAAGGAAAATCCATCTAGCCACCAACAGCAACAGCCTTGTTGTCTCTTCTTGGGCTCCTAAGAAAAAGAGCCCACTTACCATTTGTTGAAAGAAGTAGAATATAAAATTATACCTACAACTGAGAGATTTTTATCCTAATAGAGTAGGTTTTGTTTGTTTTTATTATTTGTATGTGGGGATAGCAAAGCGAAGTAAATAAATTTCTTATTGGTCAAGAGCTTCTTAATTCAGAGAAAGCCTCGGGAGAACCCTGCTGTGCAGGACTCGGTGTTGGACATGTTGAAAGTCTTGGCTGTAAATGGGAAGGAACAAACACCTCAACTTCTCGCACTTCAGGGGGAAGCGTCTGAACGTAGCCCTGTGGGTTTGACCAGGTTGAGGAGGCTTTTTTTTGCCCTCCACGTTCACTTTTATACTCTCCATCATACCCATGGAGGCTTGGCTCATTTAGCAGATCCTCACCCAAACTGAAATTCATGGCAAATGGCAGCAAGGGGAACAGCCTCTGCTTTTGCCAGAAAAGGCAGTTATGCATCTCCAGAAAAGGCAAGATTCCTTTGGAGACCATTTTTCTTGGCAGCCATTGTTGAGCTCCGGGCCAGTCCCTGTGCACATCCTTAACCTCCAGGACTTTGAACCCAGGGGGAGAAGGCGGGCACTTACACAGATGAGCTCAGGGTAGCACTAAGGTCAAAGACAGAATTACGTGCAAAATGTTTCATGAATGTTAACGTTGGGTGAAAATTCTTAAGGATAACAGTTATTTTTCTGAAATTTGGTTCTCATAGTCAGTTTTGATTCTAAGGACTATCTCATGGGAGATGTTTCTTACTACTCTTCCTGATGGTCTGACTTATACCAGTGCCTTATCTGTCATGAGAGAAAGAACTTCTATGGGGAGCTCTAGATTTTAAATGTTGAGGTGAAATGACCATCAGTAGATGAAAGGCTGACCTCCACTTCCCATTATCTTGACCCCAGCCATCAGTGTCCTGCCAGGAGCACTGCAGGAGTCAACTGTGACTGACGAGCGCATGACCACGGCCAAGTCCATTAGTCTACTGAGACCACAACGTGAAAGCACTATATTTAGGGCTTATGAATAAAACCATACAGAAGCACAGAACAGACTTCTTTAATAAATTACTTTGATTCAATAATGATAGGAGTGCCTACTGTGCGCCAAAAATTAGTCAGTGATAGCTTTACACACAGAAAGAAGGGCTTTCGACATTCTTTCCTCAGAGACGCTGTCTGCTTAGAAATTTTACCCTATGGTACACTTTCTGTCTACAGCTGTCTTCTGCCTTGTACCCACGGTAGGGCTGATTTTAGGCTAAAGCTGTGTGCATGTCATTTGAAATACTTTCAGACACATGAGAGGCAAGATATTATTCAAGAGTAAAATATTAGCCCTCCTGGTAATAAGGATCTGATTTCATGCACTCATGAAAAAGGAATGTGTCAAAAAATATTTCAGCACACAAGCTGCATTTAAAGTGACCACAGTGTCATTATAGGAGTCGTCCTCCTACGCTGGGCCCTGTATGGAACGTTCTGTACAGGATGGCGCTGGTTACTAAGTCGCCTGTTTTCCCCCCTAAAATGAATGAGTAAATTCAGTGTTTATGAAAGGAGAAGAGTTGGCAGGAGAATGCAGACCTGTGTTTATCCACAGGTGGTGGTTTTAACTCACGCAGCCCAAATCTCTTCAACCAGCCCTCCTCTGTGGTCTCAGAACCAGTGACGCCAAAGGCAAATGCCAAGAAGGGGCGTTCCCAGTGTGAGTCTGGCAGAGGACGTGTGTCAGTTTTGGGGGTCGTAGAAAAGCTAAATGATGCATAATAAAACTCTTTTTCAAGGACTTTAGTTCTCGCACGTAATTTACTTAAGAGGATTCCCCTTCTCATTGGTCTTCAAGGAACTGGATGAAGGCGACTCTTGAATGTTACCGCAGCACAACACACTGGGGCGGGGGGATGAAATGCCTTCAGAACTGGCGAAAACACAATGAACTGAAAAGTGATGTATTTTGGCTTTCAAGTTTCAGAAGCTCTATGAACTCCTACTCATTCCTACTAACCCACAAGATAGGCTCAAATTCCAAAAGCAGATCCTGAGTTTGTAACAATAAACTCTGACCTCAATAAAGCTGGAAAATGAATATAGGAATACACTTGGTGATTTTTTCCCTCCTATATTTTAGAAGTGTTTAACATCTAAGAATATTTGTTGTATCTACATATTAAATTGTCCATTTTAAACGGCTCCAAAGTGCTGTATAAAAATAACGTCTTCAGGCATTGCACTTGCAAACACGCACATTATAATGAAATCCATATCAAATGGGAACATGTGTACTAATCCAGGAGGTTCAGTTTCATGTACTTACTGGGAACAAGACAATGGGCACCGTTAGCGTCACTGCCACGAGGACCGCCACGCGAACCATGAGGAGAGGGGTGTCGAATGTGTAGACTTTGCTGTAAGCATGTAGTAATTCGTCTTCAACTTCTCCTACAAAGAGGAAGAGAATGGGTTCACTTGGTGCTGTCAAGTCGATACCAACAGGAACATTTTACAAAGGGAACACAGTAAAATGGGGGGAAAAAAACCCAGTTGTGGGAATCTGGACACCTCTGTTTACTCCCGTCTCTGAGCTTGTTAGTGGTGCGACGCTTCTTCAAATGAACAAGGGAGCCCTGAAGCTTATGGAGTTGCAGAAGCCAGAATCAAATTATGAAGGTTCCTCTCTGGCTCATTTGCTTCGTGATAAGTCTCTCTCTGCTGTACGGAAGCCTCGCAAAAGACGTGACAGGCTGAGGTGCTCCGGTGGAAGAGGGTGAAAGGGCCAAGCCCCACCAGCCTGTCCCTCACATCCTGCCACCAACCCCCCACTCCCACCTGCCCAGGGAGCTTTGATGCAGCTTCTCTGAACCTAGTATGGAAACCTTAGGACAAATGAACTCTATCTCTTGTCTCAAGTTCAACAATTCCGACTCCATCATGACGCTGATACAGACTTTTGGAATTTTTTTTCAAGCTTTTGCTTGTCTTATGAAACTCCTTAGAGTCAATATAAGTTACATGCAAGGATGAATTTGCATGATTTTTACAGGGTCTCTTAATGAATATTGATCTAAGATTAAAATGCCACCCACCTAGAAACCATATTCACTCAGAATTCCAGATACAAATGACATGGAGACGCTTATAGAATCAGATGTAGTTTGTTTTTTTTTTTTTTTTCCTCCTCACTCCCCTCCGAGGCAGACGAGTTGGGGGGGGGGTGGTAAACGTACCTTCCGTGGTATCGATCTGACTTTAATTAATTCACAATCCAACAAAGAGTTCATGCCCAGTCTAAAGTGAGTGCTTGGTTAATAGCCAAATATTAGTCAAATGGAAAAAACCCCAAGTAAATGGTGCCTCCTCCCCGGTCTCTTCCTCCACAATTTGTCTTGCAATCAATCTAATTTACTGAATCAGGAAAAACAAAACTAAACAAAAAAGTTAGAGGTTTATATAAAAGGTAGATTTACGTTGCTAACATTGATTAGTGACAACGGTTCAATGTTAGAATCCCTGAAATATGTTTACAGGGCCGAAAGGCAGTAACAGTCCGACTTCTTGTAGGATTAATGTGTCCATTAAGACGCCATAGGGAAATTGTTCTAGGCATAATCGAATGTGTCCATAGCTGCTTTCCTTCGTTTTTGGTAGTGCATTCCCAGACTGAAGGGGATTCTCTCATGTCGTCTATTCTCGGGAAACCGTTCACTCTAACGGAATAGAACGAGATGAGCCAGCAAACTTGCCTAAGGCTCCAAGCCCCCAGATTCCACTTGCCTGGTGAACAAAAAGCAGGTTCCAACTCTAGGACTTTGTACTTTTCCTACCACTTGTTTGGTAGTTAGTTATTCTACCAGAAGAGCTTTACAATATACAATTGGACTCACAGCCATTGCTTCTAGCTTGAGATGGCCTCGGGAGTCAAGCTAAAGAAAGATCATCTAGCCCTGAGGGAAAATCATTTAAATGTGAGGGCTGGTTTTTATAAAATATGTGTGAATTCACAAATGGGCGTAAACTGTCGGCCCCGCTGGTTCAGGTCCCGTTTTCTTAGGTCAAGTGACGAGGCTGCTGATGGATGATGTGTACTAGAGACCGTGCCGCTTAGAGAAGGCAACTAAGAGAATTCTACCTACCCGGTTAACGATCAGTGCAACTAGCATCTGCACAAAGAGAATGACTGACAGCGCGACGTACCGTAGAAGGTCAGGTAGCCAAAGAGAGCAGCGAGCAGGTACATGACGAGCATCCCCGTGATGGAAATATTCGACACCGTTTGCATCTTCCTCCGGGACCGACTGAAAAGTAAACACCAAGCTTTGTGGGTTGTGTTTTTTTTTTTTTAACTCGTGAAAGTATCACTTTTTATAATTTAAATTTGTTTCCATTTTTTTCTTTTTTTTTTTTAGATGTATTTATTTGAGAGAGAGAGAACGCAAGCAGGGGGAGGGGCAAAGGGAGAGGGAGAGAGAATCTCTGGCAGACTCCCCGCTGAGGGCAGAGCCCGACACAGGGCTCCATCTCATGACCCTGAGATCATGACCTGAGCTGAAAGCAAGAGTCAGATATTTAACTGACTGAATCACCCAGGTGCCCCTGTTTCCATTTTTCTTAAACGCCACTCCTTCAGTCTTAGGGACAACCGTTTTCCTAGAAGGCTGTTTTATTTTGTGTTGATAAATATACTTGTCTACTGAGTATTCAAGAATGTAATAACATAAAGATCAGACTGGCTCCTAATGTAGAAAGCTTTCATATTTCACAGTGAGATGGGCTGAATGAGGACACAAACCTACTAGAATCAGCAAAGCACAACTTTCATGAGTCCAGACTACCAGGAAGCCTGCACAGCTTCTGGAAACCATTCTGGAGAGCACCCAGCTGCTTAAGGCCAATTGTCAGGCCTCATAAATGACTGCTATCACTTCTTGATCTTCAGCTAAAATCGAGTGTAGAGTAACTGCTACATGTGATTTTTTCCAAGTAAACCAAAGACATCAAAATAGTTGAAAGTATTCCAGAAATTTCTTATAAGGTAAATCAGAATTTGTGAAGCAAGTTGTTGCTATTTATAGAGAATGAAGAGTGAGGTTGTTGGTACCTGGATTAAATAAATTGAGAAGTATTATAGGAAACCCTTCTCTAAAGATAAAGGGGAAAACTGTGCTAGTGGGCTCAGGCGTATTTCAGACCTAAGTAGATGTCACCAACCTCAAAGGGAAAAGACTCTTAATGAATCATAGAATTTCAGCTAGAAGAAACAAGATTGGCTAGCCAGTACACATAAGACACTGAAGACTCCGCTGTACCCATAAGACAGTGAAGCCGGGTTTTGGCACATCCTCACGGTGAATGTCTTCTAGACAAGGGTTAGGGACTGACCACAAGTGACATCAATGGCTTAGCCAGGCAATCTTAACCATAATTTTTGGTCTTCATGGGTATGGTCATTTCTGGTTGAAGTGATATCATTCCCAGCAAAATTCAAATTCAAATTCCTCATGCCTGCCCAAATTCTACTAGCCATTGGCTCCTCCTCCCCCTGCCCTAAAGCCCTCTTGTGGACCAATAGGATGGAGAAATAGGAGAGAAGGAAGCAGATAAGGTAGTGCAGTGTGGGGGCTGAGTCACACCTGTTGGTTAAAGTACATCCCTGATGAGCGGTATGTACCACGAACTTTCTCTGGAGAAAAAGCCACTAACCATGCTTCCGTATAAAGCCCCTTTGACCATATGAGCACATTTTCAAAACAAATCGGAATGCTAGCATTAGGGCTGCCTTACTCTTTAAGCTCACTGTAGATGGGGAGGACCTCGGGATGGCACACAAAGGCAAATGCTAGGATAGGGATCGCGTAGGCCGTCTGAAAAACAAAGAGAACAGCGCCGGTGTAGCGTTCGGGCACCGCCGGCCGTCCCCAACCACGTCCGCTGACGAGCAGAGATTCGGCTGTATGACCCGGCTCCTCACTTACCCGGGAGTTGAACACAAAGTATTTGGGTTGACACTTGTCATCACCGTGTGCCTCGTACTCTACCCCAGTGCCGTGAAGAGAGCTCTTGGCCTGGTTCTCGTCTAGGCCTGCGGGATTCTGGTGCGTGTAATCCATCATGAAGTTCACCCCGCTGCTCTCGGAGTTGTTAGGCAGCATTACCAGGTGCACCGGAAGTGTATTGTTGAGTGTCAGATTCCCAACATTGTGATCCAGGACGGGCAGAGGGCAGGGTATTTGGAATTTCTTGTAAATCACCTAGGCCCAGCCATTAAAAAAAAATAAAATAAAATCAGCCTTTTGAGGAAAACAATGAAACCAAAATCCATATATGTAGCTTACGGGGTAGAGGTCGGGGCCTCTGCTGAGGGTTCCTTTTAGACCAATGGACAAGGGAGACTCCCTCCAGCGTCTGCCCTGAGGAAAGGGTTGGAACGATGGTGGCCCTGAGAGTCAACAGGACAGTATTTTGCGTGCATCCATCTTAAGTGTCATTCATATTCTTTTGTGAGAAAGGTGATCATTGCCTTGCTACATTTCATCTCTTTTAGTTCTTCAAACTAAAATAAATAAGGGTTATCAAAAATTCTCCTCTCCCCCTTTGTCTTTTTAGGGAAATGCTGTATATACTTTGGCATCCATGATTTTACAAAAAAAAAAAAATCTCCCTTTTGGTGGGGAGTGAGGGCAGTGGGAAGAAGGATTTCTTCTTTAATTCCACTGGGGTCGCCCTCTTTTCACGGGTAGAATGTACAGGAGAAGATGGCAGATTGATGTGGCTAATTCTATAGCCTACTCATTTCTCTTCTTGGACTCTTCACTTCTTCCTCCACCTTTCTAAATGGTAGGTCATTGTCACATACTGCTTGAAGGATTCCTCTTGTCCAAATATACATCCAGTGTGCTTTGAACACACTATTAGCCACAGCCTTGTCGTTCTAACGTGACTATTTCTAAACTCATGACCGTCCTTTCCCCATTCCAAATTAGAATGCAAGAAAATGGCTTATGATGCAAGAAGAATTTCATGCTAGTGAAGTGCTTGAACAAAAACGAGGACACTAATTCAGAGACTAAGTGTCTCATGCTCACCAACCTACAGGGATCGTGTCAATATAACACTTACCACACTGACAAAAAACACCATGCAGGTAAGAGAAAATCCACTGGTATAACCAAGGTAACCTAAAAGTTAGCAGAGAAATTCTGGAAGGTGAATATGGTATCTACAATTGGCTTACCTATTAGAATATGAAATGAAAATAAAAATTAAAAATGACTTTACCTAAGTTTTTAAGAAGAGAAAGTGGAAGAATGATTCCAAGAGACACAAATATGACGAGGTAGTTGCCATTGAGGTACCATTCTCTGAAAGAGAGAGCGGCAAGAATATTAGGATGCACCTGGGGGGCTCAGTTGGTTATACGTGCAACGCTTGATTCATGATCTCAGCATCGTGAGATGGAACCCTGCTTTGGGCTCCGTGATGGCCATAGAGCCTGCTTAAGATTCTCTCTCTCCCTCTCCCTTCGCCCCTCCCCACCCCTCTTTCTCTCAAGAAAAAGAAAGAAAGAAAGAAAGAAAGAAAGAAAGAAAGAAAGAAAGAAAGAAAGAAAGAAAGAAAAAAAAAATCAGGATCAGAAAAGACCCAAGGAGAATGAGTCAACAGATGTTACAGAGAGAACGTAAGACATACCCGGTATTTTCTTCAAGTCCCATGAACGCTCTGATTACTTCAGGTAGTTCATATTTAATGATAAAGAGGTAGCTCGACATCGCTAAAATGGAAAACGTGACAGCTCAGTGGTGTACATAGAACTAAAGTCACAAGTCGTGAGAAGTCCTGGCATTTGGGACATTCAGTCTTCTGGTAAGATGAGCATCTAATCTCCCAAATGGAAAGAAAAGCCACCCAGCGTGTTTTGTACGGCTTCCAAGTTCTTTTCAAAAATAGATATTTGGCCCTCTGGCTCTTGCACATGGACCTTTGCTAACAGTATCAATGCTGATTCTGTTTTTAGTCCAGCTCTGAGGTTTTCAGTGACGTTGTTCTTTCAAAGTCTCCCCCTAATTAGTTCTAAGTCATCATGGCCTGTACCGAGCGCCTGTTTTAGTGTCCATCACTTGGGCAGGGGTCTGGCAGCAAAAGGCCTGGGCCAGAGGCAGTTCCCCAGGTGGGCGTTAGTCTAGTCCTCTGTAACCTCACCGAGGGGCCCCCAACACCTCAGGGCACAGGCTGTCTCAACTGGAGGCTGACTGGATTGATAAAAGAATGTAAGAGAGGATAGCTTCTCCCACCGTGGTCAATGAATTTGCTTTGTCTATATCTCCCTTTGGCCGAATAAGAAATTATACGACACGGCGAAAGGTCTCGAGCACCTATGTAGGTGATGTGTTATCATGCGCTCTTCTGAAAATCTGCTGATAGAATCTCTAAACCCTCTCCCTGGAAACACGTGTATGTATACATAGTCATAACGTATGATGTTGCCTAAAGTCATAGGGACTGATACAACGTCTCTTCCCCAAGTCCATCCACGCCGTGGAGTAAATGTGACTTTGACACAGGGTCCAGGAAGTTAAAAGTAAAATTCATCTTATTAATTTAAATTAAAAATAAGACTGACGAGTTTTGCATTGCAGTGTTTAAGCGTGTGCCACATCTTTCTGGTGAATTTTCGCTCGCAGACATGTGAAAGCAGATCTCTACGTTGCAAATTGTACCATTAATACTTTCAAAGGATTTCTTTAACCTCCAACAAAAGTAGTCATGGTGATGATGCTTCCCAACGTTGTTTAGTCCTGCAGATTAAATCATTTGATCAGCTGAAAAGCCACGTAAAACAGCAAGGTGAAGGTCATTTTCATTCCCCAGCTGAGGACATAAAGGTTGGAAAGCTTGCTTGACCTGTCCAAGGTCTCACAGATTGAAAACAACAGACCACATCCAAAATATAAGATCCCGGACTTTAGGCCAGTGTTTCTTCTCTGTTGTGAAGTGAATTTTTTTTTTTTTTACAATACCTGATGTGTCTTCTGTAAATATTATTTGGTTAATCTTTACAAAGACCTTGGCTTAAAGCTAAATCTTACAGAGCGCAAACAGAGGAGATATTTCTGATTAACTGGCTCGGTGAGGTACC
Organism: Ursus maritimus; assembly: GCF_017311325.1. Classification (NCBI taxonomy): domain Eukaryota; kingdom Metazoa; phylum Chordata; class Mammalia; order Carnivora; family Ursidae; genus Ursus; species Ursus maritimus. The sequence goes on from NW_024425119.1 coordinate 37,553,987, forward strand.
ATTCAATTTTAGAGCTATTAATTGCTGACTTTCAGTGATGTCACCACGGTTAATGTGTTTGGTCTTCGAAAATTTAGAAGGATCCAGACCTGTCTGGGTAATGTCAACATTATTCTGCTAATGTTGAAACATCTGTGGTAAATGTTAATTTTTCAGGGGATTGAGAAAATTGAACATTCTAAATGTGGAGTTGCTAAATACAGAAACGCAAATGATTTCCCTTAGGCTAATATAACTACTAATCGCATAGAGTAACCAAAGTGAGAGCATTTTCAGGAATGGTATATGACGTTCTTGTTTTACTCCCTTAAAGCCACACTTCCTTCCTGTGTGCGTGTCTTGACTGAGCGACCATTTTATAATTTACTCCGTTAGTTAGAAGCGTAATGGTGGTTACACTTTGAGCAACAGAAGTGGCTGTTGCCCCTCAGCTCATGGGGTTTAGGGCTAAATATGTGTATGTCCAGTGATTTCAGTTATCCAGACAGGTGAATTAGCTCAACTATGAGGTGATCCTAGGAAATGCCTGATATTTTAAGTCTTGAGAAGGCTGAAAATTTGAACCAAATGTAAAGCAGTCTATTTGGTGGCAGATGGGAAGCTTATATGCTTGTGGCCCCAAACCAGTAAAAAGGAAGAAACAATCCTGGTATTACTGCCAAATTCTACCCAGGCCTGTAGTGTTAATATATACAAATATGAAAAGAAAGAAATACAAATCATGAAGCTATTTAACTGCTTACCAACCATCCATTAGCAAGAGCAGGTATAGCTGGATAAAGGTTAGTAAAAGAATTGCTGCATTCCAGAAATCCAATGATTTTAAGAAGGGTTACCTCCTTGCAAAATCCCTGCGCAAATTTATTTATCGCAGCCATTGTTTGTCATAGTGAAAAACTGGAAACAATCCAACATCAATAACGGATTCAGTATACCCATTACGGTGCATTTGCACAATGGAAAATTCAAAAGCCATTTAAAAGAATGATATGCAAATACATCCAAGGCATATTGTCAAGTAAAAAAAGGAAGCCGTAAATCAGTATTAGAAGATGATCCAATTTTATCAGTAACAATATGTTAAATTTTGCATAGAGGAAAACCTTGGAGTAGTTATTTCTAAGGGTGACTTACATAAGCATTTCTTTATAATTTATATATTTATGTGATGTCTTAGTTTTTCACAATTAGCTTATATTTATCTTATAAGTATAAAAATGCCCATTTAAAAAATAATCAAGAGGGCTCCAGAGACATTGAATCCAAGAAATAGGGAGAAAAGGATGTACCGAACCCTTATTATGTGCCATATGTTATCTGATTTCATCCTCACAATGACCTTGTGGGATGAAATATTACTCTCATTTTCACAGATGGAAAAATTAGACTCAGACGAGAAGTCACAGACAGTGACAGGAACAGACTCAAATTTAGGTGCATCAGACTCCAAAAGTCTAGTCTCTATTCAAGGGTTTTAAAATATTTTTAAAAAGCAGGAACATATCGGATACATACAAACAGGGCCAAGGGAACCCAGAGGGACTTGTACCTACTAGTCTAGAGAAGCGATGGGTCATGGGAGCAAACAGAAAGAGTGGGGGGGGGGGTTGGGGGACTCCAAGAGTAGGGGAACTGAAAATGTTTGTTATGGTATGACAGGACATATAGAAGCAGCTAGCTAGCTAGGTAGGTATGGGGGTGGTAGGAAAGGTATCGGAAAGGTAGGCAGAAGAAAGATGAAGACCCTTACAGGACAGGCCAAGGGGTTTAAGTTTTATCCTGAAAATAATGAGATCATGCTGCAGAACTTTATGCACGTGAGAAGCAAGACTAGATTTTCATTTGAGAAAGTGAATTTGGAGGATGAACTGGAGATAGCAGCAGGAGAAACTCAGGCAGGAAGCCCAGTTAGAAGGCTACTGCACCAGTCTGAGCAGAAACAGTGACCACCTGAACTGAGACGGAGAGACTGGAAGGAGAGGAGAACTTCTCGAGGCAGGCAGGAAACAGAATGGACAGGAACTGGTATTTGATTGGATGTTCAGGGTTAAGGAAGGAGGGAGAAGTTTAGGATGACATCTGTGATGTCTGGCTCAAGAAACTGGATGCTGCTGGTATCATTCATTGAGAGAAGAGCAGAATGGCAGGTTTGGAGAGGAGGTGAGGAAGTAAGCACCACCGTGTGATGATAGATTCCAGGCCTTTCAAGAGGACATAGGCAGTAGGACATAGGAATTATGGGCCTGGATGCCTTCTGAGGGTCAAAGACTCCACAGGACCAGTGAAGCTGGTGGGCAAACATATCACCTGGAACACGATTAAAAATACAGGTTCCTAGGTTCTACTCTGGAAATTATCATTTAGTAGGAATTATAAGAATCTGTAGAACCAAGGAATTTGTGGTTTTATTATAATGCTTCCGATGCCTACCTAGCCAGATCTTTGCTTTAGCACAACTTCTTGGGACACACTCCAATGGGCTGGCTCTGTGCAGGCTGTCTCAAGGACCCCCCCCCCCCATATTTGGCTGTGCCTTTCAGATACTTAATTTTCTCTTTTATGAAATAAACTGTCATCCATAGGAAACATCAACTCTTCTGGCAACAACAGAAATAAGCACTAATGCTTTAATTTTTAAAATTTAAATGAAAGCCATAACAGCATTTGACATCAAAGCTTTTATTTTCTATTTTACTTCTAGAATTCATTTGGTGGGATCCTATATAATATTTTCTTAGATATTGTTATTTTTAATTAAAGAAGGACAGCAAATCTACTTAAGAATCCTTATTTTTAAAATTTATGAATATAGAGCAGCTGTTTTTCAGTATTGAACATGCTTGTTCATTGCCATAAGAGTTTCCTGATTTACGGGGCGCCTGGGCGGCACAGTCATTAAGCGTCTGCCTTCGGCTCAGGGCGTGATCCCAGCGTTCTGGGATCGAACCCCACATCAGGCTCCTCCGCTAGGAGCCTGCTTCTTCCTCTCCCACTCCCCCCTGCTGTGTTCCCTCTCTCGCTGGCTGTCTTGCTCTGTCAAGTAAATAAATAAAATCTTAAAAAAAAAAAAGAGTTTCCTGATTTACGGAACATTCTTTAGAAAGTTTAAGTGGTAGTGAATATGATATGCCCTTACCTCCAATGTTCTGCATTGTAATGGAAACAAAAGCTCCAATTTTCCCAGGCCATCCAAATGCCTTTTCCCCTAGTTTTTCATAAATTAAAGACCCTATAATAAAAAGTAAAAAAACGAACAAAAACAACCTTTTAAAAGGATTGTTTTAATGACAAAAATATTTCTATAATTATAAACTAGAGTCTCAAATGTGTACATAAACACCACATAGAAATTATAAACCCCAAAGATGCAATCTCAGAAGCCAATACAAAATATGTTACATGTTCTCCAGACAAGGAGCAATGGCTTCATTCATCTTAGCTCCTTGCAGCAAGTCAGGACTGTTATTTCTGTCATCCATCAAGACTCCTTTTTCCTATTTGGCTTGAACCTGAGCCAGTTGCCTTTCACTTCTCTTAGCTGACCCAATTACTAAAAGCATTGAGCGGCCACGTCATTGGGGTCAGAAGAAAATGAAATGTGAAATTGACTAAAATCCTCCTATAGTTAGAGAGCAATAGACTGAACTACCCTTTAACAAGAATCAAAATAGAACGTCTTGGACATGAGGGGTAGCATACCTCCTTCCTTGGCGGTCTTCAATAGAAGGTGGACTGAGTAGAGTGATAATATTGCTACAGCAAGCAGCATGATTCTGGGAAGGGAATAGAGAGTAGACAATAAATTTCTATAATAAGACATCCTTATATTTGATATGATCATAAATTATCGCATTGGTCCTTCCAGCCATCAACTTTCCAAAAGTATGTGGATTTGGGGGAAGCTGAAAGATTCTTTTCTGAACTCCACGCATACCCTTTGCTGTCACAGAACTGGAATTTGCTATATTTTATGTGCTAAAACATACCACTGGAACTTCCTCCCATTTCGTTTTTTTAGTGTTACCCACAAGTAGAATCTGGTTCATAACTCAGATGCTAAATGTATAGCAAAATTAGCAAATACTGTATCTAATTATTCAGCATATGGGTATGTGTCCATCATATCTGTATGCTATTCTCAGCAACATTTATAATTGAGGGCTATCTGACAAGCTGGCTCAGCCTTAATGTCAAATCTAGAAATACGGAAGCCAGAGCGTGCAGAGTCTAACCTATATCACTACTGATCCTGCACATGCGATGACAAGAGACTGTGGCAGCCACGGGGTCGGGCTGCTGCCTGCGTAATAGAGCAAATAGAGAAAGGGAAGGATAGGGTACCGGAAAACGCCTTTGTGTGTTGTGGCCAGAAAGAACCCTTTCTGGCTCAGGACCGTCTTCATGTTCACAGGCATATACGAATTTTTTACATATAGAGTGATCAGTGCTTCTCCAAAAACAAGCATTGGAAAGCAAAAATAAGAGCATAGATAAAAGCATCTATATAATAAATAAAGGAATAATACTAAACTTTACCTGACATCTAAAAACAAAAACAAAAACCCCTTATTCTTTGTTTTACATGACCAGAACACAAACATTTTCCCCACAATTGATCTAATTCTTTGGTAATTCCTAATGACATCAATGTTGCGAATGTACATTTGGGCCACAGGTTACACATTTTTATAACTACTCTAGCTATCCTGTGCTCTTGTTTTCCACAAAGTATATTTATTGCAACAGTCTAATCAATGACTTATTCATATGTTTCCATATGCCTTGTGAACTTACCTGTTTTTAAAGATGTGATTCAGATTACAGAATTTTATTTCCTGGAAAAATAATGAGCATCCCCTGTATTCTAAACACATACTTTCTTTAGCAGAAAATACTAAAAGTAAAACCAATGAAATCCTGTGTTACTCGCTGTGAATTAAGGGAGATAGCCGACTTCGGTGCTTGGGTACACAGAACGTGCCCCATGATGTCCAACGACAGAATTGCTCTGGACAGTGTAATCTGTTAAATGTTCAGGCCTAAAATGAGGCCCTTGGTTTTAAAAGTGGAATATTCTCCTCCCATAAAAATGATCTTGTGGCCCTAGGCCTAGGATGGGGGGGGAAGAGTCTCTTATCTCTATTCATCAGTGATGGATGATAACTTCCTAATTGTAACAGTATGTATAATTAACAAGGAGAAGACAGTGTGTCTTCGAGATCGTGCCTGTTACAAGAGTGTACAACTGTGTGTATGAATACATCTCTAAGCCATTAAGATTCAGAGAAGAAAAAAGCTACTTTGTTTCAAACATGACGTTGATATAAAAATCTGTTCAGCTAAAAAATACTATACCCGAAACGGATCAGAGCGGTAACACAATATAAATATTTATAGTCCCGCCTGATCCTTAGCCCTCAAATAGCTGTGTGATTATCTAATCATAAATGATGTTCAAAACATAAATAGCATGTATTTATAACATAAGCATTGCATTCTTAGACAGCTATTTAATGCTCTAGCCTTGCATTAAGGATGGCGATCTGCCTTCACGCTGATGCCTGACTAATATTAGACTGTATTCCTGTGAAGAATTCCACTACTGCCAACTGTCTTAGAAAATACCAGGCTGTGCGTAATGCACACAAACATCTGTGGCTGCCCGTCACAGACGGTGTGGTATCTGTCCTCCAGGTCAGCTATGTGGCCCTGCTGCCCGTGGGTGGCATTTGACCGAGTACATAGGTTGAGGAAGTATTTCTGTGCCAAGCACTGTACTAGGTCTTCAGGATACAGACATGTGGCGAGTGAAAACAGACATGGGCTCAAGCCTCTGGAGATTATAATCTAGAAAGGGAGAGAGATACTAACCAAAAATTAGACAACTGCACTAAAATACTGAAATTGTGGGGAGCGTATAATAAGGTGTTTGCCCCAGTCATGGAGGTCAGAGAAGGCATAACTCAGGTGAGGGTGAGCTGTGCTATGAGGAGTCAACTAGATGAAGAAGAAAGGGAAAAGAAACCCAGGACCATGTGCAAAGGCCCTGTGGTGAGAGGGGAATATGGCACTTTCTGGGATGGAGAGAAGGCTAGTGTGCCCATTGTATCAGGCATCTAGGGGTCCTGGGGGACAGGGCGCAAGATGGGACTACAGCATGCAGGACTCTGTAGGCCTGGTTTGGGATGGGATCTTTTTCCTTAGTGTGATACAATCGGATCTGCTTCTGGGAAAGATCTTTTTACAGTGAACCTCTTTGTAAAACACTTTCTTCGAACTGGTAGGGCTGCTCCAATACTTTGGGTGGTTGAGCACATATACTTTCTGCCAGCTGGTTAGGGGCAGCTGGTTGAACAAGCACCATGATTAGTCTGCTCTGAATAGTCCTCAGGTTGCTGTTTTATCTAGAAGCCAGAGAATATGCTAATACTTTCTCAGATCATTCCTTCACAAAGATCAAACTTGAGATTGTTAATTGAGGGAACACCAGGTGTGCATGGGCTTTGAACCAGACGTACTTACATAAAAAGTATGATCCCCGTGTTGGCCATGGCATAGGACAGGCCCAAGATTCCACTGCCCATGATGGCGTTACTCAGGTTGAATGAAGACATTCCGAAGGACGTGGTTCCAGGATGCTTCAAGAAAAAAAGGGCGCATTTTAAGCAAATATTTGCCAAAGGATGAACCCTTTTCAAATTGTTCTTATTCTCACGTTATCTTTACTGGAAGAGGTTACAGTTCAGAATTGAAGAGTAAGATAATATCACAGTGAATAAAAGCTGTTACTACAATAAAAGCATATAATTTTCAAAGGAATGCTTGGTTGCAGCAGGGGTCTTGGGGAAAAATAGAAAGTATGGGTCGGGTAACATAAAGAAGGGAAAGCATGTCTGATTGCAGATTACATTTGGGTTAGAATGATTTCTCCAAAAAACAAATGAATTTCATAAATGATTTATGTAGCCATATGGCGAACAGGAAAAACAAGTCCTTATTCCAGTAAGGGCCTGAATAAACAGAGGATGTGCTGATGGAGGCTTGGAAAATTTCAGTCACATTGTTTTCCCACAGAGACCTCGGTAGACCAAGCACCCTCGGTCCTGTTTACTGCCCCAAAGCAGAGATTGACTTACATGTTCATCACTGTAATCTGCCAGCTTCTTGTCCCCTAAAAACCCATTTGTCAGGAATTTCTGACTTTCAGCATCTTCATTAGTAAATTGACTGGATGCACACACAAAAAAGAAAATGAAGGAAAAACATCTAAGTAAGTGCTCTGAATTATATTTATGTTTCAGGTAATCTAACTCACTGAATCGGGGAGGAAAAAACAAGGTACTCGGAACTTCTTCTTTCTTTCTTTTGTTCCTTCGTACTAGTGTTCCTTCCGGACCAACAGCTGAGCTCCATTCATGAATATACTTTGGGAAGGAGAGAAGAAGTTATGAAGGAAGAAAATAATTTTTTTAAGCCACATTTCTTCTTCTCACATGAACTGTGCAAAAAAAAGAGAATAATTGCAGCTCATTTTGTTTTCATTTGGAGCCCTCTCAAAGAGAAGGTGCAGAGCGGTGACTGAGCTTTCTCCACTACTACCACACCAGAATCACGTTAATTCAATAAATACTAATGTCTAGACGTGTGATCTTCATCTCGTTCGATGCTCAAATATCTCTATGAGAGGAACTTTCATGCCCCCACTCTACAGGTGAGGCGACCCTGGCTCAGAAAAGGGAAGTACCATGCCCACACCCACCCGACTCCAAGTCTAGGGTCTTCCATGCGCCCTGCGGTCCCAGGCAAGACCCCATAGCTGGTGTTTTCCGCTTCTCCTGGCCCCACCGTGTATTCACATACCCCTCGCTGGAAGGTAGTTCAACGGTAGCTCTGTGCTGTGTTTGGTTGTTTTTGTGTGTGAGTGTACAGATTTTCATGACTCTGAAGATACGCTTGGGCCATTTAGACAATGAGGAACTATGAAAAATGTTAAAGAAACCCACGAATTGGTAGAAGAGCGGGAAGGAAGCAGGGCTTTCCACCGTTGCTATCTGCGAACACTGATCGTGGTCAACGCGGACAGGGGCTGGACACCACACATGGTCACACTGTACGGGTCCTACAGTTCTATGCCAGGGGGTTGAGGAGGTGAGCTAATACAACCACACGTCCCAAAGGCTTGACCAGTAATAACAGGAGACCTGTACAAATGATCCTTTATAACAGAAGCTAATCCTGACAATATCTTGTGAGAAAGAGAGAGGACATTGTTCTTCCGTCCTCTCCCAAAGTAACCTTGTGAGGTGGAGGTGGGACCAGCAGACAAAGTTACTAAGTCTGATGTGCTTCTCCAGGTATTCACTGTGTACTAATTAGGAACGTTTCCCAGCATTCTCCTCTTTCTCCTAGGAAGCATAATGCCTGTCGATGCTTTCTTCCATCCCTTCACGAACCCCCTCACGCCATGTTCCCTTTTTGTGCTTTATCTTAATAGTCTGTAATTAATATACTTGCTATGTGGAGACTGGTACATAATGTTCATAGCTGGAAATAGATAAAATAAGATGAAATGAAGCCTAAAACAGGCCTAAGGATTAGAAAGCAAAAGTGTCATCTGGATTTAGACTCTGGAATGCCAACATTCTATTTTTTTACCTCAGTCAATAAATTAAAATCCTTTAGTCCATGAGTAGTTTTTGTAAAATTTAAAACGTGAAAGTAAATACATTTTTCTTTCTCAAGGCATTTGCATGTTTTTCTTTTGGCATGAGATGAATAATGATCATAAAACATGACAAGACTGGATAAAATATGAGAAATGTTTTGAATGTCTTAAATGTTTTGATACTGAACCCAGCATGTATTGAAAACATAAGTGTAATGATTCCAAATAAATGAATTATGTCCAATTTCCCAACAGTTTACATGGAAGGGATCAATTCAAACCAAACATAAACAAAACCCATCTTTTTAAAGTGATTATAAAATTGCAAAATGATGAGCTGTGTCTGAGTCAGGAGTTAAAAGCTAAGTCACTGTAAGCAGTCCAGAACACATTGTACGAAGCTTAAAGAAAGCACTCCCGTCTTTCCACTGTGGCTTTTAGAGGACCAAATCGAATGACCCTGTAGGGCTGTTCTCGGGATGGTGTCCCCTCAGCTCAGCCACCTCTGCAGGGTTTGTATCTGTGAGCATCCTTCTCAGAAACAAGAGCCCTCAGAGTTGGTCAATTTACAAGGGGTGACAAAGTGGAGGTGAAGGAAACAAAGTTCCCCGGGGATTAGCGATCTTGCAGGGAGGGATTCACGTAATTAATCCTCAGAAAAGTAGAGGCCAGTGTGTTGTTCTGCATTTCTCACTGAAGCTCACAAGAAGAGAAATACCTGCCAACTCAGGCTGCCTGCAGATTCCAAAGCCCTCTGTCCTGCCACACTGTGCCTTCTCCAGAGCTGTTCAACCTAGAAAATGCCATGAGTCACATCCCCATCACCTCTCTGGTCCAATGGCACAAAAGCTGACCGCACGGCTCCGTGGAGGAAGAACGGGGCTTCCTCCTGGTGGTCTTTCCGGGATGTTGTGAAGTGCAATGAGATGTCCTTGTTTGAGGGTCCTATTCTCTACTTCGGGCCTAGATTTGGTCAAACATTTCCTTCTAAATGTCTGAAGTCATCCCTCATCTGTATTATATACCATTTTGTGAGAAACGAATTTCCTTCATCAACTGGCTATTGAGCACCTACTATGTTCCAGGCAGTACGCTAGGTGCTGGGACCACAGAGGCCAGTGACCTGTTGTAGTGGAATGAGGAAGGAGAGAGGGCACACAAAGGAGGGGGTGGTCACTTCCACCCAACGGAAGGCTTCACAGGAGTTCTGACTTTGAGCTCTGTCTTGTCGGATGAATGGTATCAGTAGAGAAAGGGGAAGGTGGATGAGTGGCACAAAAAGAGGGCATTCCAGGCAGATGGAGCAGAAAGAATGATGGTGCAGGGAGCTGGGAGAGGCTCAACAAGGCTTTCCTACAAAAAGGGAGCAGAGCAAGAGAGGGACCTGAGAGCCAGGTCAGGGACGGATCATGAAGGGCCTTACATGCCAAGCAGCGTATAGCCTAATCTTTGTCTTATAGCTAACGGGGAGCCACTGAAAGTCTTTACCAAGGGATGGAACCCAAGTCACTTTGCAGTTGTAAAAGATGACTTCTGCAGGGATGTGCAGAGCCAGCTGGAGGGGAGCAAAATATAAGACAGGGAGACCAAGGGACAGGAAGGGCTGTTTTAATAGAAGGTGACAGATGATGCGGTCCTAGAGTAAGATGGCAGTCGAATGGGTACAGACAAGAGGATGGATTTGAAACATTAAAGAGGTGGAACCAACCAGATAGAATCAAACACTGGATGTGTGGTTGGGGGAAGGGACAATTCAAGGTTGACAGTCAGGGTCTTTTGACTGAGTTGCTACAAGACAGTGGTGATTTTTACCATGATGGCAATTACTGGAGGAGGAGGAGATTTTGAAGAGAAAAATGGAGTTCAGTATAAGACATCACAAGCTTGACTTTATAAATGAGGCAATTCAGACACATGAGTCACCCATAGAGACGTGTGGTAGACAGCTGGACAGAGTGACCTGAATGAAGTTGAGAAGTCTAACAGGCTGAAGACGTGGCACACATTCAGTGAATGAAACCGTGAGAGTTGTCAGTGAGCTTGCTCACAGGTCACTTTTGGTGACCAAAGAATCCCTACAGAACTCTGGAGATGCAGCAACATTGAAGGGGCAGTCAAAGGAAGAGGAATCTGAGGGAAACTAGTCCAAAAGGTGAAAGAAGTGATAGGTTAATATAACTTCAAATGTTCTATATTAATGGGGACGAGAACACTGTAACCTCAATTCTCCATTAGTGTCACACAGTCTAAATCAGACTGACATATAATAATGACATAATAATGAACTTCAGGGTCAGAGAGTTGATGTGTGAACATCAATGTCATTGTCATCTCGCAAATAGGTAATGAGTCCAATTCTTCCTGACAAAAACCTTGTTTTTCACATCCATAAACCTGACATTTTCCCCTGGAACCTGGTCATTTTTAATCCCATACCTGCTCATGGCTGCCTTTTCTAAATTTCCCATCCCGGTGTAGCTATCTTGAGCACTTTCTCCACTGACGCTCTCGTCATCAGGTTCGATGTTGACATTTCTCAGCTCCATGGGATCCATTTGAGCTGCCAGCGCCTCTTGTCCACACACAAGCTCCTTCAGTGTAAACAGTATCCTGCACCTTCCGCCTCAGGCTCTCTTCCACTTCAGGTTGGTGTTCGGAACACGCTTTTCTGCAAGCAGAGCACGAAACAAATCACAATTTTCTTTAAATTAGATCAATGAATGCGAATTACCTACCTTGGGTATGATCTCTATAGAAACATGGAAAGAAAGTACACTCCTGAAAATGTCCTATAAATTTATGTCTGGCAAGTTTCCTTTACCCAATACAAAAATGAAAAATCAAAGAGAAGAAGGAAAGTCATTAATAAATGGCTAAATCAGCGGATATTTATAGAGCGCCTATGTACATGAATACGGCAGGTGCTTTGCTAGTCACTGTGGGAAAAAAAAAGAAAAAAAAAGACCTGGCAGCCATCTTCAAGAAGATTTCTTATTTGTGAGCAAATTGCCTGATTTTAAAAGAAAGACAAAAGTTGTTGACAAAGACCTGACAAGGCAGAATCTAACGCTGTCTCTACTAGCGGTAGGATAAGAAAGTTACTGCTTGAGTTTGCTAATCGGGTATGAAAGAGTTCACATCACCAGAACGCCCGACAATATGCAACGCAGGGTAGGATCACGCTAAGGGAGCTGCGTTCCAGGCCCCCGCATCATGAGGCTAAAGCTAAGAACATAACAAAAGGAAGTACGGGTTTATCTCTGAATCAGCATCTGTCACCATCCCTATAAAATGCATTTTAACAACAAAGAGACTCAGCTTTTAGGTTCTGCTCTGCCTTTAAGTCATCGGATCCCAGCACAAGTTAACTTTTTGTTTTAACATTTTATTTATTTATTTTTCTGAGAGAGAGCAAGAGAGAGAAAGAAAGAGAGCGAGCACGAGGCAGAGGGAGAAGCAGGCTCCCCCACTGAAACAAGAGCCCGATATGGGACTCGATCCCAGGACCCGGGGATCATGACCTGAGCTGAAGGCAGACGCTTAACCGACTGAGCCACCCAGGCACACTTTTTTTTTTTTTAAACCTCATTTCCTCAACTATAACATGAAAAGGGGTGGACTGGCATTGTGTTTTAAAAAAAAAAAAGGCTATGAATCCATCATGCGTTGTTGATACAATTTCTTCTAAAATTTTACCGTTAGAATCAGTCAATTCTTGTTGAACTGTTATAGCGGGAGTAATACTATATCACGCTTGGAAGGTGTGGTTCTGGAATATGCACTACCCGTTTGGGAAGAAAATCCCGAGCACAGAAACTAACATAAAAACTGTTCCAGAACTCACAAAATCCGAAAGTCCCCTGACAAATACAAAGCAAGCACAGGGGAATGTCTCGGCAGTCCGGCGCCCGAGGAAGCACATCTGTGGAAGGCAACTCACACTTGCGAGTTCACAACCCCAAAGTACAAAAGCCACAGAACACACATGGAAACTCAAGATGAGTGTCAGTAAGCATGAGAAAGCAGATTCATACCTGAGTAACCAGAGCTAGCAAAGCAATCTGAAAGGGCCTTTATTTTTTTATTTTTATTTTTTTTAATTAATGATTTTTTATTATATTATGTTAGTCACCATACAGTACATCCCCAGTTTCCGATGTAAGGCTCGATGATTCATTAGTTGCGTATAACAGCCAGTGCACCATGCAATACGTGCCCTCCTTACTACCCATCACCGGTCTATCCCATTCCCCCACCCCCCTCCCCTCTGAGGCCCTCAGTTTGTTTCTCATAGTCCATAGTCTCTCATGTTTCATTCCCCCTTCTGATTACCCCCCCTTTCTTTATCCCTTTCTTCCCCTACCGATCTTCTAGTTCTTATGTTCCATAGATGAGAGAAATCATGATAGTTGTCTTTCTCTGCTTGACTTATGAAAGGGACTTTAAAACTGTATAATAAAAACTAATAGGAATGTTCAAAATAAGAAATAACATCCATAAAATAAGAACAGGGTAAAAGATGGTCAGGCTGGTTTGGAAAAAAGCCAAAAAGGAATTCTAAAAATTAAAAAAAAAAAGTCATCAAAATAAAGAGAACTCAGCTGAAGGGACTTTGAAGGGACTATTTTTGTGACTATGAAACTGAAAGATCCATGGAAGTCACTCAAATTATATCACAAATAGGTAAAGAAAGACAAACACGAAGTTAAGAGACATGGTGGGGGAAGCAAGAATAAGAAGTCTAACATATTCCACTTGCCCTCCTAATATGAGAAAAGTATGAGGCCATGGAGAAGCAAAATAGAAAGACATAATGGCAGAGAATTGTCCAGAACCAAAAAAAAAAAAAAAAAAAAAAGGATAGTAGCTCTCAGGATTTAAAAAAAAGCACACAGTATTTCAAGCAGAAGGAATAAAAATGAATATAATATATTCATTAATAAATATGATAAAAGAGAAAGAGAAAAATTATAAAAGCCAACAGAGAGAATAGAAGATATGCATATGGTTAAAGAAAAAATAGAAAGTTCCATTAAATGAGTAAAAAAAGTTTCTCCTATCCATCACACAGACCAGTCTCACCCAAGAGCAGGAACTATGAATGTTTCTATTTTTAGTTCTTTAGTTAGTTATCCTAAATTTAAATTATTCACTAAAACTTCTCTGACATGGTTTATCAATTCTAGACTTGTACATATGACAGATGAGGAAATTAGCATACTTCCCTCTATCCGTCCTTCTCACAAGCTGCTAATTGTTTTAGTTAATGAAATACTTTCACAACGTTGAGATTCATAATACTTTCATACTAGTCTGTAAAACAATGAAGTCGCTTATAATTTTCTATAGGTCGGTTTTGGACACTAAAAACCAACAATCGCTTTGACAACATTATGATTATGTAAATGGTATGCTCCAAAGAGCCAAGTGGTATATTGGGCTACCTAATAAATGATCTAGAAGTCCTCTGTTAGTAAAATTTTGCAAGTGAATTTTCCATCCTTTTACTTTCTGAATGGTTTCCTCCTCCACCCTCTGGGTCTCACTCAGCTGCCAGTGTCTTCTGAGCACCAGTCCAGCTTCCTCCTTCAATTCATTTTGCATCGTGCTGGAATCCACCTTGAATAACTCTTTTCACAAAATGTGACCATGTTTGTAAACAGAATTTCTGAGTTGTTTCATGTTGGAAAAATGCTTTACTTTGCCCCAAACTTTGCTTGAAGTATTGAGTAGAGTAGAAGAAGGTAGTTTACTTTGCTTTTTAAGTTTTTATTTAAATTCCAGTGAGATAACATGCAGTAGAGTATTAGTTTCAGGTGTACAATATGGTGATTCGGCACGTCCGTACATCAGCCAGTGCTCGTCAGGACAAGTGCCCTCCTTCGTCCCATTTCACCCCCCCTCTGGTAACCACCAGTTTGTTCTCTATAGTTGAGAGTCTGTTTCTTGGCTTGTCTCTCTCTCTCTTTTTTTTCTTTGTTCTTTTGTTTTGTTTCTTAAATTCTACACGAGTGAAATCATGTGCAGAAACACATGATGCGTGTTTTTCTCGGACTGATTTATTTCATTTAGCAGAATACTCTAGCTCCATCCGTGTCATTGCAAATGGCAAGATTTCCCTCTTTTTATGGCTGAATAGTATTCCATTGTATAACACGGTTTACTTTTTTTTTTTTTTTAAAGATTTTATTTATTTATTCGACAGAGATAGAGACAGCCAGCGAGAGATGGAACACAAGCAGGGGGAGTGGGAGAGGAAGAAGCAGGCTCATGGCGGAGGAGCCTGATGTGGGGCTCGATTCCATCACGCCGGGATCACGCCCTGAGCCGAAGGCAGACGCTTAACCGCTGCGCCACCCAGGCGCCCCAACACAGTTTACTTTTAAGCTATATCTATCTTATTTTTCAACGCATCCACTAATTATTTTTCACAATCATGTTTTTAATTTGTAATAATTTGGTCTTCATCTTCTCCCTCTTTTTTCATCTCACCCTTTTTGTTTGTTTTACAGAGGCAGTATTTTCTCAAATCTAAGGACACTGACTAGAAGTTTTCAAAAGCTCCTTTTGTTCCCTGAATTATGTATTTTTTTCCTGGAGTGAATTGTGTTTGTTCATCTTGGTCCCTCTCTTGCTCGCTGGTTTAAATTCTTAGTGATCCTAGGTTGTCTGTTCATCTTTATAAGTGAAGAGTATGGTGGTTACTTAGCCAGGAGGTACTCGGGGGTTTCTCTTAAACTTTGCAGGCCCATCTCATTCATGGGTTGCTGCTCCCTTGCGTTCCCGTAAGCGGCTTCTCTGCAGACGTCTACGTGTGGAGCATTCTGGAGAACGCCGCTCCGGACGCAGCCGGCGCTCTCGGGGAGGCTTCTATGGGAGCAAAAGGCTGTCATGTGTTTTCCTTTTGGGTGAAGCTTCCATTCCTGCTTGTAATCCCTCTCTGTCTGTGGTGGAGGCCCCAGGGGCTTTTTTTTTGTAGTCGGGCTTTCTTTACAGACTAGATCACAGCCTTAACCTTTGAGCAAAGGTGGCGGCCCAAACAGACGGAAATGCCCAAACTGAGGTTCCTTGCTGGCCATTGGTGGCCTGTGATCCACACCTTCTCTTTGTATACGTTGATTTCGCTTGGAGCAGCTGCCAGGCTCGTTCTGAAAAAAGCCCACTCACCCTGTAAATTGTTTACCCTGGTTTACCCTGGTTCCTTTTCTTTCACAGATTTTCTGGTGCTATCTGCTTTCTGGCTTCTAGGAATTCTTCCAAACTTGTGTTTATTAGTAACATTGCTATTATTTTTCAGAACTTTTGGGTTTTTTTCTTTTAAAAAGTATTATTTTGTTTAAAGCTTCATTGCTTGAATTCCTCAACACGAGGTCCCAATTCTCCATTCTTCCCATTGACTCCCAAGACTTCATATCCCAAGGTCCGTCTCTGGGCCAGGCCTCTCCTTTGATCTCCCACTGCCTATGTCCAGCCTCCTGACGGATGTATATACTTGCACATCTCAAAGGCAGTTTACATTCAGTGTGTCCAAAGTCTAACTTGTAACAGTTTCCTCTTCTTCCAATGTTTCCTATCCAAAGAATATTGTTACCATTTATCTGGTTACTCAAACCAGAAGCATAAATCTTCTATTATAAATTTTCCTTTCTTAGCCCCCCCCCCCCCCCCGCCACACATCCAGTCCAATACAAAGTCTGGTTGATTTTTTAAAACATCCAGTCCTTTACAAAGTCTGGTTGATTTTACAACTAGTCAACGTATATTCTCAAGTTAATCTAGTAGTTTCCATTTCTCCCACCATCATTCTTGTCCAAGCTACCATCTTTTCTCTTACCCTGTCAACTGCAACAAACCTAATCCGTGTCCTTGAATCCTCACTTGCTTCTCCTCCCCCGCAATTCACTTCTTGCACAACAGCCAGAATGATCCTTTATTTTATTTTATCTTATTTTTCAGAATGATCCTTTGAAAAGACATCTTAGGTCATATTTATTTGCATAAAACTCTTTCATGCCTTCCCCTTGTTTTTAAGAGAAAGTCTAACTTCTCAACATGCCCATGAGGTTCTGGGTGGTTCACCGTATTCTCTGGTCTCCTCTCCTTCCCAGCTCAGTGTTCTAGCTACACTAGCCCTCTTGCAATTCCAGGAACTCCCCGGGTTCTCTACCACCTCAGGCTATTTGCACATCTGAGCCACAGTGCCTGGAATGCTCTGTGTTCCATGCCTTACTTAGTCGACCTGTTTAGGGGGTTACAGGAATATACATGGCAGTAGGCCTGGGGGCTTCAGTTAAATTCCATTTCACTTAGCACTTAACTCAAAGGAAACTCACTGATTTCATTTGTAATAAGCCATGCTAACCTGGTATATATCCTGGATATATATAAAAAGTATATCCAACATGGTGGCACGTACTACATGTCAGAAACTGATACAGACTTGACATCCATTAACTCATTTAATCCTCACAGCAGCCCTCCGAGATAGGTACAATTTTGGTTCTTATTCCCATTTTACAAATGAAGTCATGGAGACACAGAGAAGTAAAGTAGCCTCCTTGCTATGCCATCTCAGTTCTGCTGAGAACTAAAGCCCAGATACGGAACAGAAACACTGGCTCTGATGATAAATATAACAGGGTATAAATCTGGGCCAAATTAACTTCTGGACTTTTCTGTCTTACCATATGTAAAATGAGGGTAATATCATTTACCACAAAGCAGTATTGTGAGGATTTAAATGATATATTTTTTAAAAGATTTTATTTATTTGAGAGAGAGAGCACACAAGCAGGGAGGGCAGTAGGCAGAGGGAGGAGGAGAGAGCAGACTCTCCACTGAGCAGGGAGCCCAGTGCAGGGCTCAATCCCAGGACCTCGAGATCATGACATTGAGCTAAAGTCAGACACTTAACTGACTGAACCACACAGGCAGCCCCCCTCTTTCTTTTAATAATCAGAATTTAACAGCTGTCTTTGTCTGCAAGCAAACATACATAGTATTTTATATGTATATCTACAGTTTTTATAAAAGAGGACTTAACATTTCTCAAAATTCACAAAAAACGTAAGCAAGGTAGGTAGGCTTCCTGAATAAGGAAATTGAGACCTAATCTCATGCTATTTATACCAGATATAAAACATTACTTTCTCTTTCGACAATGACATGACATAGCCCATGAAGTATGAAACGGTGATTTAAGATCCCGGCCCCCAAATCCTAATTTTGGCCCTGGCCAAGTGTCATCTTCTCATAAAAGCTAGCACACGTTTTCACAGCTTATATCTTTAGCTCTGAAGATTCTATTGTTGACCTATTTTAAGGAAACAACGGTGAAAACAAAATTTAAAAAGAGTTAGAACATTATGGGCAACTAGACATTCTGCATCATTTGCCTGCAGCACAAAGTACATACCTTGAAATATTCAGACCATATCATAATTATTAAAATATATTAACATGATTATACTTTAGTGTGGAAGAATTTTACAGATGGTATTTATTCATTCAACAAATACTGAAAATGAAATAGGAGTCAAACGATGAAAGAGAAAGCATGACTAAGACAGAATCCCATGGGGCCCCTGGGTGGCTCAGTCAGTTCAGCATTTGACTCTTGCTTTTGGCTCAGGTCACGATCTCGGAGTCGGGAGATTGAGCCCCATGTCGGGCTCCATTCTCAGCACGGAGTTTGCTTGAGATTCTCTCTCCCTCTTCCTCTGCCCTTCCCCCCACTCATGCTCTCTTTCTGATAAATAAAAAATAAATAAATAAAGTCTTTTAAAAAAGAAAAAAAAAGACAGAATCCCTGCACAGGATGAACTGTTTAGTAGAAAAAACAGATTTTGAACAAAGTAGTCTAACATAATTTACATTTTTACTTTTTTTCTCTAAATAACTACTTGATGAATAATCAATGAATCTTTGCATGGGTAGGCTAGGAAAGAATGATATTGGCATATACCTTGGTTGAAAAATTTAATATATTACATGTAATATATGTGATACATGACATGCCACATTATTATAGAATAAAATTTTCATAGGCAGAGATTCTTCTACTGCTCCCCATCTCAGTACACAGCACCTTCACTAACCCAATTGCTCACGGGGGGAATCTGGCTATAGGCACTGACACCTCTTATTCTCAATCCTGAATCTCCCTACCCACATCCGATGCATCACCAAATCCTATCAATCCTTCTTTCAACATTTAAAAATAATTCATTTATTTCTCTCTCCATGACCAATATGTTATTCCAAATGACTACCTGCTAAAGGCCTAAAATGAATTACTCATCACTTTTTAGAATCAAGTCAAATTTCCTAATATGCTCTCAGGCTCTCCATGGCTCTACATACTTTAATCCACACGCGCTCTTTAGGCCCACCTGGAACCACACCTCCCCGCACTCACTGGATACACTGGGCTGTTTTCATTTCTCCTTGCAACCTCGGGACCTTTTAACATGCTGCTCTCCCTGCCTGGAACGTTCTTCTCCAGTAAAAAGAACCTGAAAATCTTTAAATGCCAAGTGGTCGGAGAGGCCCCCCCCCATCTAAACTAGATCCCCCGTTATATGCTCTGGTATCATATTCTCCTCTCCTTCACATCCTTATCACACTTTGTGCTTCTGTTTTAAATTATGTGATTATTTGATAAATAACTGTCTCTTCCACTAGGCAGAGAGCTTCATGAAGGTGGGAGGGGTGCTGGGTTTGTAGACCCTACGTGTTCCCAGCAAGTGGCACAGTGCCTGGTGTTATATTCTCCTACTGTTGTATCTCTGTGTGCTCTCCTTTATAGATACAAGAATGTATTCTTGTTACACCTTTAAAGGTTAATAATTCAAAATGAAATGGAAGTGTTTCCCTCTGGCTACCAGGAGCAAGAACAGCTCTGCTCCCCAAAGAATGTTCGAAATTATTCTAAAAGAAAAAGCAAATTTGGTGTGACAGAACTTTCTGTAGTCTAGCTTTTCTCTTCAATGACGTGAAGTTTCTCTGTGACACCAAGAGATCTTCAGTGTGCTGGTTATCTGCACTGCTGCTTCAATTCACTTATTCATGAAGATAAAAAAAATCAGAACTTGAAACAAAGGTAATTAGAATATTGTGACTGTCAGAAGGCTTTGTTTCTTCATATTTATTAAGAGCTATCTTAATGTCCTAACGTATAGTCAAATTCTAGTTATTAACATTGTCCTGTTCTTTGAATAGGTACTCAAGAAATGTAGGATGGGCGATTCTCAGAAAAGCAGACTTCTGTTTTACTTAGGTAGTTCAACGTTAGACCTCAAATTTGGAAAGCAAAACTGTCCTTGAGTCAAGAGGCAAAAGTTACGACCTTCCCTAGTGACTGTAAACATTTATTTTACCTGATAAGCGAATGTGAAGAGGGAGCTGACATTGGCAGAGCATTTCCCACCATTCTGGGCTGTCTTGTCTTCCGTGCCAGCCTATTTCTGACGAGTCTACTCTGCAATCTAGGCTTAGTTAGCAGATCGCCTCCCATGTCATTTACCTTTTGGTTGAGCAAGTGGGAAGTAGCTGGTCATACAACTTCTAAAAGCCAAATGCTCTCTGCATCCAAGGAACCGACTTAAATCCACATCCCAAATGCCCCTTAGGTAAATGAACACCTTTCATTGTGAATAGCTTTCACAATGAAGTCAATCTAATATTACCTTTATATTAAATTCTTGTAAACAATTTCCCCAACAATGCCCTTCTAGTTGCTCATCGAGAGTCAGACGGCTTGTTAGTCTGTGGCGTGAGTCTTCACAATTAGCTTCCATAAAAACATTCAGTATCATTCAGTCTGAAGTACATCTTAGAAGAAGAACTGCTAATGACAGCAAAACTGTATTTATTGACTACTTGCTAGTGCTGGTGCTAATACCCCAGCATCTCCATTCCTTTCCTGTACTCAGACACACCTTGGAAATAATATCTAGGGAGAACTGGAAGAGTTAAAGGAAATAACCCTATGTTGAGGTCTTTTCCTTTTACTATGATTATTAAATGCTTGCTAATATAAGAGTTATAGCAGCCATTTGATGAGGTATACAGGCTCAAATATAATATAATAAACTATAATATAAAGGCCAAAATACAATATAAGCAAAATAACATTTCTAGCTCTGCTCTTAGAAGGTGACCTAGATTCTCTAGTCATCTTAAACACTGAGAAACATCTTAATTCACGCATAAATTTCAGTTCTTATTTTCCCAAATAGTAGTTTCTAGAAATGCAGAAAAATATGTACCATGTAGGATATTATCATAGTGAACTCTTCATGCTTCATGTATTGAAGCACGATATTTAGGAACCTGAATTGTGGATGCAGTTAATTCCAAAAGGTCTACATTCCGTATAATAGATACGGGACCACCTCCGGAGGAATTTTTTTTTTTTTTGAAAATAAATTATTTTATTTTCTCTGAAGTAACTCATATGTTAAAAAGAACTTTAGTGGGGCGCCTGGGTGGCACAGCGGTTAAGCGGCTGCCTTCAGCTCAGGGCGTGATCCCGGCGTTCTGGGATCGAGCCCCACATCAGGCTCTTCTGCTGTGAGCCTGCCTCTTCCTCTCCCACTCCCCCTGCTTGTGTTCCCTCTCTCGCTGGCTGTCTCTCTCTCTGTCAAATAAATAAATAAAATCTTTAAAAAAAAAAAAAAGAACTTTAGTAGCCTACAAAGTATCCTGTGTAACATAGTTATAGAAAACTCAAGAGTTTAGTCCTCAAAACTACATTTCTCAGTACTTAAATCTTACTGATATACTTCTTAGGCTATGACTATGTGCTCTGTAAGATATCCAAAATATGGGGATACACAAATCCACCGAGAATTCTCCCTCATCTAATTGATAAATTTGAGGAGTACAGCTCTCTTTTTAGATAACTGATCCTAGTCCTTCCAAATCTAAAGCTATGTTTCTATTCTATTCAATTTCCCAGTTTCTTCTAGTAAATTTACTCTAAAAATACTCATTAAGATGGACACATACATAGATAAGGTAAATCACAAGTCTGTTTTCTTTTTCATTTGATAATGATGCAGCCCAAACTCTTAGCCGTTCATATCTGCTGCAGTCATGGGATATTCCTCCTTTGGTTTGTTTTTGCAGGTATTTTTGTTTTCAAGATTAAAAAAATCTTTAATGTTATAGCATTGAGAATGTACTTCTAAAACCTCATATTTTTTCTAAGACAAATTATTTCCACTCTACTCAGTGATTAACCAGGAGATGTAAATAACTAAATACTTGTTACCTACCTACCTTTTTTTTTTTTTTTGCTACATTTCCCTTTTCTGTTATCCACTGTCCTAATTGTATGCTCAAACCTAAAATTATCTGCAAAAGAAAGCTGCAATCAAGGCCTGGGATAATAGTTTCAATGTCTGACATTATACCTAATTTATCTTTGTTAAAATGAGAAAAAATTTCAAACATTTAACTTGTAATAAACACGCTACACCATAAAAGGAAGAAAGGAAGCATTATTTTAACTCTGCAACTATTAACGTAAAAAGAGCTTTACCTTAATTATTTACCCAGTCCTGTGCAATCTTTCTGGAATTGTTTGGAATGGCAGACCCCTGGAGGAGTGTTGACTTATGTGAACCTTTGGGGATCGAGACAATGATTTAAAGACCAGTGGGCGTGAATGAGACAAGCCAATCACACCACCACTACCTTGCCCCAACACCTCCCTCTGTCCAACTTGCGTCAGCTCTTCTAAAAAAAAGAGAAGCTAAGTCAGTTTACTGTTGTACATTTGGATTAAACATCGGTTACACCAATTTCTATTTGTTTTTAGAATTTTGGCTTTTATACAGCAAAATACTCACTTACTGAAAGCTTTATCTTGATTGGTATTCTTCTGTATCCAGATGCTATGGGTTGGTTGATAAAGCTTTTAGAAAATTAGCGTTTCTAACATTTCTTCATTAACATAAAACATAGATTTATGACCTGAAGGCAAAGTATAATAATACGATAACAATAATACTTATGGAGTCAGATTGTTTAATGAAACATAATCAGAATGTATAGAAAATATTAATTACAGAGGAGAAACGTTATTTTCCTTTGAATTGCTGGCTTATTCAGAGGAAATTTTATGGAATGACAGATACTCACAAATGGCACCGCTCCTCAAGGTACCGCAAGAATGGAAATCGTCCATCCTATCCAGCTCTGCTACCTTTCCAAAGGCACTGTGCTGAGTAAGCAAAACGCTGTTTGGAGTTTTTAAAGAATTTCTAAATGAACATTTATCTTTTTCAAAGAAATCTACGTGGCTTTCCAAACATCAGAGAAGGGGTTAAAATGCGTTGGCATATAATTTATTCTGTTATGCAAATGTATCAGTGGGGTGAGAAAAAGATTAAAAATCAATCCAGAATTAAGGGTTCTTCGCCTTTTAAATATTTATGACACGAGTGAACAATCTGATGACCAATCAGAAGAAATGCTGGATTACAACAGGTGAGTCAACTCCCAATTTCCAAAAAACCACAACTAAACATTGTTCTTTGAGAAAGAAATTCTTAAGCTGATGCAAAGCATTAAATATTAAGTAAAATGTCCATTGACCCGTTTCTTATTTTCTTTTCAAATGTGCCCATTTGGTCTACTAACTTTTATATGGTATATTTGCTTGTATTTGTCTCTTAGCTAGCTTGTTCTTTATTTTTCAAAATTATTCTATAGATTTGTCTTTTATTGGATGAAAATTATTGTCTGAGAAAAAATTACAACAAATATATTAATCTTAATTTCAGAAAAATTTAAAGAATATTCCTTTTCAAATTATTTCCATCATTTAATTGTGATATTTCCAACTTAAGATTTCTTTCCTTTTCCAAAGTTAACAGATGAAACGAGCAAAAATGTGCATTAATTGTTAGAAGACTCCCATTTCATAGTGGGTCAACTGAAAAAAAAAAGGATTGTAATATGTGAATCTCATACTATGATATCTTCATATAAAAAAGGATAGAGCTAATTGTCTAAGTACCTAAAGTTTTACCTCTCTTAAAATTTTAAGTTTAGATTTCACTTATAATTTAGATCTTCTTCAAGTATACTAAATTGTAGTAAATTAGCATATTAGATTAAACTAAAGAGCACACTTAACAGACTTCTATGAAGGGCCTTATATTCCTTTTGAACCTATTCTAATTGCAAAATTCTTATCACAAACTTTCCTAATATTCACTTAAAAATCAAATACATACCTTGCAAATTAATTTGACAAAAGTGGTTGAATTAAAATAGCTTCGGAACTTTGTTGTCTATTTTCTTTCCTCAATTTTTGATATATTTAGCTATGTCAAATAATGAAAAAATGTATAGTCTGGTCTTGACAAAACTCATTTTAAATTTCCATTCATAAGGAAAACACAGACTTAACGCCTTAGTTTCATGTTCCACATATTTCTTAAAATCATACATGATGTAATTTCATATGCACTTGGTAATAGGTCTATGCTCTTTTGATTTTTAAAGCATGGCAAGGGGCGCCTGGGTGGCACAGCGGTTAAGTGTCTGCCTTCGGCTCAGGGCGTGATCCCGGCGTTATGGGATCGAGCCCCACATCAGGCTCCTCCACTATGAGCCTGCTTCTTCCTCTCCCACTCCCCCTGCTGTGTTCCCTCTCTCACTGGCTGTCTCTATCTCTGTTAAATAAATAAATAAGATCTTTAAAAAAAAAATAAAGCATGGCAAATACAATATATTCATTTAGTCTCTGATTTGGTTCCAGGACCACTGCAGAAAGAGGTAAGGAACCAGAATATGTGCCAACTTACAAAAATGAATACAATGAAAAATATCTGGGTAGTGAACAATGAAGCAAGTCTGAGCAAGAAGATGACAAACACTTTAACTGATCCTTCATATAAGGAATTCATATAAGTACCACCAGGAGCAGGTCCATGGGTGGGTAGGGGGGCAGGGAAAGGGGGCCCAAGGGGCAAGATACGTCCACATAAAGCAATCCATGGCTTCCCAGACTATAACACAGTTAATGTCAGCAGATTTGCACAATATTCCCCAGGACTCCTGACGATGAAGGTCCCCTGGGGCTGAGGTCCTCCAAGAAGGCATGAGGGTGCCCATGGACCTTTAGGGGGGCCTTAAAAGTCCACATGAGGTCCCAATAGGTAGAGAGAAAAGGGAAAGGCATCCTGGGTGAAAACTGTAGATAGGCTAAAAAAGTAGAATAGAATGGAATGGTCCAGACTGTAAAAGCCATTAAGTCTAGGGAGCACAGAATTTTAGTGATATGAATCTCTTGAAAGCTTCTGAAAAAAGAATCATAAAATCAGCAGGGAAGAAAGGGACGCAGGTAGGAAGATGGGATGGAGAGGGAGGTAGGGACATGGAGGACAGTGAAGAGGTTGAATGATAGTTTGGCTCTGGTGATTTCTGCTGTTATTCTCAGGCAAATGAAAAGGCAGATGGAAAGGATTTAAATTGAGGTCAGTGGTAGTTTGTCTCTTTCTTGTAGTACTGTTCCATTTATCACTTTCACTGGCTCACAATACAAGCCATGAATTTTATGTGACTATCCTATGAAAAACAAGAAACTTGCAATAAAATCTTCATTTTTCTTTATCAACCAAAAGAGACTATATGGTGATAACTCATCTGCTTCAGCACCCCTTCCATCCATCTGTTGTTATCATTTTCAAATAGTACAGAGGAGGTCTTGAAAGAGTATATATCTCTATATGTTATCTATTGAAAGTACAAAACTGTTGGCTCAAAATTCGGATCATACCTGTGCACTAAATTAAAATTTTTCTTGCTCATCTTTAAAATCATTGATCATCTGGTTTAAAATTTCCACTTTTAATGATGTCCTCAAAGAGAAAGTTTCAGCTGGATCAAGTCAAAATGAATCAACAATTAAAAAAAAAAAATGCCTTAGCCAGACCATCATGGCATTTTGCTATGACACTGGGAAAGATAACCTCTTGTTCTCATCGGGACTGCACCCAGATTTCTAATATTAGTCATGGGACAAAATAGTACTTGGAAATAGGATCTGGTTACAGCCAAACTGGAAGATGATGGGTAGAAACAGTAATGACTGAGAAACCAAATTACCTAATTTTTAATAATTTTGTATTGTGTGTGTATCTGCATTCACTTCCTTTTTTTTGCTCCTACTTCAATTTCTCTTTAGGTCCCCTACTTTTTCTTCTCTTTCTCTTTAACTTTTCTATACTACATTCTTTTTGTGATGACTTATTTTCCAGGAAGAGTTACTTTTAAGAAAGAAAGAAAGAAAGAAAGAAAGAAAGAAAGAAAGAAAGAAAGAAAGAAAGAAAGATTTATTTGAGAGAGAGAAAGTGCGCATGCACATGGAGTGGGGGGGAAGGGTGGGGCAGAGGGAGAAAGAATCTCAAGGAGACTTCCGGTCTGGCACGGAGCCCAATGTGGGGCTCGATCTCACAACACTGAGATCATGACCTGAGCAGAAATCAAGAGTTGGAGGCTTGACTGACTGAGCCACTTCCATTTTTTAAGGCTCCAAATATATTTAAAAATCTACTTAAATCCAATACGGGGTTACTAAATTCTAGTACCTTGTCAACATGTCTGTTTCAAAAATTAATACCTAAATGCACATACGATACAAATGACTTTCAAAAGCCTCATTTGAGGATACCTTCAAAAAGCCTAAATTTGGGACACTCTCAAATATGAGGCCCCAAAGGGCTTCCCAGCCCAGGCTCCTGGGAGAGGCGTTGCTTTTCTTTTCTAAAAACCTCTCTGGCCGAGAAAAATGCAATGACCCCTGCATTCTGAGGAAATTGCTTGGTTGATGGCATGCCTCTCTCTTCCACCCAGCCAAAAGCACATTTACAGTTATACAATGGAGCATTTTGGAAACGTTCGAATAGTCAACTACTATATTGCAAAATTAGCAAACAAGTTTGGTGCAGGTTGACAAACTTACTGACTTTGCCACAGATCTAAATAGAAAATTCCTTTCAGCCTTAGCGGACAGAAAAAAAAAAAAACCCAACTAGTTAGAAGACAGCTCATGTCGTTGATATTCTGTTCTCTGCCATTTGCCTTTTAAGCAACTCAAATTCTTGTCAATTTTATGTCTTGATTCCACATTGATATGATGCAGAGGAAAACGTATCGAAAGTTCATTCCAGGCTTCTGCCTAAGCAGATCTATCAGGGTAAAGAAGAATAACAAGGTCTATGAGGCTTATGGCTGATTACAACTTAATATACCAAAAATTCTAAATGTGAAATTAGAGCTTTTTAAAAGTTTGTTCTAAAGAATGATTCCTACCCTTTACAATGCCTGCTTGAGTAAACAGCACTGGGAGGGAAGGAGATATATAACCATAATGAGAACAACACTTTAGCTTAATCACCTTGTTTAAGTTCTTTGTACAGAATGCAGTATTAACACAACGGTAGCATGAACTGATTGCCTTTCTAATGAATAGCAAGTGATGGTTTAAAAATTACTTTCTTTGGGGGACACAGCACATTAATTTCAATTGCTCTCTTTCATAGTCCCATCGATCCCTTTCCTATAAAAGCAAATTCTCTAGCAGAACACATTCTATACTTCATCAATGATTGGAGATTGTAAACCTGGTGCCCTCTTGCTTGCATTTGGACTCCCAACAGGATCTCGAGCTGTGACTCAGTGACAATTCTTTTTTTTTTTTTTTTAAGATTTTATTTATTTGTTTGTCAGAGAGGGAGACAGAGAGAGAGCACAAGCAGTGGGAGAGGCAGGCAGAGGGAGAAGCAGCGTTCCCACTGAGCAAGGAGCCCGATGCAGGACTCGATCCCAGGGTCCTGGGATCATGACCTGAGCCGAAGGCAGACACTTAACCAACTGAGCCACCCAGGTGTCCCTCGGTGACAATCCTTAATGGACTACTCTTAGGGACAGAGAGGATTTCCTGAGTCAGGTCTGTGCAGTAAATGAGAGGGGCAGGTTTCTGCCAGGAATGCTCATCTCTCCTGCTGGGCTGCAGGCAACTCTAGAGATGAACGGTGGTGCTCAGAGCTCTTCGCAGGGCACCTGCAGACTGATGTATGGTCCTTTGCTACAGGGGTTAGCAGTGCCCAGCACAGCGAGATGACCTGATTTTTGTACTTTATGGGTCGCTTGAGTGAGGATCTATAAATCCTGGAGGGCTGGGTAAAAGTTGGTAGCATCAATCTTTCCTTAAATACAGGAAAATTCACTCAGTTCAAGTAAATGTCTTGACCTTACTTAGCAGGACAGCAGCAGATTTGGGTCAGATGGTTTAGGAGGTCTGGGGATGGCTTTGAGTATGTCTGGACAGCCAATTTAGATTAGTTGTAAACGATCTCTTTTGCTTGTTTACCTTGATTAATTTTAGCCTCTGCCTGGGTTATAACAGGTACTGTATAAATCGTTGAACTAATGAAGATCTCTATTAAGGACACTGATTCGATCTGTGCATCCAGAACCTTTCTTTGGAACTTATATATGAGGTTGCAACAAGCAACATTGTAATAATTATTTCAATTGACCAATCCTGCAGTAGTTCCTTCTTCTGCTCAGAGCCAATGGTGAGATGGTAAAACCATTCGTCATACTATACACATTAGTTCCTTTAGGGCGAGCTGCCTACCCAGAACATAAAGCAATAATTACCAAACATGTATTCAAAGAATATTCAAGGAATAATAAGGGCATGGGAAAATCACAAGTTTTAAAAGCAAGATACAAAATCTAATAGTAATATGATCCCTATGTTTTTAAAATTATGGACATATAACATACATGAACATGCAAAGGAAAAATGCCTGAAATTACACCTATCAAAATATGAATAAGTGATTATTTGCCGATTATGGAAATGTGGGTAATCTTTTTTTCCCCCTCATCTATATTTGCAACTAACCTTTAAAAATTATGGATTACTTTCCCTATGAGAGAAACAGTAAACATTTACTAAAAACAAAAGCAACAAAAACAAAGAGTTCCTCTCCTAGGTTTTGCAACAACTGTTAATCAATCCGGGATATTAGCCACTAGCTGAATGTCTATTTTTAGTGAGAATATTTTGGGTGCCTGACCAGCAACAATCAACTCTCTTAAAAAATCTTTGATTCCGAACGGGCACTTATGAGTTATTTAGAGTCCAGACAAAATTATACATGTCCAGTTTCTTCTGAACGGAGGGATTGTTTTTTTCCCCACCAGGAGGAGGTACACTAACAGAACTCAAGTGTTGTTGAGAAAAATGGACGTCGATATTTTCTTCATAATGCTGTGAGATAGTCAATTTCTATTATAGCGTAAGGAGTCATCTTCATTTATCCACTTGATAAATAGTACTGAACATCTACGTACCAGACTTCGTGGTAGGGGCTAAGACACTAGACACAGTAAGAAAAGAAGACCCACTGTCTGAAGCCCTGGTCTCGCAAGGGAATCCATTGCTTATGTAGGTCCTGACACACTAAGGTAGCGGGTGCGAACTGAGGGGTAGGAAAATGTGGTGCCCAACTCCATTTGAAGGGACGAACAAGACTTCCTGGAGGGGACAGCTGAGTTCCACTAAAAGAATAAACAGGAGCTGGCCAGGAGCAGAGGGATGGGAGCGGACCCCCAGCTGGGGGATAGCAGGAGCAAAGGCAAAGGAGGCAAGAAGCAGCTCCTGGCTGCCCCCATTCCTGGAAGGCTGAGGCAGGCGATGGGAGAGGTGGGGAGACGGGTGGGGGGGAGGGAGGGATTATAGGGGGCATTGAGTGCCATGTCTATTTGTTGTTCTGTTTCAACCGAGCTCATAAAAAAGAGCAGCCAAGCAGTGTCAAAATCTCAGACGTGAAGAGAATGTGTTAGAAATTGTGATAATAAAGATTACTGCAAACAGGAAAAACCCACCAGGGTAGCCAGGGGCAATTCTTGCCTGCATTACATTCTTGGAGAGAGTGTTCAGGTGGGTTGGGGCCTCTGCTTTGTGATTGCTGTAGTATAATTTAGCAAAGAACAGAAAAGTTTAGGTTTGTGAGGTATTTTGCTTCAAATAGTGTAAAACACATGAGAAAGGAGCTAATTACGAGTCTTACGGGGAATTGAATTTTTAAGTATTGAAATCTTGACTCTTTTCTTTCCTAGGTATTTGAAGACTATTTTTAAAGTTAGAATTTAAGGTTCAATATATTTAAGCTTAATTATTTTAAACTACATTTAAGTAAAGATTGATGCTTAAGTAAATCATGAGTAATTTATCCAGTAATATTAATATCTTAATTTGTAAGCATCTGTAGTCAAATTCCTTTTCTATAGTGTCTAGTGTAGTGAGATAGGTAACAACTTGAAGACTGATACTTCTTAACTATGGGTGATCTGATATTTGCATGTGTAAGACAATCACATTAACTCAATTTTGCTTGTGCGCATAAGTTTAAAAGGCTGATGGCATTTCCTTTGACTCTTGCATAAGACTTCAAACAGTAGTTGGAGGAGACCGGAAATCAGCTTCACTTTTTTTGTCTTGAAGTGTCCCTATTCATTCTTTCTAATCTACAAGGCTTCCGACCCTCAAAGGATCTGAATGGCTTGTTCCTTTGTTATGCTAACACTTGATATTGGCTGACCTTTCCGGAGATTTGGGTTCAAGTTCTAACTCCCTCCCTCCTAGCTATGGGCCTTATCTACAGGTTGGTAAACTCTCTGGGTCTTCATTTTCTCATTTATAAAAAGTGTGTAATTCCTGGAATAATAACAAGACAATTGGAAGGACCAAATGAAATTCACCCATTCATTTATTGGGGACCTACTATGTGCCAAGAACACACTTACAAGCACAACTATAGTTCAAACTGGCTAAATAGCTACTTTTTTCTTCCTGTGGAGCTCCTTTGGCCACTGCTAGGACCATAAAGCTTAAGAATGTAAGTAGTTGGTAGCCGCACTTACATAGTACTCAAAGAAATACCAAAATGGTTGTCCAGGAGAGACCTGTTAGACATAAAATTCATGTGTTGACATCCTGATTCTACATGTTTCAGTTTAACTAATTCTCATCAAAATTTTCACCAAAGTTAAAAGGTTAAACAGAGAATGCATCATCTCTAGTCTTTTTTTTCTTTCTCCTGTTTTTAGTAAGTCAATCAAGCAGTCAGTCCAATCAACCAGTCATCACTGAACAACTATTTTATGCCAAGAACGATGCTCATTTCTGTCTCCATGTCTTTAGGCTTTCCTTTTACTTTTGAGCAGAACGTCTGACTTTTTTTCTGATTGACCACGAGCCTTAGACTAACTGGAGCTTTACAGTTGACTTGATATACCTAAGAGTTCTGCTGGTATCTCCATATGTTATGTGTTACATGGATTGTGCGTGCATGCATTCTATGTGCCATGGATGAGAGGCCGATCTGTATGCCTATATCTAGCCTACATCTATATCTGGTAGGAACCACAGTGCTTCGCTTTTCCTA
Organism: Ursus maritimus; assembly: GCF_017311325.1. Lineage (NCBI taxonomy): Eukaryota > Metazoa > Chordata > Mammalia > Carnivora > Ursidae > Ursus > Ursus maritimus. The sequence goes on from NW_024425119.1 coordinate 37,585,133, forward strand.
TTCAAAGAGGCCCAGCCTTTATCCTTTGGTTCATAGGCTGTGTTCCTCTAAGTGCATTGTTTCTCAGTGTCGTTCGGAACACGCACCAAATACAGGCCTGCCCTATGAGATGGAGAACACATTGACTCTGGAGTTCAAATTCACTTGATTCGAATCTGATTCTCGTTCTGCTGCTTGCCAGCTGAGAGCCTTTAGAAAAGTTAGAGTTAATCCTCTCTCCGCACTTCCTACAAGCTGTACGGACACTGTACGGACACATTCGTCTACACATCTGTCCTTTTAGGCTTTGAAGTCCTTGGGAGCAGATGCTGTGCCTTACTCAGCACAGCACAAGGTCAACTAGTATAGATTGTGGGGCTCGAATGCCTAGACTTAAATGCGATTCCTCCTTTATTAACTGTCCGACTTGGGGCAAGCTGTTTGCCTTTTCTGCAGTCAGGCTCTTCATCTGCAAAAAGGAGGTAATAACAGTACCCACGTCACACTGCTGTTCTGAGGAATAACGAAGTTAATATTTGTAGAGAAATTAGAAGAGTGGCACATAGTAAACGTTATGCGAGTATTTGTATATTTAAAGGATTATCTCTAACTTCAAAACCTAGCATGGTACCTACTGAATATACCTTTCTTGAATAAGTAAAGTTATGTAAATATTCCGGAACTCAATTTTCTGTTTAAAACTAGTCTAACAAAAGCCATTATACCAGGTTACTGTGAGGTGTAACTGAGATAATGGATATATTTAACCATTATAAATGTAAAGGGTGTATGTGGGGTTTTTGTGGGGGGGGGTTGGTTTTTTTGCTGTTCGTTTATAAGGATGATATGACATTAGCAAAACTGATCGTGAAATAGTTTCAGCACAGTTGCTTTGGAAGCGTATTGTCACTGTTTAATTAGACCGTTATTCCATTTGTTAAACTATTGATTAGCACTGTACAAAAGCTAGAAAACGGCAGGTTTTGACCCTGACCCATGGAATCTCAGAAAACAACCTCGTAAGAAGACACAATTTGCAACGTGTTTGTTTAACATTAACCAACCTGTGAAGCTGAACAGCACCATGGTACATATTTATCCCTGAACCTGTCCTGGAGCCAGTGTTTAAACATGTAAATATACTTGTAGATTTCGGGGTGGGGGGTGGTTTGGCTTTGCTTTGGGTTATTTTCTTTTTGGTGAGACTGACAAAACATGAAGACCCAAAGATATACCAAGAACACACTTTCCAAATGCCAAAGTAACTGCCCTACGTTTTGCTTACACTCTAAGATTTAAGATTGCTGGGCATTTTAGTGCTAACTCTCAACTTGGCCGGTCCTAGTTTTGGTTTAATCATTGTCACTTAATTCACTTGCATGACCCTTTTCATCATTATCAATCTGTGCATGGATGAGAGGGCAGCACGAATGGATGACTGGCTCTCTGAGGCAGTTTCTTGATCGAACAGAACCCCTAACGTCCATCTTTACATCTCTTATATACAAAAAAATCTTACAAGCAGGCATAGATGCTACTTCTCATTAATTCAAGGTTAACTTGGATACAACTGCTTAGAATTTGAATTGAAGTCTAAAAGACTGTGCTGTCAAATCCTTTATTAGTTCCAGTTCAATTCATTCTTTGCGATTTAGACACGAGGAAACATACATGCAGGTGTTTTCCAACAGAACACTTTATAGAAATTAAAAAGAACCTTGATTAAAATCTTTAGCGTTCTTATGAAATATTTTTACACTATTTAGGAAACATGCTAGTTTTTTTACCCATCAGGTGGAATGGGTATAAATGTGAATAAGTGTACCGCTGATAGAAGCTGGTGATGCACTCTAGTATTTCATTTTCTTTCCACCTCTTCCCCTTTTCAACAGTTGGTCTTCCAATTGCTGACATACTGAGCTGTTCTCACACGAGTGTGAGTATGCTGATGTGCACAAGTCCCTGTTGTCCTCCAAAACGGAATAATACTGAAGTATATTTATTACATAAATCTAGATATTTTTAGGCTTGGCACCTACCCAGAGTACTAAGTGTTATGGTCTCAACAACCCACTTTAAATTTTACAAGGTAAATTTAGTTAAAAAAAATAAATAAATCAGTCCCGCTATCTGGTAGTAGGATAACCACAGCTATTCCGCCGAGTTAGTCATTTTCCGATGTATCCACTGGTTTTCCTGGGGCAATTGATAAGTAAACAATGTTTCTATCACTCCCACGCCCCACTGTCACTACCAAAGCCAGATTAAGAAAAGAAACAATAAGGAGCAAGAACCGCAATGTGAAAGGAGAGAAAATGAGGCCACAGTGAGTTGCTGGAAGATTCCCTAGGATTTTACTTGGTGTGTTCTAGTCCTGTTTTGGATCACAAGAAACATTATTTAAATATTTCTTAACTATCCAATACAGCTTATTTTTATTACACTGATACAAGGATTGAGAAATATGTGGCAAAAAGATGAAACACATTTTCAAATGTCTTAGAGAAATCTCCTTATGATGACCTCAATAAAGCTAAGTCATTCCAGCCGGAGTGAAAAACCGGGGGCTCTGTTCATTCTTTTTCCTGGGCTTTCAGCAAATAAAGGCACTCAGTTTTTATTATATACATTATCATAAGTGTTTAGCTATACCCAAGACGACTATTTAGGTGTATAAACAGATTCATTTTTAGTAAGAAAATAGCAGAAATAGATGAGATCACCTGGCTTTGTGGCATGTGAGTTTTCACCTAAAATGTTTAAGAAATGATTTTCTTTTAAAGCATCGCGTTATCTCACCTTATCACAATTAGTTATTCAGTGTTGTGGTCACTGAAATCAGTTGAGAATAATTGTCACAACTGATACATAAGATAGTATGCCTGTATTGACCAGATTTGGACAGAAAAGAATTTTTGACGGGCTCTTAGGAGTTAGAGGGCCTGTCTCGCTCTTGATAGCTCTATGAATCCTATGGAGATGGTCCTTACTTTATGTCTTAAGTAGATGGGTAAATTAAGACTTCTTTTTATTTTTTAGTTCCTTCCTTCCTTATTTTTGCACAGAACAGTAACTTATTAAAGAAGGCATGTGTATTCTTATTTACTTTTCTGCAAGCAAGATAATAACATGTAAAAAGCTTAGAATAGGTCCTGGGATACAGTCAGAGCTAAATAAATATTATTTATTGTTGTTGCTGGTTGTATATTTTTAAATCCGTGAATCACATAAAATAGCCTAGGTACTTAAAATTTTTATGAGAACCTACTTTTTTTTTTTAGATTTTATTTATTTATTTGACAGAGAGGGAGAGACAGAACAAGCAGCGGAGAACAGCAGAGGAAGAAGCAGACTCCCCACTGAGCCAAGAGCCCGATGTGGGACTCGATCCCAGGACCCTGAGATCTTGACCTGGGCTGAAGGCAGATACTTAACCAGCTGAGCCATCCAGGTGCTTCTATGAGAATCTACTCTTGAGCAGATAATTTTTGATTTAGAAGAATAACTACCATATATCAGCCAAACCACAATTCAAAAATTTTAGTCCGTATTCTTGGCTGAAAACCAAATGGCAAGTCTAATTTCTAGGCCTACTGGTAAACATTTCGGGAATGGTGTCCAAACTTTTGTTATTTATAATATTCACAGATCTCCAGCAGAAGTGGCTTCCTTTTACTTCCTGTTTTAGGGCCCCTTGAAACATTCAGCCACGTGGGCATTAGCATCCGTTGTCTTGTGTGAACTTGCTACGGAGTTAACATTTCACATGTAGGAAACCCTGAGAAAATAGATATTTATAACAGAAATGCTGACAAAGTCTCAATGCCTCCAGCACAACCTATGTCTGCTGCAATGTCTGTTTACTCTGGTCTGGTATTTAATAAAATATACAGACTTGCCATGGCAACCACTGCAACACAAAGCATATATGTGTTCCTAAGATAAGGAGAATTTTTTTTTATTAAAGGAACATTCAAAAATATGTTCGATGTGCATAATAGTGACTCTGGCAGAGAAGACACGATGCTAGCAATGTTAGAATGTTAGGAGTTAATGACTCTCATTTTATTAAAAACACGATATATAAATATGACTTATTTTTACTTTGATATTTTCTATATATGGTTGAAGCCTATTTGTTAAAAGTGAACCCTGAAGAATCCAAAAAGAACCCCAAACACTCTATACCAATTTCTAAGGAGCAAAGGTGAAACAGTTCTTCCTTTTTTATTGTGAGAATATTATTTATACTTTATATGGCAGATGGGCAGATGACCGGGTATTCTGTGGCCTCGGTTAGGGTATTTGGTGACCAAATCCCATGGAATTTGAAGTCCATCATCCCTGACTATTTCCTTACTTTCCCTATTCAAAAGTGTACTGCCCTAATTTATTTTTCTCAATTACTTTTGGTGGAGAATAAAGGAGTAATAAAAATGTACTCACATGGGCTATTGAATTGTTTTTCTAATTTTTTTTTTGCAATACTTAAAATGTCTACAAATCTACAAACTAAGAAACATACACATACATAATCACTTTACTGAAAGAATTATAAAGGGGCATGAATTGGTTTTTATTTCAATTCTGATTAAAATTTTCTTAAAAAGTGACCATGTAGGTGGGGCACCTGGGTGGCACAGCGGTTAAGCGTCTGCCTTTGGCTCAGGGCGTGATCCCGGCGTTATGGGATCGAGCCCCACATCAGGCTCTTCCGCTATGAGCCTACTTCTTCCTCTCCCACTCCCCCTGCTTGTGTTCCCTCTCTCGCTGGCTGTCTCTCTGTCACATAAATAAATAAAATCTTTAAAAAAAAAAGTGACTATGTAGGAAGTAACAGCTCAGAGGAATTGGGGGATCTGCGTATAGAATAACCTCTCACCAGTTGAGAGGATCAAATTCTTAAAGTCTGTGACAGGAGAATCCCAAGTTGGGTAACTTAATAGCTACAGAGCTTACAGAGAAGATACAGTTTGTGGGGTTGGGGCCAAGCCTGTGTGAATCTGTGAAATATTTTTACACTCCTAAAAGTAAAAATATCACCAATGATGTTATTACATATTTTAAATTGGTAATAATAAAGACAATTAAATTTGGATTTCTCACCTTTTGCTCATGAAAGTGTCTTTAGAGTCTCTCCCAGAGTTCCAACAACTTCAAACTCATACTGCTTTGTTGTATATAAATATACATCTAACAGGGCACATTTGTAGCGTATGACCTTATTCCAATAAAATGTCTAATGCCTTTTTGATCTTACGGATTAGAGGCATTGTCTCCTGCTTGCTAGCTCCCAGTGTGGGCCCAGAAACAGCATGAACACAGATGCTGGAGATGCAGAAACTTCTAGAAGCCTTCATTAACCTACTAGGCCTAGATGAGTAGATATTTCCCAAGCCTATTCCTCTGTCTCTCAAAGCAGGTGTTTTAAACCTGGGACGTGAAAACTACATCGGAAGGCACAAACTGCTTGGCGCTCCCTCCCCTTGAAGCGAGAACCCAACAGGCCTGACCCCAAGCTTATGCTCCAGTTAGTTGTTCCAAACCTTCACACAAAAGCATTTCTTCTTACAATGCATCCACTTTTCTTTCCTTTCCCTTTTCAGCCTCCGATCTTACTCGTTTCCCCTTAATTATTAATTTCCCCTCAACTGGACTGACTAGGACTTTGTATGTACTGCATGGTCTTAAATTCATGTTGATTTTAGAAAAGATGTCATGAAGCAGGTCCGTAGGTGCGAGGAGTTTTGCGGTTGCATGGCTGATTACAGGTAAAAATTACCATTATAAATTATTTAAATATGATACTAATGAAACAATAGAAAATTATTAATAAAGGCCGAATGTCCGTTAAAAAGCATTCCCTAGTATATATGGCTAATGCAAGCATTACGGTGTTAAATTCTCTTATCTTTTCAACAGTTGAACAGAACAAAGAGCAATCGGACTAAGGTTAAAAGCTGATAGGTCTCTGAAAAGGTCTGTTTGACTTTCCCCTTGGGAGACAGGACCTGCACGTTCTTCTGGCATAGTAGCAGGGCCAGCTAGTAAGAATAACCTTCATAATCTATTCTAGAATCTTTTTCTTATGGGATAATCAAATAGTCTGGGTCACTTCTCTTCTGGGAGTCTTGTGTCACAGTTAGTGGAGTACAGGGCAAGTCTGAATCCTGCCAGCATCTTAAGAAGGGCAGCTTAGAGGAATCACAAACCTATGGAGCCCCTCTACCTGAGTCCTATTTTCAATCATTCCAAACCCCCTTTTATTTAAATATTATCGGTATGATGATTTTATTTTACTTTAAAACTGACTTGTTTGGGGGCAAACCAGCGAGTGGAATGGGAAAAGCGAGTGAATTGTTCCTTAGGCACGATTTTCTGATGATCTTTAGCAAAGGTGTGACATCGGCCCCTAAAATGAAATATTTCGTTATTTAGCTTAGGTGATATACGATATTTCGTTTCTATTTCTTACTATGGAAAATTTCAAACGTATACAAATGGAGATATAATATGGTGAAACCTCACGGATGCATTCTTTAGCTTGAACAATTATGGACCCTGGCCAATCTTGCGACATCCAAACCACCCCTCCCCCTCCCTCATTATTTTAAAGCTAATCCCAAGTATATAATTTCCTAGTAAATATATTTGTGTATGTCAGTAATCAAAAAGTACTTTTTAAAAAATAGTCATGTGGCACAATTTTGAAAATCAAAGCGAAGTACTGTTCACTGGTGATGTCTCGAGACAATTTAGAGAAAGCTGAGTAAGCACCTAGGGGAGGAGGCCAGCACACATTTTGAAACCTGACCGAAGGGCATCCCAGGTTAGCCAGGTTCTATCAGGAAGAAGTGTGAGGTAAATCATAAGTATTAAAAGGAAGGATATTTGGACAAAATTGAGCAAACTGTAGGTTGGAAGATCCTCAAGGAAATAGGAAGGGAATGACAAGGTATAATTTTTCTTCAAAAGAGAAGAAATGTTATAAGGGTTAGATTTTAAGAAGATAGCTTACTGAAGCTTGAGGATGACATTTTAAAAGTTTTAAAAGTTTTTAAAAGTTTGAAAAGTTTGAAAAATTCAGAATATGGGAAATTTTATAGGATAAATGACTTGGTTTCACCATCCAATAAATTGCAAGGGAGAATAAGAGAGATGAGGCTTGGTTGAACTTATGTTTCTTAAGTCTCTTTGAATCCATATCAACAAATGAGTGTGTGAACCCCATTTGAGACAATCAGATATATTTGAACACTGCCTGGATATTTGATAATATTAAGAAAATTGTTCATTTAAGGTGTGATAATTCGGTTATTCTTAAAGACTTATCTTTGTGAGATACATATTGAATGATGTATGGATCAAATTATATGATGACTTGGATTCACTTGGAAATAATGTAGTGATGGTTGTGGTAAGGGTAGCAGGAGGAAAGGTATGGGTATGGTTGAAATATAACAGACAAGTATCAATAGTTGTTGAAGTTTTGTGAAGACAGTTGTACTACAAGCAACTCTGGAATACATTAGAAATTTTCCATATTAAGAAGGTTTAAGTTTCCTAGTTTAGAACTTCTACATGTATTTTTCTTGATATCCACCCCAAAAGTTTGAAAGCAGAAGGAGGATACTATAAATTCTTTCAACCAACCAGAAATTTCTATTACCTAGCATTTTTGGGTTTTGCCATGATAAATGAAGTTAACAATAGGGGAAGCCTAAGGCACACTAAAACATTAAATCATATTCAATAAAATTCTGATTTTAAAATGGATCTTGCGTATTCTAATTTTTTGCAAATTGACAATGCATGGCAGGTATCATTTCCTCTTAACCGGAACACTGCACTCTTTAATTATGTAACAGAGTTTTTCTAAATCCTTAGCTAGACAAATGAGACTTTTGAGCAGAATTTTTCTCTTCTGTGTCTGTGAAATTTATGAATATCCATGTGCGTATGTGTACCTCAGCGAATTTTTTAGCACATCTTCGAGGTTGGGGGGGTTATTATTTTGAAATACTTATACGCATAGAGGTCCAATCACTTGACAAAGAGTAATTATTTAAGGTATGGCCCCAGGAATAGGATAAAATCAGAATCTATACATGACTTCCTGCCCCTCTAACCCAAATCCAATCTATTTTGCAATTTATTTAAAGCACTGCTATTCTGTTTGTAATCGCATGCCATGGTCTAAACACATAATTTTTAGATCTGTAATTCAAAACACATAAAGGGTTTGTTTAGACATCAGTATAAGCAAGAGAGCACTAATGGTTATGCCCTTGACTGGACTGAAGCTATGCTTCAGTGAAATATCAACCAATTTGTAAGGGAATATCAGAAAACCTACTAACTTGGTATTACGCAGATCAAACCACCAGGTAATTTATTGAACTTTTCACTTCTCTAAGGCTACACATTGTATTTCTAATAGCTTCAAGGATAGATGACTCATCATGAGACTATTTTAATTACTCTTTGAAGCCAATATCTAGGATTTTGTTCCCTTCCTCATAGAAATTTATTCATCATTTGATTACTTCTTACCAAAAATAAAATACGTGCCAAGCCACACATATTTTTGTTAGAGCTAAGAAGGAAAGAATCTTTCTGCTTCAATCTGTTTGTGTCCCATCTTAGTGGGTGGGATTAGAGATCATCTCCCTGGTTGATAGACATCGAGGGACCCTGTCCCTTCTTATAACAGCAGTTACGGTTGAGAGACACAGAGAAGCCTGAAGAATCAAGTTTTCTAGCCTACATCCACCACTCAGACCGTAAGCCTGTTAATTTTTGGAAAGTCTGAAATTTCATTTTTTTATGTTCACATTAGTAATAATCATATTCATGACAGTCAACCCAATGCTAAGCACATCACATGTATCGAATCAGTAGCACCCACACCTTTGGGATAGGTAATATTATTAGCCCCGTTTTACAAGCGAAGCAACTGGTGCTCAAGAAGATTGAGTAATTTACCCAAAGATCAAAGCTGGTGAACAGGTGAGTGAGCCAGGGCTCACAGCCCCACATCTAACTGCAGAGCCCAGCTCCTAACAACAGTCCATCACCACTGGGTACCTACTTTTCATTGGACATTGTTCATAACAGGATCCCTGTCTTCAAGACATGGCACTGAGCTGGAGAGCTCAGCGTGGGTGCTGGGGCAAATGGAACAGGTTTCATGGAGAAAGAATGGTATGACTCCAGAGAGAGGAGGGTGGTTCCAGGCAAGAGAAATGGGATCAGAAGTTTGGCCCCAGTATTACCAAAACAACTAGGGTCTACTCCAGCTCACATAGGATGGTGGTGTAGAGTCTGGCTAAGGCTGACCTTGACTGCCAGGTTAAGGAGCTTGAACTTTGTGGAATTCTGGTATAAAGAATAATGTAAAGCGTTATATTTGGTGTCATCCTTCAAAGGGCGGCTTCTGCTACAGTATTACAAAGTTGTTTGAAAGTAATCGTATAGCTGTTTGGTTTTTGTCTACATTGATATAGTACAGGAAGCATTCCTATTTTATTTTTCTTTCAGAAAAGCTCTACTTTTTTCTTTTTAAAGAAAAAGTTTAAGGCGCGCCCATGTGGCTCAGTCAGTTAAGCGTCTGCCTTTGGCTCAGGTCATGATCTGGGGATCCTGGGATTGAGCCTTGCATTGGGCTTCCCGCTCAGCAGGGAGTCTGCTTCTCCCTTTCCCTCTGCCCCTGCCCACCACTCAGGCCCTCTCTCTCCAGTAAAACAAATACAATCTTTAAAAAAAGAGAAAAGAAACAAACAACTCCCCCCAGTCACTCCTCAAGAAAAATACAAAGCCTGTGATGGTGGGACCCACAGCCTGTGTCTGCATTTCATATCACATTCTTGGAATGACTGTCATCATTAGTTAAATAAGTACATAGCATATTATAAGAGAGGTAAACAAAATTCAGCAAGCCTTTTGTTCAGTTTCCTGACTTACGGCAAGGTGTTCACTCCCTCAAGGTTGCAGGGCCACATTATCTGCCCTACCACACGCTGTGGGACCTCAGGTCCCACATACAGGAGTTATAATCCACAAGAACAGCCTGCAAAGCTATGTGAGGTGTCTAACATTTACACAAAATAAAATAAATTACACAGACAGTGCAAAGATTCTATTCCATTTTGAAAGATTCAGGAAAGCAGATTTGCCCATAAAAGGAATTACAAATGATTTCAGGTATGACAGTTCTGTATCTGTTTAGGCTTTCCAACCAGCATCCCCTCCCTCCCCTTCATCTACTGGCAGGGTTTGGAATAAAGAATATTTGTCTGGTAACAGCAATCATTAAAATGGCAACTTGGTGCAATGCCTTCAGTTCGACTTGGACCTAGTCAGGGCTCTAGACTGAGAGTTCTGTTGTTTTGTGAATTAATAATATGTCTCTCAAAGCCCAAAGTGTGAAATTCTAAAAACGCAAAGGGGTATTTATACTTTCAGAGAGTAGTGGCTATTTTGTGCTCTCCTCTGGGGAGGACAGAGTGGGGGCGAGAACTCTCCAATAGGCACTCGCTGAAGGGAGGGACTGAGCCGAACTCTTCTAGGTACTGTGCAGAAGTGTTGCATTTCCCTGAGCTCCTTACAGTCTTTGGAGAGTCCAGGTTCCCCTTGCTTGTGGGGGTTCAGGTGAAGAGTCACATCCTCCTTTTAAAGCCTGACCTAAGTGAACTTTGGGAGATGCTGGTGGGTGGGGCGAATGGCCAGAAGAGTAGAACACTGACAGTCTCAGGACCCTTGATAGTTGCCCTGGGGCTAAAGATGCTATTTTGACTCTGGTGACTCTGTGTTAAACTGGAGGGCCTCTCACGGTCATTTCCAACCGTGCCCCTGAGTTATCAACCATGTGAATAAGCACAGACTGGCAGGGAATTCCCTACCGCAGAAGCATTTTCAAAATCAGCTTCAAGAGCTCTGAGTTGTCCTAACTAAAGACAAAAATCACAGAGTAGATTATCCTATTCGTGTGGAAATCTTAAAAAGTGCCAGGTTTTAGATCATAACTGTCTCAATACATACTTTTCTCCACCACCTTCCTTTTCTCCTTTCCACTCCTCCAGTGTTCTCTGTTTAAAATGCAGTTTACACATCCGTTTGCCCTATCGCACACGAATGCCATTTTGAAGTTGAAAACATTCAAATTTTGTCCTCACACTTTTACTGAGTACACTTAGTATCCAACTGAAGTTCTAGACAAATATATCAATTGAGAAAAAAACCCCACCATACATATGGTGAGGCAGCTGAATACTACGCAGCAATAAAAAGGACCCAACTATTGATGCAACAACTTGAATGGATCTCAAGAATGTTATGCCGAGTGAAAAAAAATCAACCTCAAAAAGATCTCAGATCGTATGATTCTGCTTACGTAACATTCACAGAACAATTAAAATATAGAGACGGAAAACATCTTGTTGTCCGGGGAACGGGGACGGAGGCGAGCGTGGCTGTAAAGGAATCGCACGAGGAAGAACTTCCGAGTGATGCAAGTTCGGTATCTAGGTTGTGGTGGTTGTGGCTGCACGAATCTATGCGTGTGATACAATGACATGAAAACTATACATACATTTTGTACACACATCCCGTACCAACATCAATTTCCCGGTTTTGATCTTGTACGAAAATTACTTCGGATGTAACCATTGGAGGAAACTGGGTCAAACGTCTATGGGGCCTCTCTGCTACCTTTACAACTTCCTGCGACTGTATGATTACTTCAAAATAAAAAGTTTAAATACGTGTAAGTCCACCATAGCATGGGCCCCTCTGTAGAGAAAGTATAGTTAAATATAGCACAGTGACACGTGCCAAAAAAAGTGTCAGATACTTTTTTAAAAGTGTGCTCTTTCTAAAAAATTGCTTCAGAAACCAAAAAGGAATCATAGAGGGATGAACTGTGTTCTCAGGACTGTAATAAAATCGCTCCATTTATGTAGTGCTGTGAACCATTTGATTGCTTTTCAGGCATTCACAAAAGTCGGGTTGGAAACATGAATGCTTTTAGTTAGATCCCTTGAACATTCAACATCAGTCGGCTCAGACAGTTTATAAGAACATTCTGCATCTATGGGCCGCATTCCTTGCATTTGGAGAAATTCCAGAAAATAAGACCATAGCATGTGTAGCCCCACGTCGCATGCGGGAAACCTTCTTTAAAGCAGAATGGGCTGCCCACCCCCTCCCCTCCTTTTTCGATTCCTTTCTCCTCTTTTCGAGCTCATCTCACTCACTCGCCTGGTTTCTCTAGCGAAGTCAGCAGGCAAACTTGTGAGCGGTGCGGGTCCCCAGGCGGCGGCCGCCCGCCGTCCTCCCAGCGCGGCGACGCAGTCGTGCTCCCAGCGCAGCGCGCACGCTCGGCCGGCGCAGCGGGACGCGCGCCCCCGGGAGCCCCCGGCCACCGCCCGAGCTGGTGCGGGACAGCGCGCGCGCCCAGGACCAACACGGCAAACACAGCGACCGCCCGACCGGCTGTCCGCCAAAGTGGCCTCTTGCGGGATTACATCTTTTTTTTTTTTTTCTTTCTTTCTTTCTTTCTTTCTTTCTTTCTTTCTTTCTTTCTTT
>NW_024425119.1:37597706-37651089 GCF_017311325.1 Ursus maritimus
AACATTTTTATAGTACTGTGAGTGTACCCAGTGGTATAAAATTATGCCAAAACAAAGAGCAAAGTCCTTGTCCCGAGGAGTATGCGGTGTGAAAAGGCGCGAATGACGCAAGGCAAAATGACAGGACAAACACGGGGTGGGTGGGGAGGAAGTTACCCTGAAATGTAAGGTAGAATCAATAAGACTCGCGATGGACCGAAAAATGGAAAAGCCAAGTCAGGGCCCCAAATCCTCTGCGAGAGATAGAAGTAAGGAGTTGCAATACTAGACATTGGAACAGGAGCATTTTTGAGGGTTTGTTACGTGCCATGCAGTATCCTCACACTAATTCTATAAGGTAGGTATTAGTATTACATCTAATTGGAAAACCAGGGTTTCTTTTAACCGTTTAAAAAAACACCCCTAGCGCTCACCATGTGCCATACATAATTCTATTTTACCCTCATAAAATTCTTACGAAGTAGGAAATGTTTCCCTCATTTTATAGATGAAGAGAATGAAGCAGTCAGGGAAAGTAACTAGCTCTCTCGGGGTCGCTCAGGGAGACAGTGGGAGAGCCAGAATTGGAAGCAGCCAAGATCCGAACCCAGGAAGCCCAACTGTATGATGGCGCAGGCATTCACCTCCACACGCCCCATTCCCCAGCCTGCATGCTTCACTGCGTGCAACAATGCACACCGCATCAACAATTTAATTAAAAAGTATTTATATTGACCTTCAGTAATGCATAAATTCACTTGCACAGGGCTTTCATAGTCCAGTGAAAACATGCTTCCCTGAAGAATAAATACTATTGTAAAAAACACAGGCGGTTCCCCTTCCTTCCTTCCTTCCTTCCTTCCTCCCTTCCTCCCTTCCTCCCTTCCTCCCTTCCTCCCTTCCTTCCCTCCTTCCACAAACATGCATGAGTATCTGTTTGTGCCAGGCACTGTGTGAGGAACCATGAAGACAAGAGTGACCAAAAGAGGCAAAAAGGAGAGAAAACAAGGGAACTGGAGATGATGTTCATTTTAATGATGGATACACACTAGAGTTATCAGGAGAGATAGGGGCAAATAGCCAACAGGAAATAAGGGAACATTTCGATCTTATTATACAGGGAATGACGTTATTCTGGGCTGGACTGTCCTGCGTATTATTTATCCCTTTTTTCATTTCCTCTCTTCTGTTTCCTTCATTTTAGTTATGACAGAGGCAAACACACTGTCAAAGAACATCTAGTATAGACATTTGTTAACATTTCAAATAGTGCTTTGGGTAGTAGAGTATTACCATTAACAGTAATGGCTGTCCCACATTGAGTGCTCGCTATGAATCAGGCATTAGTCTGAGCACTTTACATGTGTTAACTCATTTAATCCTCATAACAATCCCATGAGGTAGGTGCTATTATGATCTCAATTTTGTAGCTGAAGAGATTGAGGATCAAAAAGATTAAAAAACTTGCCCAAGGATATAAGCCTAAAAAGTGGAGGATTTAATGTATTAACTGAAATTAGGTTTTGGATTATTTGTGGATTTCAGTTAGCCTTTAAATTCCCTTCCAAGTAACAGTTTGTGAGTATTTTACAAGCGTGGAAGTGAAGAGGCATGTAGACCTCTGGGCCTGGGGTGAAAGATTGGCGTAAAAGATCCCTAAAGAAACAAGAGACCCTGGGAGTTGAGTTTTCCAAGTCTGCTATCAAAAGCCAGAATCTTAACTGGCGTAAACATCTACTTTGGAGCTAAGAGGTTGATACCGTTACTGTCACTCCATGCCCTATCTGTTTTTTTTTAATACATTTTTCCTTCCGGACTCTTCTGTAACACACTAAAATAAATCAAGCCACTAAAAACTAAAATAAGGAGAGAAATCCTCTCCAGCTCCCCCTCCCAACCAGAAAAATACACAAAAGCATTTGGGAATACTTTTTGTGATTGTGTAAATTATATCTTTGTTAAAATAGAATATACCCTTGAGAACCAGAAAAATAATTTGATTTTCCCATACGGAGGACAACAAAATCTAATCTTTTCATTTGAGCACAGTGTTTAAAACCCTAACAATATAAGGAGTCTCAAAAACTATAGTTCTCTATTATAGGAGCATAATAGAAGAATAAAATAATAAAAGTGTTGCTGATTCCTGTATTCAGTCATTTTGTCCCTGGTTAGCACAGTTCACTTCTGAAATTCAAGGGTGGGGCAGAGCTTTGGGACCCTCTCAGAGAGGATGAGCAAGGACCTCACAAACCACACCTCCCTCCCAACCTCCTCCCTTGTGAGTTCCACTTCCGGGTACTGAACTGCTAAATTCCCAGAGTGGTTCCCACTTTCTCCTTTCTCCCTTCAGGCTAGTCTCTGTTGGGAATTCTCTCCCACTTCCTTTTATTTCTGCTTCATCACCTAGTCTTACATGTTTTATGACCTCTTTCCTAAGCCAGTTTCAGCGGTGGCATGCTCAAATCTGAATTTTTCCTGGTCCTCAAAAGGCCCTCAACGGTGCGACTTTTCACTTGCTTCTTCTTTCCTCCCCCTAGACTACTTCATTTATTCAACAAATATTGCTTGGGCACCTAGCATTTGCCCAGGACTGTAGTAGGTGTTAGGGAAACAGGGATAAAAGAAACTCCCTAACAGGGTTCCTGGAAGATAATGATACTCAGTGATTATTTGTGGAATGAATGAATGGAATTAGGTCATTACAAAAATAGTAGAAGGAAGACCAGAGGAAGATCAGCAGTCACACGAAAGACATTTGGCAGTTCCATTTCTCCCATCGAGCTCATCCTACCCTGTTGGGTAACATCTTCCTAAGCCTCTTCTCCTTAAGTTTTTGTTTTCCTAGTTGACTTTCTACTGGCTTTATTGGAAGCAGGAACTCTGGCATAGAAGGGACTTAGCTTGATGCCAGCACTGTCATTCACTAGCTGGGTGACCCTTGGCTCTTTCCTTAATTTCTATGGGCTTCAATTTCCTTCTCTGTAAAATAGAGATAGCAAACACCTATAACGTGGAGGATTGTGTGAAGATTAAATGGGATTCACATTTGTAAAGGGCTTAGCTAAGAGTCTGGCTCTTAGAGAGTTCTCCTTTTCTTTCTTTTGTCTCTCTCCTACTCCCACCCCTTACCCTTCCTACAAGATGTCACCAGGGCAGTAGTGGCTTGCAAGAGGACTTCAGGTGGTACAGGAAGCACATTTTAAAAAATTATATTATTTTGATATATATCAAATATATCTAAGTAGTCATAGACTCCATTAAACCTTTGCTTTTTAATAGAAATCATTGCTTTGGATATGTAAAAAATTAAAAAAAAACAAAGAAGGGCTTAAGTTTTAAGAAATAGAAAATATCAGTAAGTCAGTACAAAGGAGAAGGGAAAAGAACGAGGAATCGACACGTGAAAATCACTGAGGAAATAAACAGTGACATTGACATGAAAGAAGAAAAACATTTAACACAGAAGTCCACAACGGCTATATTTATTATGCTTGGCCTCAGCATTTGATAAACTGAAAGATGACCATTGGCATCCTATGCATTTCTCAAATGTCACTTATTGAAAAAATCTAGCTCTGGGGCTGTGAGAATTCAGTCTATAGGTATATGATCATGTCTTGGCTTTTTTAGCATAGGATTAGTCTGTAACAGGCCAAATGGTCAGCTTTGGGTCCCTAAAAGTCACCTGTCCAGTTCTGCCCCTGATAAAGTACCAAGTGAAAGAGTATTATTCATTTAGATTTAAGAATAATCAATGGTCCACGAGCCTGGGGCGGAGGGGGGAAGGGGGCTGATCGAAAAGGTGTCCATAGGACCTGCTCACGGAGAGGGTCCGCTTACACCACCAGGGCCGCAGCTACTCCTATCTCTTTTCTTGGCCTCTAAGATGCTCCTGAGACAGGTAGAGATGCACTTCTGTCTGGAGAAATTGACATCAAGAGCCGCCCCATCCTCAGGTGCATCCAGGTCCAGGTATCTAAACACTTGAGCTTAGAACCGGGGCTCGGGAGCTCCAGGTCCTCACCAAGCCTCTCAAGGTCCCAACTACTGCCCCCTCACTGCCCGGTACACACCCTGGCACACCAGTGACCAAGCCTCCCAGGTCGGGCTTCCCAGTTTAATTCATCCCTTTCCTCTAACCAAGTCTGAAGGCAGGTGCGCATCTCCTGGGCTGTCCCGGGGCACACGGCACGGGCGGGGGACTCCCCCACTCTCCCTGCTGGATCATTAAGAGGAGCTGGGAGCTCCCCCGGGGCGCATTCTGTGGTCCCGGCGCCTCCACCTCAGCCCGCGGCCAGGGCGCAGCGCCCACCGGTGCCCCAGCCTGCGAAGAGCCACTTCCTGAGCCGCTTCCAGCGCCCGCCGGGCTGGTCCCCGCGCTCACCTCTCTTCTCTCTCCAGACTCCCAGCTCACCCCCAGGGGCTCCCTGCGTCCGGGCTCCCTTCTCTGTTTCCTTCATTCATTCTCTTTTCTCCATTTCCCTCCCAACCTCTTGCCGACTCTGGCCTCTTACCCCTTCTCGCCTTCTTCCCTCCTCCTTGGGCTACTCCGAAGTCCTCTCTCCGTCCCCTCAACTCCACTTGCCTTTCCCGCTCCGCGTTTCTGCACTTCCCCTGCCTTCTCTCCAGTGCGCCCCAAGCTTCCCAGTCCCATCGCGCTGGACGCCTCCCTCGAAACTTCGGACTCAGTATTCCAACCGCCCCGCCACGGCCCCCAGACCCAGTACAGTTCTCGCCTTCCTCCTCTCCAGAAGGAGACTCTCTGGGGACTCCCAGGGCTGCAGCCGCCTACACGGGAAACCGTGCTGGCCGGGCCCAGGCAGCCCAGCTGTCAGGGACAGCGGGTCTATTTTAGGTCCAGCACCCAATGTCCCCGCCCTAAGGACATGAGCCCTCAACTTGGGTAGCACTTGCCAACCCTGATCCTAAGCTGACTCGAGCTAGGCTGGTGGCTGGTGGCGCGGCCACGGCTGTGGAAGGCGGTCCCGGGACACCTAACGAAATCCAAGTGCCGAGGGAATCTGGGGCCGGGGGCGCGGGTAGTCCTCCTGGGAATGGGCTACCTTGGCACAGCCACCTTTCTTGCAAAGCAAGTCACACACGAGACTTTCCAGTTAGTCCCCTTAACTTCATATGCCCTGGTTTACTTTATTTCTAGTCAATCCCGTCATTAGCCTGCAATAACCCACCCAAAGCGTGATCCTTTGGAAAATCATAAGAAGAATTAGGGTCAATCAACAAACAAGTCACAAAGAGCCGCAATGCCTAACCTAAACCCCAGACGGTTGAGAGACCAGACTGCACACGTGTGCGTGTCCCTGTGCGCGCACGCACACGCGCGCACAAACACCAGTCCGGGCTGGGATCCAGCCGCAAGTTTGCACACGGACAAGTCTGTAAGCCTAGCAGAAAATAGAAAAGTATCACTCACCTGTGTCTTTTTCTACGTCTGCCGATCGGGATCTAGGGGAAGTATCGGAAAGGGGTGGATTGAGAGACCCTCCTTTCTTTTCTTTTCGCCTTTCCAAAGAGTGGAAATTTCCGTCATGTGATAGGGGGCAGCATCCCCAGTGTCGCGTTTCCTGCGGACCCTCCCTTCCAGCCCAGCCACCAATCGTCGGGCGGCAACCTGAGATGTAAACAAAAGCATCCTCCCAGGTGGGCTGAGTTGTCCAGCTGTCCAGCCAGAGTGAAGCCTGGGAGCCGCCAGCCCCTGCTCCCTCTTTTCTGGGTCCCTGACAACAGAGAAGATCTTGGTGTGAGTTGGGGTTTTTGTTGTTTGGTTGGTTGGTTGTTGGTTTTATAATTAGGTTTCTTCATTAGTCAAGGTTGCATTTGGTGAATCTGCCCTATACCCCGGGATAGGTGTTGCTCTTCACTTTGAAATCAGTAAAAAAGTTTTGAAATCAGTAAAAAAGTTTTTCAGGTAGATGACTCGAAACTGCCTCCAGGTTTAGGGTTATCAAACACCAACCTGACATAAAGGGAAAAAAATTGAGGAAGAGGTACAAATGAAAAACCTGTCATTCACAGTTAAAGTCACTTTCTGATCAGTGAAGTTGGGGATAACTTGGTAGCATTTAACCATGAGTGGGGATCTTTGCGGTAATTTTTTTTTTTCTGGGACTTCAATTTAAGCATAATTCCCAGTATATATGGAGAAAGAATTAGGATATAATAAATAGCATTGTAATTTTAGTTCTGTTTATTAAAAGCATTAACCTACCATTTTAAGGAAAACTGTTTACATTAAAACTATATCGTTAAGCAAAATTCTTGTTTCAAAGAAGTGCTGTGTAACAAATGTGTTCACGCCCCTCTGTGTATTTTCATACTCATTTGTCATTCTTTGGGGAAAAAATATTCTCCAATGGAGAACTGATGCCACAGTTCAGCAAACTCACCAGGCAACACAAATTGCTTTCTGAATTCTGGCATGTCCGATATCACTGTATTCAGAACGTCACTGTTTGATCATAGCATGAAAGCCTAGAACCATCTTCTCTTACTTAGAATTCCCATTGACTAAAACACCAGCAACACTTTAGCACATCAAAAAACAGGATAATGACAAGAATTACCCCAATAATGTATAATGATCAAGAACACTTAAAAAACAACATTAATATACATCAAATTGTACTAAAACCATCCAACAATGCAAATTCAACAGAAGGATGATGCAATAAATACCTTCACTGGGAACCTAAATATAAAAAAAATCAGTATCTAAAAAGTACTTGTTTTGGGGCACCTGGGTGGCTCAGTCGTTTGAGCGGCTGGCTCTTGGATTCAGCTCAGGTCGTGATCTCAGGGTCCTGGGATGAGCCCTACATAGGGCTCCCAGCTCAGCGGGGAGTCTGCTTGAGGATTCTCTCTCTCTCTCTGCTCCTCCCCCTGCTTGTGCACCTGTGCTCTTGCTCTCTCCCTCTCTAAAACACATAAATCCTTAAAAAACATAAAAAATAAAAAATACTTGTTTCATGAAAGCTGATTTTCCCGCTCCTGATCAGTTATGGTATACCTCCTTAGTCTGTCATAATAAGAAGTTTCCATTCTGAGAAATTAGGATACATCAGAATAATTTCCAAGTCCCTTTAAATTTGCTGAAAATAGATTATGTTTATACTATCACACTTCCCATTAATTCTTATTCAATAAACATAAGCGCATTTTATAAAGCTACTAAAGTGTCAAAATTGGTAGGATTGAAAGGATAAGTGACAGATCAAGACAGACGTATATTTCTCTCTGCGTAACCTGACATTTATTAAAGACGATACCCAGGTTCCTAAAATGAAAAGCCATTCCAGAGAAAACCAAATGAAGATGACATCATGCAATTCTAAGACAGATACTAGTTAATTGGGCAACTGCACAACTTTTTAATGAACTACTTATTAATCAATTCTTAGCGTCTATATCTTAGTACAGAAAAGATAAAAAACAGTGTTTCATTGCCTCATTTGCTGGAGTCCAATGGGTTACTCATCTAGATAAACTGTTACTATCAGGTGTGTGTGGAGGTAAAAGGAGATGCATTCATCTGTGAGTCAGTGAAATGTGGGACAAAGTTCAAGTGTATCATCTTTTGTAGCTACTGTCCATTAGAGTTTAAGAAGAGCTCAAAGCCATGTCTGGATGGTATGAGACAACTGACAACCCTTTATTTCCCCTGCTACAACCCAAACCTTGAGCCATTGACTGCTCTGTTGAACCTACCCGACACTCTTCAAAGGTCTATTCTAAACCAGTCTTTGAAACGATGAGAAGCAGCCCTAACCAGCAACATGAATACACCTGCAGGACCGCAGTGTCAAACACGTTTGATTTATCATCCGATCATTCATTGGCTCTAGAGCGGTTAGCTTAAGTTTGAAGCTCCGAGCTACCACCTACGAGCTATGTGACCTTGGCCAAATCACTAAGTCCTTAGTGACTCATTTTCTCCTTCTGAAAAATGGAGTACATTTCTTGATACATTGTTTTCCTGACCTAAGTTCTTTTCAGACGGTACTAAAAACTTACCTAGTGCTGGAGGAAAATGAAATGTTTGCAATTGAGAAAAAAGCTTACAGAGCAGATAGCATTTACTACCATTTTGACAGAGCTGGCTTGATCGAAGCTCTCTGCTCTAAAATTATATTAACACATATATGAACACAAAATTATATTAACATATCAAAGCTCTCTGCTCTAAAATCATATTAGCCTAGGAATGGTGGTTAGTTTTGTCATGAATACTTTTCTTTTTAAGAAAACTCTATATGGAGGGGTGCCTGGGTGGCTCAGTTGTTAAGCGTCTGCCTTTGGCTCAGGGCGTGATCCCAGAGTCCTGGGATCGAGCCCCACATCGGGATCCCTGCTCAGCGGGAAGCCTGCTTCTTCCTCTCCCACTCCCCCTGCTTGTGTTCCCTCTCTCTCTGGCTGTCTCTCTCTCTGTCAAATAAATAAATAAAATCTTTTTTTTTTTTTAAAGAAAACTCTATATGGAAAAACATTCCCCAAATATAGTCTTTTGAATCAAAATTAATTCTTTTTTTTTTAGGTTTTTTTTAAAATTTATTTACTTGAACCTCGGTTTATGGACTATTGTTAAGAAGTTTGATGGCAGTGATTTTAGTAGACGTTGTATAAATATTTTTCTTTGATAGTAGACTTTTAACATGGATTATTTTTCCAATTAATTATTATAATTAGTAAAATGGCTTTAGGCCACAGAGCACCTTAACATATATTATGGCACTTGTTAGTAAAAATAAGTAACCATAATATTATTATTTTCCCCATTCAATGAGAAAGGAAACCGAGGTTCAGGAAGGTTAGATGGTTTGTCCAAAGACACAGAACCAGTAATTGGCAGACTGGAGCATGAACCACTGGCTTCAAATTCGTTATCTCCCACAACTCACCTCCCTTTTCTTCTGAGCATTTTCTTTTCTAAGACTGATAACTGTTTTCCTGCCTACAATAGAGCCAACCCTAAATGGCATGCTTAGCCATAAAATTATGGTTTTTTTAAAATAATTACTCTAAAAGCAATTACCTCTTTATCATAATTGCATGAATTCCAATGTCAATATAATGACTTTATTTTATATGAATTTGAACTTGATTTATGTGACAAACTGAATAATACCAGGAATTGTATTTATGGTTGAGTTTTAGTGTTACGTTCTCTAAACGGGCTACCATTTCTTACTGGTACTAGGGAAAAGATAGCTGAATAGGTCACTCACCACCTCAGTTTCACATGATGAAACAACTAACAACTGGATCTCAAAACAAAATATCACACTAGATCTAGGATCTCAGAGGACCCAGGTCTTGTGTCCAATATTGGGATGGCAGAGGCCAGACTCTGGGGTCCCCTCCAGGAGGTGAAAAGGGAGAGCAGAGCCTGCATGTTGCACACGAATAGCTCAGAGAGAAGATTGTGCATTGTGTGGTCGACATTCAACACCAGCCCCAAGGAAGTCAGCTTCTGTCTCTCTGGTCTGGAAATGGCCTTACAGGCACGCCCCTGACCAGTCATATTCACCAAACACATCAACTTCCTTTTCCAACTTGGCATTTGTGGTGTCAATCCACTCTAGCCGTCTATGCAGCCCATATTCTAAACTGCTCACTTCCCCCCCAGCTCCCCAACACCATGGTCTTCCATGCCTTAGTGCTTTTGAATGTATTATGTCCACTTTCTGGAAGCCCTTGCCACCGACTCCACCTGTCAACTTCACTTTTTACTCATCTTTCAAGACCCAGCTCACATATCACCACTTAAGTGAATGAAACCTTTCCTGATTCCAGTTACCTTTTTTCTTGGTAGGCTGGGAACATGGGGCGGGGGTGGGGAGTTCAAAGAAGCAGGGAAAAAGAGAACCAGCAGGTTTTGGACATGGAATTTAGTACTTACAACCACGCCATGGGGAGGATGCTTTTATCCCCACCTTGTCAGAGGAGAAAACAGAGACTGAGTTAAGTGGCTTGCAAGAGGCGGAATTTGAATTTGGACTCAGGTGGACAGGATTCCAAAGCTCTCCTCATTCTGTCCCATGATTAAACTTGCCCTCATTTGGGTTCCAGAAATATATCATAATACGTTATTTGGCCCCCGCTAGACTTTGGGCCCCTCAGCAGCCAGTCTCTGTTATTCTTATCTGTGTTGCTGGCATTCCCCGGAGTATCTGACACTGGGTACTCAGGACGTCTGTATGCATTGAGTGAGTGAGTGAAGACTGCCCTAGGATTTGCATGCTGTAACAAACACTGTTCCTGAGTTATTAAATAAAATTACCTGTGATTTATCCCTAATGATCATTTATATCTTTTCTCTACTTTTTGTTTCTCCTAAGTCAAGAGGCGCCATGATTAGGTGTCCAGCTCTAGTTTCGATGCCTAGAGAGACAGTGATGATGAAATCTGTCAGGCTACCAGCTACTCTGACGTGCTTTGCACAACTGGTGTTTGAACAGGGACTGACATTGATCTGACATCGCCAGGTAACACAATAGCATGACAGCTTTCGGAAAATGATATCAAGGTGCTCTAAAAGCAAATTTTACCCCTTCTGACATTCCTTTGAGAGTTAGAAACTAATTCACATCAGTCTTAACTTCGTATTTTCTTTATCTGGAAAAATCAAATGAAAAGACATATCACCCCAAACCGGACATGTTTAATGAGAATTACCACATTAAATATATTTATAGGTACAAATATATGTACAAAAATGTATGTACGAACTCCAAATATACAAGAGACAGAGATGTGAAGTGAAACATTTGGTTTCTGATTTCTAGAACCAGATATCCTAGGTTTGCATTCCAGCTCTGACACCCACTAGCTAAAACTACTTACTAGTTATACATTAATTAGGCAAATGATTAGCCTCTTTATCCTTCCGTTTCCTCATCTCTTATTTGGGGATAACAGTTGTACCGATTCATGGAGTTGTTTTAAAAAGTTTAATTAAGTCACACACGCCACGTACCCTTTTCAAATGGAAAATGCTGATCATAGTCGCATCATTTGTCCATGAAAAATTCTTATTATCACCCCAGAACTTTATTCAGGTCCCCTGGGCCTGTTTCCTCATCCCTAGGACAAGAGGGCAGACTATTTGATCCTTGCGTCCTGTGCGATCTACGCTCTACAAATGAACAGCTTCTGCGTGTTCTTTCATTCCGTCGCTACCACAACAAAACCCCGGTTTCCTATTTGCCTTCCGAAGAGATGGAGGACAGGAAACGATTATTAATCCACTGCCTAATTTTCAGAAGACTAAATCTAAAATAAAACAAAACAAAACTGCCAAGTTCCATGAAAGTATTTAACTTTTACTCTTCAGATGTAGGAGAGAGAGGGTGTGGAAGAGGACAGAAATATGTGCTCCCTTCTGCGTTGTCCTCAAGCATCTGGCTGTCCCAACGGAGTATTGCTTCATTCTTTCTCGTTGTATAATAGCTTGTTTGCATGGTTCCTCTTGAGACTGTGAGTTCTGTTTTGTCAAGATGTATTTGCTGAATAAATAAATGAATGGATGGGTAAATCAACTGATGCTTCTCTGTTTTTCAAGAAGTTGAAAAGTTGAGTAATAAAGAATAGATTTTATCAAACAAAAGCATTTCGGATTAAAATACTATGGGGAAGATGACTTTGGCACTTACTGATCTTAAAATTATAACCTGGTGTTACTGGGGGCCTATCTTAACTTCGTTCTGGAAGGGGAGATATTCCTAACCTATATGGGACATTGGAGAAGTTGAGTCTTACTGAGATCACCTTCTGTGTCACTCCATGCACGGCCACTGACCAAGGCCGAGTACTCTTCTAGGCCCTTCTCTGATGAGGCCTTCAGCAAAGTAGGAGGTCTAGGCCCTCCTCTTCTGTAGCAATCCTACCTGGTCAGCCCTCAACAGCCCACGAACATAGGACTACGTAGATACGTCAAATTCTGGGGTGAGGTACATCTCAGAAGGGTATTCCAAAGTAGAAATTTGAAGGTTCCAATGATTTGACTGTACAAAGGAAGGCTCCGACACAAAGCCCCTCAAACGCTGCCTCCACCGGAGATGTTCCTCCCCTCTGGACTCTGCTTACCCACACCTAGCCCTCCATTCAAATCTGGTGACCCCATCTCCTCCCTCAGAAAGCCCAGTCCTGTCCACAGCTGCTCATCTTCCGATTTACTGGACACTTATGGGGTGCCCCCTTAGTGCTAGGTGCTAAGGATAGAACTGTGAGCAAAACAGACACAATCCCTGTCCTTGTGGAATTTATGACTTGGTAAGAGAAAATATTTTAATCAAAGTGTAACACGAATAAATAGAAAATGACAAAGACTACGGTGAAGGAAGGATGTACTGGGCCCGGAGAAAGACTTCCTCGAGAAAATGACTCTTGAGGATGAGTGTGAGGAAAGCTTTTGCTTCTTAAGACAGTGGCGATGTTAGCGTATTTACCATGCCCAGGGGCAGCCCATGCCAGCATTTGAGCGGGTGCTCCTGAGATAGTGGAGGGGCAGAGCCGTCTCAGATAGCAAGAAGGACTCCTCTCCGGAGGCGGACAAGCTCCTATGTCCAAAATGAGATCAGTGTGGGGTTCTGATTTTAGTTCTGGCTGGTTGGTTTCTTAGTAGGTCCCTGTGAATCAACACATCTCACAGAGACGTGCTTGACTCACCTAGAGATAACTCGAGTGACATTTCCTTTTGCCTGATTCTTTAAGAATAATAGAGCTTCACATCCCAGCCCAATACAGTGCTTTTGCCTCTTCTTCTGTCCTGCTTTAGGCCAGCCACCGTGCAGTGAACCTCATAGCATGTCAGTTGTCAGCGGCCGCTCCCTTTGCTGTCTGAAAGGAATGATCCAGCTTGAAGGAATCTTTCTGATACTGGATCCCCTGCTAACGATCGAGGTGGGAGAGAGCGGAATCTGTTAGTTCAACTTGCCGTAGAGAGTTCAGGAGCAAAAGAAGGTTCTGATTCTTGTAAAAAGCCTGACCGTAAACTGGAGGAGGTGTCTGAGTGAGTCAGTAAGGAATTAGCCTCAAACACGGGACACTGAGCACCTCCATTCAGAGAGAGATATGGTACCTGAAACAGAGGTTCCTTTAAACCTTAAACAAACCAAAATGGTAAAGTCAGTTTGGAAGTGAGATTTACAGTCAGTCCCTGCATTTTTTCTTCAACTTATGTTGACATATTGCAGCATGTAGTACGTTAGGAAAGATGTGTTGCAATATTCTGCAATATTTAATGTGTAAAGGACAAAGTCACACCTCAAGCCCATGTTCTGACTTTGGTGGTTTTTTTGTTTTACTTTGTTTTTTACTCCTTAATCCCCACCATCTATTTAACCCATCCTCCCACCCACCTCCCCTCTGGGACCCATCAGTTTATCTTCTATAATTAAGAGTCTGTTCCTTGATTTGTCTTTCTCTCTCTTATTTTTTCCCTTTGCTTATTTGTTTTGTCGCTTTAATTCCACATATTAGTGAAGTCATATGGTCTTTGTCTTTCTCTGACTTATTTTGCTTAACATTATACTCTCCAGCTCCATCCGTATGATTGCGAATGGCAAGATTTCATTCTTTTTTGTGGATGACTAATATTCCATTACACACATACACAAACACACACACACTCCACTTTATCCATTCATCCAACGACGGACACCTGGACGGCTTCCACACCTCGGCTATTGTAAGCAAGGCTGCTATAAACATGCAGGTACATGTATCCCTTTGACTTAATGTTCCTGTATTCATTGGGCAAATACCCAGTAGTGCAATTACTGGATTGCACGGTAGCTCTATTTTTAATTTTTTTAGGAAACTCCATACTGTTGTCCAGAGTGACTGCACCAGCTTGCGTTCCCACCAACAGCGTAAGAGGGTTCCCCTTTCTCTGCATCCTTGCCAACATTTGTAACTTCCTTTATCTGAATCCTTTCTCTTTTTTTCTTGATGAGCCTGGCTAAAGGTTTATCAATTTTATTGATTTTTTTGGTCAAAGAACCACCTCCTGGTTTCATTGATCTGTTCTATTGTTTTATTAGTTTCTGTATCATTTATTTCTGCTCTAATTTTATCATTGTCTTCATTCTGCTGGTTTTACATTTTGTTTGTTATTCTTTTTCTAGCTCCTTTAGGTGCAAGGTTAGGTTGTTTATTTGAGATTTTTCTTGCTTCTCGAAGGAGGCCTGCATTGCTGTGAGCTCCCCTCTTAGAACCACTTTTACTGCATCCCAGTGGTTTTAGACCACTGTGTTTTCATTTTCATTTGTTTCCAGGTATATTTTTTATTTCTTCTTTTATTTCCTGTTGGCCCATTCATTGTTTAATAGCTTGTTATTTAGCCTCCATGTATTTACGGTCTTTCCAGATTTTCTCTTGTGATCAACTTCTAGATTCATAAGAGTTTTGTGTTTTTTAATGTAACCAATTTTTATGCTAACAATTTAACTTATAACATAAAGGGAGAATCCTACCCAAGGAATGAGCTAGTACGTAAGTCTGTCATCGTGATTATAACATTTGATTTCCAAATATCTTCATCAAACCAAATCTTCTGCTCCTAAGCCTCTTATTTAAATATCAGCAACCAAATGTTTAGGGCAAGTAAGCCTTGAGATACCATCTAAACCAAAACCTAGCGTTGCCTCCTTTCCTTGCTTGCAGAGCAAGCCCTGGAAAGAGCTGTTTTTGCAGCTAAGAGGTATCCTGATGTGGGAGAGGCCTCAGACTTTCTGAAACTGACCTTGGCTCCCCAGATGAATGTTTGGCATCCGTCTAATATATCTTCCACTTTCTCTTGCCCCGTGAAAGGTGGTGTGTGTCCATGAGGGGGCTGGGGGAGGGTGGTCAGTGCCTTCGCATTCTCATCTTTCCCCATATCAAAGCCTGCTCAGAGGAAAGGCCTACTAAACCCCCTGGCTTTGAGGTGTGAGGATTTAAAGTACTTTCTTCTATGTACTAAGCAACAATTTACTAAACACTTAGGTGCTGGATAATGTCTAAGATACAGAGAGACAAATTAGACATTCTCTGTCTTTGAAAATGTGCAATCTAGTGGAGGGGGCCCTACGTGCAAAAATAATTATTGTAAACGAGAGTCATTTTGGCGTGGTTTGGAGAACAGCGTTGAGGAGCACATATAGAGGAATGTAGAAGTACGCAGCCTGTGGTTCCCTTCAAGACACGGTAGGAACATACTTCCGTACCTTCTCAAATGCACCATGGTGGTGTTCAGTGTTAATTATTTTCTCTGGCTTTTGAAGCAGGCTTCTTTCTTAATGACGTTTAATATTAACAGAGTAATAAGACAATCTTTAGGCCAAAGGGCCTAGAACCTCTAAATTGAAATTTCAGATACCAGGAAGGAACGTGCTATGTCCCTATAGTCCCGAATCACTGACGGGTCTGTGCAGAGGATTGCAGCAGATTTATCTAGAGCATGGGGTAACACAGAAACGCTCAGACTCCATTCTGGAGAAGCTGATTTCGGTAATGTTGGGCTGTGGTCTTTGCCTCTATATTTTAACCACACACCCGAGGTCATTTCAATATATGGCCAAGTTTGAAAATACACGATCTCCTGAAACGCCTGAAATTATACCAGTTAGGGCATGTCTATTTGGAAGGCCAGCTCTCACCCTTTCCTGGGACCATAGCTTAGTGTCAGACAGTGACTTAGGCCCCAAACAGATGGGCTTCATTGTGTTTCAGTGACCATATGGGTTACATGGATGCTGCTTGCTCCAGAATCCTGGTCCGTGATCTTCAGTGGGATGGGGCCTGGGACCAGATCAATAGTTTGCAAAGCAGGGTCCCTGGATGGCTACCTGAATAAGAGTTCCCAGGGTACTTGCGAAAAACTCCCTGATCCTACCCCAGGCCTGTTGAATCAGAATCTCAGGAATGAGCAGGAATTTAATTTTAACAAGTTCAGTCCTTATGTAAGAAATTCCTCAAGCGGTTCTGGCTCCTGCTGAGAACAAGGAGACCAGGCTCACCCACTGCGGAGACCGACCTGAGGGCTGTCGGGGAGGTGACAGGTCCCGCTGGCCAAATACAGTACCTAAAGGGTCCGGTGACAACTCACCCTAGGGCGGAAGAGCAAGGGGTCTGCACAAGGGGAGTGGCCAAGGAGGAAATTCTAAGGGGTGCTGTGGGGAAGGTGGAGGGGGGTCCTGATATAGGAGATTCAGGAAAAGCTTTGGTCATGGATTCTTTCAGCAGAAGGACCCTGGTTATAGCACTGGGAACTGGGTGCAGGACCCCAGTCTCTCCAAGGAGACCGCGGTCCAAAGCTGATTCCCAAAGAATTTAGATGGGAGGAAAAATGTAGCAACTTGCTGTGAACTCTGGGTACAGCGGTGACTCCAGGTGGAGTCTCTGAATATAAGGCTCCTCTGAACTGAGTTGAAATGGCTTCTGCAGGTGGAAGTCAGAGGGCTACCATGCGTAAGGGAGGCGTGAGGCCGAGGAAGGGCAGCACTTGAAAGCTGTGCATTACTGGTAAGGCCGAGGTGCAGGGGAGGCTGACCACAGCACCCTCACTGCTGGAAGAACGTCATGTCCCTGAACTCTGCGGTGATCATTCTAGAGTACCATCTTTTCATGGTCCAGTCCTACAAGACAACGATTATAAGAAAACAGAGCCCTGAGTAGTTGTGAAAAACCCATCATTTCTATTTTCACTGATGAAAAGCAGCTGCTTTATATAGCCAATAAAATTGGGCCAATTTATGAAGCCAATAAAATTAATTTGCAAAACTTTTGCCCATTTTAATAACAAAAAGGAATGAAAAAAAGAATGTAAAATACCGTGTATAACTAAGTACACAAGAAGACTTTAGTTAAAACAATGCCATTCTGGGGGTGCTTTTTAAAAAATTATTTTATCAGTAATTACTGTTACGGGAATTAGAATAAATAACAAATTTTTTGAATGTGAAATTAAGCAAAAGGGTAAACTCATCCATTGTCTCTTTCTGCGTGTCTATTGTATAAAGACATTAGACAGAACTTCAGTATCCAAAAAATCATGTTTTTTCATTCATAGATATTTATTGCCTATTTATCCTAAGATACAATGTTGTCTATACCACCATATAAACCTAAATTTAGTAGAGATTAAATAATACTGTATTATATACAATGTATAATATGTACTGTATGATATAGCACCATATAACATTTGTTACATAATGTGTTGGTATTTTCACGATATATTACGTGTGTGCATGTATATACGTATATGTTACATATTCTATGCATATATACACATGTATAATATATACATATATATGTAATCTCCTATCAAAGTAACAGAAGGAGCTGGTTCCTCTCCTTTCAAAGTGCTCCAGTTACTTCCAAGTATGTCCAAAGGGGACACCTCGCACGTTTCCACAGACCAATCACTGTGGTCTGCCTCAGTCAACCCCTTGTTCCTCCTTTCCTCCTCGGTGCCCATTCCATCACAGCTGTCCCAGGAGCCACTTGGAAAAGCTGAGACATGTCCTGGCCCGCAATCACAGTGTGGTCTCCAGGATGCCCATGTGTCCATCAGGGCCCAGACGGGCTGAGACAGTGGTGGTAAGAAGACACTTCTCTGTTCCTTGGACCACATTGGCCCCAGCATCTTCCCCCTCCTCGAGCTCAGCCTCTAGCCCTCCAGCCATAAAACCCTTCCCCACACATGTTACTGGCAGGAAATGAGTAGAGGGTGCAGGGGGGAGAAGGAGCTGGGACCTGGCAGCTTCTAGAGTGGTAGCAATCAAGCCCAAAGTGTGACTTGATCAACTGCTGACCCCACGCTTGGGGTACACTTTAGCACGGCAGAAAATAATCACATCAGGTTTTTAATAAGCCTTTAGGACAACTACCCAGGAGTATTGCCTCATTCCTATGGACTTTAAGGCAAAAATTGCTTGTAGGCAAGTGTTGCTTTTCCTCCACGTGAGATAGGAAAAGAGGGAAGTATATTGGAAGTGCTTATAATGCTAATATTTTGTTAACTAAATTTGTCCTTTTGGCAAATCATCTGTTTCTACTGCTGTGGGAAACACATACAAAGATCCGATATTAAAATTTCATTTAAAGTCACAGGGAACGTGGCTTCCCGTTCCTGCATATTACCACCTCATACGTAAGTACAGTAACTAGTAACTTACCTCTCAAAGTAATTGGAACGCTTGTGGGCCTATGATGTGTTTCAAGTTGAGAGAGAAAGGCCTTCATTGTAGGAAGCTGAGGCCACCAGGTCCTGTTTGGGGGACAGAGTTGTCCTTCCTTCCTCTCTGGGACCCCAGTGTTAGAGGCTGGGCCAGGGGTGCCTCAGGGGTAAGACTGAGGTGGGAAGATGGTAGGAGCTGGTTCCACCTTCTTGGCCTCACACTGGGTGTCTTTGGGGTCTCCTTGGCCTCCTAGCACATGAGACCTCACTTTCTGACTCTCTGTGCCAATCAGGGACAGACCCTCCTGCTGCATCTTCAGGAATGTTCCCTGTTCTCCACACCCAGGAACCTAGCCTCCCGCACTAATGGTTAGGCACAGCTGTGCCCGGAAGTGAGAAAAAGACAAGATTTGCGACCACTGGAAAAGAGTGATGTAAATACAGCCCTGTCCGACATTGAAAACACAGAGCACCTTTTAGGCTCTCCTGACAAAACACACTGGAATTCCCTAGTTTGCAGGATTTTTCCCACCTCTCCATCCCTCTCATGAAGACTCTGACAAGAAATTTGGAGACCAGCTCTCTCAGTAACATCTTTACCTGAGTGCCTGGCCCTTGGGGTAAACAATGCCTCCAAAACACTGAGATGGAATTTCCAAGCAGTCACCTCAAATTCCTGCATAACTGCGTTCATGGAGATATTAATGATGACACTAATACATATGGGGGAAAGGAAAATCTGGACAACTCAACTCAATGAGGTAGTTGCCTTTTACTACTTTTTTTTTTTTTTTTTGCTAAGAGAGAAGTTGAAGTTTTTTATTCATTCAATGACTATTTCTTCAACATCTGTCTTCTCTCTACTATGACACAGTATAAACATGAGGAAGGAGCTCACAATTTCATGGGGGTGACAGACAGAAGCGGGTATTCAAGATGGTAGTGGAAGGACAGAGTGTGCTAAGCATAGAGTGCCCACATGGGGAGCTAGACATGGAACTTCACTTGGGGGAGGAGGGAGTGAGAAGAGGTGTCCTAACCTGATGCCTTACCATGGGCTTCTCTACTAGGGTGCCTCAGACTGGGTGGCTTGTTAACAACAGAAATTTATTTCTGTGATTTATAGTCCGAGATCAAGGTTCCAGTGTGGTGGGGTTCTGGGGAGATCCCTCTTCCGGGTGCAGACTGCAAACTTCTCTGTGTCATCTCTTATGGCAGGAAGAGGGCTGGTGAACTCTCTGGGGTCCCTTTTACAAGGACACTCATCCCATTTATGAGGTCCCCACTATCATGACTCCCAAAGTAATTCTCTTCACATTGTGGGTTAGGATTTCAGCAGATGAATTTCAGAGAGACACATTCAGTCTATAACACCTGAGTCTCAAAGAATCATGAAATATGGGGGCCAAAGGCAGCATGGTCTCGCTGGCAGCTGAAGGTGGACATGGAATCCAGAAGAAATACTCCCATTAGACCAGAGTTCTACAGAACGAATATTTCTCTGCAAAAACATAAGCGTTTGGGTTTCAATTCAGAGGGATACTTTTTCCTTACTTCTGGAGAGGCAGTTACAAAATGTGTCTTCATTGGACAGATTTGTTTAAAATAGTACAGGTGTAATTAGTTGGTTTCTTAGTGATTTGGCAATGGAACTACTTCTGGGAAAACCTTGTCACTACAATTATTGGTTGCCAAGTTAGAATGAGATAGATGATATGACGGCAAAAAAGAGACTTGGTGGAGGGGAGGCGCCTGGGTGGCTCAGTCAGTTAAGCGTCTGACTCTTGATTTTGGCTCAGGTCATGTTCTCAGGGTCATGGGATGGAGCCCTGCTTCAGGCTCCACGCTAAGTGTGGAACCTGTTTGGGATTCTCTCTCCCTCTCCCTTTGCCCCTCCCCTCTCATGCTCTCTCTTTCCATCTCTCTGTCTAAAAATAAAATAAAATCTTAAAAAAAAAAAAAGAAGAGACTTGGTTCTGTTGATAAAATAATGTGAATGAGCACCTGTGGAAAACAAGTTTTTTAGTTTGTAAGTGCTGCTTAATCAGTTGAGGTAAGGAACTGTCTCTGAAGGGCACCGTGTCCTTCCCCAAAGTGCTTTTCCTGTACATTCTTTCATTAAATCTGATTTTACTGAATAGCTTCCCAAAACAAGAAATTATGTATACTGTGGCCGTTTACTAGGAGCTGGGCACTGGGACTAATGCTTTCCATGCTGTTCACCTTGTTGACGCTGCCCCGTGAGATAAGAGCTCTACTGTCCCATATACAGAGGCTCACACAGCAGAATCCCCCAGAACTCATCACTGCTGCCTCGATCCCATGACTATGCCTTTCATATTATCCTTTTCTTTTTTTTTTTAAGATTTTTTTTATTTAGAGATAAATACAGCCAGCGAGAGAGGGAACACAGGCAGGGGGAGTGGGAGAGGAAGAAGCAGGCTCATAGCAGAGGAGCCTGATGTGGGGCTCGATCCCATAACGCCGGGATCACGCCCTGAGCTGAAGGCAGATGCCCATTTGCTGTGCCACCCAGGCGCCCCTCATATTATCCTTTTAATATTAAGTACCCTATCACATTCCAACTATTTTTAAATACTTTATATACCCACTCCTCCTTCATGGGTTGGTAGATTAAGTCCACCTTACTAGTATAAAAAGAGTCTTCCAGTACAGTGTCTCACTGGATTCTGAGAATCATAGAATTCTCAGAGTCGTGAGCAGCTGTCTACTGCAGTGGCTCTGGGGAGCCCACCTGGGCTTGTAGCCTGGTTCCACCGCCTGCGACCTGAGCAAGCCATTTTACTTCTCTGTGCTGCCCTCAGTGAAATTGGGAGAGTAATGGGGTACCTCATGAGGCTGTGCGAGGGTGGAGAGAAGATCCCTAAGATGGAATAGAATAGTGCCTGACGTAGTAAATACTCAGTAAACACTAGGCTTTAATATTATTGTCTTTATTGCTGTCATCGATGACCGTTACTTTCTCACATTTGCATTTGCAGCTAATACTCTCTGTCATCGATGACCGTTACTTTCTCACATTTGCATTTGCAGCTAATACTCTGTCATCGATGACCGTTACTTTCTCACATTTGCATTTGCAGCTAATACTCTCTAAATCTATTCTCTCTTACCCGTATTTATATGAGATACGTTCACATAATATATTCATATTGTATATATTATTTATGCGTATGAAAATAACTTGCTGCCTTTCCCACCACCTGCCTCTAACCTTGTTACTCATCTGTAGGCCTCAGCTCACGTGGATGTTCCTCTTTGAAACCCTTTCTGACCCGCCTTCCCTCTGGAGTCACCACTACGCTTTGCGACCTACGTCTTCCGTATCGCTCATGGCACTCATTACAGTTGGTTGCTTACATATCCAGCTCCCTAATAACTCTGGGCTCATTAGGATCAGGGAGCATGCCTTATTTATCCTTTTGATCTCAGTCCATTGCAGATTTCCCATTATTTTCAGTTAATGAATGGACGACTGAATTAATGCTAGAGGGATGATATTACTCATTTTTAAAATAAAGTCTACACAGCAGAGCAGGAAGAGGCTAAGACATAACTAAGTCCATTCCCTCTATTCCCATTATCCCTTCCTTTAGAGATGAAGAAGTGGAGGTACAAAGGGGTAAGACGTGCCTAACGTCACACTGATAGGAAGTGGCCAGACTATGCCCATGGAAGTGTGTGGCCCTTGGCAGACAATCAGAAATAGTTGCCAAACAAGAAACCAAAATCCGAATCCTAGGTCTTTTTTACTGTTTTGTCCCTTTTAATCACAAGTCATTGTATCAGTGAAGATGCTTTTAGCTACAACTAACAGAAAATGCAATCCGGATTGGCAATAATAAAGGCTCCTTTGGCGCCTATGATTCAAAAATCTAGAGGGTAGGGCCGACTTCAGGGCTGGCGTGATTCAGCAGCTTAGTGCTACCATGGCTTGCTTTCTGTGTCTCCATGTTGCCTCCTGCGATATGAGCTTTCTAGTGAAGCTGCCTTCCCCTTAAGCGTGGCTGCAACTATTCTCAGGGCTGTGTGCATGACATCCACAGCCAGCAAAGAGAGAGAGTGAGGGGGGAAAGAAAGGAGGTTTCCCCTCTTCCTTCAGATTACCTCCTCCTAGCATTATTGGGGGAAGTGGGAGGACTTAACTTATGTCAGTTTCTTTCTTTCTTTTTCTTTCTTTCTTTCTTTCTTTCTTTCTTTCTTTCTTTCTTTCTTTCTTTCTTCTTTTTTTAGATTTTATTTATCTATTCAGAGAGAGAGAGAAAGAATCCCAAGCAGACTCCCTGCTGAGCCTGGAGCTGGACACCGGGCTCAACCCCACAACCCTGACATCATGACCTGAGCCAAAATCAAGAGTCAGATACTCCACCGACTGAGCCACCCAGGCGCCCCAATTTAGGTGAATTTCTAAGCAGTTTACTTGACTGCTCATGTTCCACTCTGCTCCTCGGCCCTCAAGAACAGGCCACTGCCTACTTTACTGCTCTTTACAGCCCCAAATTCAAACATTCCAGTCCTTGTCAAAGAAATGTTGCCAACCGCACAAGGCATTTGTGGAGATGTGTTAGTTTCCTGGGGCTGTTGGTAACAAATTATCTCAAACTGAGCAGTTTAAAACAACAGAAATTTATTCCTTCACAGTTCAGGAGGCTAGAGGTCTGACATTAAGGTTTTGGCAGGATTGGTTCCTTCTGGAATGAATTCCACGCCCCTCTCCTAGCTTCTGATGACTGCAGGCAGGTCTTATCGTTCCTAAGCTAATGGGTCTCTCTAATCTCTGTCTCTGTCTTCACATGGTCTTTTTATCTCTAGGCTTTCTTCCTCTGTATTTTCTAAAGGACACTAGTCACTGGATTTAGGGCGCCCCCTATCCAGGATAATCTAATTTAGAGGTCTTTGCCTTAATTATATCTGCAAAGGTTTGTTCCAAATGAGATCACATTCTGAAGGTCCAGAGGGGCATGAACTACTGGAGGACACTGTTCAACCCACTACAAAAAGTGAAGGAATCCTTCCATCTGGGACTTATCCCTTTTCCCCCTCTACAATATCATTACACACAGTTAGGTGGGTTCATTAGATTTCGCTGAAAGTTTGGTGAAAATAAAAAGTAACTATTAGCCTAGAAGGGAAAAACAACTATAAGCTAACCATGATTTTTTGAAACCCAAAAAAGATTCCTCAAAAAACCTTTCATAGCCACCATCATGCCGTGAATAACAGACCTTCTACCTCAGGGTCATGAACCATGGAGAAGGGCTCCCTTCTTCAAGCCTTCACGGTACAGCTGTCCCTTCAGTGCTCCAGGGATTGCCTTCACCCTACAGCCCTTCCCTTTTCCCAAAAAGTGATCCAAGGAACCCAGTCATCATTAACCATTTCCCTAAGTCTGAGTTATTTACTACGAGAGGAACACCACGGGGATGAGTCCAACAGGATGGTCCAAGTTGGGGTTGGCAACCCTGCAGTTCGGTAGGAAAATCAGTAGCATTCCACACAGTGCCCTTGTGAGTTACAGCCACGCCCCTTTCTTTTTCTAATTGTCTCCACATCTCCCCAGCATAGTTTCTCAAAACAATGAAGTTTGTATTCCTCTAGGTACTGTGAACAAAGTCCATCACTGAGCCATACATTCCTTAATATAAGGGCCAGAGTAAGTTTTTAGAGGCAATAATTCTACAATCCTCCCTTACCCACTCTTGGGGGGAGTGGAGAGGAAGGGACGGTGGTGGTGGTGGTAGTAGGTGGTACTGGGGAGGCAGACAGTGGTTTCGTTGTCCTGCGACACTACCAAAGTCATTTCCGATTAGACATCATTTGTAGATCACTAGTCTTGTTTCAGACATAGTTTGCTTCCAAATTTTAAGTATATTCTTATGTACAGAGGGCTCACAAAGTACCATCTATGCATTGAACCAGATGAATGACTTTTATGCGCAGCCAAAACAAATAATATTGGCCAACTTCTTGCTTCTCATTATCCTGAAATATAAATGGATTTTATTTGTTATGGTCTCTATAATGTTGGAAATTCCTGCAAATATGTCAGCAGAATCTTTCAGGGCACATCTTCTTAGGTTGGGCTGAAACCTTTCCTACTGGGGCCAAGTGACTCCTTGGCCGTATCCCTAATCCTTTATTTTTCCCTTAACCATTTCTGGTATTTAATTTTCTGGGCTGAATTTTTATTGACTTCGTCTTTGTTTCCTGGAACCTTTTATTGTTACTATTTGTTTAATTATGAAATATTTCATTCATGCAAAAACTACAGAGACATATAACAAGCACCTATGTATCTACCCCTAGGCTCAAACAAATGTCAATACCTTGCATGCTTTGGAATTTTTTATTTATTTATTTATTTTAATAATAACATTTTTTTATTATATTATGTCAGTCACCATACAGTACATCCCTAGTTTTTGATGTAAAGTTCCATGATTCATTAGTTGTGTATAACACCCAGTGCTCCATGCAATACGTGCCCTCCTTACTACCCATCACCGGCCTATCCCATTCCCCCCACTGAAGCCCTCAGTTTGTTTTGGAATTTTTTAGAAAAATAAGTAAAACATTACAGATTCATTTGGGGCCAGAGAGGCGCAACGTTTTTTTGTTTTGTTTTTTAGTCTTGTTACTGATGTTAATATTTTAAAATTTGGTTAAGAGAAATTTTATTTTAAGAAGTTGCTAAATTTCTTCAGAAAACGTTTTTCTTTTAAATGATTGGCAAGTGAGTCCTTTCCATGACGGCTTGTGGATGTCTCTATCCTAGGCCTCTTCTCAATCTCCAGTTCTTCCCGACTTGTCTCATTCATGCCCATGGCTTGATTACTACTCCACTGATGACTCCTTAGTTCCTATCTTCAGCCCAGGTCTTTCTTTGGCATTCTAGGCTGGTATGGCCAGAGATCACCTTGTTGTGCCATGAGCCCTTCCACCTTAACATACCCCACCAAACCCATGATTTCCTCCAACCACTTTTCCGTGTCTTTGGAAATGACGCCATCACTCACGCAGTTAGGCATCTCCGATCCCTAAGACTATAGCACTTCTTTAAATCTGCCAACATATCCTGCTACTTCTACCTCCTCAAATAGGTGTCAGACTGATTGACTTCTGTCTTCCTCTGTGATCACCACATTAGTCCAAGGCACCATTGACGACAGCAATAGATTCCTGATTCTTCTCTATCCTTCCTGGGGCTCTCCAGTGGGTTCTCTACATGGCAGTAGATTTTCAGAACACAAATCTGATAAGACCCCCATCCTGCTGGACTGTGATTCTTAAGATAAAAAAGAGTGGTGCATGGTCAGCATGGTCTGGCCCGGGCTACTCCTCTTGGACCCTTCTGTTACCCTCCCTGCATGTCCCAGCTGCTAGGTTTTGAAAGAAATATGCCTCTTCTTCTACCCAGAGTCTTTGCATGTGCTGTTCCCTCCTCATGAAGTCACTCACCCTTTTATGGGCTTCCCTTCTATTCATCACTCAGATCTCAACTCACATGCTATTTCCTTAGGGAAGCTTCCCTGAACCCCATTCTGGGTCAAGTTTCTTTACTATCAGTTTGTATTCAACTGTACTCTTTTTGTCCTGGGACTTTTCTCAGACGTAATAATATACTCTTGTTTATTTGATTAAAACTGGTCTTCCCATCTCCCCATCCCTTAGGAATATATTGCAAGATCTAGGAAACCATGAATAAATAAGCGAATCTCAAGCTACATGATTCACAGGCAGCCTCGCGTGGATCGTGTGGGAACAAGGGGGGGGGGTAGTGCGATAACGAAGTTACGGCATCCTGGGTTTCCATGGCTATGATCTCCCCTCCTCTGTTTCAAAAATAACATCAGGCCATAAGCTAATGATACCGCTTGTGTAATAAGGTACAGGAGGGGAAAGCTCCAGGCATAAGATGCTTGATGAAGGATAGATTTATTTTTTGGTATCCTAGTGAAGTGTAAAGAGCTGCGAATCCAAATTCTTGGTGTACCTCTTACGTGTTCTTAGATGTCAGCCAGGACGGACAACTGCTAGCCTCACTTTCAGCCCCTAAAGTGACAATGTGCTATCTTCTAAGTGAGTTGTAATAACTCAAGATTACACCTCCACAGCACCCGTACCATAGTAAGGGTGGGGACGCATTCGCAGCCTAAGAAAGTTAGCAAAAGGGAAACACCCAAATACCAAATACTCCATGAGCTGTAACCATGGTGATCTTATAAAACGATGGGAAAGAATGCTTTCTTGTAAGGAAAAGGAAGCAGTGCGCTGGTGT
Source organism: Ursus maritimus (assembly GCF_017311325.1). NCBI lineage: Eukaryota > Metazoa > Chordata > Mammalia > Carnivora > Ursidae > Ursus > Ursus maritimus. The sequence continues at coordinate 37,624,166 of NW_024425119.1, forward strand.
GGTAATAAAAGACTGAGAGTCAGTGGAGAGCAATCCTGGACAATAAGCCAGAGCGGGCTTTGCGTCCACGCCTGGGGCCTGGGCAGCTTTGCTGTTAGCTGCTCAAGAACGGGGAGACCTGGGGCGCCTGGGTGGTGCAGTCGGTAAGTGTCTGCCTCTGGCTCAGGGCGTGATCCCGGCGTTCTGGGATCGAGCCCCACATCAGGCTCCTCCGCTATGAGCCTGCTTCTTCCTCTCCCACTCCCCCTGCTTGTGTTCCCTCTCTCGCTGGCTGTCTCTCTGTCACATAAATAAATAAAAAATCTTAAAAAAAAAATAAAAAAAAGAATGGGGAGACCTACGGCCGCTTGCCTCCTGATACCTGAGCTCCACAGGCAGCTGTAGGTAAAAACGAGTGGAGACATAGGGCCTCACAAAGGAAAGGAGAGGACGAGCCGCAGACGGAGGGGCAGAGCAGCAGAGCGGTGGGGATGTCAGAGGCCAAATGAGGAGGCAGTGGTCAGCGCTCCAAAGAGTCAGTTCACAGGGAAACCAAGCCGTGTCCTCTGGATCTAATGTGAGCAATACGGAGGTCAAGGACGACTTTGGCAAAGACGGTTTTCAGCAAAGCGGTGGGGCAGAAGGCAGAATCAACCGAGCCGGTCAGTGAGTAGGAGGCGAGGAATACAGACAGGGAGCTTGGATTCTTCTTTCAAGAGATGTGTCTGGAATTGGCAGAAGAGAGACTGGGTGGGGTACGTTGGAGGGGAGACAGGGTTGAGAGAGAGGTTTTTTGTTTGTTTTGTTTGTAGGTGAAGAGGCTTCGCATATTTATAGTCTGAAGAAAGGAATTGGAATTAGTGTACTGGGGAAAGAGAGGGTAATTAATAGGCTGAAGTTCCGAAGAGGCGTCAGAGTGCCGTCCAGCCCTCATCAGCCCCCTGGAACGCCCCAAAATTGAAAAAAATGCATTCTCGATATCCCTTCTCCATTCATCGATATGGCCCTGGACCCTCTCTCTTGGTCTGGGCTTGCATGTGCATTCTTGACCTCCTGCTGGATCCCCTTGACCTTTCACTTCGCCTCGCATTTTCCTTAGCCTGCTCTCACCCTGAAGATCCGATGACGGATTTAGCTTGTCTGGCCCGCAGCCACTGTTCCCCTTGGCTGCACTACTGCCTTCGCCCTCAGCTGTTGCAACTCTTGGCCACCCTGAGCAAAGGCCCTGCCAAGACCCCCTCCCTGACTCGTCCACGTGGACGAGAAGTGCTTCCAGGAGGAGCTCACAGCAAGAGGATGAAGTCTGGGTGCAGGGGGAAGATGAGCTTGGAGGCCGGCAGGGAGGTGAGGAAGGGAGCCAGCAGGATTTCCCGCGGAGGGCCCCTTGAACATGCCCTTTAATCTGATTCTGTACTATTCTGGGTTTCTTTTTTTTTCCCCCATGACAATATATTATGTTAAAAACACAAAACTTTTGTTTTTATTTTATTATTTTATTTTTAATTTTTTTTAATAATGATTTTTTATTATATTATGTTAGTCACCATGCAGTACATCCCCGAAAACTTTTGTTTTTAAAACAAAAACTGATCAATGAGGGGAAGGAAGCGTGTTCATGAATTCATTCAACAGATACATATGGAGCCCTAGGGAGACCACGTGCCGGGTGCTGGGGACCCTGGTGAAAGGCTCCATCCCCCATCTCAGGGAGCTTTCCACTATGTAGGAGAGATGCAGACATTAAACAAATAATTACACACTTACTTACGTCAGTGCAGAAGTTGGGACTCTGGGAGAGTTCTGCTCTCACTGAAAGGCAGGAGGCAAGGTCATTTGCTCAGAAAGGGGCTGGAACTGGGTAGGGGGCCTTGAAAGCCAGGGTGAAGATTAGGAAGAAGGGGTTGCAGGAAATGGCGGAACACGTCAAAAAGAACAGAGCTATGCATACTTTTTGCTTGAAGGTCTCCAAACTCCAGTGCCCGGGCTTGATTTTAAGCTGGCCACGCGTGTCACGTATTTGCTTTAAAAAAGCAAACCCCTTTTCTTTAGACTCTGTTATTCACCATTCTCCTTTTAACATTGCCAGCAAGGATCTCCTTTTGCTGAACTATCTTCGATTCACAGTGCTCGTACTGGTAAGAGCCAATCTGTGTCTTGAGGACTGTTAAGTGACAGGATAGATTTTCAGATTAAAAGCACTACAACTGTGTCCTTATTAGATTCTTAGAGTTCACCGCGCTATTCTTAAGAGTCAGTCCTCCTCCTCTGGTCTATGGCAAGCTCAGAAGTGTTGCCTTCCCAGGGCACTGGCACCATAGCCCTGGTTAAGCTTCAAAATGTATTCCCAATAAAGTGACTCGAGTTTTATCTAGCATATTTAAACAATAACACTTTAGTCATAGTCTTATAAATTATAAGTGCCTCGGAACTTTTTTCTTAATCTTACATACACATTTCTTAATATCATTCACTATTTGATGAGCATATATTTTCCAAATATTGGAAAGGAGAATTGAAAAAAAAAAAAAAGACCGCATATGCTAACATTTTTCTCTTGCAGAAAGCAGTGCTTTATTTCATTGGTCCACAGGTTTTATCTTCCATGTAGTGAGTGTCCAAATGTATTTAGAGTTTGCTCTTGAGTGCTGTACCAAAATCAGGGCGTCTTCAGATATTAAAGAATAACAAAACAAGAGGTGGGGACAAAGAGAAGTATTTCACTAGTATTTTCTAGATAACGGATTCATTTGTTTTGTGCATATCTTGCCTAGATCCCTCAGTTCATTATGTTTGTTTTTACGGGAGATATCTATCTGCGGCAGCTCCATCTGTTATGAGCTGTGGGGAGGGAGACAAGGAGAGACAAGATTTGTTGCTGAATTTAAAAAAAAAACCACATCTGCCTATATTTCACATAATAGGCAATTAATAAATGTTTATTAAGTTGACTTAAATGGAACCAGGATCAAGGACGTGTGGCTTAGGGTTCAAATGCCTGTTGCTATGGTATCCGGTTGAATCAACAGGACTGGGGTGGGGGTGGGGGGCAGAAAGGAAGGTGGGGAAATCTGAAACAAAGTGAGGACACAGAAGCAAAGTGAACAGAGCACGATTTCGAAGATGGAGCCTGGTACACATACACGTCACATGTACTGTTACATACGTGTGTATGCATATGTGTATATGCACATGTGCACATATGTAGCCGTCTCCTTACACGTGTGTGTGTGTGTGTGTGTGCAGCAAATGATAACATGACAGGGTTAACATTTAATGAATAAGAAATTGAGTGAAACTTCATCGTATGGATTTCTTTCATTTTGAACTAACACGTGGGTTTCCATGGCCCTCCTCCCGGTGAATGGAATGCCCCTTGGGACCCCCGAAGCACAGGACAATGGCTGCAAAAGGGCTTTCTCCTTTCAGTTAAAGGTCTCACTTATCCCCGGGCCCATCCTCTTTCAACTTTGCACTGACCTCCAGAGCCGCCTACTGCATTTAAGCACGCGGGCCCAGTTTTCTAGAATGCCAGGGTGAAGTCCAAATAAAGGAAACCATAAGAACAAGTGCGTGCTGTGGCCTTCTCCGTTGCCCAGTGTCCGCCCCCCTTCCTGCGTCTGGGGGGTCCTCACCCTGGAGTCTTGGTCGGGCCCCTCAGACACCTCTTATTCTTAAAGCTGAATGTATCAGCGACTGGCTTTCCTCTCCTCCTTTGGAGTAAAGAGCTGAAAGTAACTCAGGAGTCTCTGACACCCCCCCACCTGGGGGGGCCGGGGAGACTCGGAGGACGGGGTGGGCAGCTGCAGCTGCAGGTGGGCCAGGGGTGTGGACAGAGCCAGTGCTTGCCCGCTCAGCCCTCAGGCTGCAGTGCTTTAGCAGGGGGCAGTGATGGCTTCCGTAGACCAGCCCTCTGGTGCAATGGGGGCATTTTCTACATCTGTCACCCTACCCACCTTGACTTCCCCATCCAGACCTCAGCGAGGCTGCGGCGGCCTTCCTGTGCAGAAGAGAAAGCTGCCCCCTCCTGGCAGGTGCGGGTCTCAGCCAGTGTAGGGTCGTTCTGCTCCGGTCCTTTGAGTGGGTCCCCTAGCTACCTGGGCTCCTTCTCCTGAGTTTCTGTTCTGTCGAAAGCCACCAAAGTTTGCCTTGTGGCTGACAGCGACAAACCCCTGCTGGTATAATAAGGCTACCACACTTGTCCAGTTGTGTCCATAAGCCTTTTCATAGTATTACGTGCCTCTGAAAAGAGAATTCTTTTATTAAGACATACAGTCATATTATCTGGCATCCACAGGACCTATTACATCCCCACAAAGTAACAGAACTAGCAAATGTTTCTGCTTAGTTAGCCCCAGTCTACTAACCCAGAGGAAATCATTAGCTGATACTTTTAAATGTTCATATTCGACATTAAATGGCTCAACTGCCAATATCGAAATGAGATATTTTAAGAGTTAAGTTTATCTCACCCTGGGAAGGAGGAAAAGGAAAAGATGATAGTTATCAGCTTGTACATGGGGGACCCCTCAAGTACACACAACACAAACCCATTCCTGGGAAGAATCAACTGGGTCACCTGTGACCCCGCTCCCTCTGCCACCGACAGACTCCAGCGTCACCCTTGCTGCGCATCTTTTCCAAGAGTTCTCTGGTCACAGGGGCCGCCGCTGCCAGTGACGGCACACGTGGCTCCCACCAGAGTCACTGGGCTTGCTTCAAGGACACAGCCAAATCCTACTAAATCTAGGTGCTCCCCCCCTTTACACCTCCTATTCGCATTGATGTGGTCCCATGAAATGTGGGCAAGCATCTCTGGTCAGCTACCATCCACTGAGGGCTCCTTCCTATGTTACTATTTTCTCCGTCCTATTCATTAAACGGAACCCCGAGCCTCTCCCCACTGTCCTACCCAATCCCCGTGACCTCTGCAATTCCTGCTCCATCCTCATCAATCTCCCTTACCTTCGACTTCTTTCCTGGACATTTGCTCCGCTTCCTTGACATCACTGAAACAACCCTCCAGTGACATTATATCCCCTGCAGTCTTTTCACCTGAGGCTGTTTCTTTTTGTCCTCACCAACGTCCTTTCTGTATTAACAGAAAGTCTCATGGACGAGTGTTGCCACAGTTATTCAAAACACGTATCTCCTTGAGTGCTCACATCTTACCTTCCCAAAGACCTTGAGCTACTAATGATCACATCTCCTGTTGTATAGATCCTTCTCAAGAGGAAACTCTAGCCTCTCCCATCTTATTGATGTGTCATCGATATCGTCTCCCAGGGTGTGGATTGTCATTTCACTCTTGGCACTGTTTTTTGATGAACGCAAGCTCTTAACTTTAATGTAATTAAAGCCATCAATCTTTTATAGTTAATGAACTTTATATAATATTTACAACATGGCTTTTATTTACAATTTACAGTTTACCTTTATCTACTTAGGACTAATATTCATAATTTATGACCTTGAAGTCCTAGTCTATTATATTATCTTCCTGATGTTTAATAATTTTTGGCTTTCTCATTTAGATATTTGGTCTACCTGATTATTTCTTATTTATGGCATGAGAAAGGCATTCGACTTTGTTTTTGTCTGAAAGAATGGTCAACTTCCCAGGATGATTTATTGGGAAAAAAAATCATTTCCTTAATGACCCGCAGTACTACCCCAATCTTATTTCAACAGCCCACTTATAAATGCATCTGTTTGGGAAGCCTAATTTGTTCTACTGGTCTATTTTTCTCTGCCTGCACCAACAACTTATAGTGTTAATTGCTTTAGCTTGGCAATACCTTGTGTAAACTATGTCTACTTGTCACCTCACCTATTTTTTTTCTTCAAAAGTGTCTTACTTACTCTTGACTCTATGCATTATGCAAAATTTGTAATTAGCTTATTAATTTTCAAATAAGAAAAACCTGTTGGGTATATGAATGGTATTTCACTGAATCAACTTAGAAAGAGTGGACCTTTTTTTAAATATTGTGTTTTCCAGTCAATGAACATGGTCTATCTTCCTGTTTACTTAGGACTCCTTAAACACTGTTCAGTAAAATTTTATACATTTATCTGGAAAGTTTTTGCCTATCTTGTCATTTTTATTATTATAGACTTCTTTTTCTATTATTTTAAATAGTATGTTTAATTTTATTTTTCAACTCCTACTGGCATGTGAAATGCATGCCAACAATTTTTTACTTCCAGAAACTTTGCTAAATAAATTCTCTTGTTAGTTCTACTAATTTTCTGAAGCATCTTTTGCAGTGTTTCTGCACAAAATCACATCATTTGCAAGTAATTTCAATTTCGTTTCTTCCTTTCTAAGCTTTGCAGTTTTACTTTCTTTTCCTTGTCTTCTTTGCATAGAGGCATGCTAACTTGAAGGAACTGTGTGGTGTTGTAAGCAGATGTGTCACACAAATTCCACCTTTATTTGCATTTATTTGTAATAGTCCATTGTTAGTAAGTGGAGAGGTAAACATATAATGATGAATATTCAACAAAATTATTAAATGTCATGTTAATGAAAATGTCTAAGATGTTACAGATATTACAATGCTATCTCATCTTGATGCCCGTGTGTAAACTTTACAGAACTATCAAATTGTGCCTCATTAAAAATGCCATTTGAAGATTGTTCATTGGCAAATGTTGACTACCATGACATCGGATTATCTTCAACTAGCAAGCAAAACTTTGATGTTAGTAACATCATTTTTCTACAACAGATTAGAGACCAGGCATTTGCATTTGTATTGTTGACACAGACTGCATCTTTCACCTGTTAAGTCAAGCCCTGGCAATTTAGTTTCTGCAAAACAGTATCTTCTGCAACAGCATAGTAATGTTCTAAATTTGAGTTATATTTTTCTCAGTGTTGAATTTGTAAATTTAGCTGGTTTTACAGTGGTATAAGAACAATGATTATACAGTGTTTATGCTTAGTTTCATTACATATTTTAGTAACATTGTAATTAAAATAGTTTAAATCAATCCTGGATAACCTGGTTGCAATTGTCTCTCATTTCATTACTTCCATTGGAGAAATTCTGTCGTAATGAGCTAGAAGACTCTCCTTGGTCTCACTTTGGAGGACCCTGGCTTTGCTGGTCTTCCTAAATGTGTGAATTACTTACTTACATTGAGTGAATGTGCCTGACTACATCTGTTTCTCCACTGTGAGGGCTCCTGAGAGCTCTTTTTAAAATGCAGATCTGATTTAGCCTTTGTCTACTTAAAAGTATTCAATACCTTTATTTTTAAGATAATGCTAAAAATTCTTTTTAAAATTTTATTGAAATATAATTGACTACATAATTGTGTAAGTGTATATACACTGTATAAGTGTAAATACACAGCATAATGACCTGACATACATATATTGCAAAATTTCGTTAATATCCCTCAACTCATATAGTTACAAAATTTTTTCCCTTGTGATGAGAACTTTGAGATCTACTCTCTTTCAAAATTCTTAACATAACTCAGAAAGCTCTGTATAATGTAGTTCCTATCTACCTCTCTAAATTCACCTTTGCAAACTGCTCCATTCACAGTTGACTCTAAGTGAAAACCTCAGCCTTCCTCAGCCTTTGCTCAGACAAAACCCCCAGAGTCACCCTCGGCTGCTCCCAAATATACACCACGTCAGCCAATCATTCAGGCTCTACTTTCAAAATACGTAGAAACTTACTATTTCTTATCACTTTCCTGCTGTTGTGTGGTCCATGCCACCAACACGTAGTTACATTTCTGCAATAATTTCTTGATTAGTGTCCACGCCCTTCCTCCTTTATTAGTTTCCTGTTGCTGTAAGAAATTATCACACACGCAGCATCTTAAAACAACACTAATTGTTATCTCGCAGTTCCGTAGCAATCCAATACGTTTGGCTGGTTTTCTGATCTGGGAACTACAAAGTCGAAGGTGTCTGGAAGCCTGGGGAGGAATCCACTTTCAAGCTCATTCAAGTTGTTGGCAGAATTCAGCTCCATGTGGATGTAGGCAGCCCGGTGTTTCTGCTCAGAAACACACACAGGCTGAGGGTCTTTACAGCATGGTGGGTGATGCTCCAATGGGTGAGCTGGCTCTGGTTGAGCATGGGGGAAAGACACGCAGCCACAATGCCCAGCTAGAGAGTGTTTTATGTAAAGTGCGCTGTGTGTGTGTGTGTGTGTGTGTGTGTGTGTGTGTGTGTATCTTTGAAGGAGAATGTTTCAGATACAAATGGTGTTAAAACAAATGAATGCTGCATGCGTAGGCTGGCTTTAAAGGACGGATGTGTGCTCTTGTAGGACTGTTTAATACTAGGCTCCTCCCCTGCTAGACTGTAAGCTTGGAGAGGGCAGATGCCGTGCTTAAGCTATTCTATCCCCGGTGCTAAACACAGTGCCTGGCACAGAGGACTGTGGAATAAATACGTGAACAACGGTTTTATATTGGTCAGTAAAACCAGACTACAAAAATGTTTTGAATTTCAGCATCAGTTAATGTTATCTTCATAATCAAGATAAAATCACTGAGCCTATAATACTTCTGAGTGGATTGAGGAGAAAAGATGTCTATCAGAAGTAAATTTCTGCTCCTGATGCAATAGTCCTGGGGCAAATCAACCAGAGAGGAACAGGTCCTGCTCCATCAAATAGATGTGGGCTGAGACCTGGGCCCACAGCAGGCCGGGGCTGCTGGTATACCTAGCCCACTGGTCGGCTGATACTTTGAGACAGACCTGTTCTTTATGTCTTGTCCCTCAGGCAAGAATGCAAGGATGGAGATCCAGTGGCAATCAAGCCTTGGTATGACAAGAAGGCCTAATACTGCATTCAGCCCAAATACAGCCACCCCAAGCAAGATTATGTAGACTCTCAAAATATATTCCTTTAGAACTTACAGAGGAGGATGCATGGGGGATGGGCTAGTCGGCTTTCTTCCTGAATTTTCTTTATTGATTACTATTCCCTTTGAGTAGGCCCTTCTTCCTTTTGTGAGGGCCTGGTATGGAGGGCTCAAATCCATCTGAGAATGTGGGTGGGTTTCAACGACTATCTTTAAATCTACTCAACGAGTAGAAAAGATATCCAGATTAAATTGTGCAAAATAAAGAGAATTAACTCCTGCCTTTTGTGAAGATTTTTCTCTACTTCCAATATTACGGAAGCTATAAGAAAGGATTATACTAATCCTTGGACCCTAGTCCATAAGCCAGAAAATATTCAGCAAGCTAGTGATGAGTAGGACTCATACTAACCCTACCTGTTTAAACAGGAGTACCAGCTCCACATTTTAAAAGTAGGCTTGTATTTGTTCAGTTTATACATTCAACAGACATTTAAGAAAATCATCATTCGATTTTTGTTAATGGTCCAAAAAAGAAAATTGTATTGGATAACCCCCTCTGGGTGTTCCCTGGGCTTGGTGAATTTCCCTAATACATATCAGGGTCCAAGCCAAGTATACAAAACCCCTTGTGGTGAGGGCTAATGATTTGCTATATGATTTTAGATGCCGTTTTCTGATCTATCTGGGCTCAGTTCCCTGATCTCTGACAGGAGGTGAGCATTTCTCCTTCAGGGTTTTGAGAAACAATCAACAAGCTAATTATAAAATACTTTGCCAAAATACCATGCCACACACAAGTGCTCCATAATAAAGGCCGCTTTGTAATCTCAGAATGTTTTGAAAGTTGATCAGAGATGACGAGGGTGATGTTCATTTTGGAGCTAATGTTTTGGTTAGATTTTGTTTTCTTTTCCTGAGAGGTGGTCCTGTGCACAGCGCTGCAGGTCGCGGGAGGTTAGTGACTTAAGTCCGGCCACACAGTGTGGCGGGCATTTCAACAAGCCAAGAGAGACAGCAATGCATAAGTAGTTCTTGCCTCCAAGGAGCTTGCAAATGGGGAAAGCAGAGAAAGGTGCACTCTATGTGCATGTGATAAGTGCTTAGAGAGCACAGATGCTAGTGCTGTGAAATAGAAGGGGAACCACCAGAGAGCAGCCAGAACCTGAAAGAATTTGTAGAAGGGAGAAGAGAGGAGAATATGGTCCCAGAGGAGTGAAGAGAGAGAAAGCCAGAGATTTTAGAGGAACCAAAAGTAGTTCTGTCTGGCTGAAATGCAGAGAAGAGTGACCTCGCAGTGGGCTTGTGAGGGCTTTAATCCACATTCGAGATTTTGCGCTTTATCCTAATGGCAAGAGGTAACCATTAAAAGGTATTAAACGGGGAAGAAACATCCTCTTATCCGTGTTTTAAAAGGTCACTCTAGAAAGGTGTTCTGAAAGGTCACTGTGTTACATATGTTTTACCACAATATAAAAAAAACCCCTCATGTGGTGCCTGGCTGGCTCAGTCGGTGGAGTGTGCAACTCTTGATCTCACGGTGATGAGTTCGAGCCCCATGTTGGGTGTAGAGATTACCTTAAAAAAATCTTAAATAAAATAAAATTTGAAAACTCATTACAGACAATTTTTCCATAAAAGAAAAAAAATTGGACTTCATCAAAATTAAAAACTATTGCTCTGTGGAAGTCTATGTGAAGAGGATGAAAAGATAAGTTATAGGTGGGAGGAAAGTGTTTGCAAACCACACATCCAACACAGGATTCCCATCTAGAAAATATAAAGAATTCTTAAAACTTGACGGTAAAAATGGCAACAACAAAAATAATGCAATTAGAAAACAGACAAAAGACACGAGCAGTCATTTGACTGGGGAGGATATACAGATAGTAAATAAGCACACGGAAGAGGTTTGATATCATTAGACATTAGGGAAATGTATATTAAAACTCTGGTGAGCTATTACTACACACCTAGCAGAACAGCTCAAACAAAAGATAGTGAGAACACCAAATGCTGGTGAGGATGCCGAGAAACTGGATCATTCACACTTCGCTGTGGGGAATGTAACTGGTAGAACCACTCTGAAAAGTAGTTTGGGAGTTTTTCATAAAACCAAACATGCAACTACATACCACCTAGCAATTATATTCTTGGGTATTTACCCCAAGAGAAATGAAAACTTAGGCTCACACAAAAACCCCTATGTGAATGTTCGTAGCCACTTTACTGGTCATAGCCAAAACACTGGAATCAATCTAGATTCCTTCAACAGGAATGATTACACGGACTGTGGTACCTACTTACTCTAGAAACTACTCAGCAATAAAAAAGGACAAACTTGCTAACGCACAACCTGGATGAATCTCCAGCTAATTTTGTTGAGTGAAAAAAGCCAATCCCAAAAGCTTATGTTCAGTATGATTTTGGTTATCTAACATTTTTGAAACAACGAAGGTTTAGGAACGGAGACCAGATTAGAGGTGGCCGAGGGTGAGGGACAAGCAAGGTGCAGGAGGTGCTGGAGGGAAATGGGTACAGTTAGAAAGGACAAACCCAGGGGTCTTTATGGTGTTGGAATTTGTCTGTGGTGGTTGATGCAGGAAAAGACACAGGTAATGAAACCATATGGCGCTTAATATGCACATGCGTGCCCACCCACCACACACGCACATGACAAGTAAACATGCTGAAATCTGAATAAACAGGTGCATTAGATCAATGTTAACATCCTGGTTATGACATTATCCTACAGTTTTGCAAAATGTTACTATCAAGGGAGCCGGGCAAAACGTGTACAAAACATTTCCCCATATTATTTCTTACAACCGCATGCCAATCTACAGTTATTACAATAAAAAAATTCGATTAAAAAAAAGTCACTCTGACTGCCTTGTAGAGAATGGATTTGAAGCAGAAGCTGTCCCCCTTCAGTGTCTGGGAGGCTTATCAAAGAGATTGTTGGGCTTCACCCCCAGAATTTCTGAGCCAGGTGGTCTGGGGTGGGGCCTGAAAATCTGCATTCCTAACAAGTTCCCAGGTGGTACTGAAACTTCCCGTTGGGGAACTGCATATTGAGAACCACTGAATTAGAGGGTCATTGTGGCTCCCCCTCACCAAGGGGAAAAACAGAGTTTGGCTTTCCTTCAGTTTGTTTTTTACGAAGACTTGAGTCTCATGATGGGTTTCTGGATGGAAGCCTCGGTCTTTGGGTTCTAGGATAGCTGTGAAATATCTGGTTAGGGCAGTAGTACTCAAAGGATGGCCCCCAAGCTGGTAGCCTTAGCATCACCTGGGAACTTACTAGAACTGACTTAGTGACTAGGAAGCTCCCAGGGTGGGGCCCAGCAGTCTGTGTGTGTGTGTGTTTTAAGATTTTTTATTTATTTACTTGACAGAGAGAGAGAGACAGCCAGCGAGAGAGGGAACACAAGCAGGGGGAGTGGGAGAGGAAGACGCAAGCTCCTAGCGGAGGAGCCTGATGTGGGGCTCGATCCCAGGACCCTGGGATCACGCCCTGAACCAAAGGCAGACGCTTAACAACTGAGCCACCCAGGCGCCCCAGCAATCTGTGTTTTAACAAGCCCAGCAGCTGATTCTGAAGCGTGCCAAAGTTTGAGGACCCCTGGATTAGAGAGACGCAAGAGAGGATGCTGGGAAGCTATTTAGAGCCTTTTGAGTTCATATTAACAAGTATGAAGGGCTTTCCAGGTGTATCTAATTCCAGAACAAGATGTGGCACAGGAATAATCAAGGCGTGGTCTCCGGAGGGTAGTGGTTATTGACTTCTAGTCTCTTAAGAGTAGACACAGAAGGCAACTAACTTACTGCCTTCGCAGCCAATGCTGGGCTAATTAACCAATTAAGGGATCATAAAGCACACAGAAAGAGTAGGCCTAAGATTGACGCTAAGTGGCAATTAGTGGTATTAGGTAGTGCCCGTTATATGCTCATAAACATACCAACACGTTGACCTCAAAAGGAAATACAACCAGATGGTGTTCACGAGCCGCCTCTTACTTACTGCAAGTCACAGGATCAATTGCCCCCTGAACAATTACATTTCAGGTTGGTTAATTCCACCATCCCCAAACTTAATCTTTCAGCTACCTATTGAAGGCCTACTCTGGTTTTTCCATTATGTGCTGGGAGGGTTCTGGAAGTAGAGAGCAGTATCCGATTTCTCAGTCCTCTTCTATTCCTAGCTGTGATTTTAGATGTGGCTGACTGTCAACATTCAGAGACCCGTTAAGTCCCTGGGGACCACAGCTCAGGGTGCGTGTGTGAGCCAGTGGGTTTATTACTGACTCTGCACATGAGTCATCGCTGCTCTATTTGTGGAACGGGGCAAAGATCGCCGGGTCATCGTCAATGCCTGAGTTGGCTCAAAAGCTATCGAAGTGGATATTAATTTGGAAAAAGTTTGCCCATTTATTGCTCTGCTTGCAAATTAACCAGTAATATGTCTAAAACCTATCACACTTTTTCAATACGTTGTTAGCGGAAAATTGACAGCTCTCAAAAATGCTCCTTTGTTGAGAACTTCCCCACGGTCTTCTGAAATTTCTCACTAACATCTGACTTCATAAAGAGATGATATGTTGTAGAGGAACGAACCCGAGTGTTGAAATAAAACAGATTTATGTTTAAACAGCAGAACCGTCACTTAATAGCTGTTTGGTCAAGTGCTTAAGTTCTCTAAGCCTCAAGTTTCCATCCATAACATGGGCTAAAATGCCTGTCTTGTGTGGTTGACTTGAGAAAAACAAGTAACAATGTACAGAGCATGGCATGCATTTGGCACAATGCTAATTTCTCCTAGAGTTGGAGAGAATCCCTTGGTCTTGGTGTGAGTCTTTCCCCCATAAACTTAATAATCTATGGAAGAAATTCCAATGACTGTATGACAAGTCCACTTTTCTTTTCCTTGTTTTCTTTTCTCCACTCTTTTAGTCGGCATAAAGTCAGTCCTTCCGAGGTTCACTCAGTTCTAGTCCATTTGCCAAGGATCCTGTCACTCCTTTTACGGTCTGAACAGTGATATTCGTATCTGGAAGGCATCCAAAGCATAATGATACTCCAGCCCGTGTTTGTCAGACAGGGCTGCGGAAAGCAGACTATAAAATATTAAAAGGAACAGAATTGTTTTCCTATACCCTCAAAAGAGCTGAATGAAAAGACAACGGGACGTTTTGACCAGTATGACCCATATCATACTATGATATAGGATTTTAACAAAATGATGTAGTAGGATACAAGTTACTAACATTCAGCTCCACAGATAATAGTAAATTCACTCTCTGTTGCATGCATCAGGACTTTGGTAAATCTGAAAATAAGTTTTCCTTTAGAGTAAATATTTAAAATATTTTGGGGGAGTGAAAACCAACAGGCATAGACTCTAGCTGAAATCCAGTTTTATTAGATAGCATCATATTCTGTAAAATTTCCTGCAAATGCCTTTGGGCTGGGTGTGCATTCCCTAGCTAGCTACAGTCCCCAACACCCTTGCTGTTCCATGCCCACTAGCCCAGCTGCTTCATATTTCATGGGGCTTGCCACGCCCCTGGAAGCATTTAAGTTTGCACACCCCAGTCCCAACCATTTAGATCAACTAATTGGGTTCCTGCTCGGGTAGCTGGGCTCCAACAGCAGGACCCTCAGCAGCGCATCGAAGTTGGTCTTTGGGTAAAGTTTTGCCTCAGAGATGGTCACAGTTCCCTATAGTTATTAATCTTCAAGTAATTTGACTCTACTGTCTTTTGCTCCTTCAAAATTTCCAACAATCTTGTAAAAAATCTCTGTATTAAATTTGATCTATATTCATGTTTAAAACAGCTAGTGTGGTCTTTGTTCTCCGGTTTGGACCCTGACTGATGTAGAGCCAGATTGAACAGGACTACAAAGGAAACCCAAGCTCAGTATGTGGCCTTACCCGTATCCATAAACGTAGAAAGGGAATCAAAAGTTGCCAAGCATTTAAAGAAAACCAACACCAGGAAAGAGAAAAACCAAGGGGAATAGAAGAAATACTAACCCTAGAGAAGAGGAGATGGCTTGGTGAACAGACAAGAACTTAAACTTTAAAGAACAATTACTATTAGAATTAAGAAGTTTTGGGGAGGTTGGTGGGGGGAATGTGTGATGGGGATGAAGGAGGGCACTTGTGATGAGCACTGGGTGTTGTATGCAAGTGTTGAATCACTATATCGTACACCTGAAACTAATACTACACTGTATGTGAACTATACTGGAATCTAAATAAAAACTTAAAAAAATTGGTTTTTGCCACCAAAAATGAGAACAGGCTGCTATGAAAATGGAACAATCAGAAAATGGGAAAGATATTATTGCAATTAAAAATACAGTTGTTCAGATGAAAACAATAAATGGTCCAATACAAATAATGGTCCAACAATAAATGGTCCAAAACAAATAATGGTCCGATAATGCATTGGACGCCTCGAAAAGTTGATACAGAAGGTAAAGTAAAGGAACTCTTAGAATATATGAACAAAGAGCCAATCAAGTGGAAAATAGTAGTAACATGTGCCAGACTGTTCTAAGTGCTTTAGTTGTTACATATTTAATTTTCATAACAACTCTCTGAGCAGAGAACTATTATGATTTACAGAGAAGTTAAGCAACATGCCCAAAGTCACACAGCTATGGGGGCAGCAGAGCTGAAATTGAAATCCAGGGAATCTGACCCTAGAGACCTTGCTCTTAAACTAATATTCTCCCTTGCTTATTTGAAATGTAGGAGAGAAGTTAAGAGATATGGAAGATATACCTATGAAGTCCAATAACCACATAATTGGAATTCCAAAAGGAGCAAACAGGATGAATAGAAAGAAGGAAATAATTGAGAAACAAGAGTAGAAAACATACTGAGCTGAAGAAAGACTTGAAAGACGCTAGTAAGTGTCAAGAATATTAACTTAAAAATGAACATACTGAGGTACATACTTGTGAAATTTTAGAACTCCGGGACAAAGAGAAAAACTTAAAAGCCTTCAGAGAAAAAAATCACTAGCTACAGAGTACTTCTATCGGGTTAACGTCAGATGTTATGTATTTGGCAATGGAATGATGGTTTGTAAATTCTGAAGTTTTGGATTTAGAATTCTGCATCCAGACAAATACTAATGAAGTGCGCAGGCAAAATAAAGATATTGTTGGATATACAAGAATGAAGAAAGCTTAGCATTCATTACTATGCAAACAGACAAACCAAGAAAATATAAAATGCGTCTTAGTCAGTTTGGGATGCTGTCACAGAATTCCATAGGCTGGGTGGCTTATAAACGACAGACGCTCATTTCTCGCAGCTCTGTAGGCTGAGAAGTCCAAGATCAAGGTGCAGGCAGATTCAGTGTCTGGTGAGAGCAGGCTTCCCGGTTCTTAGCAGCTTCTTCCAGCATCCTCATGTGGCAGAAGAGGGGAGGGGGCTCTCTGAGGTCCCTTTATAAGGGCACTAATCCCATATATGAGGGCTCCACCCTCATGGCCAAATCACCTCCCAAAGGCCCCAATTCCAAATACTATCACACTGGAGATTAGTTTTCAACATATGAATTTGGGAAGGATATAAATATTCAATTTAAAGCAAAGTGGTTCTAAGAAACAGGAGGACTTGAGATACAAGAAACATCAGCAGTTGAGTATGAATGCAGAAATGAAAGACTCCAGAACACAATTAGAAGTGAACTCATTAATCTGGAGCTTGTGAAAAATTCTCTTTAGAAAAATATAAATAGCAATAATATATTTTACTTCTCTGTAACTCCAAGCTCAATATCTCGTTCCACCAGCAAAATATTTACATAGCCCTAATATAAGTAACGTAAATGACATTTCAAATTATTATTTGAGATTTTTAAAAGTGATGTTCATGTAATTTTTAAGTAACTAATGAAAAATGAAGAAAACCAGTAAGTGTCACTAGTTATAAAGAGATTTAAGCCAAACCAAGGAAACAAAAAAAACCCCAAGAATAAAACAGATCGTAATTATCAAGGGGAACTTGACTGAGATCAAACAACTTTCCCCCACTTTGGAGAGGAAAACACTTTGCTTCTACATTTTTTCTTTTTCAGAATAATGGGAACATATCCTTTTCCTGATCATATCTCAACTATTCTTGAAAGGACAAGCAACAACATCTTCCAGAAATCCTAGAGAAATTGCTAGGCAGCAGGCGGAGACATAGACAATGGACTGAGACCAACTTAACAATTTAAATGTGCTGTATCTAAAGTTATCCGAGACGTTCTCAGCAAGCTAAGTGCTTTGAGAAGTCAAATCACCAACACCTCCTGTTTTGCATTTTCCATTTCCACAGTTTACTAATAGATAAATTAAGGTGCAGTAAAACATGATGAGTAAAACTGTATAAATTTATAACCACATTGTACTAGAGTGTTCTGTTTGTCTATTCTTCTTTTGCTTCCTCAACTTCAAATAACTTACTTTATTGACAACTATCATGGTGTACTGGTGCCCTCATATAAGAAGAATTAATATATACAAATACTCGAAGTGGTATGAATCTAAATATCTTAGAGTTTTTCCCAATAAGACGAAACCAAAGCTCACCTCAAAGAAACAGTCATTTCATGTCATATATTTCAATAGGCTTAAAAAGATAGATAATTTCAAAAGAGCAAGGTAATATACTAATATCCTGTTATAAATTTAATTATCTTTTATAACCACCAATGGATTGAATTTGTTCATTCAATCTGAGTCATGTTGGTGAACAATGACACTCTGTCTTCTGGAGTTGGTGGGAGGAAGAGTGCAGGAAGATTGATTTAAGAGTACGTTTAACTTGCTTTGAAGTCGGATTTCTTTGAACTAGGAGTAAATTCTTATGCCTCATCAGTCTGTGTTGACTCGCATATGAGCAAAACACAGCTTAGCTTTGGAGCCACGGTTGAGAAATTAATGTCCTTCGTCTATCTCCCCCAAGTCAGGATGTAAACATTGATCAAAATCCGTGTTGTAAGTGCAGAAAAAAATCACCATGTAACAGGAACCTCCTCGTGGTAATTGGAAACTTTGATCAGTGTCCTACGGCTGCTCATGAACCCTTCCATTCATTTACAAAACATTTATTGAGAGCTCCCTATGTATTGAACACTGTGCTAGCCGCTGCGAACTTAATGGGGAAACAGAGACAAGGTGCCTGCCATCAAGGGAGTTTAACTTTGTCAATGGAATGACATCTAATATGGACAATAGACTCTAATTTAGAAAGATTATTCTCTCTCTCTTTCTCTCCCTTTAACTGTAAATTTACATTTACAAAATCAGATACTTCTATTGAAATTAGCTCTATTCTGGTTTGAAATGAAGTTCTTTTGAAAGCTGTGCACCGTTGGAACTGAAGAGAAATTTCCTGTTAAACATGGCATAGTTATCACATGGTTATCTTCTTTTGCTCCTGAACACCATTAAAATGATAAATGACCAAAACAAGAAAGGGAGATGAGTCATCAGCAGACAAAGTCTTTCAATAGATTTTCAGACGATGCCATTAAAAAGGCATGGTGAGTGACTTAAAGTGGAAGACGCTGAAACTCACATGCCGGCTGAAAGGGCCATTGATGAGGAATGAGTCAATTTGCTCCACTGAAACTCATAAAAAGTCTCAAGACTTGAAGGCAGCAAGGTGTGGATATAGCAAAAAGTTAAAATCCAGGGAATAAGTTGGAAATCTGCCTTTGAAGTGGTCAAACACCAGCAGATCTCCTCTGGCTCACAGTGGGCAGGTGTCAGCTTCCTGCTCCCTACCCACCCATCACCTGTTCCTAAGTGACTACAGACTGATTTTTTTGTAGCAATTAAGTGAGAGATGTTCTGGACCTGAAAGCAGCAGGTGTAACTGGGGAAGGTATTGGGTCGAGAATAGAATGACACATCTTTGAATACTACCATTTTAGGGAACTCCAGGAAAAGGCCAGCTCACTGCCCAGTAACCTTAGAGGAAAGCTTTCCGGTTGATTAGATCCTCTCATGTACAGCAGTTCCAATTAGTCTTTCAGTATTTCACTCCTAAAGATGGATAAACAAGTCTTTTCAGCAAATGGTGCTGGGACGATTGAATGCTCACGTGCAAGAGAATGAAACTGGGCTTCTTCTAAACACCATATACAAAAAATAACTCAAAATGCATCATAGACCTAAATAGAAGGACTAAAACTGTCAAACTCATAGAAGAAAACATAGGATGAAATCTTTGTGACCATGGTTTAGGCAAAGCCTTCTGAGATAAGACAGCAAAAGCACAAGCCACAAAAGAAAAAAAAAAAAAGATACATCGGACTTCATTAAAATTAAAAACTTTTGTGTTTCCAGAAAATGCAAAGACAACCCACAGAATGGGAGAAAAGACTCGCAAGTCATGTATTTGACAAGGGACTTGCATCTGGGATACATAAAAAATAATTTTACAACTCAACAAAAAAAAGGCAAATTATCCAATTAAAAATGGACAAAGGATTTGAAGAGACATTTCTTCAAAGATAATATACACATGGCCAATAAGTACACGAACAGATGCTCAATATCATTAGCTATCAGAGAAATGCAAATCAAAACCAGGAGCTACCACTTCATACCCACTAGGATGGCTATAATCAACAGGACAGATAATAACAACTATTGGCAAGGATGTAGGAAACTGAAACCCATATGCACTGCTGGTAGGAATGTAAAATGGTGTAACACTTTGGAAATGTTTCAGGCGGTTTCTTAAAAAGATACACTTAGAGGGCGCCTGGGTAGCTCAGTCAGTTAAGTGTCGTCGGCTCTTGATTTCAGCTGAGGTCATGATCTCAGGGTCGTGAGATAGAGGCCTGAGTTGGGCTCCGAGCTCAGCACAGAGTCTGCTTGAGACTGTCTCTCCTCCTCCCTTTGCCCCTCCTCCTGCTCACACATTGTCTCTCTCTCAAAAAAATAAAATCTTAAGAAAAAAAAATTACAGTTAGAATTATCATATGATCCAACAGTTCCACTCCTAGACATAAACCCAAGAGAAACGAAAGCATATGTCCACATAAAAACTTGTACATGAATGTTCACACCAGCCTTAGTCATAATAGCCAAAAAGTGGAAACAACCCAAATGTCCACACATGGACGAATGGATAAACAAAACATGGCATATCCATACAATGGAATCTTATGTGGCAATTCAGAAAATGAAATAGCATGCATGCTACAACATGGGTGCATCTTGAGAACACTGTAAGTGAAGGAGGTCAGTCACAAAAGGCCACGTATTGTATGACTCCGTTGATACGAAATGGCCAGAACGGGCAAATATACAGCAATGGAAAGTGGTTTCCTACAGTTGGGTTAGGAGGAGCGGGGAGAGAAGATTGATTGAGGGGAAACGGGAAATGACTACTAATGGGTATGGGGTTTCTTTTTGGGGTGATGACAACCCAGAAGAAACAGTTAAATTGAAAGTTATTGGGGGAGGGGGTTATGAAGAGAGGTAGGTTAACCAGCTGCTGATATTGACTAGAAAAACCGCTTGGCTTTTCAGACCATGAGCATGTATTAATTGGAATAAACCATTTTTAATCCATTTTTTTAAATGACAGCATTGAAAAAGCAATGTGAAGGATAGACAAGGCTGTCAGAAATTTTACAAAGTGAAGACATGTTCTTTTCTTTCGAAGACCACCATCGATCGCACTGAAAGCCGAAGTGCCATAGTCTGTTTCCACTCTAGCTGTCTGGGAAATGCTCCTTACCTACAGGATGTCTAGACCTTTCACAGACTTCTCTAGCATCCAAGGACAGTCGTTCCACCTTGCAAGAAAGATATCCCACGAGAAACAAGCCTCGTGTCAATGCCAACTCTCTGGATGTGTTTTATGACCAAGAAAAGGTTTCCCATAAACAGCTGGTGCATTTGGAAGGAAGCCAAGAAAAAAGAAAGGACAACGTTCACGTGCTCGTCTCAAAGCCTGGAGCTGCCAGGTGGAAAGGTGAGCAAGATCGAGTGAGAGTATCCTGGGGCTGCTCTGGGGAATCGACTCAGGGGCTGTGTTAAGGATACCAAGGCCACAGGACAGGGGCTGGCCTCCTTCATCTCCTCTGAACCTTGCAAGGCCAAGATGAAACCAAAGCTTTGGGACCACCTTCGAGTCATAATCGTATTCTATCCTTTCGACCTCTGCTTTCATCCTAAATCCCAGCATTTGGACAGAGTCAACAATCAGCTCTGCTACAGCATAAGGAATTCTGTGGCCCAAGCCAGCTTCGCAGAGCACAGGCGTTCATATGAGCTAACACGCTTCCCTGACCCTGGCAAACCCTGTTGGCCAGGTCCATAGGCCTAGAATTTGAAGACCCCAAGTCCATTCTACCTCGGCCAAATGGCCAGTTATGGGGTTTTCCACAGCTCCAAGCTAGGAGGGGAGTTGTTCATGAGCCTTAGTCCCCTAGATGCTGCTCTCTTTGAAGACCCCTATCTACCTACCCCTGTCAGGCCCTATCTTATTCTTCAGGGCTTCCTGCATGCTTAGTCTCATGCACTTATTAACCTCTTGTTACCCGGAGAGTGGGCTGCTCAGTACTTTGTCTTTTCTGGGGCTCCCAATTTCCCTCTTTGAGATGAGCTGTTTGCTCCATAATTGATAGATGTCAAAACTCTTATGTCCATAGAACCTGATAGCATGGCTCTTGTCTAACACGGAAGGGGGCAGAATTATAACATTCATGTGATTTTCCAAGCTAAGCAAGCACAGGACTGTTAAGAATCGGACTTGGGGGATATCGCGAAGGAATGGATTTTTTAATTTTAATTTTATTTTTTTTAAAGATTTTATTTATTTATTTGACGGAGAGAGAGACAGCCAGCGAGAGAGGGAACACAAGCAGGGGGAGTGGGAGAGGAAGAAGCAGGCTCCCAGCGGAGGAGCCTGATGTGGGGCTCGATCCCAGAATGCTGGGATCACGCCCTGAGCCGAAGGCAGACGCCCAATGACTGAGCCACCCAGGAGCCCCAGGAATGGATTTTTTTAAAAACACACCTCTTTAAGATTGTGTCAGAGCGTGCTGACAAGGGTAGATGTGGTTCCCAGGCGTCACGTCAACAGCTACTTTCCCACTGCTGTCCTTGTACGCAGATTTTGTGTCCTGTCCATCAAAGAAGGCCCCTCACACGAAGGAATTTATAAACGTCGGAAAGATCTCAAGGCAAGAGAGTAAAATGGTAGAAGAAGAGTTAAAGTGAGCTGTATAGGAGACATGCTAAATGTGGTGGTTTGAGGAGAAATGAGGTCTACCTAGTCGGAGGAAACGGAGTTTACTCGGTCATTTGCCGCAACATTTGGGAAACATCTGGGGTGTGCTGCACTGGATACCGTACTAGGGGAACCAAAAGCGTGAAGACAGTGTGGCACAGGGAAGAGCAAGTGCTGGAAGGTCGCAGAAGAGGAGCTGATTCGTTGTCCCGGGCGTGGCACGGAGGGTGGGCTGCCAGGAAAAGCTCTGTGGAGGATACTGGTTTTGGAACCAGACCTTGAAGCGGGATGCAGATGGGCAGATGCTGACATCCAGCATCGCGGGCACCTGTGGCCGCAGGAGCCGAAGCGCAGCCCTCCGCCAGCAGCTGCGTAGCTTGAGGATCACGCAGCGTCTCCGGCTCTTGCTTCTCGCGTCTGCACCACCGGGATACTAAGGACACCAAGCGCCGGGGCTTCTGCGAGAATTAAATGCGCCGTCCGCGTGGAACGCTGAGAACACCTGCCACAGAGGAAGTGCTCGGTAATGATGCCTGTTGTCATTCTTGTCCTTATTCTGGGGAAGGAACGTCAGTGCTGACCAGCTTAGCGACTGGGGGAAAGACAGAACACTTCCAAAACCAGATTCAGTAGGACAATTCAATATTTCTTTCTTTTTAAACATACATAAAAATTGTTTTTTAATAAATTTTGTTATGAAATAGGCCATGAAAAACCGCTGAATACCCCATAGGGAGGAAATGTTAAGGAGATATTTCTAAACCTATGTAAAATTAAAGCCTTTTTTGTCTTGTAACAAAATAGTCTTTTAAATTTATACTGCCCTTGTTTACAATTTCTTTTTCCTTTTTTTATTTTTATTTTTTTATTAATAATATTTTTATTATGTTAGTCACCATACAGTACATCCCTGGTTTCTGATGTAAAGTTCGATGATTCATTACTTGCATATAACACCCAGTGCACCATGCAATATGTGCCCTCCTTACTACCCATCACCAGCCTATCCCATTCCCCCACCTCCCTCCCCTCTGAAGCCCTCAGTTTGTTTCTCAGAGTCCATAGTCTCAATTCAATATTTCTTAAACACGTCACTCAAAAATGGACTTTTTGTGTGCAAATGAGAACTCACTTCTTATGTTTCTGAAGCAACAGTTCACATTAGGTCTAACAAGCCTCTTTTCACAACTACAGACGAGCTCAGAGGGACTTGCACAGAGGAAACTTTGTGGAAGCTTCCATTGGTGAAGGTGCTCTGAGAGTCTGAAGGATGCTTTGGCCTCTAGAAGCGGCACTGTGTGGCTGTCTTGTCTATCTGCTTGGAATGGTTTTGTGTGTGACAGGAATAGTGTTTTTAGCATCTGAAGCTTTTTTTATTAAACACAGTTATTTCATTTTTTCAGTAGGTTGGACGAAATGTGGTGACAAAAATCTTGCACTTAATGGAAACTGGGAAGATAGACCGACTTCCCCCCCCCCCAGTTTATTTTATACTGACTCATTCTGACAAGGTCTGATTGGCCCTTGGTTTTCAAATTCCAGGAATCCTCATGTTGAACCAGATTCCTGTCTTGTGTAACTCTGTTGGAGGCTTTGCCTGGAAAGTGTTCTCTGATCCTCATTCTGAATGTGTTTCCCTCTATCTTTATTTCTGTCTCTGCCTCTCTGTGTCTCTTCCTAGCTCCCTCTCCTTATCTTCCCCCATCACCTCAATTGGCTAGTTCTTTCCAAACAGTTGGAAAATTCTAGTTCTGCAAACACTGCATTTTATAGCTGCCCGCTAAAGACCCTTCTAGAATTGCAACTCCTCTGGCCAGCTGAGTACTGCAGGGGGTCTGGTGGGCCTACAGGCCGAGGCAAAGGGCTGCAGTGGGAAGGAACCCGGTGTCCCCTTCCCCTTGCTACCTTGAACTCTCTACTTCACCTCTCTACTTCTTTAGCTCCATTCTTGCCTCCTCTCCCCCCCCATATATCTCCTCTCTCAAAACAGAAGAAAGTTTCTTATGTATCACACCTGTGTACAAGGTAGTGATGACGATGATGTTGATAGTAAATTACTGTAAAATATCTTTTATTTCAGACCTTTTGATTAACGATAGGTAACACCCGCCATACCATATTGAGAAGGATACAGAGACTCCCAGGAATGAAATATTTCCTATGCAGATGTCACTTAGCTATCCTAACCATTAGGACTTTCCTGACTGCCGCTTATAAATACTTGTAAATATGGTGAAGATCTCCTTGAATTTGCGATTCGGCTTTCAGCTGATAATTATCCCACTTGCCAGTTCCTGAGCTAACACATATTAAAACTTTGTAAAATTTCATTAATAAAATCAATAGTAACATAAAACAGGTTTTAAAATAAACCAAGATTTATAAATGCCAAGAAAAGTAGAGATACTTATCTCTGACATGCACACATGGTAACCGATTTGGCTTAAATTAAGGACAACAAGAATAATTATGTTTAGAACAGGAGTAAGTACTGGGCTAGAGATATAAATTGTAAGCAGTGTTAGTACATGGATGGGCATTGAAGCAATGGGAATAGATGAAATCATTCTTTTTTAAAAGAATTTTTTATTTAAATTCAATCAGGCAACATATAGAACATTGTTAGTTTCAGGTGTAGTGTTCAATAATGTATCGGTTGTGTATAACACCCAATGAAATCATTCTGTTAAAGTAAATCCAGGGAGAAGAGAGTAGAGATGGAAGCCCAGAGAACATCCACTTTCAGGGATGAAAAGTAGAGCCGGTGAATGAGCCTGAGATGAAGCAGCAGAGAGAGGAGAGTGTCTATACTCTAGGAGACAAAGAAGACAAGCTTGACCTCACTTTTATTTCTTTCCCAACTTCCGATTACAAGAAGTTACCAAAAGAAGAAAATACCAAGTAAATAATTAAAACTCCCAGTTGTACTATAAGGAATAAAGAAGAAGAATTCCTGCTCGTTTAAATGTTGACGAGGATGAATGGAAAGGTGGAATAGGCAGAATGCCAAGTTGGCCCCAAGATTCCTGCTTCTTGTCTACATGCCCTAAACAGTCCCCTCCCCCGGGCGTGGCCAGCACCTGTGAGAAGGATGGATCTGACTCATCATGTGCCAAGGATACCAAGAAAAGAGGTTCAGTCAGCCTGGAGGAAGGTGTAGACAGCTATATTGTTATAAAACTCCATACCTACGTCTGATGCAGATCCCCAATAAGAGCAATTGATCTAGAAGGTTCTACTTTCAAATTAAAGGAGTCAGATTACAGCCAAGTAAAATTTGAAACAATAACTAGGATTATGACTGATAACACCGTGGTTGCCAAGCATCATCAGGTCATCAGGAGGAGCAATACTCAGACTGATGGATACAGGAAAACCCAACACAACTATTTCTTAGAGTTTTGATCAATGTTATCCCCGGAGGTTGAAATATATTGTGGACAGGCAAGATACTGAAAAATCACCATGAGTTTCCCATAAAGCATGCAATTTCTCATAAATTTATATTAATAAATTTTTCCCTATACAAAGTTAATGTGGAAGTGAATGTCTCTCCTGATATGGCAACTCTTCCCATGCAACTCCTCAAACAGACCTAGTTATTTCCAGCATCTCTCTTTTTATAAGCTGAAAGAACCAATATTTGTAATTTTTAGGGGCCGTCTGGGTGACCTCAAAGATAGTTTTAGGGGTGAAAAATAACTTGAGGATTTTTTTTAAGTATCTCAGATTTAATTTTTGGAAGACAAAAATTTTTTAAAATGTCAGCAAATTGGTAATGTGGGTAAGATAGTTATGGCTGACTTAGTAATAACACTTGATTGTCTCTTTAATCATAGTGATATAACATATTTTTTAAAAATAAACAAAGATGGTAGCATGATGGAAGAGGACTTTTTCAAAAGTGAAAGTAAAGGATCTTTGTTCCTTGCCTCCCCTCTTCCCAAATAATCAAGGATTCGGGTAGGAGGAGACATGGAGAGTTTGGGTAGGGAGAGAGAAAACCAAGAGCAGTTTGGGGTGGAGTAAGGAAGAAGACAGATGACCGCAAGGCTTGCAGTCTGGCAGTGACGCAGCATGGCAGGGGTGTGGAGCTGGGTGGGATTAACTAGATGCAAATTCCAAATGGAACGCCCATGTCAGGTTGCTCGGGTAGGAGAACAAGGGTGGACTACGGAATCAGGCAGTCAGATATTTGAGGACCTGGATAGTTGGGGTCAGATTAGAGCATTCCTGTAACAGACCAGAGTTTATGGAGGTTGTGTTATGAAGACTTAACATGTTGATATAAGAAAACTTAATTCATAATATCCTGTACATTTTTTTCCTTAGGACTATTTAAATCTCTTAAAAAATTTTGTCCTGATGTATACCATTTAAAAAATACAATGTTTATTTCTATAGCAATTTCTGAGGATTAGTCTATTTTGTCTTTTATGCTCTCCTTCTGATTAAATTAAATAAGTAATAAAAGTCAGAAAAATAATTCCTGCTTGAAGAGTACCCTAAAAGAAGAAAAGATAAATCTTTGGGAAACTAAAAACCCTTTCCAGAGTATCAACCTGATAACTTTGGATAGAAAATGTTGTGATTTTGGTTCTTAAGCTTGGCAAATCAGGCTACAACTGTACCCCGCCAAAATATTTCTGTTAATGAAAAAAAATCATCATTTGATGTTTTCACAGATTGGGATATTTGGCATTCTGTATTTGTAACATCTGCGCAATTGATTGAATTCTTCATCTGGATATTTTGGCATCATGACACCACCAACAGCTTTGAAATCCTTTCTTTTCCACCACTAAACACACACACACACACACACACACACACACACACACAC